>NW_024387492.1:6061520-6700022 GCF_900408965.1 Simochromis diagramma
CCATCGCCCACGCCCAGAACTGAAATGACAAGCCTGTGGCACCAAGATTTCAACTGATGAAAATAATGTCTAAATTAATTCAAAGTGGAATATATAAAACTTATATAAAATATTGTATAAATAACAAAATTAAACTTCATTCTAGTTACAATAGTAAATGTTAAAAAGACTAAAATATTACACATAGAGCTCATAACATTCCAGTTTTCTTCTGTTTTTAGTCTTCATCTCTAATCTTTCATCCACAGCTGACGCTGATCTGTTGAAGCTAGCGCAGGACAGAAGCTCCATCAGCGCCACCCACAGGCATGTCCACAGAGGACGGCACAGAAGAAAGGCTGGATCTCATTTCTGCGCCTGACAGTCATGAACGGACACATTTTAACACAAATGAAGGAACACCCTCTGTATATGACACTATGTGCTCTCTCCTGAGGGGCCACATCACGCTGGACATTGAAGACACCGACGTCGTCTGCCTCACCCAACTGACATGAATTAAAAAGCATAATTTACACATGGATTTAAGTTTTAGGTATTATGTCTAATAAATATGCTGCACACATTTTCAATCACACTTCCAAAAATGAATGAGGAAATGAAGCGAGTATAACAATCCTTTATTTAAACAGTGTTACACAGGGGGGGAGGAGTGGCTGTGTGGGGGGAGATACAAGACATTTAAGCTGCTAGACAGAAAAAACCCTACTGGTGATCACTGGTTAGCTAACAGAGAGCAATGAGGCAGTTGGTAGGTTTTCCAAATGAGTTTCTGTAAAGTTTCCTTTGTTTGTGTGAGTTTTATTTTATTAATAAAATAAAAAACTGTGCTGGTTTCCCGTTTCTCCAGAGTGTGAAACAAAGCCTGAGATTTAAGTGTTCAGAGGATCCTCCAATTATAACCTGCTATGACACCATGTGGATTTAACGTTCTCTGATGTGGATTCACAGGCGTAGAGGTTGGTAAAACGTTTCTTGGTGTAACCTAACGTAACATGACACATTTGGGAAAATCCGATTCCGCAGCCTCAAAGCTCATGTGATTGGCTAAGAGAGCCCAGAAGAACCTGGAAAAGCGATTAAAGCTGGGGCTAAACGTACAAAAAGGAAAACAGTGGCAGAAATTTCCATTTGTAGTGGTTTTCAAAAAAAAACAACGACACTGCAACAATTTTACAAATATGCAAAATGGAGGGGGAACAAGAAATCCCACCTTTAAACAACTAGATCACAAGAGAAAAGATGAGAAATTATGAAAAAGAAAAATCTACAAATGTGGTCACTGTGATATTACCAAAGGCTTTTTTTCTGTTTGTTTGTTGTTTGGAACATCAAAAGCTTCCAAAGCTGCCTAGTGTTGCACGGTTTACATTTCTATAAAGAAAAAAAAAAAAAGCTTTTCTGCTGCTTTGTCTCTTTACAAGAGGGTTCGAGGTTAAAGCTTCCCCCTGTGGAATGTCATTTAACTGCATAGTAGAGCTCAGACCTGCGTTTCCTGATTTTAAAAAAGCTTCAGCTCTCAGTTTGATGAGCACGCTTAACTACAAAAGTTTTAAAATGGGTCAAATTGGGCAGTGATTACTCATCAAGTTAAAAAGCTGATTAGCAGTTTTTTCTTCCTTTTTTATTTCTAAAAATGAAATAATATCCTTTTGTCTCCCATTTAAAACACGTCCAGTCAAAGAGGGAGACGTAGATTAATCCAGACCAGTCTAAGGTGGAATGTTTATTATACTAAATCAGTGGCACTTCTTCACTTACAATCAGCTAAATTTCAGGAGAACATGACTTTGCCTTTTTGCTGCTTATGCTAAAAATGCGCGTCAAAGTAATGCACGAGACCAAGCACCTAGCACATTTAATGCCCCCAATATTTACACAAAGCTACAATTTAGTTCACTTTCTTTTTTTGTTTTTTGCAGAGTAAAAGGACAGAAAATGAATAAAACATAATGAGTTTCCATTTAGGGGGTTTCAAGAGCACTTCAAACCTTCTGATACACTTCCCTTTAAGCTGCATTTTGGCTGGTGCGTTGTAACTTTTGTTTTTTTTGCCTCAGTTTGAAGTGTGGTGACAGATTCAGAGCGTTGCGGTTTTTTTGTGGTGAACAACGTGGAAATCGGCTGAATGAAATGCAACCAAAATAAAAACAAAAAGAACATGCAGAGAAACGTTTAGCTGTAGTGAAACAGTTACAAAGCAGCCCGACGCGCTGTATGAGCAGAGATAGTCCACACGCTCTCAAACCAATTGACGTGGTAGCGTCCTACCTAGACTCACTCGAGACTCCTGGAAGATTAAACTGGCGTGAAGACATGCTGAATTTAATCCCATAATCTATCATATCAAGGCAGGTATGAAAAAAAGCCGGCGATGAACTGAGCTGAACTACGGCGGCAAACGGGCTCCTTGGCAGTTAGCAGGCTGCATTAATTTGAGTCTGAGCTCCTTTCAAGTCATCCTCATTTTGGTACCTGTGCTAGTTGGAGCACAAAACTCATTCTGAATAATTTAAATAGCAGTATTAATTTTGCATTATGCATTAAGCCTTCAGAATATTAAAATACTTCACTGTGGGATGCAAGAAAACATGCATTATTATTCAAATTCTCTTTTATTCCCTGGTAACTTATCGGGCAATCTCCCAATTATCCTTCACTTTACAGCTCCGGTCTCCCAATCCAAAGTCAGTTTATGTCTCCCTCGCTCCCCCTCAGGCCCAGCGGGAATGGTTAGTGTCGTACAGTGGACGAGCCTGGGGAGTGAAAAGCTGCTCCCATTGATAACCTTCATTTTTACTGTGCAGAAGTTGTCATTTTCAGTTCAAATCCACCTTCAGTTTAGCTTAAAAAAATTTTAAAACTGTAAAATTGATGGAATTATTCCACCTACATTTTCGAACTACTGCTGAGGCTCGCCGACCCTATTTAAAATGTTCAAAACCCGTCTCTTTCTTCCAGTTTAGCAAAAAAAGTGAATTGAACTGAAATGCACTCACTCGGCTGCTAGTCACACACAAGGAATGTGGATGAATAATAACTATACAGGAAAAAAAAAAGAAATAACAGAACCAAAAGACCTGGATGACTCTCCTGCAGATGTTGAAGTTACAGCTCCGCTCTTCTCTAATGATCAGGAAGTAGAAGTGATAATGTGAGGTGCAACGTTTCTACATTCACCTGTGAATATGTGAGAGTGAGTGTGTTATACTAATTATAAAAAAAAAGAGCAGACCAAGTGTGACACCCTGTTTCCTTCATGTTCCTTATAAACTATTATATTACTCTCCATTTACATCACCATGAAGCAAGAGGGGGAGCTGTAATTAACAAGTTACCTTTCTATGCCAATGCACCGGAACCCAAGTACAGGTGCATAACCTCACTGTTATGATAAAAAGCTTTCTCTACTTGAGCATCTCAGCGTGCTGTTTTTGTAAGAAACTTTAGCTGAAGGTCATCAGTACTGGTACAAAATGATCAATGCAAGGATACAGTTTCATCCAGATTGGTTATCAGTGCATCCCTAGTTTCATCTTTGTGATAGAAGACAAACATGCTATCATCTGTTTATAAAACAGTTACAGAAAAAGCACAACTAAAAAAAAAATAAAAAGCTACAATTGTTATGCTAACAAAGTGGTTCTTTTTGTTCCCTCAGAAACAATGAGAGATTTTTTTTTTTTTTCTTTTTCTTGGTTTTGCAGTGAGGGATTTAGATCGCACCACAGACAATAAGAAAGGAAGAGAGTGGCAACTTCGGTCCATTGTCAAACCCTTCTCTCCCTGTTCTTTAAGCTCCTCTTCTTCTCCTCCTCCTCCTCCTCCTCTCCCGTCAGTCAAGGCCGATCGTCGTGGGTGATGAAGGTCGTTCGACAGAGAAAGAAAAAACAGTCATGACGGGCCCTTTCAGCTCTGGGGGAAAAAGAGAGGGGGTGGGGGGGGTGGGGAGTAATCAGCCTGGGGCCACTACGATGATGAAACGACACTGGTTTCCTAATCGAAATGTTTCTCCTTGTACTCCTTCCAAAATCTAATGCCTCTTTTTCCCTTTTTCTCTTTTCAACTGTTGCAGCATGTGTGATGGCAGCTGGTTTCTTTAGCAGCTTCTCCACATGCACCGCTAAATAAACCTTTCCCCATCAAATATAAAAAGATTAATAATAATAATAATAATAATAATAATAATGATGATAAGCTACTATTTTTATCATTACCTGAGTTCAGTCAATCCTCCTCAGCCAGCTCAGTTTCTTTATGAACCACCACTCTGGTAACAGACATGTCAGGATGTTGCTCTTTGGCCTCCTTAATGGCCTGGGCCAGTGCCTGCAGTACCGATGGGCAACCACATGGTGGAAGCACCGAGCACAGCAGGCAGTGGAGGGGGAAGGAGGGGGGGGAAATGGTGGAGTTAAATGAAAAATAAAAGAAGAAGCAAACAGAAAAAGACATATGTGCTGGATTTACAGTCAGTGTGACATTTTACTTCTTCAGATCAAGTAAAATGCATTTAGAAGAAGAATTCACTCAAATAAAACCCATCTCAGTGATATCCAAATCTGTTGTTTTTGTGTAAATCCAGCGAATTAAACCAGACAGGCAACTTAAACAAAAAGACGAGCATGCAAAGAGATGAAAGAGACATTTACCGTCCCAAACATTTCAGGGCTACATGCAGTTTGACATGAATTCCCATGAAGCTATTCACACAGGTGAAAAGATCTCTCTGGAGTTTTCCATGTTATCTACTGGAGACTGTGGCAACCTGCTAGCAACCACTCTCAACAAATGTGGCGCTGCCTAAGTACCTGTATCGCTACACCCCAATATGGACAAGGAGACTTTTGGTATTGCTTTTTAAGTATCTGAATCTGGCAAACAGTGCACAAAAAAATTGCCAACCTCAGGGCCGTGCATAATTAAGAGATGGCTCAAATTAAGGCTGGCAGAATGGATCAATTACTTTTGCTGGGGTCTTTAGGAAGCTAGTTTAAAGTATTTAAAAAAAGATCAATTTTCATACATCTGGACTGGACTAACTGAGATGTGATCTCCTCTGTGCAGTGTGTATTTTACTGTACTCTGATTGTCACTGAGGAAATGTGACAATCACAGAAAAACATAGTACGTGAAATTAGTCACTGCAGGAGGGGAAAAAAAGCAGTATGCCAACATTTTATACATGAAAAGATGTGGTGAAGAAGTCACAGCAGCAGATTCCAACAATGAGTGGAATATGGGTGGATCTGATGGCGTGTGTCAAATAAGTGATTTCAAAAATAAAATGTAGCATTAAGACTGCAAGTAACATGATTGACATGTCCCAGAAACCCATCTATTCCCTTAAATCTTCTAAATGAGAGAAAATTATTTCCTTATGAGTCAATCTGCAGAACAAGGATCTTAAATTTAAAGCTGCCAAGTTTGGACTTGGATGTGGTTTATTTATCTAAGATGACTCTTTTAGAGACTTTCACACCATCCACGTTTGGTGGGAAGAAAAGACCCCGTGAGCCAAGTTGTTGGAACACGAGGCGAAGCAGAGGGGAAAGGCTGCGTCCCTGAAAACTGACCTGGTCGTGGTCGATGTCACAGTCTCCAGTAATGACGATGCGTTTTTCAATCCTCGTCTCTGATAGACCGCCCTTTAGCGTCTGCAACAAAAGATCATCACATTTCAAATTGGGCAGTTTGCAAATGGCTGCAGTACAGCATTTAAATTAAGATAGGGGGACATAATGAAATTATGTTATGTCACAAAGACACAGGCTCAACAGAAATGAACGCGTGTGTGTTTTGGGGTGGGTGTCTGTTCGTACCTTGGTAATATGTGTGGTTGTTGTAGTACACAAAGATTCAGAGGTGATTGTCTGAGCAGTCATCAACACTCCAGGCTCACCATCACCATTACCATCCAACTGAGAGACAAAAAGAGATCATTAGCTGATGTTTAAAATAAATAAATAAATAAAAACTCGTTTCCTGTAGGAGCAGAATGAAAAGATGGCGTCATGCACTGTAGCTAGAAAGGAAGCACTTTGCTGACGTAGCAACGATCGGTCTAAATATTTCACACAAACAATATGAACCACGGATGGTGACACACATGGGGAAAAACTAAACAAGCTTCTCCGTTTTTTTCTCTCTCGTGTTTGCACCTGCGCAGCCTCGTATGTGATGGTCTTGGTTTCCGTATGTACGATGGGCACTTCTTTAGTGGCTATCTCGGTTTTCTGGGCTGCAAACGTGTCTGATATAGTCACCATTTCTGTCTTTACCACAGGCGGCTGGGGAGGGAGCAGAGAGAGGAGTGAGGAGGGGGGGGGGGGGGGGAAGAGAGTTAATATATTAAACCTGAGGCAGACATGGGGAAAAAAGAAATTTTTATCTATGCAGTTGACAAATCTGTCTTCAAAATCATCTTCTATCATCATCATTTTGAGAATATTTTTGTGCAGGAAACACCAGTACATGTAGATGTAAACAGCACATGTGAGCCACTGCAGCAAAACTCATGCACAGAAGCAAGAGCTCCAAAAGCCATGCAGACAAAACCATGAGAAACACAAGTAAGACAACGTCTGCAATGCAATGTAATAAAAAGAGCTACGGCAGAAGGACAACTATGGAGATATCTTTGGCGTTCACATGCAGCCTAACACTGTACCAACGTGCATAAAAAAATGAGCCAATATGACAAGTGGGACTCAAAGAGCTACTATAATGTAAACAAGGTACAAAGATGAGTGGTTGGCAATGATGATTTCCACAACACTGTCACTGTGACGACCACAACACGCCAATTAAACAGAAAGAGGAGCATCACTGCCAAACACGCGGAGGATACGCACATATCAAAATGCAGCATGCAAAGCAAAAAGAAAACAAAACAAAAACACACCTAACAGCACCATGCATTTCCCACTTAGGCCCCATTTACTTCACAACACTAAAAAAAAAAAAAGTAGCAACACACCACACTGCGTGGGACATGATAATGGTATGAATGGTATCTGACAACAGCAGATATGAAAGAAAGTCAAATGTATGTTTATGTAAATTAAAATAAAGACTGAAAATATTCATGTAGGTGAATCAATATGAACACCAAAACAATGGTGGTGAATTGTAACTTTAAAGCACTGCTCCTTGGTTTCGGCAGTTTTGAGCATACTAATATAAAGCTTGTATTTTCATAGGATGAAGATGAGTGTGAGGATGTACATGGGGCTTAAATATTCACACAAGCAGGAAGGAAACCGGCGCTCTCAAAAGCAGGGAAGGAAAAAAGTGGGTGTTTCTATAGTTGGCAGGAGAGGGATCAAAGCCCGGGGAAGCTCCGCAGTCGGCCCAGTGAAGACTTTACCTCAGAGCAACAAATAACCTGTGGCAGCGGCTCTGCTTCAGTGAGCGAGGGCTCTCCGTTCATTTTAGGCTCCTCCTCTTCTTCTGCACGAGCATCCATTACAGTCACACCCTCCTCAGGCAGGGTGAGGCCGTTAGGAGCTTCATCGGGCGTCACCATCGGATCATCTGTGCTCTCCTCAGTCTCACGCTCAACTTCTTTCTCTTCCTCGGCATTTGTTGTCTTCTCTGTCTCTGTGTCGTCCTCCTTCTTGGACTCCACTTCTTCTCGACGGGTTTCTTCTGCAGGCTGGATGACATCAGCTGGAAGAGAAGAAGCATCTGAAGCCAACACCTGTAGCTCTGGCGTCTTATCTTCCTCTTGCTTCTCCTGCTCTTCTTCCTCTTCCTTCTCCTCAGGTATTTGTGTGTGAGAGATGGACACAGGGAGATATGGATGGTACTCTGCTTCTTCTTCACTCTCGCTCTCAGATGAAATGCTCTCTTCCTTCCTCGGCTTTGCTTCCTCAACTACCACCGCTTCCTCTTGAACTTCCACTTCCTGTTCCCTCATTTCCTGCTCTGCAGAAGGAGCAGCGGGGGTACTGGCTGCAACCGTGACAAGTCCAGGTTTGGGAGCTCTGGAAATCTCTTGGACGACAACAGTTTCCTCGATTTCAACCTCGGTTGTCTACACACACACACACACACACACACACACACACACACACACACACACACACACAAGCACGCATGTACACCCGGTTCACAGACACAAACACAATGAAGTGCGCAAACACACATGCGCACACACACACACCACAACAACAAACGCATGGAGACAAGAAAACAAAAGAATAAAATGATCATTGAACATAAATGGGAAAAAATTAAGCTCAGTTAAAAGATAATAAAGTAACACCAACAGAAGAAGATGAAGAACTGTTGACAAAGAGACAAGAAAGGGAGGACAGATAATGAAGGGTGTAGCAGGAACAGAAAATTTAAGCTGCAAGTGGAAAATGAATGAAGGCATGAAGAAAGTAATGGATAAAAACTGTCATGAATGTAGGGTTGGAGGAATTAATAGAAGAAGGTCAGGACCACCTTTGCGGGTTCTTTGGTATCAGAGATCGTGTTATCAGCTGTTGCTGCTTCTGTTTGGGGCACACTCACCTGCGTGACAGAGAAGTTAGCATGACATTATTAATCACACACCATCAATGTTAGCAGTATTAAGATGTCTGTTATCACGGCATGTGGGAATGGGCTGCCTTTGTTATTTGTGCCCAATCCCCCTCACTTTTATTGTCTCTTATTCTGTGCCTGGTGGACTGTTTTTTCATGCAACCCCCATAAAGCATAAGGTTCCCTGAAGCAGGGAAAAGAGACGGGATAAAAGAACCAAAAAGAAAAGGTAAAACAAAAAGATGAAAGATGGATTAAAGAGAATACCACATCAATAAATAAAAAAGGTTATCTTCACATACATAAAAAGGCAAAAGAAGCGTGGTATTGAAGTCAGCAGTGTCTTTGAGACGACCACGAAAATACATCATAATGGATTCAGTCCTCACTTGAAAACCTTTTTGTGTAGTTTTAAAAGCTCCTTTTAAAAAAGCCACTAACCAAGCACATTATTTGGCTGCCATTTCAGCTTTTCTTTTTACATTACGAAAGCTGCTGCTTCAATACCTGCTGCTTTTAATATATTTATTTTTTAAGCACAGATCATAAAACGGAGCAGATTAGTACATTAGCATTAAATTCACACATATTTACAATCACTAGCAAAATAAAATAGGAAAAATAAATGTTAAAAAACAAAGCCATGCACCCATTCATAGATGAGTAGGTTTAGATTAAATGCATTATGGTCATTGTGTGCCCGTTCTTTTGGGATGAATGGAGCCGTCACAAACTAATTATCGCTACCATTCATCCGGCATCTACAGCAGGCATTATGGGCATCTTAAACCCCTTTAGTTTGTAAACGCATCTGGCAGGCATCCTTAGATACCTGAAGAATTACAATGCGTCAGTTTACTCTCAAGTTAAACAGAAAGACGATTGGTTAAAGGTACAGGTGACCCTAAAATCAAAAATACATGTATTTCTTCTAGATTGTAGTTTTATCTAGCCATATCACTGTGCAGAAGGAAGCATCTACCTTGCTTTGGTTGGCAGGTGTAGTTTGGTACAAAGAAAATGGCTCATAGAGTTCACATCCAGGTGAGTAAATGTGTCATTATTACAATTTTGGTGTGTTGAGCAGCTCAAGCCAAGTGCAGTTGATCTATTATATTCAAGAGGGCAGAAATCTTCACAGCCAAGACGAAGTAAACAGCACTACAGCCTAGAAAAAACATGTATATTTGATTGTGGTATTAACTTCCCCTTTAACCAACAATCCTGAGTAGTTTATGTTTTTGAATTAAAGTAAAGCGACTCCTAAATGCTTGGTAGTAGCAGAAGCACCTCAGTGGCAGAGAGGGCGGTAGATAGGGTTGCAAGAGGCCTTTGTGGTGCAGAAAAACTGCAGACAGCAGCGGAAGAAGAAGTAGCAGCAGAACTTGTAGTTTTAACAGCATCTAGTGGTGGTTCAGGAAAAATGCAGGCAGCCTTAGCGGTTGAATCAAGTCCAATGTCAGTGTGTCTACTGAAAAGAACTGACGCTATCTCCTCTGCAAGACTCTATAGCAACACACAATAAAAAGGACAGAGAGAAGACACACAGAAGCATGAACAAATGAGACAGACGATAAGATCTTATATAGGAGAAAAGCCAAAAGAGAAATCATCCTCAAAAGCATACAGATGTACAAAGAAATGCTTTATGATTACATAGTAGAGGTGTAACAGTTCTAGACGTCACTTCTTATGATAGCCACAGGAGTAGTTAAGCTAGTAGCTGCTTCCTGTGTGTATATTAGCCAAACTTCACAGTAAAGGACTGTTTTGGCATGTGTAACAGCAGTTTTTGCATTGCTGTTATAAGGATGTGTAAATATAGGATGGGAAACAGCTGTTGAGCAACACTCTTAGTAAAGTGTGTGAACCTGTGGATGCTAAGACCTATTCAAAGTGTATATTAGAAGATAAGATCTTAAATAGGATAACCTGAGAAAAGCCAAAAGAAGAGAAAGAAGTTACTACTCTTTCATGACGTCAGCTAATGGGGATCCAAAAGTGCAAAGTATGCACAAATCTGTGGATTTCAAGAATTGTTACACCACTATTACAGAGTAAACTAGAAACAGACAGAAATCAGAAAATTGGTTTTGAGTAGAACTGAAATGAAGTAGAAACCCATGTGCTGTCAAAACTCCAACGTAACATCAGTCCTGCTGGGAGGGAATGAACAGTTATTGATGTTTGGTCAGTTTTCTTCAAAGGAAAACCCAGAAATTATCGTTAAGTGATGGATGAGCTATAATGAACACGCTGTGGAAACACCACCACGGCACCAAGTAACAGAGTGCAGATTAAAAATCTGCTGCCATAAAGTTGGCACACTCCAAAAAACCCATTCAAATATAAGCGATAAAAAGAAAGCAGTGGGTGTAGTGATACAGACTGCGCTCCAAAACAAAAAGAAGAAAACTTTGAATTAGAAAAAAAAGGTCAAAACATTTTTTTTTACTACAGGGACTGCAATGTTGTGTTTCTACAGCAAAAGACACAACTGAAATCCTCTGCATAACGCTCCATCGCCTGCACTATTGTTGTAGACTAAACTATCTGCAGTTCATGTGTCTTGCAGTGACAAAAACATCCAGACAGACGTACCACTTGTTGCTGTTGCAAACGTATCGTAGCAGGAGAGGAGGTGAGCCGTTTCTCCCACTGGTTGGGCTGAGGAGGAGAGGGAGGTGGAGCTTCCATAAAGGAGCGTTTTAGCTGGCTAATGCTAGCTTGGTGTTTCAGAACCTCTTCTTGGGTCTTATCATGGTCCTAATGGGGAGGGGGAGGAAAGGATAGGTATAAGGGGAAGGGGAGGTAGGAGGCAGGCAGAGAGTGAATGACATGAATGTGAGTGATGAAAGATCAGAAAGGTGGGAAACATGGGATGTAAGAGATGTGAGAAGTAAAGAGGAAAAGAGGAAGTAAAAGCCAGAGTAGAAGGAGAGTTTAAAAAAAGGGAGAGCAAGATCAAGAGACAGAAAAATGATGTGAAAAGGAAGGAAGGAAAAGAAGGAGGGGGATAGTGAAGGAGAAATGGGGACGGATAAAAGGAGAAAGGGACGGGGAGGGAAAAATTGTGGTCACAGGAACATTAGTCTGTCAATATGAAGGGAAACAAGATGGACGCCGTGCTTCACTGCAGCATTGTTTAAAAAGCCTTGAAATCATATACATGACTTATCACTAGCGATGCACCCACATATCAGCCAATATCGGTGATTTTGATCATCTGACTGTATCACACTATCAGCAAATTCTGTCACATCAAATCTGCGACAGGTTGAAATATAGTGTAAAAAAAGACCTATAAGACATTTAAACAGCTAAGTTGTCTTTTGATACTCACTGAATAAACTGATTTACTGGAGTTTCACAATTTGTGCATGACGGCTGATTACTTATGAATTACAGCAAGCTGCAGTGAAACAAGGCCCACCATCTTGTAAGGACTTTTCCCTTGAAACAGACCAGGAATGGCATCTGCAGAGCATGGAGCTGGTAGTGCTAGTCTGCCTCTCCCTTACCCTTTATTCCTATCTGACTGCTTACTTATTATTAGTTTATTTGTTTAGTTTAGTATTAGTTTTCACTTTTCCATTTGACTTTAATGTCATTAGTAATAGTTGTTTTGTTACACATCAGGTATCTTTTCCACCAGGTCTGCCTCCATCTGTTCCTCATCTCATTCACACAAGCATGGAGACATTTCATGAAATTGAGATAAATTAGACAAATTTTCTTAATGTACTGAGAAGGCTGCAGGATTTAATCCAACACAGAGACACTGGCACAACATACTGAGGAGAAAAATACTTGTTCAGTCTGCTCTAACCACGTTTAACATTTCAGCTAACACTGATTAGTGTGTAGACTACTCTAGTGCAACGGATCACTATCAGCCCCATGCTTCACACACAGGTTTTGTTGTTTTAGTATGTTATCGCACCACAGATCACTTGACTTTTTGGCAGCCAATCACCAGAAAACAGGAAGAAAGCTCCTCGTGTGTGTTAGGGAGGCTGGATTAGTCAGGTTAGACACAGCTGCCTGGCAATAATCAAACTTCTGACCAATCGAGAATCCAGAATACAACAAGATAAAATTTTAAAAAACTGCAATCAACATGCACAGAGCATGCATTTAAGTCACCATCAGTCCAATTCACAGAGCAGCCACTCAGTCAGGGAAATTTTCTGCAAGAGCCCATTTCTGCTGTACTGTTGTGCAGATACAAAACTGAGGTTTCTGACACAACTTCAACTAATTCCAAGGAGCAAGGAGAAGAATAAAGGTCTAAAGAGGCTGATGTTGCTGTTGTGCACATACGCAAATCTTTTTAGTGTTTAGTTGGGGATTATATCTGTCAGGAACACCCTTAATCTCATCTCTATCCCTCAGACAACATTGGCTACAAACATAACCATCACATAATACTTGGCTAGATTAATTCAAACTGTTGAGGACTACTGAGAATCAAATAACGGCTAAATGTTGTAAACAATCTCAGTAGTGCATTTAAAGCTCATTTTCTCATTGTGTTGTCCCAGGACTCAGTGACCAGACAAAAAATTAAATATTTGGCCATTACAACAGTAACATTACATTACAACAGCTAAGTGAGTGAAATAAAACAAAAAAATTTATTATGTAATACAAATGTTAAAAATATGTATTTATTTAAAAGTCTTTCTTAATGTGGCAAAGGTTTCCAACTCAAACATCATAAGGACCAAATATTTTATTAAGACTGAGTTAACTACCAACACAAAGTGTTGTTTCTAATGCAATATAATTTTTAACACTCCGACTAATATTACAGAAATTTAAAAGACCAAATCTGAAACTAACAACGAGAAAATGAAAGGACAAAAACTGCACAAAACTACAACTATTGTATGAAATGTGTGATCAGTCTTGCGGTTTCTTGTAGCTTGTTTTAGCATCCACTGCTGACAGATAAAGAAAGCGAGCTCTTTTTTTGTAAAACAGAGACCCCACAAACTCAAGAGCTGTGGAAACTACATTATCGAGCTGAAAGATCCCAAATATCTGAGTTGAATTGGGACAAATTAGGTGATGACTTGTGAGTTTTTCACATGTAGAAATGTTGATTGGGTTCTTGTTTAGGTGACATTTGTGTTTTATCACAAAAACAGTGAAATTTCCAAGTTGAGCTGTTCAAAGGAGCTGCCATGTGAATGAGGACAACTAGCACTGAAATGTTTTCAACTTTCCAAGATCATAACTGTTGATGTTGGACCTGAGTACAGAGTTGATTAACAAACATACACACACACAAACACATGCGGGCATGCACGCAGAGCCTGAGAGTGCGAGAGGGCAGCAGTCTTGTACAGTATAGTTGTAGATCTGATGGCGTCAGAATACACAGAAACATGTAGGTCTCATTATCAGCCATCGGACAATACCAGTACCAACCTCCAACATTAAATTACTGTGCCTCACATAAATATTGTCCCCATGCACTCTCAACGAACTCTGGAAGGCAGACATACAGCACACAATGAAAAAAATAATAATTAATTCAAAAGAAATTAATAAATGTATGGTGAAAATTCAGTGCACAAATAAAATAAAACAAAACTAACAGAATGAAAACAACCAAAAAAATTACATATAACCCAAAAAAAAAAGTGAGATGTTGACACCAAAAATGTCCCAAATGTCTCGGGTGAACGTTGGATGATGGGTACAAGCACAAATGTTTTCATTTTGGTATTCCACATGAATGTCACAGTTGTTGATACTCGTACCCATGGTAAACATGCAAAATCCAAAGCAGTCAAAACACCAACAAATGTTCACACAAACCATCAAAACCACACTGCGCTTTCAGGAAAACTCAAAAAGAACAAAAAGAACCTCAGGTGCAAACCAGAAACCAGACTGAAACTGTAAGCCACAGCAGAGCATCTGAAAGTGAAAACAGTTGGGTGAAAGTGCCCAGATCTATTTTTAAGAGTCAAACCCAATCTGGAATTCAAATGTAGAGCATGAGGTATAAATTTAAATTACTGCAACATGAGTCAATAACTTTTTTTTAAGGTTATAAAATTCCAGATTTGGTTCTTGTTTAAAAAAGAAACCCCAAACTACCTCCATAGATTCAAGTCAGGGCAACTTCACCCTGGGAAAAGAATAAACCCAACCAGTAAACCAACCCACACGGGCCACAGGCCAATGCACAACCAAATAAGCAATAAGATGAATGAACCTGAGGGGGGCCAAGTTCACTGGATCCAGGTGAGTGCTGGTGAGGTAAAGTCGAGGAGACAATAAGGACAGGTTTGCTCCATTGCAACATAAAACCAATGTTGTAAACACTTCACACTAGTTCTTAGCTGCATAATGTCAATTTATTCTGATCTCTTTAATATTTGCAAAGCATGCTGGGTAAAGACAGGCCTTACAGACCTGGGAGGGCATGGCCTCTGCATCGCCAGGGCTTACGTCCACCACCGTAACCTTCAGTGTCGTAGTCATGGTGATGGTAGTCAGGACAAAATGAAGGAGGCAAGGGCACGAAGAAAGAAAAGAGTGAAATGGATGATGGGAAAAGCTATTTTCTTCCACAGCAACCTTTAGTGTTAGGGAGTACTGCTGGTCATGTGACCTTAGCACCAAACCCATTGGAACAATAACAGGAAAGGATGCTGAGGTGGTCAAGATCTGGAGACAGAAGGTGCTACTAACTGCTTACAGTGTGTGTATACTTCTATCATATGACTGAAAGGCAGCCTTATATTTACAGCTTTACGTTTATACTTAGCTGCATAATGAGTTCAAAGTCCAAAATAGTGAAACTGTTAAAGGTTTACAGGATGGGTACTACAGAAACACTAGAAGAGTTTTGTCTAAAATGACTTGATCAGTGCAGAGAGGTAGAGGACAGAGTGCTGAATGTCAGGGATCAGGGCAGGTGTAACACTGTTTAGTCTTAATGTTTATTACGTATTATACACAAACGCAATAAGCTGCAGGTGCTATAGGCATCTGGAGGCAACTGTATGTACAATTCTAACATGTGCTCAACTATTAGTTACTCAGCATCACCCTTTCTATGCAAAACTACGCAACTGAAAATAACTTATAATAATCGAAACTGCCTTAAAAGTGCACTTATGTAATTTATATAATTACGTCACCACATCTGATTAGAGGGACATTAAGCAGTTTTATATTACACAGAGCAACCACAACAGAGCTCTATAATTAATAACCTCTAATTGCAACTACTCTGACAATGATCTGAACATCACTAATCATTACCATTGCCTTTTTTTTAGTCTCTCTGCTCTCCTCTCAATTTCTGTACATTATTTTAAACTCTTAATAAAGTGACCTTTTCTCTATATTGGCAATGTACATATTTGTCTCTGTGCTATACATTTTTAATGTCTTCTCACTGTTCTAACTCTTAATTTAATCTTATTCTACTCTGTTTCTTCAAACAATACACTGGGGTTTGCACGGTAAGGAATTAAGAGGTAGAAAAAAATATATATCAGCTAGAGGAAGTGCTGGTGGGGGAAATGAACAAAAGGAGATGACAGACATCATATGCATTCAAAAAGAGGTCAAACACAAAGTGAGGGAGTGGAATATGGGCCAGGAGGTGTATACATGTTGCTTTTATGCAGCTGGATCACACATCTCTTGCATCCAGGTGGCCTCTGTATTAGTGCGGTGCCTGATGCGAGGAGGCGTGTGTGTTGGTGTGAGAGGAGAAGCCTGCCTGTTGAAAACAGAGCTCAACTGATTCTCAGACTGATCATCGGGCCCGTCATCGAGAAACACTGGCAAAGCGGTTTTTCTTTGACTGGAGACAACTTTCTCCAAGTAGCACAGGGTCAGACCGAGGGGTGTGGCTAAAATCAGGGCTAAGACTACAGACTGGCTCGCTGTCAGCATCACTGCCAGGAGGAAGACGACTAACAGGCAAGGCAGAAACAGAGGGGAGGGATTCAGGAGGTAGCGATGTACAGATGCAATGAGGTTAGAGCAAGAGAAGGCAGGGAGAGAGCCGCAAGATGGAAAAGAAAAGGGGCGAGCAGGGAGAGAGGAGAGGGAAGCAATGGTTGAGAGTATTGATGGATGGAGAGAAGATATGTTGGGTAAACTCAATTGAGCTGGACGAGAACATAAAGCAGCAACTGTATTACTGATCTTTGGAGGAAGATGCTGGATAAGAAATGCTACCAAATGAGTCCATCTAAATGTCAAAATGTTAAGGATTTGATCTAATTTGGACATAATCATATTGGAGACTCTATAATTCCAGGCAGTGATGGTGCAAATATTTAATTTTGGAACCCACTTAGACATCATCATGAACAAAGCAGGAGAAAAAAGGTGCAGTTTCTTCATTAATCTTGAAAATGCACCTGTGGCCAGACACATGTTTCCATTTCCTGAAACGGAGAGGAAGCCAAACACAAAAGAAACGTATTTAACCACACCCTTCAGAGAGAACCAGCTTCGCCAGTTTAGCAGTCCAGCTGTTGCTCTGGTTTGAGCCTGGCAGCTCTCCACAGATTTCAAAATCTCTGAGGAGCATGTTTGGGAGGATGATGGGTTTTGTGCGAGCTGCTCAAGATCTGCTAACTGCTGATCAGTGAAGAGGGACAGGGTGTTTGAGGGGAGGGTCCACAGCGTGTGTGCCGAGTCCACGTCGTCGATACGATCTTCATCTTCGGAGATATCTGAAAGGACGTGGTCAAGCTCGGAGATGGAGTCGAGGGAGGGTGGGATGGATGAGAGTGAGGATGATGAGGAGAAGGAGAGGGGGAACATGAAGATTGACTGATGGAGAGGGAAGAATTAAAGGAAGACACAAGAGGAGAGGAAGAAAAAGCAGGAAATGAGGGAGGGCACAATATGACAAGAGAGCCAGAGAGTGGATAGATGGGTGAGATCAAACAACGGCGAATACACACACCCGCAAAGTGAAGGAGCAAGCCATGAAGAAATGAAAATTAAATGACAAATCAAAATAATCGAGTGCAAAAATTAAAATTATTCAGATTTCATAAAATGGCAGCAACAAGTGGCAACATGCAAGAGAGGTGTGAGAACGACAAAATAAAGAAATAAAATTTTTAAAAAGGGAGTGTGTGAAAGAAAAAAAGAGAGAGGGAAAGAGACAAAACATTAGTCAGTGAACAACACGCCACAATCGCTTACAAGTGAACATAGCAGGGTAGAGCATAGGTGCAGAAAACAGTAGGCACAGGTGCTGGCAGAAAAAGTATCAACAGGGTGTGTCACCACTGAAAGGGCCAAGACAGGTGCCAAGTCCAGAGTGCTGGGATGTGAGCGAGGGTAAGGAGGAGACGGGAGGGAGTGAGGAAAGGGAGCTGGAACAGGAGGCATGCACAGCAGCACACAGCAGTAATCTGTGTATACTCATATATTGTTCAGAGACGGGCTCAAGTTAGTAGTGAGCACTATGAATAAGAGGGACACAGCTCCTCAGTAGAGGACAGCAGTTAGGCCAATAGAGCAAAATGCTGGACTACTTGAAAAGCTGCTCTGTTAAGACTTGTTGTAGTTGATAAGAAAACCATTAAAAATATAAGACTGAAGACGTGAGGCTTTCTTCGTTTTGTTGGTTTATGTACCTCTACCACTCCTGTATACATTCACATTTTGTGGAGGCAAATTAATAGCTGTCCTCTGGCCTTAGATAAGGTTGATATCGCAGTGTCTCAGTAGTCACTTATTCCTGATCACTAAATGGACAAAGAAAAATCTATTTGAATTTGTAGCTGTAGATTCCAGTGAAAACCGTTGAAAAAGGCCCAACTCTCGACTTTAATTGATCGAACCCACTTGCATATGAAATGAGTAGCGGGGGACATGTAGAGTAGAAATAACAGACTTTGTTCACCTGCCACGGTTAAGAAGTCATCGTCATCAGACACACATACAGAGTGGAGGAGACTCGCCACAAATTATCAACAGTGATGCGTAAATGGTTATGTTTACACGTGATTAACTTCTAGTGTCACAGTTTTGCAAACCCGGAAAAGAAAATACACATATTCATCGTTTCACAGAAACATAAAGCAAGCAAACACTCCTATCTTACAACAGTAACAAGAAACAGCAGAAACTGTCTCTGGATTTATAGCTCTCAGTACATACTGCATTTCTATTTGATATAACAGACCGTTTCCATGGGACAACATAGACTCACTGGTATAAATTAAAAAAACAACCAAAAAAAAAAATAGAACTGAGCTACACACATTCTATTTTTATCTCGTATTTCTGTTCTTGTACCTGCAAATGCTACATCTGATTTATGAACACACCTTTGAGTCAGAGTGGAGCTCCAGGTGAGGCTCGCGTCCGTTCTCAGCTGATTCTCTGCCAGCCTCAGTTATGCTGATCATTGGTGCTACGCGATCAGAAACAAAAGAAACGGCAATCACAGTTATTTACTTATTGAAAACTTGCATAACTATAACAAGTAAATAATTGCTAAAAAATAATAATAAAAGCTTTATTAAAAAGCTTTCTTTTATTAAAAAACAAAAAAAACAAAATCAAAAACGTGTAGTAGAGTAAATGCACCAAAATAAACTCAAGTATAAAACATCAAGTTGCAGTAGAATAATGTATCCAGCAGGGGGCGATATCAGCTAACAGTATAACCACATGTTAAACAGGGGTGCACAGTTGCATGAATTGGAATCTGGGATCTGGGAATCTTGAACCCCTCCATAACAAAGCAGAACAAAACAAATGTGTAGGCAAAGAAGGCAAAGCCAAAACCACATCACAGTTCTATAGACATAGAGAACACGCTGGTTTTATTACAGTTCTACATGAGATGATCTACTACAGTTATTTATAAATCTGATGTTAATGACAACTTTTGTGCTGACAAAATGTGAACAATTGGCGTTTTTCTCTTCACTCTGCTGTTCTGTTGTAAGTTTTCATACTTTTGATCCACAGAACATTTATTCTTTTCAGCTCTTTCTTTCTCCCTCTCCGTCTCTCACTGTGTGACAGGAAACATATGCTCCAGCTATTTCCTGTATCTGGTCAGGCATTGAGCATTTACCATCAGTACAAACACAGACATGCACACGACCCTGCGCAATGCCTAAATCCATGACCCTACTTCCATCTGCCCCTCATTCCTTCCATCTGTCCATTCATTCGACGTAGTTCAGAATGAAGCTGAAATATCAAATATGCCTCACTTTCAGTTGCATTCATATGTGTTACCTCCATCCAAACTGCGGCTGATGCGTTTTGAAGACGTGCGTTCAAAGCTGGGCGCCGGTCGGTCTATGAGGGAACTGGCCATGCGGGTTTGGGCCTGAGTTCGCCCGCTGTAACGAAACTTTGAGCCCAGAGTCAAAAAGCGGGCCTTGGTAGGAGGCTCTGGTGCATTTAACCTAGTGACAAAAAGAGAGATGGAGAGAGATGAGGTGGTACTGGAGAGAAACATGACTTTTAAAGCTTATTCAGATTAATTTATTTTGCAATGAAACACTGATCATCACATTTATAAGTCTATGGGTAAGGAAAGCAAAATGCTTCCAGGCAACTCCTCCTTGAACAGGATATGAAAGAAATACTCAGGCATCTCTACAAACACAACATACAAATGTGCACACACGCAACGCAAACACGGGCATCAGGCTTATCTATATGGGTGTTTCTGCTGTGTCTAAGGCAACAAATACGCACTTTGAGATACGCTTTCTTCACAGACTTCCTGGGAAGATGCACAGCTTTTTTTCAAGAAAAATAACACAAGTGACTCCACAGGCAGTATGGATGCATCAGTCTACCTGAAGAAACTGTGATTCTCCACACAGACTTTCCACAGCCTTTTGGCAGCTCGGTGATTCTCGAGTTTGAATCCCACTGTACTCTCAAACTGCTCCGTCTATCAAGCACAATATCAGTGAGAAAAAGATGTTTTCTTAACAGTAAAAAGGGCACATTGATAAAATAAATAGCTTAGGTAAACCTAATTCGTGTGTGCATACATACCTCTCCTGGTCTGATTTTAATGTAGAAGTTGTTCCTCTTGTATGAAATCTTGAGTATTTTGGGCCAAGCAAAGCGATTTATCCGAAGCCTGTCTTTATAGACTAAGAGTCCGTTGGCACACACACCAAGCATGATGTCCACACCCTCTGAATCCTGTGAGGATACAAATGTGCATAACATATATTAATTTGATTAATTATTTGTTGTAAACACCATCTATTTATCCAAGCCAGATCATACTGTGCATGGATTGATTTTTAAAGTAGACTGTTTAAGGTCACCATTACCACATACACAAACAGTGACACTCATTACAACTGTAACGCATTTGGCTGGCAGACTAACACACTGACAAAGCTTTTAAGGCTCCCAGACCATCTGCTAATGGTATTGATTACAGTAGTGAAGTAACACAGGAAAAATCTGTTGTACTAATGGAGAATGCAATATGCGGATAATGGACAGTTTTATCAGGACACATGCACACAAACATCACATGGCCTTGCCATGCTATTAGCTGCTCATCGATCTCTGACCTTGCGCTGCAGCTACATTCAAATATTTTGGCTGGTTACACTGACAGAGGGAATGTTAAAGAAAACTAGTAAAAGTTGCATTTCCTGCGAAAATGCAGTGTGAATGCCTTGTAGTGGAATCTGCTGAAAACAGCAGAAGTAAAACTATGTGCTGAAAGGAGGTGAAGAAACTGAAAATCATGCTGAGAACAGTTGAAGCAGAATTTTTTGCTGAAAAGAGGTGAAAAGCCATAAATTCTGCTGAAAAGGGGTGAAGAAGCTAAAATTTGTGCTGAAAAGAGGTGAAAAGGTTGAACTGTCTGCTGAAAGGAAATGTTGCCGTGAGCTGGGTGAACCCGGGCCTCCTGGTCTCAAGGCTGTTACTCATCTCACTGAGCCAAACTGGTTGTCAGGTAACTGAAAAGAGGTGAAAAAGCCGAAAATTGTGCTGAAAAGAGGTGAACTTGTTAAACTTTCTGCAAAAAGGAGATGAAAAAACTGAAAATTCCGCTGAAAACAGGCCAAGAAGCTGAAAATTCTGCTGAAAAGAATAATTTGTAATGAAAAAAAAATGTTGAACAAGGTGGAATCGAATCAAATGCATCTCTCTTTAGTGTCCATCTTTTCCTTTTCGCAGCTAAAATAATGAATTCCCTAAAATACTATTACTCAGTGTGTGTTACATTTGTGCTTTTAAAATGTTTTGACATCCAGTATTTGAAACAGTTCCTTTGTGGGCCCTGGGGATTCTGAGACTTGTGCAACAAATTAATGGCACAGGACAGAAATAGATCAACTCCCTGAATTCCCACATCTTTGGTATGCCATAAAAAAAAAAAATAAAAAAGGAAAAAAGATTTTCCGCATTTTAAAGGCTCTCTCTGCTTTTCTATCTTTGCCTTGGTTCTCTGTGTTGCAAAAAGTGGAGCATGCCCCTTTCAAGTATTTGTCCCCATCTCACTCTGGCCTTATTTCTGTTCTCCATTTATTTCCCCTTCTCAATCTCTCATCCTTCCTTTCTATCTATAAGACTCTCATTTTTCTGCCTATACTGCATAAAGACACACAAACATACTGAGACAAACATGAAAACATGCACGTAGTACACTGATGACCTGCTATCCCAGTGAGAAACACTGGCTGTTCCCATGGTAATGGCCTCCCCGAGTGTTTGCACAGCTGACACACACACACACACACACACACACACACACACACACACACACACACACACACACACACACACACACACACACACACGCCCACCAGCACCCTCTCCCTACATCAAAGAATCTGCTCAGCCACAGATGTTGACAACAATGGAGAGGACAGGGTTCATTCATTTATTCATACCTTAGCGTGGTGCAGGTCCACGCCATACATGGACAGTTTCTTGGCATTTTCAAGAAACTGGGTGTCAGCCTGTGCTGGTGTCATTCCCCTGAAAAGCAAAGAAAAGGCTCAGTTAATTCAAAATGCTCATATTTCTATATAGTGATCATTTTCTGCTTAAATGGTATTATAGCAAGTATTTTTTTTTATTCTAATTTTAACTTAAATGTACCGTCGTACCGTTTAAATGTACCGTTAAGGCTCAAATCGAACGTACAAACGTAGAAGTCTTTGTTCATGAAAATAGTCTCTTAATGCCTTCCAATAGCTACACTACAAAGTTCTTTATTGCGTATGTGAAATGTTTGAATATGAAAATCGGTTCTTATCCTTACCAGCCCTCCACTGTAGCAGTTCAGACACACTGAGCATAAATTTTACTCTAACATTGTAAAACAGGAAAAAAAACCCACTACTTCAAACCACAAGATAATTGAATTTAAGCTGGAAATCTTTTCTGGAAAAAGATGAAGTAACACAGTCAATCGTCTACAGGCTGCCTAAAAGTCAGCGTGTTGTGTTGGAATGGTAAAGTGCTTTGCACATCTCTTTCTACTCTATTAAAAATGTTGTGATGTAATGAGGACAGATAACATGAGCCTACAATCTGACTATGTTATCAAACTTCTACTGCTGCTACTTACTCTTGTTAGGTTTAGATAACCCCTGTTTCTAATCAGCTGGTATAAGGTCTTATTTCGATTACCCTCAAGTGGATTATTATCACTTTTACATGACAGACACTGTAAAACTGCTCTACGCTACGCAACGGAAGCTCCCTTGTACAAATCGGTGTGATGTCCAGTTGTGCAAATATAAACAGGAATTTTTTTTCTTTTTAAAGCACAGCTGGAGACACATAAAACTCATATACAATACACTCAAAAGAACTTCCTAACTGACCTGTGGGACTTGTAGAGCTCAAGAATCTTCTCCTCCATTTCTTTGTTCTGATTTGGTGCGAAGGTCAACTGACTAATGAAGTCCAGAGGGCGAGGCTGGTCAGGTTCATAGTCGCCAATTTCTGCCTGTTAAAAAAAAAAAAAAAAGAGAAGAAGAACAAAAAAAGAAAAAGAACTTATGTACGAATTGGCTTTTTCCAAAAAAGACAGTTACGTATCCACCGGCTGCACATCACACACATGTGCATGTAAACGCAGATAAATAAATACACAGCATCCAAGTACATAATTACACATGCTGTACCTGCAACGTGTATGAGCCCAGCAGAGCGTGAGTTACAAATGAGCAAGGCAGCCGTCCAGAAGCCACATCTTCACGGAGCTGCAGACACAAAAGGTACCTACAAAAGAAGAAAGGAGGCAAACAAGGACGGATTACAAGTTGAAACCAAGTCAAGTATAAACAAGAACAAAACTTGTTCAAAGCTTTTTCTTTGGTTTCCTTTGAAGGGGAAGCACTTCTATTGTTCACAATAAATATTAAAGACATCCGTGCTTCTTTTAAGCCTGAGAATAAGATCCTCTGGTATGGATTAAATTTCTTTGATGTTTGCACAACTGCTGTTATACTTATCTATCATAATGTTTATATTTGCAGTTACTGACTTGTCTAGCAGCCGTGTGGATTTAGACAGTGTAAGCTGTCCCCTCGATTAACCCTCTGGTCATGAATCCATTATCTAATGAAACGTCACTTCAAACAACCCAAAGACCCAAAGGTGTTATTCTGCCTATTGAAAATGTCTTTCAAAGTCACTTTAAGCAGGATGGACACTTGCTGACAGGGAGGCTTAAAGCTCAGTCATTGAGTTACACAGCTCCCTGTTAACTAGGTCAATATAATGTCCCAGGACAATACTGCATTTTTCCATTCTAATATGGCTAATTAGATAATTAATGAATAGAAAATAGGTATTGGATACAGTCTGTGGAAAATCCTGTGGAATACAACTAGTGGACTGCACTGATTAGCAATCTGACTGTTAAAACTTAACAGGAGCTCCTTATAAATTTGCAGACTTACAGAGCCGAAGAACATTTAGGACTTTTTTGCAGCAGGTCAACAGCAGTGTGAGTGTGTCCTTGTTTAGCCTTTAAGTGCAACCATCAGAGAAGCGGTCCGCTCCATTAGACACAAACCTCAGTCTAAATGCTGTGTGCTTGAAGCACGCCTCTGTGCGTGTGTGCCTATGTATAAATGCAAAAAGAAATAACGTGCACAAAGCCAACTTTTTTTGGCCTTGATAGTAAGGCCTAAATTTTTTGTATTTTGGTTCAATTTTCTACTTTGCTCTTAATTTGATATGTGGCCAGATAAGTGCTTTGATACCAGAGCTGCCTTTTCCCCCCATTTGTGATGTGTCATTTTAGTTATGTGTGATAGTGTGCTGGATTGTGGTGTTGGTGCTAGTTGCTATCCTGTGCTTTCTATTTCACTTTGCATGTTCATGCCCCTCAAGAAGCATCCCAACATGAGTTAATCAAACTAAAACTAAGGACAGACATAAGTCATCCCCTAAATGTCTGAAGGTCAACCCAAAATATTAGTATTTTTGGCACCCACTCTGAGCCCAGAAACATTAATAATTATGCTACTTTTTTTTTTATTTATGTTCAATACAAATAAAAAGTAATAAATTTAAAGGAAACACTGGGTGTTAGACCCTGATGTGTGTGTGTGTGAGTGTGTGTATACCTTGTAATGTCTTCAGTGAGGAGGGATGGGTCAGGAGGGTAGAACTTGACGTTGAATGCAAACTGCCAGTTGTTACCTGTAGAAAGACAGGCAGAGAGATCATTATGTAGTAAAGCTAGAAAATGAGAATTTTTTATATAACCTATTTTCTTAGCTTCACCAAATATCAAACTGAAATGCTGATTCACTGATCATAAACAAAGACCTAATCACGACCACTAACACATCCATCACCTTGTCATACTGTGGTTTTCTGTTGAAGCACACAAATTTCATTTCAGTTCTAATTTGTCTCCAGTCATCTCTTTTTATTTTTACAGATTAGAAAAGATCGCGCCATCTGGAAAAGTCGCACATCAGTGTAAAAACATTTCCTCCTCAAAGGTCCATCGACGTAAGAGAAATTTTTTTGGCAGCACTGAGCGCTTTAAAGGTGTTCTCTGACAATTTCATCCTCCAGCAGTCAACTTGTGCTCAGTTTTTCTTATGCAAACCATTTCTTTAAAATTATTATAAAAAGGGAAAACTAATTTTTCCTTTGCTTAAATTCCAGTGACGCTTATGTGGGAGTAACAAGAGAACCACAACATTGATTTTAACTTTCTTATCTACCTGAGGCCACCTGCTTATCATCTACACTCACTAGCCAATTTATTAGTGTAAGCTAATGCAATTCTCATTGCATTAACTGAACTGGCTCCAAACGTACTAAGATGGCAAACAATATCACCAGACTGAGGCATCCAAAACTGTATATTTGATTTTGGACAAAATCTGAAAGCTGCCAAGTATCAACAGCCACACAAATGGGACGAGTTTACTGACTGGATTTTATCCAGAGTAGTGCTCTCTGCTTGATATTTTGCAACACTGATGTCAAAACTGAAAAGAAGAAAAAAAGAAATCTTCTCATTATTTCTCACAGTGAAACCGTTTAATTCTCAAAAGTCCTAATCCAAAACTTAAGGACTGAAAGTTTTACTTCTGGTTTTCTATTTGTGGTATCTGTTGCAATGGAAATCTTTTTACTTTAGACATCTGATTCTAGCCAGCTTCATATTTATGGGGGGACGAATCTGTGTTTTTATTGGCTGAGACACATTAATGCACACGATGCCTCAGCCACTTGGAGTAAAATGAATTTCCCTGTTTTTCCTTTTTCTCCTTTGTAAATCTATCTGCACTTTCTGTAGCATTTTCTATTACATGCACTGCATCATGTTTTACTTTACTCTAGAAACCTTATAATATCTCATTTTCTCTCTCTACAGTGTCAGCCCTAAAAACCATGCACACCCACACAACACCCATATTGTTAAAATAACCTGTACCGTAGGAAACACCCTCTTCATATGTTGAGTGTAACGTCAAGCTTCCCATCTAAGGTTACTGACAAGCATTAAGAGCTGACCATTTAATTCTTCAGAAATTTGTAAGAACGTAGTTTAACTTTTTGTCACAAGGACTGAAGAGACAGCAACATTTAAAAATATTTCAAGAACACGTTTAAGAAACAAAACAAAACAGAAAAGGGTTCAGTTACAATGTTTAGATCCCACCCCAGCATGCAGTGAAACAGAGTCACAGCTGAGTGTAAACTCCAAGCAGTTTAGAGCAGAGTTGTGCCAACCCTGTCATTTGCGTGGTGTTGTGTACGCACACAGGCAATATGAGTAACTCAAATGAACATCAGCCCACATGTACGGTCTCTCTCTCTGGCCATAAACATCCGTAGACAGCGGGAGAAACTGAGCACACAGCCAGATGCACAGCGCTCATCCACGAGCGACAGCCACACACACTTTGAACACACCCAGACATAACTACCTAACATGAACTAATTAAAAACATTTTATGTGCCTAAATGATATGTTCTCACTCTTAAAAGTGCAAATTCAAGTTTACGACAGTGTGTTAAAGCCTGTTTTGGTTATAGTGTAAAAAGGAGAAGTAAGAAATGGACAGCAAACAAAAAGAAGTGAAGATTTTCAAACATTTGTGACTTTCAGAATTACAGAGTCGCACTCTGAATCAGTCCATGTGACTGTGTCGACTGATCAAACCGGCATGACAATATGAAACAGCAGTGTCTAGGTCCATTAAAATGCTGCAGGAGGACTGAGTATTATTCAGTCTGCAATACTTAGTAATACTCAATTATGGCAAGCAATGTGCCACAATAAATATATTTTATATGCCCTTTACTTGGTTGCTTTCATCACCCCCAAGGCATTACTACTGAATGACCACTCAGTAAACCAATTACAATATTAAAATTCCGGTATACTGACACTGCTAGTTTTTATATTTAGATTTCTTCAACATTTATTAGTCTTTGTTGTACAGTTATTTTTTTTACTTAATTATATATTTATCTTATCTTCCAGTTAAATTACCTTCATTCTATTTGTGTTTACAGTATTTCATTTTCTAATTCATATTTATCTTCTAGTTACACCCTTTTTAATTTTTTTTTTAATTTTTATATATTTAAAGCTTTCCTTTTTGTTTTCTTTGGTCACGAGGTTGTCCATTCACTGCAATCGTACGTGTAGACTGGTAGTGCAAATAAATTGATTTGAATTTGAATTTACAAATCAATGTCAACTTTAAATTTAGATAGGTTAGATACACAAAACTGTATCTAAAAAATTAACTAACAAGGAAATAACACCAAATGAAAGTTCTTTTAACTGAAAAAAAAATGCAATGACAAACTACAGAAGCTGTGACTTGATGAGCTCATCTCCAGTTTGTCGTTAAGCTTCTCATTAAACTATAGACGCTGTCACAAATAGGGCATATTGTCCACTATCACAGACATACTGCATGCATGCAATTATAAAACAAAGCTTTATACCCTTCGCTGCTCCGTACCACACCCTTAATGGCTGTCAGTCAACAAAAGATGAGATCCAACACCTCAGCCCCCTTTGATAAATGAACAACAGTCAATAAAGAGGTCAATAAATAATAAAGTAGAGCGATCACACCCTGGTAACCTCTGCCAGGGTGCCAGACTGCTGCTGTTTGGTCTCAAATATCTCTGGTGCCTTTGTTTGACTTAATTGTGATACAGTTTGTTTTTCTTTTGATATGTGGACACTTGTCCCATTTTACTAGCTCAATATTCTATTCATTGCCTTTTGGCTGACATGATAACAAAGATGCTTTTTTTTCTAACAACCAAAGCCATCTTGTGTCATTAAGGCAGAGCGAAAGAGATGCACGGACGGACAGACTTGCGTGTCTTTATGTCAGCGTCCTGAAAAAAAAAAGTTTTACTTACTGCGTATCTGTCTTTTAATTTCTTTAGTGGGGTCCAACCAACACTAGAATGAGAAGGGAACAAGAGGAAAGAGAAAAAGAAGACTGTTACCTTCTGCCATATATACTACACAATATCAAAGCATCCATGTCTGCGGTTTCTTCATGAGGACATTATTAACTTATTTGTTACACCCTGAGTATGTGTGTCTATGGATACAAACCTTCTGGTCATGGTTATCCTTGTACGTCAGGCCAAAGTAGTCTTTTTCCAGTAGATTAAGGTGCTCACACACCTTAAAGAATAAGTACTGACCCTTGGCACGTTTCTGCAAAGAAACAAAACATTATATTTATTTTATTATTATAACAACTGCTGTTATTAAAACAATATTATAAACCACTCTAATATTTCCAGCTTCTTCCCCAAAATGTTTCAAACATCAAGCTTTAAGCTTATGAAATATTCCTGGAACCACACGGGACCCCTGATTAAGTTCATAACCTTTTCACTATGGCAAAATGAGACACTTGTAAAATTCCTGTCCACAGCTCTCTCACTCTCAGAGTCTCTCTTTTCCTTGTGTTTCATTTTCTTCTGTTTCATTATTGGTTTATACGCTCTCTCTCAGTCTCGCCATCTGGACCACACATTCCTTTAAAAGTTTAAAAAAAAAAAAAAACTGTTAGCGATAAAATCCTCCAGACTCAGCTATGACAATGACATTTAGCACACATCCATGCTTGCATGCGCAAGCGTGCACGCACGCACACGCGCAACCTTTAAGCAGACAAAAGGTCAGACAGAAAGAGGGTGGACAGCTGGGGAAAAATGATGGGAAAGAATGAAATAATCAAATAACGCTTGTTTCTTTTCAGTTAGTCAGCCTCAGTGTAACACTGGTGCACAGACTGAGTGCTATTCAGCAGAGAGACATATAGACTGGGCAGGGAGCGTGGTGAGAGTGAAAGGAAGGGGATGAAAGAGTGCATTTTTCTTCTTGTTCTGGGACGGCTGAAAACATCTGCGGTATTTTCCTAGACTCCGTCAAACACATGCGCAACGCACACGCAAATCTGAGAACGTGGCCTTTTAGAGTCCCTGAGTCTACACCAGAGTGCCTTCAAGCAAGGCACTGGCTGAGGTCAACTGAAATATCAACAGGCAGTCGTATAGATTATGTATTTAGTTTATGTAAATGGGATTAGAGCCACAGTCATTTAAAAGAAGATGAATTACCTGTTTGTTTCTTGCTGCTCAAACATATTTCTAACTCCGTGTTAAAAACTGAAACATCTGTACCTAATGAAATGCTATGAAACACTACAAACCACGTGATGCTAAAATCCTGCTGAAACCAACATTAAGTAAAATTCTTAGAATCGGCATTAAGCCCATGTGACACTAAGACTCCCCCTTTGAAACCCTCAACAAAGTCAGAAAATGTCTGGCTAGAGTTTTTATTCAGTGGTCTACAACTAATAAAATATGCATTAAGTTATTACTCAGGGATAAATTTGATGCCAGGGGTTAATAAATAGGACAGATGGATGATGGAAGAATGGACAGGGTGTGCGTGTGTGTGTGTGTGTGTGTGTGTGTGTGTGTGTGTGTGTGTGTGTGTGTGTGTGTGTGTGTGTGTGTGTGTGTGTGTGTGTGTGTGTTGGAGGCCTGCTGGGCAAAACAGAAAATTTAATCTCTGGAATGCATTGTGCATCTCTCCCTCTCGCGATCCTAACTATGCCAGCATGTAGAGGGAGGCATGGATGGATATGTGTGTGAGTGCGTATGTGTGTGCGTGTGCATTATAGGACAATAGCAGTTAGTTGCCATATCAGCGTTATCTCTTGTGAAACAAAGCAGCTTCTATTCAAACAAGCGCACTCTCTCACTGGCACGCTGCTGGGCGTTGCCATACTGTAGATTAGGATGCAGGTTTGCCACACGGAGGCTACCGACAAAAGCCCTCAAGCCAAATGGGAAAATGTTGGCAAGGGAAATGGTCAGCGCTCTGTTCAGGGATCGTTGAACCAAAGATTTAAGCGTTAACAGCTCCAGTGGTTCTGCACAGTGGCTATTCTGAGCAGCTTCCCGCTGAATGTGAGAGAGTGTGTGAATGTGAGGAGAGGAACGGCTAAAAAATGTGCATGTCTTTGGGTGAACATGTTATTAACCATCATTTTTAGTATTAAAAACTAGCAAAATACAAAAAACTCCTCTCTTACCCAACAGAAACACTATAAGGCTGATGCACGTGTGATGTATCTGTAATGAATATGTCCAACTGTGCGCGTAGGGGGTCTAAGACACGTGCTTGTTAGGAAGGAACAGATGCCGAAAACTAATCTGTGAGACCCCATAATCTGGTGGGAGTGTGTGCGTACGTGCATGTGTTTTAGTCCCCAGGCAAGCCCCTGCAGCTCGCTCTGCTTTGCGATGCATTTATCCCTCTGAACTACGCCCTGAACAATGTGAGCGGGTGCTTCTGCCATTACTGCACACTGAGTAAGGAAGTTAAATACTCAAATGCACAGGCACACACTGACATGCACACACACTAGAGCTTACATCCTATTAGCGATTACATCATTGACAAACTGGCACTCACGTGACGCGCATAAGAACATGAGATGGACAATGTGTCGACCTGCTCTGTCAACAACTGGAGGAACCTCCTTACATCACAGAAACAAACTACATTTCGAAGGACAGTATTCAAAGGAAGCAAGAAACTGCTGATAGATATAGAAAAGTGTGAGAACTCTTGTACCATGACAGGCAAACCTTTAGAATATTAAAGTGGAAACACTATATTTGGAGCCATAACATACTATCTTGATCTCACATGGTTACACTAGCCACGTTTTACACTGTGGTTGTATTGCTCTATGAATTTTATCACAGTCTTACCTCCACCTCGCAGGTGAAGTCAGTTCCATCCAGCAGGGTCACGTGACACACCACCAACTTCATCTTGTTCTTTCTCACCAGACGAAGAGGAGACTGGAAAATGGAGGTCTGGCCTTCTCCTGCCTCCCCTTCAGCCTCCACTGCTCCCTCCTTCTCCTTCGTCTCCTCCTCTGCTCCTTCTCCCTCTGTTGTCTCCTTGGTCTCTTCTGGACTTTTCTCTGCACTCTCTTCCACCTTCTCTTCCTTGGCAGGCTAACAGGGTTTGCAAGAAATAAATAAATAAACTTGCAATCTTCTTAAAAACATAAGAATATCTTCATTACTTGTTGAGACCAACCTTTCCTTTCTGTGTGTAATTCCCCCTCTAGTCTGAATTTGCTCATAGAAAAGGCAGGCGTTTCTTTTGGCTTGATCACTGAAATGTTGATGTCACTGGGTGGGCCTGGGTGGCTTAATGTGATCAGTGGATGCAAGAGTCCATATGTGTGCATGTGCACAAGGGAGAAAGGAGTTTGTGTGTGTGTGTGTGTGTGTGTATGCTCCAGTGTTTCTTTGTTGCTCTGGTAATTTAACAGCATTTTTAAGCAGTTTGCTGTAAACTGTCAATACACATCAACACTGTCTGAACATTGTAGAAAATATCACATCTCGTTGTTGGGTTTCTTACCATCTGTGTTTACCACAATATGTGGCTGGTTAACAAAAGCAGAATGCTGTTGGGGAACTTTAATCACTCTGACCGCTAAAGAATATGTTACAGGGTACAATAATACTGACACTGGCCTTGTAGTCTGTCTAGTGTTTCCATGAGGGTTTGTAAATGACTATACTGATTTTTAATTTATTTACCACAGGCATAAGGTGACTGAAATGCAAAGCCATTCACTCAGCCCATCAGGTAAAGTACACACAATTCCCTGGTACAGACATGTATTCTGTTATTAGCGACGCAACTGCTGCAGGATACTTTTACTCCCATTTCATAGGTCTCCTTCTCTGACATAAAACAAGGTTGATACTAAAAGTCTGAATATAATATGTTACCTAAACTTTGTTTCCACTGACACTGTGCCAATGAGCTGATGTAGAGCTGTAAAGAACGGAGAGCTCATACCAGATTTTTAGCACCATTGTTTTTTAGTGGAAAAAATCCATACAGAATACCAATACGGGAATAACAAATATCAATATTTTATTAAATAAAGTAAAAATCTCTGGTAATACTCATCTCATGCATCACCATCCTAAGATAACATTAGTCGAGCAAACTGACATTAAATCGGTCCAACTGAAAAACCATCCGACACTCGGGAAACTTGGCCTGACAAAGCTACCTCTCTATCAACCATATATCAAAATGTTAATAAATCACAATAATATCATATCACCAGTGAAGTGCTGTGATAATATTGTATCATGGCCGGTCTGGTGATTTCCACCTCTGGTGGAACTGTGTTGAAACCATTACTGACTTGGCAGAAAACACGTATTAGTCAGATGTAGAAGTGGTGACAGACAGATTATGTTCCTTTGGACATAATCAAGGATTTTTCATCTTTTCTTCAGTTTGCATGCTATATAGATATCTGAGTGTTATTGAGCTTTTCATCTGACAGAATGAGATTTTGGAGGAAGCAGGCATAGTTTAAAAAAAAATTAAAAATAAGCTTAACCATTTTTTAAGGGATGTTTATATTTCTTTTTCTGAAATCACCATTATAACCTGACAGTACTAGATATCTTGTTTTCTGACTCTACTTTAAAGCATATGCTATGTAGTGTTGTAGTGAACCCGTGAGCAGTACCTCAGTGTCTGCACTGGCGTTGGAATGAGTTTCTGCTTCTTTTTCCTTCACTTGCTCAGACTTGACTTCCTCCTTCTCTTCTACTTCCTCAGCGTGACCGTTCACTTCTGGGGCAGGCCCTTCCTCTTCCTGTGTCACCTCGCTGACAGGTTCCTCTGTAGGGGGGTCCTCCTTCGTTGGGGAGGTCTTAGCAAAAAAACCCAAATAAATCCAAATAAAATTAAAATCTAACATAAAAGTTCATTAATGTACCAGCACTTACAATGAGCCTGAAAAACGATTGTTGCTAAATAATTTAAGTAAAATTCCCTACAGAGTTGTGACAATATAACATAACAACAGTGTGAACCCAGTTTCACCTGGCTTTGAGACTTCTGCTTCTTAAGCCATGTTGGCAGGTATCGAGATATTCCTTTGCCTTCCTTCCCCTCTTTTTCCTTCACCTTTGCTCTTTCCTTCTCCTCTACTTCAGCGTTTGCTACTTCCTGGGAATCTTCCGTGGCCTTCTCCGATTGGTCGGGCTCAGCGGCTGACTCCTCAGCTTTCTCCTTCACCTCCGTCTCAGAGCCCGCTTCTGTTGTCATGGTGACAAATCAACCTGCAGCAAAAGTGACAACGATGAAAGAGCGTTGAGTTAAAGTTTTAAAAGCAACACATTAAACAGATACTTACACAATAAATAGATCTTTAGTTTTAGCTTACTGGTTATGCCTTGCATTATACAAATTTTGTACATTACTGAAAAATTCTGAATAACCTGACCGAATTCAACCACTTATTTGGGCAAGAATATCAATTTTTCATGGCATGCAACATTTTCGTCATTTATAAATGAGCCACATGGTTCTGTGTTTCTTTTTCCTTTGAGAGGGATCTGTGCTTCTTCTACACTGGAGGTAAAACAGACTATAAAACAAAATAGAAAGCTCTTATGTCTGTAAACATGTCATAGGAAATAAAAAGGCTCGTATAAGTTAGCCAATTTTGGCTCACAGCTGCTAATGAATGACATCAACTGTGTTTTTACACAAGTAAAGAAAAACATGAAAGTTTGGGAAGTCATTATGCAACACAATAAGTTTCATCTGGGTCAACAGCTGGTTACAAACAATCACACAAACACACGCACACGCACACACACACACAGAAAGAGAAAGAGAAAGAGGACGAATTTCTCAATCGCTTGTAATGTGAATCACTGGTTTTACCCTGCAGCTGTGGTCAGCACACGCACTCGTCAACCCAAATATCTTTGGCAGCCTGTCCACACACACCCTATCACAAAACAGACACTTTCATTTACGTTGACGCAAATTTTGTTAATAACACTATGTGGCGATGACACAAACAGTAAGGACATGTTAAGGTCAGGAATGTGGAAATCCATCCACACAGGGTGCCTACCTGGCTGCACACACAGCCTCCTTTAATCTAGTAGCTTCAGGCTAAAAGCTAACCATAAATCAAGCACTACGAAGTCATCATCATTCACTGTGCTTTCAGTTGTTCGAATCTTTCCCAGCCTATTTTCTCCATCACCCAGACTAGGCTTTCCTGGCCTCATTCCCATGATTCTATTATTCATTACATCGTCTGCATTTTATTTTGTGACCATCTTACCCGCTCTCCGTCTTTCTTTTTTCTGCCCTGCCACCTTCAATAAGAGAGGACGTGCATACACGCACACCCACCCACCCAGCACCAGTGGTGTGTAGGGAGGGGGCGGGAGTAAAAATAGAACAGGTCTCCTTACGCATGATCGGCTAATGAGGTAGGGAAGGGAGAAGGAGGTGTATGTGTAGCATGCAAACGTCAGAAAGGATATAGACACTATGTTCCTGTGCAGAGAGGTGAACAAAAGATTTTTATAAAAATGTTCTTTTAAAATGCTGACATTACACAACAAAGTGATTTTTTTTTTTATATTATCATTTGTTGATAAGTGGGGCTCATCTCCACATCCATGTGTTTGACTTCTCCAGTGGTGAAGTACATTTATGAGATGGATTTTACACAAAAATAATACACAGATGACCTAATGAACAAGTTATGCTTTGATGTTTTCTTCCAATCCTCTCACAAAGCTGTTTTATTTTTTAGACAGATAACTTACTAAATTTTGACTATTTGTTTTATTAAAAAAAAAAAAAAAAAACTCAAACTCTAACAAGTACACAATAAGATAAGTCAGTTTAAGCGCTGATAAACACAAATTTCTAATCAGCTACTCACATGGCAGTAAATTTAGGCATACAGACACTATCAGCTGAAGTTCAAGGTGAGCATCAGGGGCATCAGAATGGGTAAGAACGGTGATTGAAGTGGTTTAAATATTTCACAAACTGCTAATCTACTGGGACTTTCTCACACAACTATTTCTATGGTTTACAGAGAATTGTCATAGATTTAAAAAAAAAAAGAAAAGAAGGGGGGGTGGTATTGTAGGTGAAAAGGTCATGTTGATATCAGAGGTCAGAGGAGAATGTTACATCTGCTTCAAGCTGATAGGAAGGCAACGGTAACTCAAATTACCACTTAAATTACCACCTGGGTATGCAAACAAGCATCTCTGAATACACAACACATGGAACTTCGAAGCAGATGGGATAGAGCAGCAGAAGAACACACCAGGTGCGACTCCTGTCAAGGAATAACAGGAAATTTGCGCTACAACTCACATGGGCTCACCAAAATTGGACAACATATAATGTTTCCTGTCTGTTCAGTCTCCATCTCTACTGCACTATTTGAGTTGTAGGGTCAGAAACTGGCGCAAACAACATGAAAGCATGGATCCATCCCATCTTTGCGTCGGTTCAGGCTGGCAGTGATGATATAGTGTTGTGGGTAGGGATGGGTACCGGTGTCCGGTGCCATGATGGCACCGGTTCTGACATAAACGGTAGTAACCAGACCAAAAAGCAGCGCACATTTCGGTGCTTTATTTCAGTGCTTTTTTTTCCTGAGCTGTGATACACTTCTAGCCAATCATTTTACGTTTCCGAGGATAGTAGGCGGGCCCAGGTACGTACTTTCTTTTATAGCAGAGCTACAGATTAAGAATGCCCAAGGCGAAGCGGTCAAAAGTCTGGCTGTACTTCACAGCAAAATATGCAAACTCAGCAGCCTGCAACAAGTGCTTTAAGCTGATACTGTGATACTGTCAAAGGAGGTAACGCCTCGAATCTGATGAAACACCTGGCGACGCATAGCGTTTTTTTTTTAAAGCCCAGAAATGCACCGTATTTGATAGCTTGCTGCGAGACCTCACACCGAGCGCATCTACTGCGGGTGTGGTGCCTGTTATGCAACATCCCCCAAAAACACGAAGAGGAGAGTCCTGGCCCCTAGCCCTGCCAGTGTAGCAGAAATGATGAGGATGATGATGCAGCAGCAGCCGTTCTTCTCTGCGTGAGTAGCTTAATGTTGTTCGTGTGTAATTTACGTTGAGTAGGCTAACCACGTTATTACATTAATGCATGTAAGGTGAACTAGCAAACATCATCATAGCTACATGCGGCTGTCCTCTTGTTTGATGGCAGATACTCCCTTCACCCTGACCCAAAAGGCTAAAATGACCAAAGAAAAAGTGGAAAACAGTTAAACATGAGAGGTTTAGGACAAAGTTTGTGTTTTTTCCATTGATTAAGCACTGCTTCCAGCCAAGAGTGATACCATAAATCCCCTATAGCTGCAGAAAAGGCTAACATTGTTATCTTTTTACAAAAAACAGCTGAACATGAGCGGTTTTTGGACCAATTTTGTGTTCTCCATTCTTTAAGCACCGGTTTGAGCACCGTTTAAGCACCGGCACCGTTTCAAAAGTACCGATTTGGCACCGGTATCGGATAAAACCTAAACGATACCCATCCCTAGTTGTGGGGAATATTTTACAAGCACCTACTTGGTTTGACTTGACTTTTTAACCTTAATTTATATTTTATTCCTTCCTAGTTAAATTTACCCTTTTTAATTTTTCATATTTATTTCCTATCTTATTCATAGCCTTTTCCTTTTTTGTTTTCTTTAGGTCACGAGCAGTTGTCCAAGCATTTCACTACATATCGTACTGTGTATGACTGTGTACGTGACAAATAAAATTTGAATTTGAATTTGAATTTGACTTTTAGATTTTCCATTAGGTGGAAGTTCCTGGTACCAGGTGCTTTTTAGTACCTACTCCACCGGAGCACCATGTGATCTGAGCCACTAACTGGCCCGTCAGTGGGATTACTTGATGAGTCACGGAAGACGCTCCTACACAAACAAAATCTCAACCACCATTTTTAAACCATCCATTCATCCATCCATCCATTCGCTTCCGCTTATCCTTTTCAGGGTCGCGGGGGGGCGCTGGAGCCCATCCCAGCTGTCATAGGGCGAGAGGCAGGGTACACCCTGGACAGGTCGCCAGTCTGTCGCAGGGCCAACACACAGGGACAGACAACCATTCGCACTCACATTCATTCGCACATTCACACCTAGTGACAATTTGGATTATCCAATCAACCTATCCCCACAAGCTGCATGTCTTTGGACGGTGGGAGGAAGCCGGAGTACCCGGAGGGAACCCACGCAAACACGGGGAGAACATGCAAACTCCACACAGAAAGACCCCGGCCTGATGTTGGAATTGAACTCAGGACCTTCTTGCTGTGCAGCAACAGTGCTAACCACCGTGCCACCGTGCTACCTAGCAACCAGGATAATAGCTCCACACAAACCAACAATCTCGCTAATAATAATAATAACTGCTATCATCACCAATTTCACACTGGTTTCATGAACATGACATTGAGTTCTCTGTACTCACATGGCCTCCACAGTCACCAGATATTATTCCAACAGAGCAATTTTGGGATATGAGGGAGCCGGAGATTCAGGAAATTTTCAATCTAAAATAACTGCCTGGGCTTTGTGCTAAGACGACTAAAGTGACAAGACTTGGATTCTAAGACTCGCATTGAGTTATAACATTAAGTATTACTTATAACATTTATTTGGATGTAGTTTCAGATGCAACGAGTAGCATCTACTGGAAAAGTCTATTTTAGAGTCGGTCGTCATTTAAAATAACATGGTCAGTCTCACTAGACTAAACTATGACGGCAGAAAAGAAAAAAAAAATACGACCAGCGTACAATGCAAACCAAACAACCAAATAACTCTGTACCACACAGACACGAAGAGACTTTAAACCAATTTTGAGAGGCAACAGATCTATTTTTTCCACTATGTCAGTCATCACAACAGCTCTGTTACTACAGACCAACTGCAGTCCATACTCCTTTGAAACATTGTTTCTCAATGGGCCAGCTCTAAGTGTGCGTTTGTGTGAGCTGGCATTAGAGTGGAGCTTCGTCACGGCCACTTAGGCCTGCTTTAAACTTGCCCTCCTTATCCGCAACTGTTTAACACCAGCAACCTTGTTCTACCTCTCTCACAACTATCTAACTCACCCTCTTCACAACTCTCTCTTCTGCTCTCCAGTCCAGGGTGCCTCTTTCTCTTTTTCACTAAATCTCTGCACTCATCTCTCTCCTCTCTTCCTGGGGCCCCTTTCAATCCCCCCCCCCAATCACCCACTCGTATTATCTCCCTCTACACTCCTCCTGTTTCTCTCCTCTTCCCACAGTCCATATAAAAACACCAGTGACATTACAATCTCGCTTCAAATACACAGACATATATACGCACTTGACAGTTTATGGCAGGAAACTGTGACCAAGTTTCTTATAAACGGGGTCAAACATGGGTTAAACACTCTGAGTCATAAACTCATGTATAAGCAATCATCAGAAGATGTGTTTTGTTGCTTCATCAAGGACATTTTCATGCAGAATTTGTCTAGAGGCATGTACTGTAATGCTTGGGTGCTGTGGTACATTTCATCCTATTTCACAGCCAATTAGTAGCGTTCAAATAACCCAGATGTCTAAAAAGGCACAAATAGCCTGCAGATTCATTGTAAACACAAACTCAGACACAGCACTGCCAGCTGCACACTTGAGAGAAATATGGTTTTCTGATTTTATTCAGCCTCATCTCTTTAATGTGACCTTCCTTCAATTAATTGATCTGCACAAGACCATCAAAGCAGTAGAAATCTGCCAATAATAAAAATCCTCACTCAGCTTGTTACACCTCTCATTTTACAGATGAACGGTTGACTGAATGGCTGAATTAACTGACGAACTAATGACCTTACCTACTGTTGTTTCTGTTGCCTTCTTTCCCCCCCTGCAACTCTCTTCCTTCTTCTGACGTTCTGTTTACCCTCTGTTTGCACTTTCTTTTACTTTTTCTGCCTCTGTTCTTCTATTCGTTTTCCTTTCCCTTCCCACCTCTTAGCAAATGCCTGCCCTACAAAATGTCATTGCCATTTTCTCTCCTACATCCTCTCCTCTCTTTCCCTCAGAGCTCTGCTTCCCCCGGGACGATTGCTCAGAGAAATGAGGGCAGAAAATGAGAGAGCATGGGAAGGTAGGGGGTGGAGATAGTCAAGAAAAGTGTGTGAGAAAAGAGCAGCAATGGAGATAGGCTGAAGAAGGATCCAAAAAGGAAAGAGAGAGGGAGAGCGAACAATCTCACAGACATGCCTACTATGCTGGATTACTAATGGACATTAGCATGAAAACTGCATTTTCACAACACTGTTGTTCACATCTTTTGGCATGAAAACCATGCCTAAAAGCTCATACAAAGTTGTACTTTCAATCAATTCACAATCTTTCACTTCCTTCCTTCACAGTGTTTATCACTAAAGGAAATTAAGCATCTTCCTTTCCAACAATGACATTTTAAAAACCATGAAAAAAAAAATGTCTTTCTCTCGCTTTCATATTGAAAATCTTTTGTTGAAACACTAAAACACTAAGCCTTTACTTTGTGTGCTTAGAATGCCAAACCTTCCAGCTTCATTTTATATACAATACAAAGAAAAAGGGAAAAAAAAGTAGTTAATGCTGGCGACATCTCCAAGGAAAATGCTCCTACGTTACCTGCTTCTACCAAATTACCCATGCGCACATGTAGGGAGTTAGTGTTCTCACTTTTTAAACACTAGACTGCTGTCACATGAGTCTCACACACACACACACACACACATTCTTCTCCACTTACAACTTTATTGCTGTCTGACTGGGTTTTAGGGTTGTCATCATAGTAACGACAACTTCCTGGCCTGGATTGTGGCCAAGAGATAAAAATTTACAACAGGCTGAAACAGGCGTGGGTGCTAAACTGTACAACAAGAGAGAAAAGAGAGCGTCGACCTAGTGCCTACACATTTCTGTTAATTTTCATCTGCTAAAGTAGATATGACAAGCCTCAATCTAATATAAAAACATACCCCGCTTCCTGATTCTATGGGCCATAATTGAAAGAATAAAGAGGACGAACTGGTTTCCATGGAAACCGCATTCATGCTCTACAACAATAAATCCCCATGGAGACAAGAGATTACCACAGCAAAAATACAGATTAGTGGACGGAGCTTACGTGACAATAGAGATTATGACCGTGTCTAAACCCGTTTCATAGCACATCAGACTAGCAGCTGATATTTCATGCTGGACCTACAACAACCGCAACAGCTACTTTTCTCCCCCTACTCCCACCATCACTGAACCAACAGCAACCCTCCAATGATACTACCACTGAAAAACAAAAAGCATGCATCTATGAAGCAGAGTTACTCAGATTCGGCAGATTCTGAAAGATGAGGAAGACTGCAACTTGCAACAGATACACCGACACACTGACTTAAGACTTTTCCACCTCTTCATGTGATTCATGTGATTACTGTACTTGACTTATATGGTCAGGCAATATTACTGAATTACAGCCTTTAAAATTTTTGATCGTATAATTTTTAATACCACCATGAAACTGAGGTCATATATTGTCGTGCATGGTACAAAAATGAACATTCAAGCGAGCTCGGTGACCTACGAAAGATAGCAAGCAGTACACGAAAATGTAGTACGGTAAGTAAAATGGTTGCGAGTGTTTCGGGTTTAGTCAGCCAACGCGAACGAAGCTCTGTGCACGACACTTCTAAAAAGCTATGAGTAAAGAGAGTAAGCCTTCACTTTAGATCAATTTGCTGATATGAACATCTCTCCAGTGGTAGCAAATGTCATTGGGTCATCCAGCAAGCATCTAACATAGGGAACATAGAACATCGGGATGTCCTTGTTCACAATTTCGCTATCAATCTAACTAACTTAAATTTAAAAAGTAAAAGTAAAACTTAAAAAGGGTAGAAGTCAGCTAATGCTAGCAAAGGGAGTACCAGCAGCCAACTTCTACCCATGCAGGTTAAAATCCATACATGGCACTAATAATAATAATAATAATAATAATAATAATAATGATAATAATAAATACTGTTTTTCCACAAACTCATTTCTAGGCCCTGATAGCATCCTTAGCATTATTTTCATTCATTTCGGTGAATGTCAGGAAGTTACAAAGTTCTGTATTTTTTAAAAAAGCAAAGACAAAAAAAACCCCACTCATACCTATTAATCCTTTTTTGGATTACTAGAACACTCCTGGCAGGATCTTCAACATGCTGACTGAATATTCTGGATAACTGCCCTGAGACCTACTGTTTCATCAAGATATCAATCTAAACTTAATTTAAAATGAAAATAATAATCACAGCTGTTTAGTTTTGAGGTCCTGAGAACCATAAACTTTCTGTCACTATGATGACAAAAAGTTTTAGTTTTATTCCTATTGAACAGAATTAAACAAACCCTAAAAGCTGAAATCAGAAAAAGCTGCCAGAGTGGTGATCCTTCACCCATAAGAGCGCAAATCCCTGAAGTGTTTGAAAACTTATTTTCTGCAGCACAGATAGTACCTTCAAAGATTTGGTCTCTAGAGGTGGAAGCAGGGGTGCAGCACTATTGGGCAGCGGACCCAAATACGCACATATAATGGAAGGTCAGTGAGAACCAGATTCCTCATTTAGCCAAAACTAGCTAGCTAAATACTACCTTGAAGTCTGCAGCATCTGTTGACCGTCAAAGGTTTTTTTTCTACTGCAGAGGACTTTGTCACAGCACAGAGGACAAACCTCCAGCTTTCCCCTTATCAGTTGCTGTAGTGCTGGATGAACAAAGGGCCCGTTTCTTGATTTGTTCTCACACTGAATTCTTGAATACTACAATGTCCATTTCATGTGTACCAGCTGAATGATTGTCACAGCTGCCAGGCGAAAGGGGCAAAAACATTCTTCTTATGTCTATTTGAACTCAGAAACACTGCAAATTATACCAAGGAGGAGCTTTTATGAGAGCAACAACGTATATTAAAATATGGTGAGTGCACCATATATTCTAGCTGCTTCATAAGATAATTAAGTAGAGATAATTCAGTGAATAATTTTTTAATTTGGCCTGTTGGTGGCCTGTTAGTAGGTGGGATACATCACACTGGCACCATGAATGTCAATAAAAAAATATCAGAACAATCATTCAAGTGCTGAGCTGGGTTTTTCTAGACACAATGCTGCTACAAAACCTACAAACTCTTCAGAGGTGTTGGTCTACATGTAAAACCTGTTTACATAGATGCAAAATGACTACCTTCATGTCAAAGCAGCATTGTTTGAGTCAATGAGTGGTTCACTCCGTTGTCTTGCTGTGCACTGAGAAATGTTTTCAAGCATTTCACTGAGCAGCGAAGCTTGTTTCTGACAGAGTCAAATGGAGTCCAAACCACACAGTGCTGGAAATCAACGGAACTGCATGCATTTGTGCCTATTGAATTAAAAAGTTGCAGATTGCTCCGAGTCATCCAAACAAGCTAAAAGCTTTCCAAACTATTCCGCCACAGCCGAACAGCTGATAGTTACAGAGCCCTGTTTTGAAATAACCAAGCAGATACACAATTCTAATCTCTGCCGTGTATGATTTGTCAATCTGCCATCCAGTGACACATGCATACACAAACACACAAAGCAGATTCTTACACATATGTAAAAACATACTCTCAGCATCTCTAATAGACACACGAGCTTTGAGTGTGTGATGACTACTGCGCTCTGACACACCCTCACACAGATGTGTACACACATACTGCTGGTGTGAAAATTCAGAACATGCCTGTTTCTGTACACTACACTCTGACCCTCAAACTGGGGATTACACAGAGGATAATCCCTGTTTATGTTTGTGTGTCTGTCAGTCTCCTTGCCGGTCTGTCAGTCTATCCATTCATCCCTTCACCCAACTCTCTTTCTCTTCAACTGCACCTGATGTCAACCTCACTGGCTTGAAATAAACACAGGCATTGACACAATTGTTCCTTGATGCCTTTTTGCTTTTGGTTTGAGCTTAACAAATGAAAATTCACCTCCTGGGTGATTCTTAAGTGACCAATACTATGTCATTACTTTAGTCACTATATCATTACTGTCAAGTCTCATGTACTAAACTCTACTCTTCAACAGGTGCTAGTTCTCAGTCCATTACCTCTGTCTATGGATGTTATATGCCCCTGCAAATAATACTTACTTTAGGGTTTCATTTACATACGTATAAATTATATTTTCTTTATACAATGCTTAGAAACACCAGGAATATGCTTTTACTATACGGGGGTTGAAGCAGCATTGCCTAAGCAATTTAGAAACTGCAACCTGTGAATATCAGGCTTTTGTGCTGTCATTTTTGGCATTATTTAACTACTAACTAATGAAAATATTGTCTCATTTATTGCTTTATTATCATGACATATTAACAATTATGCAATAATGCCATAACACAGACTAACGATGCAATAAATTAATCATATTATATGGTATTTTTCATGCATCTACTCTTCCCGGGTTGAGCCTCTCTTTCTGTGTGGGGGTGAGAATAATGGGTCAGCTCATAACTGCTATTGTGAAATGCTAAACTCCCCTATTCAGCGATTAAAGCAGTCAGGCGCAAGTGCCCAGTCTGTGTGAATGAGAGACAAAGGGAGAAAGTATGGGTGGGTCACACAAGTGCACATGAGAGGAGATACAATTTACTGTGTGTGTAAGAGAGGGGGGGAGGTGGGTGAAAAAGACGGAAAGGGAGAGAGGAAAAAGGTAGGCATTAGCTGGAAGGTGATAAAGAATGAGTGAAAGATGAAGAGAGCGAAACCCACGGTGAAACTGCGCGGCTCAACAAACTGTGGGTGTGGTGTTGCTATGGCAATGTATATCCCATAGAGGGTGGTGACAACAGGTGCTCTGGCAAAACAAATGACTTCATGGTCATCAAGGCTCTTTGTTACGGTCGCCTTGTGTGACAAGCTGATTTAGATGGAGCGAAACACATCCTAGTCCTCTGCCAGAGCCTAAAGAGGATGCACGGCTCATCAAGTATTGATTAGAAAGACTCTAAAAGCCTTGCAGTCTGTCAGAAAACTACCAAAACATGCCATGCCTCAACCATTTAGTCTGTTTGGCACACATACTGGTTACATATGTTTGCCGATTTTTATTCTTCACATACTAATAAGAGCATAGTTTTACTGAGTTGCTCAGATAAAATAAGCAGTTTTTGGACTGTGATGAGGGTTTTTTTTGTATTTTATGATCACTTATAGACTAAAAAGACTATTGTGTGCATTAGGAAAGACAATTATCCACAGAGTGACCGACAAGTAAAGTAATCAGCAGCCCTCGTCAGGAGTAATCAGCATGTTCTCCATTCATGCTACAGTGAGCATTCAGACCACTGCAACATGAGCACACACCACCATCACAGCTCCCTGCCATTCATTTCGTAACTACTAACCTTAACCCTGAAATCTAAAATTAGCCATCCCTTTTGTGAACACTGCAAGATGTCCTCAATTTCAGAACATTGTGCCATTTTCTCAATTACTGCAAGGCCGTGTTGCCTTTAAAGTGAAGACACATAGTCACGCATCTTTATGTGACCATCTCTTATTGTCCAAGCAAATGACATAACCCCGCAGATTATTTAGTCATCTTATATCAGCTAAATCTCAGATCAGTGACCTCTGACCTCCAACCAGGAAACAGGAAGTAACTCTCTTCCCGATTCCCCCTCCAACCAATCTCCCATACCTCTATCTTTTAATTTGCATTTTTGGTTACACATCTCCCTGAGTACCTGTTTAACGTATCCTACTTTCATCAGAAATCTACCACAAATCTAAAAAAAAATTACAAAAAACAAAAAAACAAAACAGGAAATTACTCAGAGCAAAACATCCGTACATTCATGTGTGTCTGTGTTATGTCATACAGAAGTTTTGTTTCCCTTACAGTAATATTTTGGCAGTCATTGCTAGTACAGTATGACACAAAGGCTACATGTCAAAAAGGACCTCTGTTTCTTTCTTTATAAGAGGGTCATATTATGGGCTTAAAAAAAAAACCACTTATCCCCAAGACTATGAAAAGTGGGTAATATGTCATTTTAAAGAAGATTTAAAGATTAAAACTCCATTAGGATTTACATGCGTCAGATTTGAGGACTATAGTAATAAGCTGTCTTCCAGAATTTATGGATGGTGTCTTGTATAAAGAAACTTCACTTCAGGCAGGTAGCTAGCAGAAAAGCAAGTGCAACAAAGTTTGAAACAACATGTATTTATGAATTTCTGACGCCACTTTCAGACATCTTTTCCATTAAGCCTCCTTTGTGGACCATCATCTGTATGTTGTAGTAGTGTACTGTCACCAGGGGGACGGTGTCAAAATCGTGTAAAACATCCAGTACAGTGGGATATTCTAAACACTCTAAACATGTGTTTACACTGTTATTGGTCCTTTAACTTAGCCCCACTGACTGTATAGATGATTGACAACAAGGCTCCACTTCCTTTCCTGTACAACAGTGAAACCACACAATTGCAGGACCTGCTAGCTAACACGTAGGAGTCGGGGGTCATGACCGATACTATAGCCAAACAACCAGAGGCAGTTGACATGTTTTGGCTTCACTTTTGGTAACCTATGAGGTCATCCATATTTTCTACAGTCATGGTGAAGCCCCTGCCAAACAGAACAAAGAAGTCATAAAAGTCAACGAACTTCTTTGTCGTGATGCAAATTCAAATGGTAAAAACAACTGTCTGCGCTTCTCATGCTGTCTCCGCCCCCTTCTATGCGGTAAACTCCAACATCATTCTTTCCTGTTCAAACAAACTTTTCAACCAATCAGCATTCCCACCACACATGGCTGGATACCCATAGTCCTTCAGTTTGCATAGCCAAAGACCTACACAAATGTACACCAGCATGGGACCACAGATCCCACATTAACAACATCTGAATGGGTCAGGTTCATGTATAAATATACTGTTCATGTATACTGCTCATGTATAAATATACTAGGCTGTATTACTAGACTGGACCCAGTACTATTTCACTTTTAAACATATAGGGTGGGGGCAACTAGAGTCAAGGCTGGCAACTAAAACAAGACTCTTTCGTACATGGCAAATATGGCAGGTACATCACTAATGAGAGCAGAGATACTTGCTAGTGAAGTTAATCATGCTGAAGTTAGTGAAGTTGTATACAGAAACTTGACTGCAGGCACATAGCTAGCAGAAAAAGTAGGTGCTGACATCACAAAGATGCACACAAACAGACATTGTCAACTAGTCCTCACCATGTACATCTGTCAAGGTAAGTCTTGATTATTAAGATCCCGAAAGAAAAATGGCAGATTCAATTTAAACAGCAAAGTATCAATAACTTTGATTAAGACTTTAGAAGTCTCATTACCTGAATATTTATGTACAAACTGGGTATTATGTTTGACTTTTGTTCGTTGCCAGTTTCTGAGCTCCTTACTACCACACTCTGTCACAAATACTTCTGGCTAATGAGAAAAACTACTGACCCTACTTTCTGTTAATTTCCCACAAATTCACAGTCAATGGGTTCAATACGCTCTTTCCAAAATGTTTTACAAACTCCAGAGCATGTCAGTGGCTGCTAATGAGAACAAGTTAGTGTGGCTGCACTCACAGAAATAAACAAATGAACATTTGATGATTAATATAACAGTACTCTTTAATCCATGTTCAGATTATTTACACAGCCCTAGGTCATCATGCATTATGCTACTTTGCTTGCCTTTTATACTTTTTCATTGAATAGATTTTTAGAGTACCTAACTACAGATGATGGAAGTGATCCCTGAGAAGATTAACCTGAAAAAAGCTTCAAGTTTCAACTGTCAAGTTTCAGGAAGCAATCCTGAGGATATGCCGCAAGATATGATATCAGTATCAAGAACATAATATTACCAGCCTTTTCTAGCTGATACTCTCAGTGCCAAGACTGTCTTGTGTTGTGACCCAAACTGTGGCTTTCAAAAGATGAAGCCACTGCCTCTGGTCTGTTCAGCCTCTCTCTGAGAATGTGACCCTCTGCTGATTAATCTCTTTTTAACTATGTCTGGCTCTGGGCCAGATCCACAGGCCCACGCTCTCTTTCTGTTTTTATTTTATCATTTCTTTCAGAGCTTGACACTTGCCAGGGAAGGCAGTTTGCCCTTTCTTTTTTCTTCTCTGATGTTGCCCTTCAACACAAGGGCGTCCCATTCTACTACAAGGGACGCTTGCATTTAAGAAAAGAAAATGTGACGTTTTTGACATTTAGGTGGCTAAACCTCAAAAAAACGACTTCACCTTACCCTCTTCCATTTTGCCCTCTCCTTCAAACACGCCCTTTACTTCTCCATCCCTCATTCCCCTTCCGCACACTGCTCTACTCACCGTCTCCGTGGCGGTAATAAGCTGAACACTGCATTACAGTTTCCATTCATCCGTGCCTCTGTGATCTTCTCTGTGTGAATCGGAGTCCTGTGGTGCCTGCTGGCTGTGAAAGCTACAGAGGATAATACCTGCCTGTGGAGGCTGACTGCCACACTGTACAATATGTTCACCTTAATAACTGTTGTGACTGCCCCAAATGTCATTACACTCATGGAGAAGATGAAAGCCTCAGAGTGTGCTTTGTGGTTATAGTAACTACTTTCATTCACTGGAAAATGGGTAAGAAAATTGCAGTCACCTGGATGTGTGAAGGCCCCCCCCCCAATATATGCTACTTTATAAAAACAACACGGCACAACTCATTCAAACTGATGAAGGACAGCAGGATTATCTGTGTGCGTCTGAGTTGATGTGACGAGTTCTGCTCCCGTTGAACCCACAGGGTCAGGATGAAAACACACATACGCACACAAACACACACACATGGATGTTCCCATAGCCTTTCCGAATGGTTAAGCAATATCTTTCACTCTCTCTGGCACTCTCACCCTCTTTCTCCTCTTGTGTTTGACTCTTACTTCCTCACTACATGTGTCAGTGTTCCTTCATTACGCCTTTCAACTTGCCCTCATACACAGTGGTGGACCATAGTTTATTGTAGTGACTATCTAAAAAATGCTTACTTCCCCTGAGTCTTGTGTACACCCATCCTAAGTGAAGAGTAAGATTGCTTATTAGAGAGGTGCTAGCAAGCAACTGATAACAGTAGGGGATCGATAATGTGTACAATTTATTATATTTGCTACCAGATCTAATGCATCTAATCTAATACTGAAGTGGGCTAGTACTAACTGATGTCAATGTGGGTCAGTTAAATAGGTTTTAGGGGTGTAAACTGACACAGAATGCACAATACAGATATTCACAGGGGTTGCGGAAGCAGCTAAAAAAACACAATCAAAAACAAAAGCCAAAGGAAATGCAAGGTTTCTGCACTCTGCACTCCAGCAAGCTCAGAGTTAAGTTCCAGCTAGATCTAATGAGCAGATTCTCCCACCAGAACAACCAATTAAGGCTTCTCATTAGTGGGTTTGACAGAGCTGCCACTGTTCTGCACATCCTGAGAGCCTGACAATGAACATGGCACCGATGATTATAGATAAAACTATACACGCAGCGAGGAGCCTGACAGGAAAAAACACACCCCAGAAACAGACACGCTTGCCTCTGGGCTTCCCTTTACAGCTTACAAAACATTGTCCTTCCTGTCTGCACCAAAATTTATACTGAATGTGGACTAAAATATGTTCCACTGCACAATCCCATTAAAATGTGGCTTTGTGGCTGCTAATCATGAAAGCTTTAAAAACTGAAACGTTATACTTGCCTCTAAGTGCGCAACATGTGCTGCTACACAACAATAACCTAAACACCTGCAAAGCAAAACAACATGCATCACCAAATACAATAATATTTTATTTCCTCAGTTGCTTTTTTGATGTTGTACTAGGTTGGATTAAATTGTATAGGTGTCCGTTCTTAATTTGAGAACAGAAGCTCAGAAACTGCATTTAATTCTAAGAACACAGCTGTCTCATAAGAAAATCTTCAGCTGATAGGTAGCTCCAAAAACTCTTCATGTTAATGTACAGTAGCTGTGTGCATGAGGACTGAACAAGCTCTTTGTTTTCAAACAGAGATACATAGCAACGGAAACAACATTACTGGAAAATCTACGTTCTGTTCATGATATTAGAATAAACACTCATGCCAAGTCAAATGAGGTGCGGCATCATCAGAGTCCACACATAGGGTTTTTTTGTTTTTTTTAAATAACCGAAGAAAAGCCAGACATGCTGGTTGTTCTGCACGCAACCCACATGGATATGTATCAATATGTTAAAGTATAATCAGGTCCCCTTTTCCAAATTAAAATAAATAAATGAAATTAAAAGATCCTCATACTGCCCTGCACAAGGTTTTTTTGGGAGCTGGAAACAGGCACAAAGAATGATTGATCTGCATATCAATAGTTATAGAAACGTCTGATAAACAAAAATGCATTTTAAGCTTTGTTTTAAAGTGCGTTGTAATTGAACAAACTGGTAAAAAAAAAAAAAATTATCTCCATTCTGGTAAATTTCATTTTGCGGAAGGTCAAAATGTCTTTGGTGGGTGTCAAAATAAATAACTAACGAGTGATGTTTGAGAGACCCACAAGAAAAAGTTAGTGGTTGGTTGTTTTGAATGTACCTACCTCTCGAGCAGGGCTATCACTGACTACACTTACTATGGCCTACACCACACTGAGAAATAAGAATCACATCAACAGCTTCCCACCTCCACCATTATGTTAGCTTGTGAGCGCAGTGACACTGCATCCATCTGTTTAGTCTACAACAGCTACAACTAGGCAGGCCTGAATCTATTGAGAATCTAAAGTGGTATGTCACCACACTAATATTTATGAAAGGGCAGAATTGGCCTGCTGTGCTCTAAAGTCCTCAAAGTCTTCTCTAGCCTACAAAAAATCTTTGCACTGAATGAAAAAGACTTCACAGCTACATGGAAGTACAACAACTGTTGCAGCCTGGGAAATAAACTGATTTACTTTTAGAAACAACAATAGTTAGGCCTTTGATCCCAGTGTATGCATTAGGGGCACAGCCTGGGACTATCTACTGTCCATGACTTTATCTCTGTCCTGATGTCCTTCGTTACTATCTGACCTACCTTCCTTTCACATAGAGAGCAGAACACCACAAGCGGAGTGGCGCTGATTAAGGTCATGGGTACTTGACATCACATACTATGGCGTATGATTAGATTTAAGAGTGACACTTAGGAACCCAAGTACATGGCTAGATGTCCTAATATTAGTCGGTGTGTATTGCTCAAAGTTGTGGTACTTCGAAACATCAAACACAGATAGCCGTGGATATATTGGATGCTTTATGATCAAAAGGAGACATTTAAAGAATAACTTCTAGAAAAGCAGCATACTTCATTAATGTTAACAGTGGCACTGAACACACAGACATGAACAGATACGTTTGCTAGTTGCCACCGAGTTTTTACAAGTCAGCGCAATCTTGGCTCTTTCCAGTCTGCCTGCATTTGTCTGTAAAGTAGCTACGTCCTTCCCATACGTCAAAGCACAGATTCTACGGTGCTGTCTAGAAAGCAAATAAGAAACACAAGTACTGTTCTGCATGTAGACAGATTTATGTTACTACACCAATAGCACTTCTTCTTTAATATCCTGGTCATGAGAGCAACAATTGTATTTTGTCAAGCCAACATAGCCTAAACCAGAGACGTCAATCTCATTTTACATCATGTGCAACATACTCACTTTGATATTAACTGGGCCATATAAGGTTATTGAAATTAAAAGTAATGAAAGTGGAATTTCAACAGTACCTCTCAGTTTTTCTACATGTAGTAAATGAAAGAAGTCTTTCAACACATCTCTTTGAGTTTAAACTGTAAGAAATAAATGTGTAAAACTGCACAAAAAGTTAACTGGTAACTAAATGTCCAGAGTGTCCTGTAATTAATTTAAATAATTTAATTATTTATTTAAAAAAAAGAAAATTCCACAGTGGATTGTGAAAAAACGTGAACTTTTTTTGTTTATCTTTTACTTAAGTACTTTAAAGTTGTTTAAATGACCACTAGGAGGGTATTTAGCCTGATGAAGTTCAAAATTTATCCCCACCTACACATTTTCCAAAGCTGTCCAAACGACCGGCTTGGAGTAGTTGCCGCGCCAATTCTGGCCCCGGGCCTTATGTTTAAAACCCCTGGTTAAAAACCTCTTTGAAATGCAGTAAACAAACAACGTGGACTGCGTTTCCCAGACAGCTTTGTGAACCAGTCACGAACACGAAACTATATCAAACAAATACCAGTTATTTGAAAACGGTTTTAAAAGCACATGTCAGCACAGCCAAATGACTGGAGAAAAAAATAGAAAGAAAATGTAATTGCATACTCACTCTGAACAGCGTGGTGTTTTTAAATCTCCGTATACTACTTGTTAACTTAGCGGCAGGAAGGAGCTACACGTATTGTCCCGCAAAAACGGAGCCGGATGTTTGAATAGTCAACGATTACCATGGCGTGTTTAGACGAACCAACCGTTAATGTGAAGTTACCGTTACCTCAGCGGTAGCATTCACCTAACTAAAACCCAATGCAGCTACCACGAGTAAGGAAACTCTGTCTATTCATTTAGATAATCACTTTTTAATCAATGTAAGCTAGGCAGGTTTTTACCTGCTTCACAAAATCTTTGATGCTAACTACCTAAACACATCCGCGCGCGAGGAGCAAGGGGCATGAAGGTAGCTTAGGTGATAACAGGGATAATATGGAAGGAGATAGGCGCCATGAAGCGCCTCACAGCGAAGGTATGACCAGAACTCTAAATAACACCTTTCAGTAACAAACGCGGTGTTTGTTCTGCCTTGTTAGAACAACTACGTCTGGTTACAATAGGTACTTGCGCAGGTTAAGTACGCTACCGATATATTATATACAAAATACCCCCAAAACGCGATGAATCATCTGCAGTAGCTGATGTAGAAATCACGTGATTTAAAAGAGGCCAAATTATTCGTTACCTGTTGTTAATCTCCAACGATGCGTATGAGGAGACTTTCCCAAATGTGGACTCGCGCTCTGTTCTCCTCCAAAAAATAGCGAATGTCCCACTACCTCAGCCTCCAAAAATCTCAACTACAGTCCACACCGAAGATTTGGCGAGGGCGCAAAGCAGACGTATCCATCATCCACTAAGGCCCGCCCCATACAGTGAAAAACATCTTTTCGCAAGCTCCCATTGGCTTAGAGCCATTACTGTATTAGATCTTGATATGTGATTGGTCGCACGTATTGTCTTTTAGCGTCAGTGGGACGTTCAGTGCGGATATGGTAGTGCAAATGTAGCGGAGTAGCGCCCTCTCGAGGACGCAAATGTTAATGATATTTTTTACTTCTTTTTGGGGATTGGTTTAATTTTATTTAGACTTGACATTGAAGAGTGGACGAATTTTAGCTTAATATGTGAAAATAAAACAGTTTTAAACATTGAATAAAATGTAAATAAAGATTTAGTCAGCCAATGATTTTAACTGTTTTTTTATTGTGGTTTAATTTATTTGAGTTGAAAATATACTTTGTTTTTTGCCAAATGCCATAAAGTAACAGGAAAATGCACAGACCTCTGTAAAGTCAGGTAATGCATATTTTTGACTTAACTACATGTGGAGCACATATGAGTAGTCACACCTCAAGGACACAGGAAAAACCTGCAGATACAAGTAGTAGTGGTAGTGAAGGTAGATGAGTTTAAAGACCTTGAGTCAACCATGCAAAGCAACAAGACAGTGCACGAGAGGGGAGAAAGAGAGTGGAGTGGGTGGAGATCAGTCTCAGGGGTGATTTGAGACAAAAGGATAGCAGCAAGAGTAAAAGAGAAAGTTTACAAAGGAATAGTGAGACCTGCTATGATGTATAGTTTGGTGATGGTGGTATATGTTGGACAAAATATATCGATGATGGAGCTGTCGGGCAGGAGAAAAAGAAGAAGACCTCAGAGTAGGTTCATAGAAGTAGTGATAGAGGACATGCAGAGGGTTGGTGTGGCAGAAGAGGATGCTAGAGAGAGGTATGATGGAGGGAGACTATCCACTTTGGCAACCCCTGAAGGGAGCAGCCAAAAGAATAAGATGATGCAATACGGGTTCAATATTGTTTCTAAAATCTTGCATGTGAGTTGGTCAAGACATGTTTTTCTGTGGCAAACTATTTATACAGACTATATTTTTAAGTTATGCATTTATTATTAACATGCTTAGCCTTGGGGTTTGCTTAGTTTATTTCTAATTATAGTTCCTCATGATTTCTAACCCATCCTACAGAAGATCAAGCGCATTAGTTTTTAGCCTCCATTTCACTTTCATAAGCAGTTTATTTCCAATTCATGGGGGGGGGTCATTGCATAACATGAAGCACGGCTGCTGCTAAACACACCCGTAAATAAACACCAATGCGCACACCCAGATTAACAAAGCTCAAGTAATTGGCTTATAGAGTAAGGCAGCATGCAGATTTGACATCTACAAAAAGAGGAGTAAACAGCCACACAAAGACAGCAGTGATTTATAGCAGATTTTAAACAACTAAAAGATAAAGCTGAATGATTGAAATATTAGTAACTGGTGAAAATAGTGTGACATAAACTCTCTCAACTGGAAAAGATGACTGGATTTCCCAGTTAGGTAACTGAGAGGCGGGTGGAGTGTGTGCTTCAGTGGACTCACCATGGGCAAAGCAGCATTGATCCAGCAGCAAAGCAGTCCAGAGGAGCATGTACGATGAAACACAGAGAAGTTCAGTGCATCAGAAACTGCTTTAAAGCCCATGCATTATTTCACATCACAGCCACATGTTTATTTTATGAGCTACATCCACTACATTTGTACATGGATGCACTTAAAAAAAAAGAAAATGAGTTCATGCTTTTATATGCATAGCTAAACTAGGTTTTTACACAACCCTGTTTCATTGAGTCTGCTCATCAGTGAAGGTGACACAGCTGATTCCTTTGCACCTATGAGTCATCCAGACCAGACATGGGGAAAAAAGACCATACACAGCCCATCCCCTCACAGCATCGACAACGCAACAATTACTCACACTCTGTTAAAGTCACCTTCATTTGTGCCTAAAGTGTTCAACCTTTTTTATCTCACGGCCCTGTAACAGACTACTAAAAGGCTAGTTTTGTCTCTGTGTAGTTTAATGTCAACGTTTTTCTTGCTTCTAAGACATTCAAATTTGTGTGGCTCACCATTAAGACTAAGATCGCAATAAGAAAAACTACAGTAAACAGCAGTTAGGTTTTCTATAGCCCTGAAGGTATATTAAAAGCTTGAAAAGTGTACCTGATTGTCAAAGGTCCCATGTTGCAGAAATAGATCCAGCATTGAGATTAAGACAATCTTATGACTTGAATCTGCACCTAATCAGCCTGACTCAATCTATGGTGCCTGTATCTCTCTCTCTCTCTCTCTCCTAGCACTCTCTCTTCTGTTGATTATCTCATCCCTTCCTGTTCTGTCCTACAGAAACCTCTCAGTGCATGGTGAGCACCCAGCAAAGCTGTGGACTCTTTGCTTTCTGCTCCTTAGAAAGGCTCACAGTGTGGATAGCTGTGTCCTCCCAGTAAACCTATAACTTGCGCTCCAATTTACACAATACAACGGTATTTACAATGAGAACTTCAGCATTTTCACAGCCAGGGAGCTACAGTAGGCTAGCTGTTTGGTTTCACATACAAACACGAGATCAAGCCAGTGCAGATTCTCTGGAGGATTAGTGGCGAGCCCTTCTAAGGAGAATTACTCTGACACAGCCATCTGGATAGTAAAACATTGCCCACTAGATCAACTTTTGCCCTGCAGGTCTGTACCCTCATATGAGGACGAGCCAGCTATGAGCCTGTCATCCTCAAATCCTAAACTGAGAAACATTTATCTCTGTAACCTTTAGAAACTAATCAGCCCCCTATCTTTATTAGGGGAAAAAAGCTTGCTAAGTATTATTTAATGATTGGTGCATCCTTTCAGACTAATGATGTTCATGTAATTATCATCAGCAACAACTGTAAAGACAAAAAAAGCTCGATTTTTCTTTTAATCCACCCCCCATGAAATTCAGTCCAAGATTTTTTTAAATACAAGATCTTTATGATCTAATATCAGGTTACACTAGCTAAAACATCCTGAGATGTTTTCATCTCATTTGAGATGAAAACATCTCATTTCTTTATACTTTACTTGAAATTTTGCTACAATTTATGGAAAAGTGCAAAAATAAATGGAAATGCAGTACACAAATCAAAAACAGCTTATACAATCCTGAAATGTCCAAAGTCCATATTTTGTATGACCAGCTTTATTCTTCATAACAGTAGGTCTTAGACAAGCTTTTTTCTCATCTCTTTTAGTAGTTTTCTGGAATAGTTTTCAACAGGAAATTCAAAGCTCTTCTTTGGATGTTGACTGCTGTTTGTTCTGTTCACCATGCAGATGATTTCAGACTGCTTCAATAACGCTGATGTCCGGGTGCTGGGGAGGCCAATCCATAACTGATAGTGCTGCAATGTGTGTTTTTCTATCCAGGTATGTTTTTACTGCATTAGCAGTGTGTTTGAGATTCAGCTGTCCTGCTGGAAAATGAAGCTGTGGACAATCAGACGTTGTACAGATGGTTTTGTATGGCACACCAAAATCTAAAAGTACCTCTCTGTGTTTAGAATTCCATCAGTTTTGACAAGATCCCCAACACCACTGACTAAAATGCAGTCCAAACTACAATATAGACTCCACCGGATTCTACAGTTGGCTAGGGACACTCATTGCTATACCTCTCTCCTAACCTCCTCTACATATGAAAAACAGTTTGAACTAAAAATGTGAAATTTAGATTCATCACTCTATCAGAACTTTCACACCAGTTCTTGTTTAATTTGCCATACCAGCTTTTTCTCTCTGTTGCCTTCCGTAGAAACGGGTTCTTGAAAGCCACCCTTCCACTGGGACCATTTCAGGTTTCAGTGAACAGTCGATGGATCATTTAAGGGGCCAGCTACATCACTCAGGTTCTGTGTCAGGGCTTTGCTGCATTTCTTTCCTATTTCCCAAGGAAAGGACTTTCAGATAGTTTTTAGGCCTGCCAATTTCCTCCGATTTTTTAAGGACACGCTGCACACCATGCGTAGATATACCAAGATTTGAGTAATGCTGCAAAACTGTTTGATCCCATAAGTTAGATGTTTTTTTACACTTGAATTGAATGTTATGCTTGATTCACAGGCCAGAGTTAAGTGGCTTAACAAACAAAAGAAAAAACTCAAGCCTCTGATAATGGTAAGGTACAAGGACCAGACAGAAAATTAAAAAATTAGTAGTAAAGCAACCAATGAAAGCCTTTGAAAGACCATCAGAAAGCCTGGAGAACTATTACCGGCTCCTTGGAAGCAAAATATAAAGAAATGAGGGGTGGCTCAAGACTATTGCATGCTACCGTTGCTGAATGTGATGCCATATATTTTAATCATTTCAAAAAATCCTTCTCAATCATCAGTTGAAGAGTAGGAACAACACTTAGTTTATGATACTATGATATGTAAATATTATTAAAGATGTCAAATGTGTCTTTTGTTCTGTAATGTCTATGAAAACTTCTCAGGGGTGATTTTTCGAATTTTAAAAGGTTTCATCCATGGCAACACAAATGGCAAATAAAACATGCACAAGGGGAATATAATACCTGTATTAGTCCTGAAGATTGCCAAGCATAGAAGGGGAAACACAATCACATTTAACAGAAATACGCTAAAACACCCCCCTACAATACCCCTGATTCACTGCAAACCATTTCTCGTTTTCACAGTCAGTGAAACTTCTCTAAGCTAAGTGGTATGCTGTCTATGCACCTCTGTTGCCTGCAGTCTACAAGCTGAAGAGATGTACAGCTTCTATGCTACACACATGCTAAGACAGGACAGTACACCCACATTAGGCAAAAACACTGAGATGGATTTTACCTGACAAACAGCTGATAGGCGAGGATTGAGTGGACTGCAGACTTCCCTGAATAAGTCTACTTCTCTTGCTCTATCTTCAGCAAATACCTTAACACTGAACAAATACTTCTTTATCCATTCACACCTATTTGCTGTTATGTAAAGTCAGCCTTTAACTCTCTCACTCCCTCACCCTGCCTCTTATTGTGTTTGTGTGTGGTAACTCTAAACTCCAGGATCAGGTGTCAGTCGAGGAAGGAAGAGAGAGAGAGAGAAAAAAAACCTTCGAAAAGACAAACAACTTCATCTACAGATCAATAAAGAGCGGGAAGCCATAAACAGAAAGTTATGTTAAAATATATATGTACATTGATGGGAAGTAGTATGGGAATGCATGAAACATACAGAGAGAGCTTTCTCTGCAGAGTCGCCCATCATTAGCTTATCAGCAGCAATAAAACACTTGTTTATTTAGAAACTTGTTCTTCAAGTGTCACCAAGCTACAGTCTATAGTTTCAGCTCTGTGTTTGCACTTGTTTAATCACATAGAGGAAGCATACCTCACATCTGGGCACAGGTGTGCCACAGCACAGCAGCGAATTATATATTTTTGCACTTTGTACTCTGCTTTATTTATCTTAAAGCTGTAGCAACTAATCCTTTTGCATAAGTAAATGGTAATATAAAATATGAATCTACCAGTAAATTATGCTTTAGTATTATATATAAAGCTACCCAGAAGAATATCAGCTACTTAAATTATCTACAAATGATCGTTAAAGTGATGTTTAGCTTTTTCACGTGAGGGCTAACCAGCTTGTTATGAATGGACGTGCTGAATTTTTTAAAAATGCCTGCTGCTATTTTGGTATTTATTTTTAACCCCACTTTTAATTTCCTTGTGGTTTTGCCTTTTCTCAAGTCACTGTTGTAAATAATTTAGTGTTCTTAATGACACAGTCATTTTTTGAGTTTATTTAATAGAAAATGGCCTGTATTTGTATAGCGCTTCACTTAGTTCACCCATTCACACACATGTGATGGCAAGCTACATTGGAGCCACAGCTGCCCTGGGGCGCACTGACAGAGGCGAGGCTGCCAGACACTGGCGCCACCGGGCCCTCTGACTACCACCAGTAGGCAACGGGTGAAGTGTCTTGCCCAAGGACACAACGACCGACTGTCGGAGCCGGGGCTCGAACCAGCAACCTTCTGATTACAAGACGAACTGCCAACTCTTGAGCCACGATCACCTAGAATATTGTACTCATAAATTTGTTTGTTTGTACTCATACAGTAAATATACAAGCAAACAAATATACATCTTGTATTTACGTCTCCCAACAAACTCATGCGTTCTTCCTCCTCGCCTCAAGCCTAATTTCCTGAAGTGAAGTCAAGGCTCTAAAACATGAAAACATCATAACTATTCCCGCTTTTGTCATATTTACTTACTGTCAGCAGATCAGACATGCGACCTAAACAACAATACTTGGCTATAAGCTAACATCTTGTCAGCTAATGTTAGGCTTGAGTGTCCTAAAACTCAAACTTTCCCTCACATCGTGTGAGAGGTAATACACCAAGTCCAACAATGTTAGGAAAGTTTAGCTAACGCCGGCTAACAGCAGCTAGCAACAGCGCTTAATGACAGAAAAGTTCAGGATATCCTTAATTACTCACCTCAGTATCGCTATCACTAGAGAGAAGTGAGCTTCACTGACTCATCAACTCGTGCTGGACTCAATTCACAAAGTTTAAAGCCTCCCAAACAGAATGATATGGACACCCGCTGAAGTTAACAGAATACGGACAGCCTACACTCACTACAGATGGACAGCGGTGAAGTATTTTGTCCTACAGCAGTGAGAGGTTAAAAAATAAAAATGAAAAAATTCAGTTTACTGCAAGGCAAGATTTTACACAATTTACATTTAATAAACCTTACACTGTCTCACTGCATCATCTTGTGGTACAAAGTGGTATTACACAAAAGTACAGCCTAGTCCTAATTATGCTACAGCTGTTATCTCTTCAACAAAATATAGACATTTTGAACATAAAGTCATAATCGTTGTTTCACATTTTGCTGACAGCTTTACTTGATTTTTGAAATGTCCTCAACTTTTTCAAAGACAGAAATTTACAAGAGTGAACGATTATACAAAGCAATTGTCATACTCTTGTGCAGTGCCATGTTTCTCGTGGGTCTATGTTCCATGTCATATCACCTGCATTATCCCAATTTTAAAGTTGTTACAACCCCAATCATTAAAAAGCTGTGGCACTGTGTAAAATGTAAATAAATACAGAATGCATTGATTTGTAAATCTCACAAACCCATATTTTATCCACGAGAGAACACGCAAAACACAATACCTGGACTCTTCGACTCATCCTTGCACAAAAGGAGCAGATATCAGTCCTGCTGATGGGTTAAGGGTGTTCTATGGCCCTGTCCAGCTCTCCTAGAGTAACTGCCTGTCTCCTAGAACCTCCTCCACGCTCTTACGAATATCCTGGGGGGACACAGCAAACCTTCTGGCAGTGGCACGTATTGATGTGGCATCCTGGAGGAGTTAGACTACCTGTGGAAGCTCTGTAGGGTTCAGGTATCACCTTATGCTACCAGTAGTGACACTGACCCTAGCCAAATGCAAAACTAGTGATTAAAAAAACAGTCAGGGAAAAATGTCTCATTTTTGCCACTCTAGTGCACCTGTTGTAAATATAATTTATACCAAAGCATCAGAAACTGATTAAAAATCCCTTTCTTACTTAACTGATCAAATCAATATCTCAGAGGTTTAACTGACCTGATGCTATACTCTGATTAAAAAGTGTTCCTTTCATTTTGTATTTTTTACTTTTTGAGCAGTGTATGTACTCTTTACAGCCTAAGTCTGCTCCCATTTTGCAGATTACTTACACACCACAAGAGGGCAGCACCTACTCTTTTATCACCAGTGTCACCTCTGACTTCATGTGGGATGAGAGAAGCTCTTTTAATATTGCTAGCCAAGTGTGAAAGCTTGAAAAACATAGCCATGTTTTGCAAAGATGACTACTGTCCTTAACTAAATGCATTTATCTAAGATGACACATTGTTTCCTCAAATGGAAACACGTTGGACTTGTTTGGGTTTTTCATTCTTCTGCACTCTACATAAAGTCCCACTTAAGCCTTCCTGGAAAAAATGTGAAATATTTCAAGCATTTCATACCAGGACAAGACTAGGATTAGGATAAGAAACCTGTCTAACCACAGTTTGATACTGTGACCAATTATCTCCATATGAACCAACATTAATGTTTTCATACTACGCCCCTGTGATAAGAAAAAATGTTTAAAATTCTGGTACCTGACATCTGATTGTACTGATTGAAATCTATGTGTTGATAAACATCTTAGGAAGCTAATATGGAGCTTTGTTTTCACTTGGTTCAAGCTCAAGGCCAAATTATAGCAAAGAAGATAAAAACACAGCACAGCATTTTCCACCTCGCCCTGCATATTCCAACTAAGACAAGGTTAAACTGTAACTGGAAAAACTGTCAACAAACTAATGAGCTATTGAAATACTACAGCTACTGAGCCTTTATACTGATGGCTATATGCAGTACATAGTTTTGTAGAGGTGTGTCAATATTGATGAAATTCACAATCAGAGCAGGACTCCCGATGAAACTGCCAAGCTGCTTGTTATCAGGATCTCAACCCCTGATTAAAAACAAAGACAACAAAACAATCTGGGAAAAGCAACATCTACTGCTGAAGGCCCATCCACATGCGACTTGTTGTTTAAAGTACAGATACTGCTGATCCTCTGAGCTACACATTCCTTCTACAGCATGGCAACATTAACTTCGGTATCAAACATAATGAGATATTTCTTAATTAACTGATTTTTCAATGTCTTGGTGAACTAAACTCTCGTGCTACCTCGGTCACTCACGGCGCTGCTGTATTGTCCTCTGTGGTTGGAGAATTCATTTTACTGCTCTTGCATCACCGACCACATTCAAATCAACAATTCCCAGCACGACTCTTTATCCTGGCATCCAAACAGAGAGTAAACAGATTCACAACAGGCACAGAAACAATCCCGTACATCCAAACAACTTCATCATCCCCTTTTTTAACTGTTGCTACATTTCTAATAATGTCGCACGTGAGCACAACGAGTACAATGATCATTAGATGAGACATACTGATGAAGGTTCAGCTTGAGCTGCATAGGTGTTTCTCACTTACGTTGCGTGATTACACCTCTTCTCATGGTGTATTCCCACTTGTGCTCATTTGACAGGTTCCTGCCTCTCCTGCTGGCTATTTTTCACCTGTTTGGGTGGGATAGTTTACATGACTATAGCTATATATCATCAGATAACTAGGCTTTTTAAGCTCCAGGCAGTTCCAGGTAACTAATGATTCAATTATTACTGAGAACACACATGTGGATGTGCAGGGCCTTTTGTTTTTAAATTTGTATTACATTTCAAAGAGGCTGCAAAAAGGTTAGCACGCCCTACACAGTTTTCATTTACACCCATTCTGTGTGCCAGATTTGATCGTGCTTGTAATGCAATTATGTACTTTGGCAGTTTCATTTGTATTGTGTACAGCCTGTGGGGGGAGGCACAAATAATTACTCTTGATTACCTGGGAGTTATTTTGAAACAAGTCTGATTTAATTTATATTCCACTGCTATACAAGTGCGCATCTAACAGACAAGATTAGCAATGCCCTCCCTGATCACATACATATACATTCACTGACTATTTATTAGGTACACCTGTTAAACTGTTTGGTAGTGCAAATATTTAGTCAGCCAATCCCACAGCAGCGACTCAATGCATTTAGGCACGTTGACATGGGGCAGACGAGCTGCTGAAGTTCAAACTGAGCATCACAGTGGGGATAACAGATGATTTAAATGGCTTTGATTGTGTCGGATGAGTTAGTCTGAGTATTTCATAATGAAAATCAGAAGTATTTCAGTATTTCAGAAGGGAAAGGTCAGGCTGCTTCAAATAACCAGTGGTTACAATCAAGGTATGCAGAAGAGCGTCTCTGAACACACAACATTTTGAACCTTGAAACAGATGGACAACAGCAGCAGAAGACCACACCGGGTGCCTCTCCTGTTCGATGAGTCTTGAAATCCGCAGCAACAATCAGATAGTTTGGTCAGAATTTGGCATAAACAACATTAAAGCATGGATCCATCCTGAGTTGTATCACCGCTTCAGTGTGCTGCTGCTGGTGTATTAGTGTGCCTGAGTATTGTTGCTTTATGACCACAGTGTAACCAGTTTCTGATGCCTACTGTCACTAAGCTCATATTGTACTTTCACAGTGCTTCCACCTCAGTCCAGTAGAGGACCTTTGGGATGTGGTGGAATGGGAGCAGGCACTGTGTCATGCTACCATGTCAATATGGATCAAAATCTCTGAAGAATGTTTTCAGAACACTGTTGCATCTTTGCTATGAAGAAATAAGGCAGTTCTGAAGGCAATTCTAAGGGTTTACAACCTAATAAAGTGCCCAGCTCTAATAAAGTATCATTACCATAGTTTCGTAAAAAACGGGTAGTAACACTAAAGGCCATATTATAATAATAGTACACTCTGATCAGGGTAATTCTGTCTGTGAACTGCAGCTAATTTTAGCTAGCCTACACATTTCACTAACAATATTTCCTGCTGTAATAACCACAAAACACTGGATTCCTAAATACTGCAGGCTACCTGCTTTGCTTGCGCAGTCATGCATATCCTTAATCACTGTCAAGCCAAATAAAGCTAATTTGAATTAGATGGAAGAACCTACAAGATAACGACGACAGCCGCGGTGTCAGCAGTATCTCACTTTTAACTCAAATCCACCGCTACTGCTGCTTTTAATTAACGTTCAGCACGCGCGCTTGTGAGTATTTATGCGAGGGTTTCCCCGCAGGAGTGCACGTGCGTCCACAAAGCGAGAGAACACGGCTCGCGTTCGGCTTTTCAGTTTTTAGCCCTGCAATGAACCGAGAGAGAGAGAGAGGGAGAGGGAGAGAGAGAGAGAGGGGGGGGGGAGAGAGAGATACTCCGTGGTTGCTTCCGGCTTCAAGCACTCAGACAAACAGCGCTTTACTACGAGCAGCGAGGTGTCGAGCAACACATGACAACAGAAACCTCACCAGAAAGTGCTTATCCTGAGAGCAAAGCCGTGACGGGAATTCAACTGGACCGACTCTGAAATGCTTTAAAGTCTTCTTCACCGACAACCAGATGCTCACAGAAGAAAAGGACATTTAAAGTTTTTTTCTTCTGTTGAAGAGGGTTTTTTTAATTGTTTTTTTTTTTTTGGTGAAAAGGCGTTTGCGTCGAAGTTGGTTCATGGAAAAAAAGTCAAACCGCACGAGACAGGAGTAGAGACTGGTGCTGCCTTTGTGCGTTTGCTGTTGCGAGTGTCACACTCACAGACAGCTAAGACTCATCATCGAGATATTGCTGCTGGTGATGACCGTAATATCACAGACTGATTAAAGCGTCCCGCAGCAGCTTTGGAGAGGACGGGGCTGAGGTAAGATAACACCGGCATGACCTCCATCACAGCAGCACCGTGACTGGATGTAGCTTTATTACAGTTTAATACCAGCACCTCGGTATGGAGAGGTAGCATCCTCTTTGGTGGGCTGAGAGGCCAAGCCAACGTGGGGAAGCTTTCTTCTTTCTTTGCCATTATTTTGTGTTTTATGCAGCGTCGTGCAGGCTAAAGTTGAGTTTTCAAACCTGGGGTTTTAGAACATTTTGTGGGAGCTGAATCCATAAATGGACCCAATTATCAAAGCTGAATCATTGCAAATACCTTAACTAATCGCTTTGTACTAGCCTCCAATGACTGCAAGAGGTAACCATTCATGGAAAACTGAAATACAGCCACTGACTTTAAAAGTGGTTAAAGTCATTTTTTAAATAGACAAAATTCTAAAGTCTTTATATACACATTTCTGTGCCTTACATAGGCCAACCTTTAAATGTCATTAACTTTTGCTTCTAAAATAAATCTAGTGCAGACAAATTAAAAAATAAATAAATTCCCTTATATAAATAATTTTATCAATTTGTACGCAGATCCATAATTTAAGCGGCTATATAACCCAATAGCTTGTATAATAGTAGATATTACGAGATAAATAATAGCATTAGATTATACAGTTTATTTCATTACTGATTAATCTGTCTGCCTTCCCTTGAATATTTGCTTGGTGTAAATAAATGATTGTTTTGTCCCACCCAAGAGTCCAAAATCCCACATATTCACTTATCTTTGATGTGTAACAGTAAAATAGCAAATCAGCATACTGGAGAAGCTGGTAGCAAAAGTTAAATTTTAAGAAATACCTCATTTTTAGAACAATTGCTGATCACTGGAGCTCAGTTTATTTATAATTTTTCTGACTCAAGCCCTTTGAAAATGAGATACTGAGCTCTGCGTGTTCCATCTGCTAGGAGTGTGTGATATGGACACTCTCATCTATCGTTATATGTGCAGTTTTATTTAGAAAACCCATCTATCTGTTGATGTATTGTAAAGAGAAGCTGCTTATGTACTGCTTAATCCTTTTAAACCAGTCACATAAACATTCAAAGTTACTATAAACTGTAGAAGTGTAACATTGCCCAGAATATCCTAATACACAAAGAGAGGTTTTAAAAGGGTAAACACTGCAAAGCTCACAAAGAAACAGATGTCACTGTAATATATCATCTTTTTACCTTTGTTAAACCCATCCTGATAATATCTGCTTGTAAATTCCAAGGAGTGTTCATCGTCATCATCATCATGTTCCACACTTTTTTTCCCCCTTCAGCTGCCTTTTTATTAGTGTATTGCATGTAGGTTTATTGCCCACTTGTGTAGGCAAGCGGACAGTTTGAATGCTCGCGCAGTCCCACTCAGTGTGTGTGTGTGAGACATTAGGCTGTGCTAAAGCACTGACAACACTCTGAAGTGGTTTAAGTGTGGTAATGCGAGTGTATTGACAACAGGGTTTGTTTAAAGAAATAAAGTATGTTGTAGTGTAGCTGTCAAATTTATTTCTCTTCTGTTGAATGTTGTCTTTCAGGAAATGCCCTGCCCCTTTTTTTTGGCCATCGTGGCACAATAGATGCATTTTGCTTTATATATGATCTGACTGATCTCATTTGAAGCACCTTGATCCACTTTATGAAGCGATCAGTCAGTTGTTTAAGACTTTTTAATTTCTCTCTTAGTAACAGTCTAAATTTAAATGGTCCGAGCGGGGCAACAAACCCCACGAAGCTAAATATTCAAAACATTTTGAGTTGTCCTGAGATGGAGATAGATTTTTGGGTTTCAGCTACACATCTGCAAGTGTGAAAATAGTTTCTGGTGCCCAGTGCCTTTTCATTACTCACTCCGAGCTGTTTCATGGAAAGTAAATCCCCTACTTCTGCATGAGAGGTTCAGAAAAGACAACCAAAATAGCCTGTGAGCACCTCTCTTTCCCCCCTTTCTCTTCCTTCTTTTATCAATCCTGCACTGTCTCCGTGTCTCCCTCTCAGACTTCCCTCATCCCCTGTGGGCCTTTGTGTTGCTTCCACTAAGACTAAAGCACAGACAAGTGATTAAACAGTGTGAAAAAGTAGGAGTGGTGGTTTTTGTGAAGTACTCGAGAGGCGAGACATTCAGATTGTTTTCTGCCTCTATCTAACTGCGTCACAACCCAACGAGGAAATCCCATCTTTACCCCCTGGTTCATAAACTGCTGTCTAACTTACCAGGAATCAAAACTCATGCCAAGGCAGTTTTTGGCAAGGTGGCGAGAACAAGAATCCTGTTATGCTTGGGAGAAGCCAACTTGACTGAAAAGATTTGAAAAGCTCTAGATTGTTAGAGATACAGGCTTCAGCTGGGTGTTCTTACCTGCAAACTAGTTGTTTGGTGTGAAAAATATACAGTGTGTTTCTGTCTCTTTTAAGCTATGTTACCTGGGCTGACCACATTCCATTTCACTGTTGCTAAAATATCTTGCTCAGCTGCAGAAGGAAAAACACTTAATATCTACACTCATTTATCAGTCTCGTTTGAAGCTGAGCATTTGAAATTTAAAGTATGATGTTGAATCAAATTGAAACAAAGTAGGAGCCACTGAGAAATTAGACGTTTTTGAAAGCGCTGCGCAGTTGACCACTCCAAATCAAACACTTCTGTTGCACAGTATTTGCATGGCTTTTTTTCCACTGCGGGACATGGAACTACAAGCTGTTATGCAGCTTAACTGCATGCATTGAGGTGTATGTGACTGAAACAATAGATTATATAATAGAAAGCCTATTCTGTTCTTGAGTTCAAGGTTAACTGTATGCTAAGTCAGTATACTTAGTTAGCTTTGTAAGATGATTTTTACATTAGAAATAAAATAAAGAATTTGTATACAAATCTAACATTTATTTTTTATGCAAAAAATAAATCAAAATAAACCAGAAGATACACAGTTTCTGCAATATTGTAATGTTTTTATTATTTTTTGAATTTGGCCAATCAGAGTGCAGGACCAAAAACCAATACCACTGCAAAAAGAGAAGTACTAATCGGTGACAACACATTTCTGTGTGTCACATCATGATAATGGGATTTAAATAGGCTGAGCAGAATCAGCAGTAGAATATTGATTTATTTACAATAACATGTTTCTAACAGTTAGTTAAAAATAATATGATTCTTTATAAATCATTTTAAAAAGAAGAGGAACTGAACTCTGGAACACCTTTAATTAATTACTGTCAGGTAATAAGGGGACTATGCACAAGTGTTTTGGATTGTAACACTGACACCATCATTTTAACTATAATTTCTCACTCTCCCACGTTGGCTGGTTTATATGTCTCCTCAGTTCAGCAATTTTTCTGCAGGCCTCTCCCCTGAAGGAATGTCATGTCATGTTTAGACTGCAGCTCATTTCTCAAATAAGTGTAAGTGCTGCAGCACCGAGAAGAGCAAAACAATAGTGAGAGATTGATTGGGAGGAATTTTGGCAGTTGTGGCGCCGGTCCTTTTATAACAAAGTTGTATACGGTAGCACGAAAACCTGGTGTAAAAAAGATCAGTGCCCTGATGGATGAGCTGTGAACTCTGGAATAAATTGGCTTTTCAAATTTTGAAATGAGCACCATAAAAATCTCTGCATTTTTGTAACATTGACAGCCAAAACTGCAAATTTTATCCAGTGACTGAAATGTTTTATCTTGCAGCATTTATCCTTCATTTATCTGCTTCACTTTCTCTCTGTTTTATGCTTTTTGTCCATCACACAGTTACTAATGGAAAATTGGAGGCCCAGTGTTGGAAAGGGACTTTTATGTACAAAGGATTATGTTAAAGACTGTTTGTTATTTTGATATTTAGTCATAGCAGGGCTTTGACATACTAAAACAAACTTCTCTTGACTTTTTTTTAGCGCTGGGTACAGATTTTTCTGTGACTATATGCAGAGGAACCACTGAAAGCTGATCTCCAGACCTCCCTGCAGCTACAGGGGAGCTTGTCAGATGTGTACCCAGCACTCAAAGCCCCTGGCTTGGCCGCGGGGATGGCAGCCTCTGCCCTGAACCTAAACGGAGTCATGAACAGGTATGGGATTTCTCAAAAGTCTCATTTGCTTTTAACAGTTGAGAGAATACACAGATTTCCCAGAACGTTTTCGCATGGGAATTGTATACTTTAAACATATTTAGCTGCTGATGTAGCCGTTAAACCAGACCAACAGGTTTTCTTTTTTTTGTTTGTACTCCATTAGAGAGCAATTAATAACTTTAAGGGACACATACTTAATGGGCATGCTGTCAGTGAATGTCCTCTTTATTTCAAGTCTAGGTTTCACTGATGTGTCCTATTTAGTCACTAATATAATTACAACCTATTGAAGCACATTAACCTAAAAATAAACTCTCTCTTATCGTCTCTCCACATCACATCTCCACAGTGGTAATCAGTTTCACACCCAGCCAGGCTCCTCTAGTGCCAGCTCTCGAGCCCGAATCACACCAGCTGCCCGACCTGTGCTGCCAGTTCCAGATCGGAGCACCTACTGCCAGTTACTGGGAGGAGGTCTCTACAGCCCAACGAGTCCACAGGTAGCCTGTTCATCACATCCACCAAAATCTGAAGAGACTGTTCATGTATTTTCCAACTTTTTCTAGTAGATTATTGTCTAGACAAAAGCACTAGAGCAACAGTAAAACAACTTGAAAGCTAATGCCAGTAAGATAGATAATAGTGGTATGCAACTGAGATTAATTTAATTAGCTCACTGAAACTACACTAGGTTTTACCTTGATGCTACAATTTCCACTTGTTGTAGTTCAGTATGGGAATGCGAAATAGAAACTGCTTAGATTATTTATATTTTATATATTGTACAGCTCATATTGTTTTACATTTCCTGTTAGTAAATCCCATGTTGTTTTATTTTGTATTTTTTCCTTTTAGACAAGCCCTCGTGGCTTGGGTCAAACCTTTATCTTCCCTTCTTCACCCTTGCGCTCGCCTAGCCCCACACCTCGCGCTCGCTCCCCCTCGCCGCGAAGCCCGGAGCTCCTAGGAGTCAATGTGGGCCAGCGAGTCCGACGCCTGAGCTCGCCTGGCGGTGAAGATAGAGGGGACGAAGACGGCCACGAGGAGAGGGGACGAGAGACGGGAGGAGGAGAGAAGCGAGAGGAGAGGAGACGCCAAGCGCAGCTGCTGCAGATTCACAGAGAGCTGCAGAACGTTGAGGTGATCAGACCTGTGCTTTTCAATTATGTCCATCCTCATTCTCAGCATGTTTTATCAGCTTTTTAAAAATACTTGCTACATCTACCACCATTTCTGTCTGCATCCAAAAAATGCAGTTATGCAACAAAGCAATTAAATAAAAAATAGAAGGATTTCCTGGTTTAATTTGATTTGCTGGGGCAGTCACGTCAATGCCACCATAGCTACTCTTACACAGCTGTAGGTGATGACGGTGAAAAGTAAAAGGTAGGCCACATGCATTTTCAGCTGTTTCTTTCTTGTGTTTTTATGTATATAGAAAAGCTGTCTGCATATCATTCAATAAAACAGTTACAGGATTTTTCATCAGGTCTTCCTGAAAACAGAAGTTGCAAAACTTAGTGGGATTTACTAAAACAAATACAGCTTTTATGTAATATAATCCACTTCCATTTAAGACTTTTAATGGTTTTCATCATGCATAAACTATTAAAGAAAATAGGCACTCTATAATATGTTGAAGCTTGTGAGTTAACTCAACTTGGCTTCTTTAGAGGTTGCTGTGCACTGATTAAACAAAAGAGGGACCAGAATTAGATTTCTTTCAGTTTGATTTCAATACAAATTTAACAAAAGTACTTTTGTTGGTTTAAATTCATCCTGACATTTATGCTCCCTCACCCTCTTTCTCCTTATTCTTACTGAGGGGAATGCCAACGTACTTTAGAACTGACTGTGAAACTGCAGACAGTCACACACTGAAGTTGTAGCGTGCCAGTGGCCCATTTTTCAAGTACTCTGTTTAATGCCAGGCGATGGAAAATTTGAGCGCCGTGGGCCATTCCTGCTGTGTTTTCTTAATATTGGTGTTTTTTGTTATGATATTTTTTTCAATTGCTTCTTCTCTGTTTATTTTTCTGACATTTTCTAAAGCTCTGCTACACCTGTGAAATCCTAAACTATTTAAACCAAATATTGAAAACAAAAATATGCATCAAAGCATAATTCTCTGCAGTAAGACCAAGAAAATCAAACCGTAGTTTCAATGTTCTCTCTGTGCAGGTGAGGGGAAAAGTTGGCATTTTTGAGGCCCACATTTCCGGGATCCGTGCCCAGGTACTTAATAGTGAGCTCCAGCGCAGCCCTCGGTCTCCCAGACGAGTGACTCAACAAACTCCTTCTGATCCTGGCAAAGGAAACACAGCTCTGGATCACCTAATGACTCACCCACAAGAAATTAAAGCCCCCTCTGTTGTCCAAAATGGGAGAGAAAGGGATGAAGAAACAAAGGAAGGAGAAAGAAGCGAAGGAGGAAAGAGTGATGGTGAGAGGGACAGCAGCAGCACTAAATCAAATACAGACAACAAGACACTGATTAAACAAAATGACTGCCTTTCAGAAACATTAAAGCAAACTCCCTGTTTAGATGGACTGTTTGATAAAGGTTTTCTTGAGACATTTGATAAAGATCGAATGACAGACACAGAGAAAAAAGAGGGAGAAGTACTGAGGGACATGGAAACAGAGAGCAAGCAACTGTTCGGAGATGAAAGAGATCTGATGGATCAGAAAGAGGACCTGTTGTGTACTAAAATGCTGCTCCAGCCAGAAGGACACACGTTGGAGGTTAATCCTGAAATGTCCCAGGCACAAAGCAGCGAGAGCACCCCTTGTTTGCTCGACATGACCGAGCACACCTCAAACCACTCTTCCATCCCTGCCGTCATAGTAACTGACCACGGTTTGGAAAACCAGCCTCAAACTTCTGAAGGCTCCTGCTCAGACCAGGGGCGAAGCTGCTCGCCTAGCCCCAGTTCTAGCCCCGTGCCAAACTCCACTCGTTCTCTCAGGAAGCTGTCATCGTCCTCTGCCTCCTCAGCCGGTTTCTCCTCTTCGTGGGAGGAGTCGGAGGAGGATATTTCCAGTGATACGGAGAAAGGAGAACAGCTTCTCAACCCTGCATTCCTCAGTTCTCAGCAGAAAGCAGTAAGTGGATTCAAAATCTGAGATTTGAGCTTGTTTGTCACTGTATCTACAGCCTGCTGGCTATTCAGTGGACATGATTTAATTGGAAACTTCTAATAAGATTGTCGCATGAAATGCACACAGGAAATGTCAGGGATGGGTTCTTTTTGAAAGCTAGGGAGCAGATAATAATGTTCTTCCTCTCAAAGAACCAACATACTTACAGCCATATCACAATTAATACAAGTGGCGCCATCATTTTAATGACTTTCCAACCATTCAGAGGCTCGCTGGTTTTGGTCATTTGAAGCATGCTTCAAAGAGCTTGAGTTTCCTAGCTAATGCATCATAATGGAACAAACATCTTGAGCGCTAAAATTGAAGTGTGATCTGTGAACTGAAGGTCTGACCACAGAGATTGTCCATTCATGTAGCGCTGCATACAGAAGCTGTATGCACAAAAGGAAACCAAAAGACTTGCCTGGCATGTTGTAAGATGGTGTTGTAAGTTTTATGGAAGTTGTGTTGTTGACCTCACAGTGGAGTATGATCTTAACTAGCTCATAACCACAGCATTCTTTCATGTCAGGGTCTCACAACCATTCCCGTTGGATGAGCTAAGCTGGAAAGTCTGCACTTTTCTCAACAACTATATATAGCTGTATCAGTAAGTGACGATGACAAAAAATGCAAAACTTACTGATGAGGAGGAAAGGATACTGTAGGATGTAGGATTATGAACTGTTGACTGACAAACTGGTGGTGTAGTTGTAGCATGCCAAACTTTGTTGAGAAAATGTAGGTAAAATGTAGTATCCCCCCGCCCTCGGTTTCTTACTTTTGTTGAGAGTAAATGGTTTGCAATGGCGCTAACTCTGCACACCTTTCTTTTAACAGATTGTCTTTGAACTTTTGAGCTTTTGAAATTAAGCTGCTGTTAAGCGTCATGTGTGGTCAGCTTCACTCCCATCAGACTTACAGATGTTTGGGGTTGGCGCCGCTTTGGCTGTAGGCTAATTAAAACTTGTTCAGCAACAATTATTGTGGTCAGAGTCGACAATTTCTGATTAGCTCCATTGTTGCTTTCTTCTCTTCTTCTGCTTGCCCCCTCACACACACATGAAACACACACACTGTAATAGACGAGAAACTATGAAAGAAACTGGCACAGTCATTAAGGATTGCAGAATGAGAACAAAGACTCGTAGTTTGCTGACAAGTTCAAACTAATTAGGTAAATAACTATAAATAAAAGAAATAACTATTTTGTCCCTTTTTGGCTTCTTGCAGGGGAGCAGAGATTTTTTTTAAATCACGTTAAGCACTGAATTTTAAGTTGTGTGAATAATATGAACATTTCATTTAAAAAAAATTGAAAATAATGGAAAAGCTAAAGTTTTTGTAACATTTCTGATAAATGACTGTCACTAATAAAATAATGAGACTGTATCAACAAATCTCTAAATATTTTTAAGCCATGCCAGGAGTAGCACTGTGGTAATGCTGGGTGTATCTATTGGTCTGCTTTTTTTGTTGTTTTTGTTGTTTTGTTTTGGGGTTTTTTTTTTTTTCAGATCAAGCATCAAGCTGGTTGTTGTGAAATTTTTTCAGATTTGAGACTTTAGTAAAATAAATACAGTCCTCTGTATGAATGGAAACACTGTAACCATACTACTTTTTTAATATTAGCATGTGAGCATCTGCTCCACCATGTAGTTTCCTTTTCCTTCTTTTTTAATGGAAGTCCAACAGGTTACGAAACACTAAACCTGCTGATGTGATGTTGTAGCTTATCTTTTCCTGGAAGGAGTTTGTCTCTGCGAGACTCTCTAATGGCAACTGTCCTGAAAAATGATGCTTATCAGTGTGCTTTTTCCCCAAATCTTTTTACAAGCCTGTAGTAAACAATCACTGCGTACACCGATCATCATCGGCTCCCACCGAATGATGCAATCACTACATTCACAATACAGTAACAGAAAAAATGGCACATTGGATCAGCGTTAGTCATCAAAAGAAGAAAACATCATCATTGCTGACTGTGCATTTGGCTTCGCCCAAAGGCAACTTTATAACTCGGGTGTTGCAGTGCAATTAAAATATGCCTATATGAAAGCAAAGGGGCCCGTGAGTGCGACCTTAAACCAGAAGCCTCTCATTGTATGGCTCATTTTGTGCGCCTCAATGTGCCTGTGCATGTTGCTCTGTGCTTCTGTATCAATTGGCCTGTGCTCGCTGCCTGAGTAATTTTTTGACATTCACGATAACAAAGCTACCTCTGTGCCCCAACCTGTGTCTGTGTGTGTGTGTGTGTGTGGGGGGGGGGGGGGGGGATCAAAATGAGGGAAAGCTGGAGAAGTTGCTAGTCACACACACTTAGGCTTTTCCTGCACTTGGATGCAGTTCAGAGAGGAGGCTGAGGCCTGATTGGGTATGTAGTGTGTGTGTAGGTGGGTGGGCGGATGTGTTTTTATTTGTAGCCAGCAAAGGTTCACAAGGCCATCTCACTTCTGCTTTGAAACACGACTTAACGAAGGATTGTATAACTGCTTTTAATGTTTCTTACACAGTGTGCCAGTCCCAGAGCTGGCTCTTGTTTAGCACTTAATAAGTGCTAAAAAATCGGTTTCTGGCTTTCAGAAAGAAGTGCTTATATTAAAAACAGCAACAGAAAAACTACTGAAATATTCAGTGTATAGCCATATTACCGCATGAAATCAATGAGATGGTAGATTGACCAAAGATTTTTCACTTGCAAATGCGTTCTTTTTTTTCTTGCATATTTAACGAATGACCCCACCCGAAACCAATATCCTAGCTCTCACCAGCCGACTTGCATTACAAACGATTTGTTTAAGTGATCTTGGCTTGTGGATTTGAATATTGTTTGTATTGCTCTTTGCATATTTCCGGTCATTGTTTTTGGTTTTATCCAGGCAGAGAAAGCGACAGAAGCTCTTCATGGCGCAGATATGTCAAACGTGTGGGTTATTCATGTTTTTGTCACAGTTCCTGATCCGTACAGTTTTAAGGAAACCTGGTGAGTGTGTGCAAGAGGCAAACGTGCAGAAACACATAAAGCATGCTCGCTTGTGTGGGAGGTATGTAGGAGAGAGGAGAGGGAGAGAGAGAAGAGGAGTGATACTGTGAGAATAAGAAAGAACGAAAAACAAAGTGAGCTCGACAGTAAAACTGGCAGAGAGACAGAGCAGAAAAAAAGGGCACGACAGGAAAAGTTGTACAAAGTGTACTGCATATTAGCCATGTTGTTTTCAGCTGGCTTTACAGGGAAAATAGTTTTTAGCCTTCTTCTAATGGCAGCTTGGCGCAGGGATACACATTGTGTGGCATTTTCCAAAGGAAACGACACTGCACGGATATTGTTTGGGGATATTATTAATAAAGGATTTGAAACCCTAATAGGAAATTCATAGATTCAGAGTTAAATGTAGCACCAGCACTGCTAGATCTACAAAAAGAGATTTTTTTAAATGATAAAATTTCACGCGTGCTTTTTAAAAATGAAAGTTTGTGTTGTGACACAAATGTGCTCCCCTTGAATAGATTAACCCCAGATAAAGTTTATGCTCTGTATTCAAATGTAGCTGCATTTGTATTCTTCACCACTGAATTCACCTTTGTTTTCATTAATACGTGCTTCTGCTGTTAGCTTTTGGATTATATGAAGTCAGTTCACGCTTAACTGGTAGGGGTTGGAATCTGAACAGAGCCATATATAGACCCTGTTTGGCTGATCTTTTCACTGGTGGGCATCTCTCCAAGGTTAGAAGACACACAATGCAGGCGCTGCCAGCGTTGCCATAGCTTTACTTAACTTCTCACAAAAGGACACCTGCCATAGATTGGCATCAGCACCTTTTTTTCTTTCTGTAAGATTTCAGTTGAGCTCTGTGGAATAAAAAATTAAGCCACCAGTGACTTACCTCGGGTGACAGTCAGTCGTTTGCTTCTCTTTAAAAATCCACATGAGAGTAGTTTAAACCTAAACAGATCTTGATAGACTTGCATGTAAGTGAAAACTAACTAGTTTGGTTAAATACCGTTAAACTGAAATTGTGTGCATCAGTAAGAATCATGGCATCGATTTAGACACCGGTTCAAATGATCCTAATGATCGATTTAATGAAAATATGAACTTGATATTACAACAGCTACAGAAAAGTAAAACCCTGCTATTTTGGTCAGGGTAAAAGTTAAATATTTACATTGTTTATTAATCATTAAACATTTTGAATGTTCCTGCGCCTAAAAGTTAAGATTTTCGGCCATCTTTGATATCACAACAAAATAAAAAAAAAAACTGTTTGGCTGTTTGGAGTGTAATTTCACTCTTTTGTTTTTCTTTTCTTACATGGAAAGCAGCTTCATTGTTAGTGGCAGGCCTAAAAACTTTTACCAGTCCACAGCTTTAAATTGCTGGTTATTCTGAGAGTAAGATGGCAGATAAACTATGCAGCATGTTGCCGTGTTTACTGTTACTGTGAAGTTTTAAAGTTTGGGCGTCTTTTGTTTTTCACAGCTGTATTTAAATTTGCAAAATTACCTTTGACACACACAAATGTTTTCATTTTTTTTCTCCCCATTTTTTAATAAAATAGGAGCTTGAGTTTTGTTAAAGCTGTAGAGAACACTCCAGCCTCAGCTTCTGTAAAGCCTGATGTAAGACACTAAAGTTAAGTGGAGCAGAAGCTACAGCGGAACGGAAGTGGGGCAGGACTTATGAAAGTCACACTTTAAATGATGCAGACAGTGTGTTGTCACTCATGGTGCGTATTTACTCTCTGTAAAGCTCTGACTGCATCATATGTTTTTTACCACAGTCCTCATTTGCTGAAAACGTGTAGCAATTAAACAGATCAATTATGCAAACAAACATGTCTTTTTGAATGAAGACAACGCCCATGCTGCTTTATCTGTAAACTGTTAAACACACACACAGCTACAGCTACACACACACATGTACATGCACTGATGCTATAATCGACACACCCTCTGTACACACTACACACTGCAAATTCTTCTGGCTGATACTAGCTGTACATACTTTTCATGCAACACTGTGCACTCTTTTTTTCTTCTTCACAAGCCTACCTTAAACTAACTTTAACTTGATGCTTTAAAGTACTGTCACACTCTGACCCAAACATTAATTTTTCCCATGCCTGGTTAATCCAACCTTGAATCTAAACTCACTCCCAATACCAAAAAACAAAAACCCTAAACTTTTGTTTTTATGTGTTGGACTGCACTGAAAGAAAATTGTCCACAACTGTAACTCAATTTGATTGGCACGCACACATACTGAGCCACACACACACACACACACACACACACACACACACACACACACACACACACACACACACACAGTGTTTGTACTGCAGTGGAAAATCTTCACTACCACGGCGGTAAGTTTCCTAGCAACCCTGTGACGTCAAACCGAGTTTCCCTCTCACAGCTGTACAGTGTGTGTGTTTGGCAGAGACTGTAAGTTTGGTGTGTGCTGCAGAATGCCTGCCTGGTTAAGTCTGAGAGGGGAAACACCGGTCAATTCTTTATTTGGAGCTTTTTGTGAGAGTGAAAGAGCATGCATGTGCAGACTTGATTTGCTCCAGGCAGTGGAGGAGAGGTCAGACTCCTCTTACCGATGCTGACATTTGGGCTCAGATCGTTATCGTCAGCTTTGGATACCAGCACACTGGGGAACCCCTGCTGGTTCTGACACATGATTAGAAAAGGGATGTAGAGCACACCTCATGAAGGAGTACTTGTAGATTTGATACTTGCATACAAACCATGTTTTCATAAGCAAACTGAGAACCCCCCCCCCCCCCCCCAAAAAAAAAGAAAAAAAAAACATTTTGAGGTATTTCACAGTGAAGCCTAGATCTAGAGTCAGATATGCTTTTTAATGTTCCATACTGACCTCAATTTGGAAATAAGTCTCCTTATCTGACTGCAGCATTCAGTTACAACCCAGCTGAACAGCATCAAGCCTTTCTTTTTTCTTTTAGGTGTCCCTTTTTCTCGCCTTTGTCTCACTGTCAGTTTTGCAAAGCTGTTGTTCCACTGGCCAGCCTCGGTTGCTAAGATATTTATCATGCTCTCTCCAAGCATGTTGTTTTGCCTGCATCACACTCTGAGCAGTTTAATTTTGTGAGTGTGATTGTGGTGTTTGTGTGTGTCTGTGTGTGCCTCTAAAGTTTGCAGACTCAGACAGCTAGAGTGTTTGTATCTGCAGGGGACCTTGTGGTGAGCGATATCAGGCTTGTTATTTCCTCAGTGCCTCTCCGTTGAAAACATCAGCATGCATCAGTGTTTCCCCTGCTTCTTCACGTTACACATTTATAACCCAGAGTCACCCTTTGCCCCCAAGGCTTTTTTTAAAATCACTCTCCACCCTTCTTTCTGTACTCCCTGCATGCAAATGAGTGATATCTGGTTGCCTTATATAACCTTGGGCCTCCTGATCGAGACAAAAATATCAAATTTCCACATCATCTATGCGTATGGTTTGCAACAACAATTGTTTTAATACTGCGTGTAATAATTTTCCAGCTGTAGAATCTATAGGAGTCACTTGCCTAATGCAAATTTTGCACAAGAGCATATCTGCACGCATGTGCTGAGGAACGTGATGCACATTTTGTAGGCATGATAATCAAGAGGCCAATAAAACGTCCATGCGTTTACAGAGGACAAGGCCATTTTTTTCTGTCGCTTTTTGTTTGTAGTCAGCGGCGGATGTGGAAAATACTGTCGCTGAGGCAAGCGGCAACCCCCCCACTTCCTGTCTGCAAGAAGTTCCTTCGCTTACCATTTCCCCTCTCTCTCTCTCTCTCTCTCTCTCTCTCTCTCTCTGTCTCTCTCTTTCTGTCTCTCTCAATGGAAACTTCACTAGTTCTCCCTCTCTCCCCTTGTCATCCAGCTGGTCTGGGGACAGGAGATAGGAGAGAGTGAGAAGAAGATGAGCGTGTTGACTCTCAGGGAGGTTTGTGAGCAGAGAGCATTTGGCAAGCAGCACGCATCTTCATTTTCCTTATTTTTTTTAAAATGCAAACTTAAACAAATTAAGTGCAAACATAAGTACTTTTTCAAACAGCCAGAGGCAAGCATGGGAACACTTGGAAACTCGTAGCAAACCCATAGGTTGTGTTTAATAACACGGGTGTAACAATGTGCACAGTTTGTTTTGGTTTATTGCATCTCATGCTTTGGTGTAATACATAGGCCAAATTTAGCATCTATAGCTAAATTCATTATTTAACACAACAAACTGCTTATAAAACATGAGTGGAGATTTTGGTGGAAAGTGTTGGGAGATGTTTTCTTTGTACAAGTAATCTTTAATCATTTTAAGAACTCAATTAAGCTGTTATGATGACTCAAGAGATCAGCTCAAGTTTCCCCTTACAGCTCCTGCTTTAATTTAAATTTGGGTAGGAACTTTGCCTTTAAGTTCGTGTATGTCCACAGGATCCATTATTTCCAGCCTTCCCATTGCCAGTTAATTTGCGGAGCCATCCGTGCAACGCATTCTGGTTAAGCGCCAAAGCGTTCAGTCACTGCAGTCCCCATTCCCACAAAGTTAAGATCTCTGGAAATTGCCAAGCAGCATTTGAACTGGCTGATGTTCATTTAAAGTAAAGAGATATTCAGCAGCTGTTTAAAACTTATTTTGCTGAAGTATTTTCATAAAATAGGAGTGCATGCAAGGCATTCATCCAATCAGGTTGAAGAAGACAGAGAGTACTTGATAATCATCTTGCCCAACATGCATCCAGTTTCTTAGTAATGGGTGATCCTCCCCACGAAAACACACCCCTGTGAATGCTTATCTTTAGACAGCAAATTCTGACCTGAAATGTAGGAAGGGAGAGCAAAGGGGAGCAACATGTTGCACGGGGATGGTCATCAACACATTTACTGACTGCAGTCATGGTGCCAGAACTTTCAAGACAGCTCAGGATGGAGGTTGGTGGTTTGATGTTTGGCTGTTCCAATCTGCATGCTAAAGTGTCGTTGGGCCGAGTTTCTCCACTTTGCATTCATCGACATGTGAATGTTAGATAGAAAGCACTTAGACGTAGATAAAAGCACGACTGTGAATGAGACATGTTGTATAAGTGCTTTGATTGTTTTAGTAGAAAAGAGCTATATAAGCGCCAGTGCATACTTAAGTAAGGCCATTTTATTAAACAATAGTGATAATTAAACATTACTAAATATATTATGTCAAATGCAGGTTGCAGTTAGTTAAAAATACGTGCCTTTCCTAGAGGATTTATGCATTTCTTCCAGTACATATCTGGTGACTGGCAATTTGCATATAAGCATGAAACAATGTGCGGAAAACCACACACATACAAAACAGAACAAAAAACCAGAGACACCGACACTACCAGATGAATGCTTCATGTATTAATAGATCACATACAGTCATCAGAGGAGTTTCAAAGTCTGTCAAAAGTGGTCGTCATAGTGTTTAAACAATGAAGCTGTAAAGTAGGTAGGACAGTTTGCAGACCATGCTGGGTTTGCTATAAAGGGACGACAGTGTAAATAAGTGCTGTAGCAATTAGGAAGATACAAATTAATCAACTGTGTAAGTCAGGGATGTCAAACTCACTTTACACTCATTTACAGGCTCACTTTCGTCTTAAGTGGGCCGGACTACTGAAACTTCCCTTCCTATCAGAAGTTTAACTGCACATTTAATTACATTTAATGTACTTTAAGTTACTCATTAATAAATTAAACTGCATGGTTTTACAACATGATAATTGATTCTTTGGGATAAAAGTGTAAACTTACAGAAAAGGTTCAGGTAGCTCGTTGCTCAGACTGTCCTGTAATTATAAAGCAGAAAGTTCTAGTTCATTCACAAAAATCGTTCTGTTTTTGTTTATTTATTTATTTTACAGTGGACACATTTTAAAAAGCAGACATTTCTGTAGTAGATAGTGGATAACAGGGACTTTTTTGCCATTTAATTGTTAATGTATTACTTTGGTGTGATATAAATGGCCTTGGAGGTCTTTATTAGCAGGAAAGCTGGAAAAAATTCATGAAAATACAGTTGACAGTCTATACCATTCTGGCTCCTGTGCCTTATGTTTGACACCCCTGGTGTAAATGATCTGCCCTGAAAAAATGATGAAGAAAAAGCCAAACATTTTGGAGGTTAATTTGTATCTGTTATGTTTTAATTGGTTGTAATTTTTTTTATTATTTTACTGTCAGTGAGACAGTTTCACTATTTCAGGAAACAGTTAACTTATTAATTAAAAATATAATAGTTTTGTAAAGTAACTCTTTCTCAATAGCTTATAAAAAGTGATATTCATCTGTCAGCTGGTAAGTTATTGTTTCAGAAGATAATCACAGACAGAGAATGTCCAGATTTATTTACATGTTTTCTTTTTACTAGCCATGTAAAATTCAAATGTGACACTCTGCTGCACCCAATAGTGCTGAGTTACAGGATGAAGGTGCATTGCAGTAGCTTCGGCGGCTCGGCGCAGAGTGTGTGGGAGCTGCTGTTTAGGATGTTTCCTTTAGTTTATTTTAGCCCTTGTTGCAGCTTCTGTCACAATCTTTCTTTGTGTCATCCTCAAGACAAGCGTAGAGGTTTACGCAATGACGCGTTCAGACACATGTAACAACTAAAAGCAGATAAACACCAACGCGCAGGTTTATTTTGAATTTCCACGAAACCTCTCTGCATTTCCAGGATTTTGCCCTCGGACTCTCTTCCAATCACGCACACTCTGTCCGTGCCTTTGCAACCTTTGTGGGTATTTGCATGTCCAGATTATGTTTGTCCTCTGTTTTGCCAAACAAATGATCTACAAGTGTTTATCCCCACACACACACAGACAGACATATATGTGTACATCTTGTGGGGGCACGAGTAGAACGAGGAGTATGCAAGCCTGAGGTGCTCGGTTTTTCGGCACAGATAGCTCAAGTTTGGGCGTGTTGCGGGAGAGCCGGACGGATAATCGTTCTCGAGGGTTTTTCCAGCTGAGTGGCACATGATTGGTCATGATGTGGTCTGCATGGCTGTATTCGGTATGGAGTGTTATTTTATCAGTTGGAGCCATCTGTATTATTGCCATCATCCACCGCCGCCACAAACGGCAGCAGGTACTCTCACCTATACAGCCTCTTTTTGAGTAAAGGCTTTCTGCAGAATGCTCTCATAGCTGGACTTAGTTCATGTTTTGTGATGCTTGACAGCTCTACTCCACTTTTAAACTTTATTGTGCAATAATATACCTGCACTATCACTGTGATAGCTGCAGGCTGAAGTTTGTTTTTAGTCTTACAGACCTCCCTCTCCTCTTCTGATGAAATTTAAATGTCTGTAGCTCGTAAATCTGCACACGGTAACCATGTCTGTTATTACTCACACTTGAGTTGCTCCAGACTTTCTCCTTCTCGCTCGCTTTCTCTTGCCCTCTACAGCTCGCACACACAAAGCTGTCAGTGGGCAACGTGGTAGAAAGATGTCACGGAGAAAAGTGCAGATCTTTGCTACTTATGAGCTGGAGCCCGACACCGCAGCTCACTCGCTAACTGGCTAAAAGTGGTGTGGGGAAAAAAGGAGATGGGGATTATCATTCTGTTTGGCGTTTGCTGGTGGTCTACAAAGTGCAGGCCAACGCGCAGGTTTATTTTGTGTGTTCCTGATTATTAATGTTTTTTTTACCCATTTTTCTGAAGTCGACAGTCTAGTCATACTTACATATCCTGACACATGCAGAGTTCTGTTCGATGTCACCTTTAGTCTGCTTTGAATCATACTGAGGCTTTTCCATTTTTCTTTAAATTGCACAGCACACTGAAATGGCTAAACCTCGCTACTAAACTTTCTGCTGCAAAAAGTCTCATCGTGCTGATGATGACTCAAGCCTTGCTGCTCTCTTCAGAGTCATTTCGGCTGACCTACACACATGTGAATGTGTGAGAGTTGTACTTTTAGTGGGAGTGAGGTTATTTCTTTTTCTTGATCCTCCACTGGTGCAGAGCAAAAACCCCTCATGTGACTCGTCGCTGCCTCGGACAGTAAGGCCAGGAGGGAGGGAGAAAGTGTGTGCGCCTGAAGTTGTGTGTGTCCGTGCATCTAACCATAGATAGTCATGCTATCAGCTGATGAATTTTCATCAGGTCGAGATTATGTGACATGGGGTTATATATCTCCTTCTATGGTCTTCTTCTCTCTTATCTTATCCTTCTCCTTACTTCTCTCGCCTTTCTCTTCTTCTCCTCTCCAGTTATTTGTTGACACAAGATTATTTCCCCCCTTCACAAGACCAGTTTGAACTCTCTTGTGTGAGAGAGGACACATCTTTACCAGTGGAACGTTTTCAGTTTTTTTGTGTTATTTCTTAAAGCTAAGCATCTTATCATAGAAGGTTATTTATTTGAGAATAGGCTGTTTGTACTGCGTTTGAAGAGATGCCATAAAAACCTTTGGATTTTTTTTTGCCGCGTCTCTCTGTTGCTCTCTCGGTGTGGTACAGCCAAGCGTTGTTCAAACCCACAGAACAAGATGTGGAATTTTTCCATCTGATGTAATGCTGCAAGCATAAAAGATTGTACTCAGCCAGAGTTTGTCATTTCAGTGAGGTGCAACAGGCTGCAAGTTTAGCACATCTACTTGAGTATAAGAGGACAAGAAATGAAGAGTATTTTAGTCAAATCCATGCTCAAATGGATTTGAGAGGTTTGGTTAAGAGTGCCGTTTAAAGTGACAATAACCTGTGGTTCATTTACTCGTAAAGTATTTCTTGTAATTTCCCTTGTTTGGCCTTAACACCACTCTTTGACATGTTTCTACATGGCTACTTCTTCTGCTGAAATATGGATATTGCTGTTGAAAGGAAGACATTTTTTTATCACAAAGATTAAGAGCTAGAGAAAGGGAACGATGGATATGAATCAGATCAGAGAAAACATATTTATGTTGAGAAAGCTGTGTGTGTGTGTGTGTGTGTGTGTGTGTGTGTGTGTGTGTGTGTGTGTGTGTGTGTGTGTGTGTGTGTGTGTGTGTGTGTGTGTGTGTGTCAGAGACCGAAGGCCTCATTTTGTGAATGAGTGTCCGTGTGTGTTTCTATGTGTGGCAGGAGTCCCGCAGTTCAATGTGTCCTTGCCAAGGACAGGGAGAGCCTTTGGAGAAACACTGTGTGTGTGTGTGTGTGTGTGTGTGTGTGTGTGTGTGTGTGTGTGTGTGTGTGTGTGTGTGTGTGTGTGTGTGTGTGTTACTAGGGGAAACCCCAGCCCAATCCTCCAGAGTTTAGATAAAATGTTCTAAAACACTGCAGTAAAAAAGAATGACAGCGAGTGTGGGAGAACCATGCAGCTCCCCCAGGGTCAGGGATACCCGCCTGTGTGTGCGTGTGCGTGTGGTATGTGTGCACATATGTGTGATTTAAAGTCTTGTTTTTCTCACGGTCATTAAACACTGGATCACCCGAAAGGTTTAGAGGAGAACTTGCAGTACAGTCCCTCTGAGACTGAAGTAGACTGAAGTTGATGTTTTACAAAAGTTGCATAAGCAGAAGAGCAAATATTAATATTGCACTCACTCATTTTACAAACAGTGGAGTTCGGTTTAAACGGGTTGAGGTTGGAGAGCCTTGAGCTAGTGATCATGAATAGCTTAACTAAAATAAAGAACTTAGGCAGGCAGCTTTATGGTACACGAGTCATTTGTGGGCTTATGGCTTATGGCTGAATTCCTCCTGAATGTGAAAGCAACACATCCAAGTAAGTAATAATCAACAATGTACATGTTTGTGTTTGCAGCACAAGTCTTGGAAGAAGATTAAAAACATGGTCCACTGGTCGCCGTTTGTCATGTCCTTCAAGAAGAAATATCCATGGATCCAACTGGCAGGGCATGCAGGTAGGACACACACACACACACACACACTGAAGCCTGTTCAGCTATCTTAGTGAGGACCTTCGTTGACATAATGGTTTCCCTAGCCCCTTACCCTAACCCTAACCATTTAAAATAAATGCCTAACCATAACCTAATTGTAACCCTGACACTAAAACCACATTTTGAGCCTCAAAAAGGCCTTCAAACTTGTGACTGTTGGTTCTTACAAGTATAGTAGAATGCAGATTTCGGTCCTCACAAAGATAGCTAGACAGGAACACACACACACACACACAGGTTTCTCTGAATAAATACAGAACTAAAACAGCAAACTCATTGGGGGCTTGTCCATTTAAGCGTATGAAATCAGCACTTCTAGAATACAACTTTCATCAGGCATACTATTTGATTTTTTTTTATAAAATTTGGCTTCATATAGTTTTAATTTTGGGGATTCTCTTTCACACGCTGTCATACGTACTTGTTGGTGGTCAGCTGGCCAGGGTTTTTTTTGTCTCGGTGGTGGGCTCAGACGCAGTTTTTCTTAGAAAATATGTAGACAGGCAGGTCTGTCTTTGTTGGAGCCGGCTCTTTGTGGTCAGGGCCCTCAGGGGACGAGTCTGTGGGAATACTTGGGAATAGAGATCGTGCACAACGTGTCATTCCTAAAACTAGGCTAGTGGAGGGGAAAACGTGGGCACGCAGTAAACATCTGAAGGCTAAAATGGTAACAAAATACATGTAGCTGGTTATATTTGTGCTGATTAAGTTGTAAAAATATGCCAGCCTAAAACTGACATTTGGCAAAATCATTACCACAACAGTAGGAAGCAGCATTCTCATTCTCAGGCTTTCCCATCTCAGTTTTTTTCTCATTAAAGGTTAAAGATTTTGATTTGGTAATTTATAAAAATTTGGTCTGGGTTGTCTTGGTTTCCTATTGCTCTTGCATCCCTGCTGTACACTGCAGCTTTTAGGGATTGTTCCTTTTTTTTCTTTTTTCTTTGCTATTTGACAGAAGAGGCAACTTCACAAAGCCAATAATTGTTTTCTCCTCCAGTGTGAGTGGGACTTAATTGCACTCTGTCTCTACTGGAAACATCTGTAAACATCTTTTTTGAACTGCTGTCTTGTCCATTCACTTGTAAAAAGAGTCACAGCTTCTACTCTCACTTGCTCCCGATGACCTACAGCAAGTTACTCAGGACTCTTTCTGCACATTTACAATGAATTTCTGTCTTTTCACAGGGAGTTTCAAGGCGGGAGCAAATGGACGGATATTAAAAGTAAGCAACCGTTTAGCGGCCCCTTAAGCAGCTCTGTGTCACTGCGCAAAAATCTGTTTAAAATCCACTCTGACTTTAAAAATCTTCATACTGAATGATCTGCAGCGCAGAGCATAAAACGCTGATTCCTTAATGGTATCTTTTAGAAACACTGTGAATGTGAGCAGCGCTGCTTGTCCCTCCTGATGAAGGACGTGCTTCGCCCCTACGTCCCTGGTTACCATGGAGACGTAGAGAAAGACGGCCAGAAATACAACCAGATGGAGGATCTGCTGGCTGAGTTTGACTACCCATGTGTGATGGACTGTAAGATGGGAGTAAGGTGAGAGAACACATTAATGCATGGTGACACAGTCATCCTTACACAACACGGCGACTGAGAGGATAAAGCGATTAATTATATTTCACGTACATAAGTAACTGTGATGGCTTTAACGCTGTGGCCTGTTTGTGAGGGTTATTTGAACCTTACATATATATCCATCCATATATATCTAAACGGTATCAGTTTAGAGATACAGTTATAAATGGTTAATGTTGTAGCAGTTATTATAACCTTTATACTTACAAAATAACAACTGTATTAGGTTGTAACACCATCAGAAATATCTGTAATGCTCCCTTTTTGTACACAAAGTCTGATCAGTTGGTTTAATTTGACCATTTCTCTTCCTTTTTTATTTTTCAATAGATTTGGCTAACCATGGTTGTTTTTATATAAATGAGATCATTTCAATTAAAGAGCTCCCGTTTCTTCACAAAAAGGGCTAACATGTCAATGATTCTTGCACATGTCAAGTGTTTATAACCCTTGGAAAGTAAAATGACAGATAAGGCTGATGAAAAATAAGATATCAGCTGTAAATTTTGCTGCAAATATCTGTGAGGAAAACTCCTTCCAAACAGCTGTGTCATGTTATTTGGAAACAGATCATCCTCCTCCTCTCTTTTTTGCCGCCTACCTCTCATCTCTCGCCTACCTATCTCCTCCTCTTCCTTTCACCACTCATCACCTGTGCGGTGTTTTTTTTTTGTGCTTCAGGACCTACCTTGAGGAAGAGCTGACCAAGGCTCGCAAGAAACCCTCTCCAAGACCTGACATGTATCAGAAAATGATTGAAGTTGATCCTGCTGCACCTACAATTGAGGAAAATGACAAGAAGGCAGTGACCAAACCCAGATACATGCAGTGGAGAGAGACTATTAGCTCAACAGCAACCCTGGGATTTAGGATAGAGGGGGTCAAGGTAAGACTGTGTGTGGGTGTGCGTGGGTGTGCGTGTGAGACTGGGGGGGGGGCTTCCTTCCCTCTTTTCTTCCAGTTCTCTGTGTGTTTCTATTTTAGGATCTTGTGTGCGTCTATCTCCCAGGGTCATGATCTAACTTCCTGTTTGACCAGAAACTTCCTCTCAAGTATATGTTTGTGCATGAATGCCTTTGTTGCACATACGGCCTGTCTGTGACAGCTTTATAGGCCTCAGCATCTGGAAGTGACATTGTATGAGCTCAAACACACACACGCGCGCACACAAACACACACACACACTCACACAAATCTTTGTCTCCTTGAGGGATGTGGCTATATAAGGACATTCACAGCCTCCCGGTGGTCTGTTGCCATGACTCTAAGGGTTATCCCCCAGAAACAGAAATGTGTGTGTGTGTGTGTGTGTGTGTGTGTGTGTGTGTGTGTGTGTGTGTGTGTGTGTGTGTGTGCGCTAGAAGTACTGCATCTGACTGCGCTTCACAGCCTCTCTTTGCAAATGGGAATGTGTCCGTGTCAACTTGTCTCTATTAAATATGTGAAAATGGGATAATTAGGTATAATGTATGTGTGCGTGTGTGTGCGTGTGTGTGTGTGTGCGTGTGTGTGTGCGTGCGCGTGTGTGTGTGTGTGTTTTCTGTACCCAGACTTGAACAGTAAAGGGAAAAGAAGTTTTGTCTCTAAATAGTATCTTGTTGCCTGGCAGCAAGCGAAGTAAGAAAAAGCTAATTTATTCCTAACTTAACAAACTGGTTGATCTTCTTCTACAGACTTTACTACTACAAAAACTGAACAAAAATGTTTGATGTGTGCATTTCTCCTTTGCGGCTCTCAGTTCATGTGCAGAATTGTTAAACTGGCAGTCAGAACTGCAGCTTGTATGTGACTACATAAAGGTAAAGGGTGTAATAGCTGACACAATTATTTAATCGGTCGACCAACAGAAAATTAGCACGTGGCAGTTTTTTAGATGTCTTTTTTTTTTTTTATCTTGCAACAAACCACATCGCCACCTTCCACTCCCCCCAATGCTGCTGCCCCCAGAAAAAACTATTTTTAAATAGAAGCTTGTGTTTTAGCCTATGACTTTCAAAACTTTCAAAAACCCGCAAATGGCAGTTAAAAAGCAACTTAAATGGAAAGAGCACAAATTATCTAAGTAGTTGGTTTACCCATCAGGTTTCATATGCAGTGACATAAAAGTACACACTGAAAGTGAAGCTTACCCTCAAAAAATATTCACACACAAAATGCTGACTTTAAGTAACTGGATTACATTTAATTTTCCATCGGTACAGTGTAAAATTTTATGTTTAATGTAATCTGTTCAAATTCATTTTACTTAATTGGTATACATTGAATTTACACTTTGATTTTATATATTTTTGTTACTTTTATTCAAAATTGTTGCTTCAGTTTCATGAGAGCAAACTGAATGACTGTTACAGGTCATTTGTCACATGTTCATGAGAGTGTGTGGATTTAGAAGAATTGTTAAATTAACTGAAACATTATTTGTTGCTGTATTGTTTGTCAAACAGCTCCAGAAATTACGCTAAGAGGGTTTTTCTCAAAAGACTCAAAGACCTTTTGCTACTTTAAGGTTAAGCCTCTATAAATATCCCACTGCTTCCTTTCCTCCGCAAATTGTTTGCTCTGCTTTTCTTGTCCATCCTTTCTTCCGTCCCCCCCTTTCATCCCTTTCTTTCATCTCCTGTGCGCCTTTCTTCCCTTCAGTACGTCTAGTTCAGTATTGGATAGAAAAGTCATCTTAAACAGTTTATCTTGTATTTTCCCCAAAGGTTTTTTGTCATATGCTATTAATGCTAATAAAACTAATGTCGAACTTTCTCATTAAGCCAGTTTTCATGCTAACCCTCTCCTCTGCAGAAGGAGGACGGGACGGTGAACAGAGATTTTAAGAAGACAAAGACGAGAGAACAAGTTACCGCGGCCTTCCACGACTTTGTAAAAGGAAACAAGGATATACTGGTGAGTGTGTTTGTCTGGTTTACTGAATGTGCGTCAGTGGCCTTGAATACTGTTTAATTACCACATGGGTAATACTCACACACTCACGCATCACTGCAGAGGGCATAACATTGACTTACATTCATTTCCTGGAATCTTACCAAAACCATAACCACAATGTAAACCTAACCTTAAACCAAGCAGTAAAACACATAACCAGCCCGAGCATTTTTTAATTCAAGACTAGAGGTTACATAGAAATGTGCGGACAATACCCACAACAGCTTACTAAACAATTAAAAGCAGGTATTAGACTGTACATCGCTCCATATTCTGCACTTCTTCCCACTTTGTTTCGATATGTAACTGAATCAGAATAGCTGAAGCGATATTGAAGTGTATTTTGTTTTATTTTGTATTGCACTTTTTTTTCCGTTTCTTTCCTAAATGTACTTCTGTATATTGTTTACATCATTGAAATAAACGGAACGCATACAAACACAGCTCAGATCTGCCAGATAAAAAATACTAACGGTTTGTTGGAACGTGCCATTAAAGCTTGGTTTTTTTTTTGTTGTTCTGTTTTTCAGAATATTTATCTGTCCCGGCTGCAGGAAATAAGAGCCACTCTGGAGATCTCCCCATTCTTCAAAACTCATGAGGTAAGGGCACACTAGTTAGTTTATTTGTATACATTTTTTCATATGCAAATATGTGAGTTCTGAGTGCATATACATTTATTTACGGTGTTTTCTATTGCCTACACCATGTATTTGTTTATTTTGTAAGGAATTTTATGATCAAAAAGCAAGAAATTCTGAACAAAATGTACTAACATGTACTAATTAACATAATAAAGCTGTAAACAGGTTGGGTTTGTCACACTCAATTTGTGTAAATGTCCAAGTTCAGACATGTTCAGATGTCACGTAGCTCATACTTTCAGATTGGCTAGTCCATTCCTGTATTTGATTTTACGTTCAATCTTAGCTTGAATTGAATTATTAAGGAAACATGACTGCTCACTCTCTCTCACACACCCACACACACCCAAATTCAAATATAAATACTAGCTGACATGAAGGACACTGATGTCACAAAACAGGAAGTGAGATTTCTAAAAGACGTAAACAAACACGTAGGGTGTTAAGAAAAGAAGAAACTTGTTTATTTATTTATTTCCTGTATTCTCATCTCATTCATCTCTGTGCCTCTCTGTGTGTTTGCCAGGTCATCGGCAGTTCCTTGTTGTTCGTTCATGACCGTAACGGACGGGCCAAAGTCTGGATGATTGACTTTGGGAAAACCACACCTCTCCCCGAGGGGAAGGAACTGACCCACCGAGCTTCCTGGGTGGAGGGGAACAGAGAAGACGGCTACCTTTTTGGACTCGATAGTTTGCTGGATATCATTTCATCCATGGTGAACTCATAAAGCTTGGGAGATTTCCTTTAATCAAGACGGGACACACAACCACTTCAACTCATTCGTCAGTCCTCGGGGGAACACTTCTGGGGACCTCCTCAAGAACTCTTTCACAGACACTTGTTCTCATGTTGGAAACACAATTATTAAAAAACCAAAACATGGCCGGATCCATACATAACCTTCAGAACGTCAAAAGTTTAGTCTTCTATTTTGTTGTCCTCGCCTTCTTAAGAGGTCTTAATAGTGCATTTGACAGAAAAAGCACAAGTGGAACTCATGACATTAACAACGTCTCAGTTCCTCATAAACCAGAAAACACGGTATCATTAACGTTCTCTGTTACACCTGAGGTTTTCTGCTAAACGTTACTATGTAAAAGATTGAATTTTATATTTACAAAGGCCCCTAAAACATTTTTTAACTAAATGAATTCTCAGTTTTTAAAGAATTATGGATCTATCTATCAATTTAATTTTTTTAGAGGTGATTTTCCATATCTCTGTGCTCTGAACGAATTCCCCTTAAAGGCCGGCATTAGTTACGTGCTACTTTCTCTTCCAGTACTTCCAGACTGGACAAGAGCACAGAGAAAATTCTTATGCCCTAAATCTTTCTGGCTTTGTTCCTTTAAATTGTGGTTATTGCTACAAGAATTTATATAAATATATGATAAAGAGGGTTATCCTTTTGTGTGAGGAATGTGAGGAATTTAAAAATGTCTGACATTGACGCCCCCTGGTGAAGGTTTTAATTTTTTTTCCCAGTTGTTTGAGAGATGCTGTAATCACATAATAACTGTAGTGGCTTTAAAAATGTCCACATTTCACCTTTAAAGCCTTGATTTGGCTGTAGTTTAAGATAAATTTTCGTCTTAACACAGTTAAGGTTACTCTCACAGGATTTTCTTTTTACACGTTTGACCACAACTTCATCACATTGCCATTCCTTTGAAAATATTCCCTTCATTACACTTTCAAGTAGTAGGAATTACATAGTTAAGAGTGATTTTACTCATCAGATCACAGTTTTAAGATGTGTGGAAAGAATAAAAGTAGTACTTTTAGCTGCTTCACTCTTCAGAATAACCCGTTACACACGAAGCCTTAGAGAGGATTTAGATCATGTAGGCTGCTCGCATAAGTTTCAGTGGCAGCCTTGCCAGTTATTGCCGGATTATCCACAATAATCCGGCAATAACAGGCAATCAGGTGGAGCTAAACAATTCATCTCACAGCAGAAAGTAATGCGACGGAGGATATTGTTTCATATGTAACATAACTTTAGTTCATTTGACTTCAGTGGCCAAACACTTATCAGCCTTCTCACTCTGTACAGTAAGATTTATTTTGTTTGATGTAGTTTTAACCTTTTTCCATTTTTTTTTTAATTGTAACATTATTTTAGTTGACTCCTGTTGAACACTTAACAGCCATGAACAATCTTATTTAAGCTATATAGTGCCTTAATATTACAAATCCAAGTCAGACGAGTGAAAATCTGTTCTTTTTAAGCGTTGTTTTGCTTCTGTTATTTGCTTCTGTGCTTTAGCCTCTCACGGGTGCATGTTTATTATCCCTTTGAAAGGTTTGTTCTTAAGTTGTAGCTTGTTCTGTTTCTATTTAAATCTTTGTTTTAAATCACTGGATACCATGACATTTTGAAATTTATGACTGTTTTTGGGTTTTGTCCTCAAGCTTGTGTTGCATTATGAGTAAAAATCAAACTGTAGGGCAGACTGCTGGCATTGTTGACAACCTATATTTGAACTTGAAAAAGGTTTATAGTATCTGACTAAGTGAACCATGTCCTCCTGAGGGGGAATACCGTCATACCAGATGAGGACGAAAGAGAAAAAATGTCTTATAATGTAACACATTCATGATGAAAAGTAATACTTAAACAGTTTGTGGGTTTTTACTGTACCATGAATTTAAAATGCCATGGTTTTCGGTTAAAGTTTGCAGTGAAAGTAGATGAGGAAAGAGACTACAATCCTAATGCAGTGCCTTCTTAAAGAAATAGTTGGGCATATGGGAAATGTTGTTATGTAGTTGAGGAAGAGATGGACACCACTCTCTGTTTGTGTGCTAAATGTGAAAATTTCTACCAGCAGTTGGCTAGTGTAGCTTAGCAAAAAAACTGGAAATAGGGGAAAATGTTCCTTGGTTAAACAATCAAGATTAAGATAAAACTTGTGTGTTTGTCAGTTTTAGATGTTGCCGTTTTTGCACAGGGATGAGACAAGCTGTTCTTTTTCCTTTTGCTAAGCTAAGCTAACTAGCTGCCACAAGGGCCAGCAACTATTCCTTTAAGACCATCTAAACTATTGCTTTTGCTCCCCTTTGTGCACCTACAGTCATTTGTAAGTAGGCATCCTATTGTTCTGGCTTTGCCGGCTTCTGTATTTATTTGAGTTGTTCCTTTGAAAAATGAATTTTTTGGTGAAAGAACAATGTGTTCATGTGTGATTTCTATTAATCTTTGTAAGCCTATCTATCTATCTAGCCATCTGCTGTGACTGATTGGGGTGAGGGGAGGGAGACAGGTCAAAAGACACTCTCTCTATCTGCCTATCTATGGCAAGTATGCTATGGGTTGGTATGTAAGCTGACAGCACAAGGATAGTTTTTCCTGTGGCCCAGACCTCAGGAAGCCAACAGCGACCTCAAGCTGCTGCTTCTCTTTGACCACATTAATTGTTGTGTTTGCATGAGGGTAATTTGCCATTCAAATCACACCTGTCCACAACAGCAGCCACGTCTGGAGTTGGTGGGAAAGAAAGGCAATGATTCATGGGACCTTCTGAACAGAGAGATATCGATGAGGTTGATGTGGGGGTTTCCCCCCCTTCCACTTTTATTAAGGTTAGGGGTGAAAAAGACAAGCCTCTGTGAGTCTTCTTTTTTCAATTCTTTCAAAACTTCTGGGACATCAAATTCTTTCCTTGCATTTGTTGTGTATCTGTGTCATAAAATCTGGCTTGAGTTTCACAGCAAGCTTATTTCCCATATTCCGCACTGGAATGCAAGGTGGAATATTTAATTTGTCTACATCCTGGTCTCATATATCATATGTTCACTATAGAGGACAAGTGAATTTATTGAGTCTAGGAAAGTGATTACAACTTATAAAACCTTTACAGTCACACGAGCTGTGTAGCTCTGCGGTGCCCTCTGCTGTCCCAATATCGAAACTGCAGGGGAAACAATAACATCCCTGTAATTGAAAAAGAAACGTGCGTGTACATGTTTTTGTTTGGGTTTGTGTCGTTATTGTTGTTTTGAGTAAAGACTGCTTCGAAGTTATTTTCTTCTGCTAGACATTTCAATGTAATGGTCCAATCAGAACATTTTTTATTTAATTAAACATGGCCGCTCCAGTAAGGTACCGTCCTCTTACCAACAGTAGAGGGAAGCACAGGCCCATTTCACCATCGAGGGCTGTATTTTTGTTTATATAGCTGACACCTTTGTGGAATTAGTCTTTTATCCACACCGTTTACAATTTTATTGTGTCAATTATCGCCACCCCGCCTTGTAAAAATTAAACTTCTTATCAGTAAACTCAGCTACAAATCAGGCGGTGGTCACGTCTAATCGTATGCCGGAGTAAACACCCGGAAGAGAGCAAAGAGACGCGTGCTGGGATTTGTAGTTTTTGCGAGCTCCTCAAAAGATGTTGGCTCATCACGGGAAGTGAGCTGGTCTTTCATGCTATCGTTTAATGCCTGAAAAACACAGTGCTTATCTGACCAGCTGATCTCAGTGGCGGCAGTACGAAAATCTCAGGAAATCTGCCACGCTTCGGCGGCCCTGCTGACGGAGGCTAAGCAATCGCCAAGCCGAGCTGCCCTCAGGAATGGGATGAGCAAATGTTCTCTTGAATTCACCCAGAAACACATAGCGGCCGAACGACAGGCTGTAGAGCTTGAAAGTGGACTGCAATTTTGCCTCTTCATCTGAGCGAGATTTGACCTGTGCCAAAAGGAACTCAAGAGTCTGTTCGTGACTGCCTAAAATTGCACCCTGCTTTGAAATAACGATCCGTGCTGCATCTTTATTTTTATTTTTATTTTTTTAACCAGGAAGATCCCATTGAGATTAAAACCCTCTTTTTCAAGGGAGACCTGGCCAAGGTCATGCAGTTTCTGTGCACTCCAGCATCTTCTGTTCCATGTGAAGGGATTTTCTTAAAGGCAGGAGAAATTATCTCCAGGAAAAGAAACAAACTCTGCCATCGCACGCTGGAACAAATTCTCTTCTTAAACAAAAAGGGTTACCTTAAATGCATCATGTTTTTAATTTGGAAGTTCATAAGCATTTTTCCTTTCCAGATCATAATAAATTCTACCCCCAGATCAAAAATATAAGAAAACCGGCCTAATATCATATTATTTATAAACATACCTGTCCAGCTGTCCAGTGAGTGATTAATTGCATAAGTACACGGAGGAAGGACCTCACATAAGAAGCATCTAATGCATATAATGTGTTGCACATTATGATATGTATATTATATGTATTTTTCACTTATTGTATTTACCACCACCAAGAAGTCACAAGTTAAGACCACACCATGGCGCATGTTTAAACAAGGAAAGTTTATTGAAAATTGTTTATTAGACAAATAAAAAACTTTTTTTTACCCAAAAAACTATATGTCCAAAGCAACACAATGGTGACCCGATATCAAACAGAACTCCACTCTGTAGAGTAGGCAATCATAATGATTTATTTTGTAGATTCAAGCTACTCTTCAGATTTTTGGGCACCAGATGTCACCAGAGAAGACTGTGTTGAAAATCTTTGATTAATGAACCGTTTTTCAACACAAGCTTCTATGCTTCAGAAAGCTTCGTTTGGCCATCACTAGAAGCAGGTTGGCAGGCAGGTGCGAAGAGCAAGCAAGCCGTGACTGTGAAAGTGTAAAGAGGTCTATTGTCACTCCCAAAGTTCAAACCTTCGTAGAAAAATAAGTCCAGTATTATAGAAAGAAACCAAAGGTCAAACCCTGTTTTCAGGTCCAGAACATGGGAATAGAGCAGCTGCCAGAGAATTCAAAATTAATGAATCAATGGTAAAGAAGTAGAGGAAGCAAGAAGAATGAGTTGAGTAAAGTTTGACTTATCTGACTGTTTTGTTTTGCTTAATGCACCTTATAATCCAGTGTGCCTTATGGTCTGAAAAATGCAGTAACTTCTACCTTCCTTTAGCATGTCCAGAAGTCCAACTTTATGTGCGATGGTTAGCATCTTCCTCTGCTTTTTGGGTGCTTGTTTTTGTTGGGGAGAAAGCTTAGTACAGTACTTCAGAGTCACACTGCTAGCGATAGAAGATTTATGTAAATTTGACAAGCTGAATGCATTCTGTACTGTACAGGAGACAGCACGGAGGAGATTGATTAACTGTTTAAAAAAAAAAAAAAAAGCATGCAAAATTGCACACAAAAAACAAATCTGCAAAACAGTGAGGCCGCGAAAGGTGAACCGTGTTATATTGAGGGACCACTGTATGTAGAAAGCAATAAATTGAAAGTCACTATGAGGAAAAAGATTTGTGACATGCAGAAAAACACCAGTTATAAGGAACATACCTGATCTCAATTCACCAAATTCCCCCTCCCCACATTTCCTCCCTCTCTGATCTAGTGGGCATCTCTCATGAGATTCATACTCCTCCCTAGTCGTCAAAGACTAAAATAAAAAGTCTGAGATGTTTTTGATTGTATTTCTTCTGTGACAACATGACATCATCTAACACTGATTCATATTTATGTCTGTATATTTTTACTGGTCACAAACTTTCTATGTACATTTATAATAAACCCTCTTGAGGCCTTCTAACTTTGATCCAGTGACTAGATATATGTCAGTAAAATTTCCCCCGTGTTGTTTACAAATAAGTGAAATTCAAATGTCGAAGCAGATGTGTTACTCTACTAGTTTTGACACATAGCACATGTATGCATTTATATTAAAATGCACTCCTGCCTGTTTCAAACCACAAGTTTCAGTTCAAGCTAGCGTAGGGTGCAGTTCTGCTGAAGTCAGCCTCGTGGTTTTTTTTGGTTTTTTTTTTTTTTAATTTATGTTTCTATACATAAAAATTAAACTAAATATATTCTGATTTTTCCTCTCAATATTTTATTTGTACCTATACATACTGAAAGTAACACAGTATCTGTCACGGCTGGGGCAGCAGTCGTGTGGTAGAATAAATGAGGACCCAAGATGCAGACGGTGGTGGAGATGCGAGTGGAGGTTTATTTACAGTGAAAATAACAGAGGTGAGGGCAGAACTGAACATAAACCTAAACTGGGTGAAACTAACAAACAAACAAACCTGGAACATAAGGTCAGCGGGAGAAACTCAGAGAAGGCAGATGAGGGCGGCAGGACAGAGAGACACAGAGGACCATAGAGAATGAACACAGACGATCCAACAACGAGCAGAAGCCAACGCAACACTATAAATACACACCAGGTAATGAGGAGATGACACGCAGGGGTGGACACAGCTGAAACTAATGGACATAACGAGAAGCAGACCTACAAAGTAAAACAGGAAACACACAGACTGTTTTACAACACAAACTCGGGGATACGAACAGAGCACAGAGGACAGACACAGGTAGGGCTGATAAAAACACTCAAGCACTAAACACAAGAACCAAACCCTAAGAACTAATACCAAAATCAAAATTAACACAAAACACAAGGTGATACCAAAAAGGAAACAAAATGCTGGGTCAAAATGACCCAGGACCATGACAGTATCTAAACATATTGTACAAATACAAACCCCAAACCACATTTTTATTGTGCAAACAGCTCAGACACACCAATAACATCAGCATGTGATCACCAAATATTGAGATAAAAATCAAACAATTAGTAATATGACTTGGCAGAGATGGGGAATCACAAACCCATTCTTGTGCATACCTTTCAATCCCACAGCACTCATCTCCACCCTAACAGTGTTTATATCCGGTGGCGCTTTATAATAATGTCACACTATTAAGTATTAGTAAGATATTAGTAAGGTGTTAGTAAGTGCTTAATTACTCCTCCTTAGTGTGCCAGTTATGAATACAGATATATCCATTTGTAAGGGTTACACCATGTACAGCTATCACTATTACTACATCACTGCTAGTAATAGCTCTACTACCTGACTGTAGTTTAGGTAACCGGAAGGTTGTTAGCTGTTGGTTCGATCCCAGTCTGCTCCAGTCTGCATGCCAAATATCCTTGGGCAAGATACTAACCACAGGTTGCTCTCCGATGCATCCATCGGAGTGTGAATGTGTATGAATGTTAGTTAGGTAGCACTGAAAACCTAGAAAAGTGCTTGTGTGAATGGGTGAATGAACAAGTTGTATAAAGCGCTTTGAGTGCTCAGTGAGAGTAGAAAAGCACTATATATGAACCAGTCCATTTACCATTTTACCATTTAATAATGACAATCTTAGTCATAATCATAGTCATAATAATATATCTATATTTCAAAGCAAGAGTTTGCATTAGCATCAGTTTAGTCATAAATGCTGTGAATAAGCCAGAAAAAGGCTTCCTAATAGATGTAACTACGGTCAGAAAAGCTACAAAGCCGCTGGCAGACAGGTTGTGGTTGCAAAACCTGATTTTTTTTTTTAGTTTGAAAGAGAGCCACTCTTAAAAAGTACACTGTAAATTTGATCAGACCAGGAAACAACTTATTTTTTCTGACACATTTACACCCAAATATGTGTCATTTTATCTCATCGTATCACATATTATCTTATCTTGTAACAGGGAGACAAGCTTAAATCCATAAGGCATCTGCAGAATGCGCAATCATGCATATGTGTGTGTGTGACACATACAGCAGTTATGTTATGTTTTCAACTTCAGAGAAATGGGTTTCAGCCGCAGCATCATTTACCCTCCTCCCCCGATTCTTCTTTCCCCTGCTGACCACAGAACCACAGAACCACTGGGTAGTTGCAGCTCATATATTTTTGTAATGGAACACACATGCTTATGATAGCAGCTTAAAAAAAGGGAGAGGGGCAGTGTGAAAGAAGCTGTGCAGGCGACAAGCAGGCCAAAGAGACAAACAGAAACAAACAGGACAACAACACCAAGAAAGATGATGATGATGATGAAGAACCCCGTCATTCTGATGGCCTGCATCGTTCTTTTGTCGTCTCTTGTTACGTCTGACAGTAAGATGACTGCATGCTACTTATTTTTCTCGTAAAGGGCAAATTGCTCCTCCTTTTCTGTCTTGCAAAAGTCAAAATTTGGTCATTTGAACTTTTTAATTAAGTGTGATCGTGTTTGCTGAAAGGCCAAAAAAGGAGCATAATTTAAAAAAGAAGTCTTAGATGAACAAAAGCTAAAATGAAAGACATCGTTATTCATCAAAATACAGACAAACTGAGCTGAGGCCTTTTAACATGACATTACTGCAACAATCATAGTCCTGTGATTTTGAAAAGTTCACAGACACACAAAACAGCCAACTGTAAAAGACAATTTTACGGTGATATAGTAACATATTTTTCCACTTGGATTTCTTTTAATAGTTCTTTATATCTCTATAATGTTTTCAGGCACATTCGGTCCAGAAAAATGCTGCTTTCAGTTCCTCCACAAACGTTTTCCAGCCAACAGAGTGACGAGCTTCGAATACACAGACAAACGGTGTGCAATGGAAGGCGTGCTGTAAGTGACTCCAGAGTTCAAAATAAGCAGACTAGTATATATCTAGTATGCTTACAGATATATTTAAAAAAATATACAAGTTGTCAGTATCATTAATTTTTGTCTCTGTTTTAGCTTAAAGACGGTGGGTGATAAACAACTCTGTGCTGATCCAACCATGCAGTGGGTAAAGAAAATCATTGAATCCATCCAGTCGAAGAATGCCGCCACCCCTGGGTTTCATGGTCCTGGGTCGGTGACCCAGAATTTTGTGTTTTGTACTATTAATAATCCTTGATTTCATAATTATGTGTCATTGCTACGGAAGAGGATAGAAGAAAAAAAAAAAGACGTGCCCACTTGTTTTTCCCAGTGGCCCTAATCCTCTTCCGTACATTGCTGGTCTCTTGATTTTTGTTTCTGTTTTTCTAGCTCTCTAAATTCTTTAGTATCTCTGTGTTTTTTACCCTAGAGACTGTTCACTCCATCTCAGCTGAGATGGAACTATTTTTAAGAACATTTTTTTCAAACCATTCCCAGTGCTCAAAGTCCTGAGCACTGGGAATGGTTGGGCAACTGTTGTCCTCACCCGAGGAGCTGATACGGGTGGAGGGACATCTCCACCCGTATCAGAATCAGAATCAGAATCAGATCTGATTCTGATTCTGATACGGGTGGAGGGACATCTCAACCTTAACCGTAGTTAACCATATTTGTTTTGACTGGTCCTTCTGTTTGGAGCTACCTGGTTCTGCCTCATCTTTAATGGCCATGCTGGTATTCTCTGTGCCTGCCTTCATGTGGTGACTGTAAGAACCATTTATAGTTACTTCATGTTTTCATTTGAGATCATTTGTTTGATGCATATTCTGAAATTTGATATTTGGGGGAATATATATCATTTCAGTTTATTTTGAAAAGTCTCAACACGATCTTTAACTTTATTGCGAAATGTTTGTGGAAAATAAACAAGCAGACGGCGGAGCCACATGATCGTTTTTACCGTCATTGTTGCTAACGAAAGTATGCGTAAAAACTAGAGATGGCACGATACCACTTTTTTAAATGTCTAAATAAATCATAAATTTGCATAACTGCTGGTACCGATATGAATCTGTTATAGCGTATTTTATAATCAATAAAAAATGTCACCACTTCTCTTCCTCTATTTTCCTTTCAACCATTTCCATAACCTTTTCCATTACTTCTCCTCTAACCTGGGTTTCCCAATCTGTCTCTCTTGCTCCACCATTTTACACGCCTGTGCATAGGTCACTTTCTGCAGTACCCTCGATTTTTGAGCAACTGTCTGCTGCCTCAACACTTCACATCCCCAAAAAGCAACACTGTGTCCCTCACACTGAATTTTATTTATCCAAAGAAGACCTCCTTTGGTACCTCTTTTGTTACAAATTCCACCACCACAGTTTCTGTTTCTACTTTCTCTGGACCTCTAGTCATTCTCCTAGCTATCATGTATTTTTAAATCCGGTTGTTCAGTGATGACGCGACGAATCCTACTTCCGGGTCTAAAGTAGTCTGCGTTTAATATGGCTTTTGTGTTGTTAACATGTTTAATGTTATGTATTTTCTTCTATTTGATCTCAAAAAGCTCCTAAAACAGTCAGTGATCACTGTTGACCTCCCTCGGCTTTTATTACCGCTAATCATTTATTTAAGCTCAGTTTTTAAAACCTTAGGATGTAACTACAGCCCAGCCCATGCAGCAGTATATGAATGACTAACCTCGTATTGTGGATGGATTATCTCAGTTGTTCTCCTGGCTGAAGTTTGGTCCTTTTACAGCATCCTGCCATGCGATTACATTTGTTCCTGACCACCAAGAACACTCACGTTAACTTTTATCGAGTGGAAAAAAAGTTAGCTTGTTTATATTATGCTAACATAGCTGTGTCGCTAGCGGTCACGTAGCACATCATTATATACCAGCTAGCCCAACTTCAGTAACCCTACAAACGTCACTGCTTTTTAGTTTTCTGTCTTCATTTATGCTGGAAGTGATAACAGAGCTGTACGTTTTAATTTGTTTCCAAAACCCCGCAGTCAGGACATGCTATATTGTATTTAGATAGAAGCTAGCAAGCTAACTCCCTGCTAACTTCTAACTCCGTTAAATGTCATAAATTCCGTTTTCATGGATGCCTGGATGTTAAACTCAATTGTTACACCTGGTAGAGCAGAACGCTGATCATTTTATTAAAGATGAAAGACTTTAGACAGTTTTTCAACTCTCAGTAATGCCATAGTGATCGTTTGATATATGGACCTGCAGCGGAGTTTAGGTCCAGACACGGCTAGTGACGTCAGACTGAACAACCGGATACCTTACCTCCTTCCCATGCTCTCCGGGATCGCTTCTGCTTTAGATTGCCCCACCATCGCTGTTTATGGCCTATTGGACACTATGCTCACCTGGATTCGCCAGCTGAGTTTCCACCTGTTCGGAGCTGGGTGCGGCCTTCCGGAGGTGGCACGAACCACAGCAATCTTCGCCTGTTGAGATCTGCTTCAATCAGCAACATTTTTATTTTACTCCGGATGGCCTTGCTAAATATCAGATCACTGGCTAATAAGACTTCTATTTTAAACGACGTTTTCCTCTTATCTGGGCTGGATTTCCTATTTCTGACGGAAACCTGGCTTCATCCCGGGGAGTCTTCTTCTTTTTCGGAGCTTCTTCCCCCGGATTGTGCCTTCGTCAGCTCCCCTAGGACATCTGGCTGAGATGTAGGATTAGCTTTGATTTTTAAACTTAAATTTTGGTGCCGGGAACTACCACCAGTCTTTTACACCAGCTTCGAGGTGAAACCTTAAGGGCCCTGTTTTCATCTGTAGTCTCAAATCCAGCTCCAGCTTTTAAATGCTCTGCTTTCTGTTTTCCAGCAGTTTGAGCCTGTGTCTCTTTTGGATGTAAAGGAAATAACTGATCACTTAACAACCTCCAACTCCCGACATGATATTCTTCCAGCCCACATTTTCAAGGAAGCGTTGAACACTACAGGACCTTGTATTTTATTCATATTGAATGCAATTTAAGCATGCTTTTGTACAACCTGTTATAAAGAAGACTAATCTCAACTCCAATATTCTTTCCAATTATAGGCCAATTTCTAAACTTCCCTTTATGTCAAAAATCCAGGAAAAAGTAGTCTGTAAACAACTTCAGACCTTCTTAGATACCAATGGTGTTAGTGAAAAATTCCAGTCTGGCTTTAAGCCTTAACATAGTACTGAGACTGCTTTGCTAAGAGTTTTTAATGAATATTTAATGAATATGGCACCTAGCTATTTAACATTTGTATAACCAGTTGTATAACCCCCAAAAAGCACTAAGATTCTCTAATCAAATGCTCTTAATGCAACCCAGGTCTAGGCTGAAAACCAGAGGCAATCGTGCCTTTGCTATCGCTGCACCTAGACTATGGAATAATCTCCCTATTGCCATTCATACTTCTGATATTCAGTCTTTTAAATCTCGATTAAAGACTCATCTATTTACTTTGGCCTTGACTTAAGTTAGTTGATTATCATTTGGCAGGCTTCTATGTTTGTCTTGTGTTGCAGTTGTCTCACTGTTGGTAAATTATTTTACTTGCTCTTAATTTGAGAAGCACTTTGATCGACATTGTTGTTTTTAAATGTGCTATATAAATATATTTTGATTTGATTTGATTCTCCATTCCTTAGTTTTAAATTCTCCACTAGTACTTTCATAGTTAAATTTAACGGTACTCCCTCAATAACTCATTTACTTCCATTAGTTCTCCTTTCCCCTACTCTTACAGTATTCTTCACTTTGACTTTGCACACCCCCACAAGTTTCCTTGCTTTTTCCACCTGCACTTCTGTGTTACAACCAACCAGTAAATTTCCATCTCTGAGTATCTTAGCATATTTGATTTCCCCAACTTGTGCTTTAAGTGCTCTTGTTAGCTTAAGCTAGCTTTTTCTGCTCTTGCTCTTGACGAAGGCGGTCGCACTTTTCTCCTCTCCTCCTCTCCCTTAGCTTCCCTGCTTAGCCTCTTATGTCCTTGTCTAGTCTCGTGTTTTTTGTATTACTTTTCCCTGGAACACTCTCTCACAGTCTGTTCTCTAAAACCTAAAAGAGGAATTATGGATTGGATCAACTGGTCCCTAAATGCAATTGACACCCCTTTCTCAACGAGAAGTTTGGGCTTGGATGAGCCTGAGTGCTGAAGATATCTACCTATTCGGAATCATGGTAACAGGGTTCTGGCGGATCGGAGCTGGCTTGACCCTGACTTATCGAAGAATTAAGAAAGCGGAACCGGCTGTTCAAACCCCCACAAGGCTGCCCGCTGGGATTGGAACGATGGGAGAGGCGTGAGTTTCTCAAAATGGGCTCATTGAGTGCAGCACGGATAAGATCTTGGAGAAGCTTATGGCTGCCGTGAATACTCAGAATAAGACTTCTGAGTGCAGACTGGATTACATCTTGGAAGGGCCCGCTCGCAAATTGGATGACATCTCGGGGAGGCACACTGTCGTGAGTTCTCAGAATCGGCTCCTTGAGCACAAGAAATGACAACATCACAGAACGCAAGTATGGTGAAGCTTGCGGATCTCCAACGAGAGATTGAGAGACCAGTGTTGGACTGTAGAACTGCTTTGAAATTCATATGAGCTGTTCGCACTAAAGTGAAAAGCACCATCACTTCATGCGGATACCCTTTCGGCGCCAGCTGCGGTCGCAAGGCTGGAGCCGAACAAAAACACCCTGATAACGACTGTGTTTAGTCTGTTCCTTCCCATTCCATGCAAGGCCACCTGGGTTGGCTGGAAGACTGTTTACTTTACTTAGACACTGTCTCAGCTGAACTCTGGACACGCACACACATACATATACACTGATATGCACACACTCATCCCCCCTCCCTTTCCAAATGCCTTCGACGCTTATTCCCTTCCGATGCTGCACCCTTTACCCACCCCTGTTGCTTGTCATGTGTTTCTTTGGTGTATTAAGAGTTTTTTCATGTGCTATGTGCAGAGGTGTTTTTTTCTGTTCTCAAACTGATCTCCCTGTTGGAGCTCAGTCTGGGGGGAGTTATTTTTTTTCTCCTTATCTTTCCTCGTGTGGTGCATTTTCCATTTCCTCTCGAGGACTAACGTTCCCTACCCCTTGGCTTGGGGGAAGAAACTGTTCCGCGGTCTGGCAGTGCGGGCCCAGATGCTCCAGTACCTCTTTCCAGAAGGCAGCAGGGTGAAGAGTGTGTGTGAGGTCCTCCACAGTGCTGGTGGCTTTGCGGATGGAGCAGGTGCTATAAGTTTCTGTGATGGAGGAAAGCGAGACTCCAATGATCTTCTCAGCTGCTCTCACTATCCGTTGTAGGGTATTTCGATTCGATATGGTGCAGTTACCATACCAGACAGTGATGCAGCTGCTCAGGACACTCTTGATAGTCCCTCTGTAGAACGTGGTGATAATGGATGAAGGGAGATGGGCTTTTCTCAGCTTCCGCAAGAAATAGAGACGCTGTGTGCCTTCTTAGTTATGGAGCTGGTGTTGAGGGACCAGAAGAAGTTCTCCTCCAGGTGGATGCCAAGGAATTTGGTGCTCTTACTGACCTCGATGTTAAATGGACAGTGATCTCTCTGTGCTCTCCTGAAGTCAACAATCATCTCATTTGTTTTGTCCACATTCAGAGAGAGAGGTTGGTGAATCTACACAAGTCTGTTCGATGTTGCACCTCCTCTCTGTATGCTGACTCATCGTTCTTGCTGATGAGACCCACTACAGTCATGTCATAGGCGAACTTGATGATGTCGTTCGAACTGTGCATTGCTGCACAGACGTGAGTCAGCAAAGTGAAGAACAGTGGGCTGAGCACACCTCCCTGAGGGGCTCCAGTGCTCAGTGTGGTGGTGTTGGAGGCCTCTCCATCAAAAAGTCCAGGATCCAGTTGCAGAGGGAGGTGTTCAGGCCCAGTAGTCATTGTGAGGGGGTGTGGACTTCCTCACCAACACATCATTCTGAATGTCAAACCGTAGGTAGGAGAGCTTGGCAGACTTGAATTGCTTCCTTTCTTATGTCCTCTTTTTCTTTTTCCTCCATGCCATAAAGGTAAAGATTCCAGTGGCGCGACTAACTTTCCAAGCAGGAAAGCTGTTTATATTTATTGATAAGTTCTATTTCTTGAAATTTGGCAAGCTGTGTCTCAAAGTGGTCAGCTCTGTCCTTCAAGAGTAAACTCCGCCTCTGGTACATAAGTAAGGACTCTGGTACGTCCTTCTTGTAAGTGGCAAATTTCGACTTAGATTATGAACAGTGTGTGCGTTCCTCATTATCGCTGCACGACACACGAGTGGGTCACGTCAACATATGAAAGTGCTTCTGTATTTATTTGGGATGTTCCTTTAAAAAAATATTTTGGGTGAAAGAAAAATGTGTCCATCTGGGATTTCGATGAACCTTTGTAAGTTTATCTATCTATTAGGGGTGCAACGATACACAAAATTCACGGTTCGGTTCGATACTTTGGTGTCACGGTTCGATATTTTTTCGATACAAAAAAAATGTTCATGCATTTTTAATTTGTCATTTATTAAAATTATAAATATATATTTTAACTCAAAAGTACAGTTTTTAAATTTAACCCTAACCCTTGTGCGTGTTTTTTATTTTGACAGCGAATGCGCACCTGCGGACCACTTATGTGCAGCCCTGGTTATTTAGCTCGTCATATTGCAGCCACAGAAATTCTTTTGTCCATGAAACCATAAAGCTGCACTTTCTTTTTGCCTTATAGTCTGATTTGTCATAACTTCTCCGTTTTGTGGTAAGCTTTTCTTTGGCTGTCACTTCTTCACCCTGACCTGTCTTATTTGGCTCAGCAGAACTGAAATGCTTTTACACGCTCACTCACATAAGCTCAGCGATTCTCTGCGCGATCAACCTCTCACATGTTTAAGCTGCGGGAGATTTCACTTGTCATGTTTGCATAGTAAGCTAACGATTAATAAGACGATGTCAGAGGAATTGGTGCACAAATTATCATCACTCACACATCAGTGCTGTCGCTCTCTATACACAGTTCGCACGATTGCAAAGTGAAAGCAAAAAAACAAGCGCAAATTCAAACGCGACTTCAATATGTCACATATTGACAGTGGCTCACCGATGCCAATGACATAATTACCCAGCTACATTTCTGAAAGAATGCAAAAGCATTGACATATATTTTTCCTACAATAGCCCGACGGGCAGGGAAGAGATAGATTTTGGTAGCCCGACTGAAAAAATCGCTAGCTCCGGGACGTCGGGCTAGCGATATTGCAGCCCTGTATCTGATTGAGGAATCACTCATCTTTGGAAAAGAGAGTTTATTACAGAGAAATGGCTCTTTCCAAAATAAAAGCTATACTATCCGCTTCTTCTGGGCTATATTCTCAGCAGCATAAGGAGAATCATGTGCTAACAGCTGTCTAAATGACTCGGCTAAAGTTAGTAGCATGCTTGCTTGCTTTTTTTTGTCTGCTTCCACTTGTCTTTGCACTAGGATGATGTCGGCGTAAATGTGCAGTCATATTCGTTGTGTTCCCACTAGTGCTTTCAGGTTAATCTCGTTGAAATGACCTTAACGCCACAACACGGCAAATCTCCGTTAACGAGCTACCGCCGATCGCTCCGTGCATGGGGCTAGACAGCAAACACGTTAACGAGCTAACTGCGCTAACACACTAGTTCACACCAATGTAATTGAGCATTGCATGGCACATCCAACATACTGTTTTACTTTAGTCCATGACTCGCTTACCTTCAGGGTCATACCTCACATGAAAACCAAAATAATTCCAAACGCCAGATCTGAATGTTGCAAGTAGAGCTTAACTTCTGTCTCGCTAGCTTGCCCTGCGCTCTTCCTTCTGACTATGCTGTCTGTGTTGAGCGCTCAGTGGATCTGCGCTCGACAGTGCAGCCTAGGCGGAGTAGTCGAACACAGATTCACTGAGCGCTCAACACAGACAGCATCGTCAGAAGGAAAATTGATAAAATAAATTACAAATGTTGTATTGTTCGATACATATGCGTACCGAACCGAAAGCACTGTATCGAACGGTTCAATATCGATACGAATATCGTTGCACCCCTACTATCTATCCATCTATCTATCTATCTTTTGATTTATATAGCATCAAATCATAATAACAGTTGTCTCAAGGTGCATTATATTGTAAGGTAAAGACCCTACAATAACAACATACACATGACCCCCTATGAGCAAGCACTTAGTGACAGTGGGAAGGAAAATCTGGAAGAAACCTCCAACATACCCAGGCTCAGGGAGAGGAAGCCATCTGTTGTGACTGATTGGGGGTGAGGAGAGGGAGACAGGTCAAAAGACACTCTGTCTGTCTATGGGAAGTATGCTATGGGTTGGTATGTAAGCTGACAGCACAAGGATAGTTTTCCCTGTGGCCCAGACCTCAGGAAGCCAACAGCGACCTCAAGCTACTGCTTCTCTTTGACCACATTAGTTGTTGTGTTTGCATGAGGGTAATTCAAATCACACCTGTCCACAACAGCAGCCACATCCAGAGCATGTGGGAAAGAAAGTCAATGATTCATGGGACCTTCTGAACAGAGAGGTTGAGGTGGGGGGTCTTCCCCCTCCCTCTTCTATTAAGGTTAGGGGGAAAAAATTAAGCCTCTATGAGTGTTTTTCAATTCTTCAATTTTTTCTGAACTTCGGGGGCATAAAATTGTTTCGTTTCATCTGTTGTGTATCTGTGTCACAAAATCTGGCTTAAGTTTCACAGCAAACTTATTTCCCATATTCTGCACTGGAATGCAAGCTGGAAAATTTGTCTACATCCTGGTCTCATATAACACATGTTAACTATAGAGGACAAGTGAATTTATTTAGTCTAGGAAAGCGGTTTAAATACAACTTGTTTACATAATGTCACAGGAGCTGTGCAGCTCTGTGGTGCCCTCTGCTGTCCCAATATCTAAACTGCAGGGAAAACAATAACATCCCTGTAATTTAAAACGAAATATACATATACATCTTTTGTTGTTGTTTTTTTTGTTGCTGTTGTGAATAAAGGCTGCTTCGAAGTTTTTTTTTTCTTCTGCTAGACATTTCAATGTAATGGTCTAATCAGAACATTTTTAATTTAATTAAACATGGCCGCTCTAGTAAGGTACCGTCCTCTTACCAACAGTAGAGGGAAGCACAGGCCCATTTCACCATCGAGGGCTGTATTTTTGTTTATATAGCTGACACCTTTGTGGAATTAGTCTTTTATCCACACCGTTTACGATTTTATTGTGTCAATTATCGCCACCCCGCCTTGTAAAAGTTAAACTTGTTATCAGTAAACTCAGCTACAAATCAGGCGGTGGTCACATCTAACCGTCACTTTGTTTTTCTCCGTGATAAACCAATCAGCACGCGCCTTTAAACTCCGCCTCCCGTCAAACAACCGTTGCTTGTGTTGTCAACAGACGGCGGAGGACCAATAGGAGTAGAGAGCGGGACGGAGCGAGGGAGGAGAAAAACTAGAGTCTTGTAAAGCTAAAGTTATGTCAATTTAGCTTCAGTACATAGCTTTTGATAATAAAGCAGGAGGACCCCCGAAAAATAAACATGGTGGTTGTACATGTCCCGCCCCTCCAGCCCCCCAAAGTCTAGAAGGACTCTGGTACGTCCTTCTTGTATGTGGTAAATTTCGACTTAGTGTGTGCGTTCCTCATTATCGCTGCACGACACACGAGCGGGTTACGTCATCGCGCCGTTCTTGGTGTTGAGAAGTTGGTAAATATGGTTTGACCTCATGGTGGAGAGAGAGGGAGAGTGGAGACAAACTGGATTAAACGCTACCAGCAGTAGCAGCAGCAGCAGGAGGAGGAGGGCGGCTAGTAAATAACCTTTAGCTCCTGCTGTTAGCACACCGTTTCCCAAGATAAAGAGTATCCTCGGGAAAGTGCTGCTGCAGCTCAAATAAACATCGGCTGCTTTGACTCTCCTCAGGCGGGCCACCTTATTTGATAAGACTTGGGGAAACCAGCAAAGAGCCCACACGACAGCTGCTGGTGAGTACCTATCGTGCATTAGCTGCTAATTATTATGTACGCAGTCAAGTATATTTTTGGTTGGCCTCGTCCGCTTCTCGTCGCTTCAGCCTCAAACCAGCTGAACGTGAAAAATCCTGCGCAGCGGCGTGCTGACGTGCCTGCCATGACCATGGCTGCCCCGTACTTGTACAAACTTTGTCAAGCTGCAGACCGAGCGCTAATTTATTGGGGACATTTGGAAATCCGCGCAGGCTATTCGCAGCAGCCGTAATGCTAGTTTTAACTCCTTAACGTGGCACGAGTTTGTTGTTATGAAGTCTCGTGCACGGTCGCCTACAAGGAAGTGAGTTAGGAGGAGTTTTAAAAGGACAACTGTCGTTTGTTGTGCCCTTGCATTGAAAGAAGAGAGGCCGTAGTGTCTCGTTACGCTGTTAAAACGTGTGTTAAAGCTTAATTCCAAATTTATACGTTTTTGGAAGAGCGTGCACCTAGTGACTAGCATATGTTTATTTCCGGTACTGCGGGAAAAATAAAATTTCGCTTATTTGGCATAAACGGAAGTCAATTGTTGACACTCGTGTACGTGTTTTCGTTTCGGTTAACCTTTAACTGAAACTATGGTTAATAGTTTCCTGTAGTAATTGTACAACTTTCATATCTGCACAACATTTTAGAGCAATCATTTCAAGAATCAAACACTCTAAAAACATATAACACATCTATTACTATGGACGATTATAATTTTTGAGAAGTTTCTTTTTTTTTCTTTCTTTTTTTTTAATGTCAGTCCCAGTACCCATCATCACCTCGATGTTATATTATTGTTAAAAGTTTTAGTTGTTATATATTATAATGTGTGTCATGGTCTCTTGTGATATAACTAATAGCATTAATTTGGCCAAAAATCTAATAAAATAGAGAAGCATGCTTTCCCATTTTACCATGTCAGATTATGTACACATAAAAGTGAGGTAGGTCAATCTAAGCCTCTATGAAGTGCTAACAGATAAAAGTGTAACAGCTGGCTGTGATTGCATTATTTTTAATGCAGGAACTGCCTTTGATTGTGCAGTTTATTAAAATGGGAGAGACTCTTCTTTTCCAGGAGTCTCGCAGGGCGACGTGAGTTTATTCACGTTTCCCTCATAAACGGTTGTGACGCCACTGCAAAGTTAACGGGAAACATTTCCCACTCTTGGCTCAGGAACGCTTGTCAAGGGCAAGTGATGGTAGACTGTCAGGAAGCCATGAGGTGGACTGAGCAGGATTCAGACGCTGACTAACACTGCTTGGGCTATTTCCATAACGGTGAGACAACAGCTTGAGCAGCAGACAACAGCTGCGGCTTAGGTGTGCATATTTGCCACACAGTCAGTACGCTATTACCAAAATCATACCTTTCAGTTTCCCTCCTCTGGAGATGAGGGCTCGGGGCCCACACACACAGGCCACACACCGACTCTGGCAAATGGGAAGTTGCTCAGCCGATTAGATTTGGCAATAAAATTACATCTTAGTCACAGCCAGAGAAAAATCAACGGCACTGTAATGAATGTGGACCAGGGCACATCCTAAGCCAGAAAAAAACCCTGAAGTGTTTCTGAATCTTGATTTTATAACCGTGGAATCTAAGTACAGTAGGAGATTTGTCTTTTACAGATTTAGGTCTAAATAAACAAGTAAGAGATCTTGGAAGAGGCACATTGTGGGAAGTTAAGTTTAAGATGGCACAGCTTTGTAATTGGAAAGAGAGTGTTGTATTTCTATAAAATCAAAGACTGAAATGACCTTAAAAACGAGATGAATTAGCTGTACCCTTTATAGCTATTTTAACTTTCAAACTTAATCTTTAAACTTAATCTTAAACACTGTGAAGGAAAATGAGCATTCAGATTTCTCAAGCATGATTATTCCAGTGCAAATATTACTGATCTAAAAAAAAAGAATAAATCCTATCACGTCTTTCCACAAACTCTTCATTTCTTCCCCTTCCTCTTGGTTCCTTGTGTCACAAAGTATCCACCATCTGAAAACAGAGCAGCCCTGAAGGAGGATGGATGACCCACTTCTGACTCAGGCGATGTATGTGCACTGCTTCACATACACGCTTATTGATATATTGCGTAGATTCCTTCAGCCACAGCCCCAGCAGCTTTCTCCACTGGCCCAAATCCTCGCCGAGCTGTTTTGCAGCCTGTTGTCACGCCCACAAAGCAATACCTGTAATATTGTAACAAAAACAGACAGCAAGCTGTAAGAGGCAGGAATGCAGCGGTGGCTCTGCTGTTTAGATAAGCCTGAAACAAACCCAAGTTTTATTCGTGTCTTAACTCAATCTTGAGATTTGCTCTCAAGCGTTGCCATCGCATTTTAATAGCAACAGCTGTAACAGCCTGTAAACATAACCAGGTTGTTTCCTGAAAGGAAGGTGCGGCATTTTTAGATTCATAGAAAACCAGCCTCGTCGTCCCGTCGCTCGGCATAAAATATGACGGTGAGCCTCGAGCATGAACTCAACACGTGCTCCCACGCTCACTCGTGCACAGAAATAGCTGAAAGATTTATCCCTTGCTCTCCTCCCGTTTTGTTTCCAGTGACATTTTCAGATGCAGCCCTGGACCACATGCACGCATACTCACAGCTTACAAGCATTCGCCTTCCCTTTCTTGTGCCTCCGTGTGCCCAAACAGGGATCGGGGGTCATGGGTATTTTTAGACAGAGTATTAAAGTCCTCTCAAGATGTGACAGCTGTGTATGTTTGTGAGTGTTTCTGTTGGCAGTGACTTGACAACGGGTTTTATTTCTTTCCATTTGCCTTCTTTGTTTCTATGGTCTTTTTTTATCTTCCCTGAAGAGGTGAACTGACACATTAAAATCTCCGACTGCTTTGTATTGGAGCTTCCAGGGGAATCGAAGGATGACATTCACCCCACATTTTTCTCTGTTTTGTTGTCTTTCTGTCTTCTGTTTGTAGTCCATCATGGCAGGTGATATGATGTTGCTAATGCGAGGCCTGGCTAAGCTGAGCCAGGCAGTCGTAGAGACTCAGACCAACACCCTCCGCAGTGGGACAGGTATGTTTCTGAACAATATTCCCTGTGCTTTTATCTTTCTGTTTCTTTGGTAGTCATGTTCCCACTTTACTAAACCAGACATTTCCGTGTGGGACTTGCAGCGACCCCAAAACTGACTTTCATTCAAATGATATGAGGCAGAGCCCAGTTAAATCCCCTCCCCTCTGGGAGGAAAACCAATTCATTTGCTTTGTATTGACTGTGTTTTGTGTGAAGGTGACTCCTTCTCGAGTCTGCTGATAGGATAAGGAGCCCAGAGCTCAGCGTTTATCAGGAGCTAAAGGAAGAAAAGAAAATGGTTTGAGGAGGCAAAAGTAGACACAGATGTTGGACACCAGCAGGGTTCAGAATGAGAACACAGAAATCCTGACATCCCTGTAGCAAGCATTTTGTCACTGATAAATGAAATATTCAAATTGTGTCAGTTTTATAGCCAAAACGTGTTGACAGGAAGTTCATTTGTACTGTAGTGTAAAAAGTCACAAAGTTATAAGTAAATGTTTGTAAGTGCTTGAACTGACTTCTATCTACAACTTGATAACAAATAGCGAGTGTTCTATAACGTGGCATGTCTAATTTTCAGGCAGCTAAAGAACTTTTGTTAGTGTTTCAGTACTTGTTTGGTTTGGAGCCCAACTTGTAATGTAATGTAATGTTAAGACATTCATTGGGAGTGACCAGGATGGACATAATTAGAAATGAGCACATCAGGGGCAGCTCAAAATGAGAGGTTTATACACAAAGTTAAAAAGGCAAGGCTTGGACATGTGCAGATGATGTTCAAGGGTGTTTAATATGGAGCTGCCAGGCAGGAGGAAAAGAGGGAGACCTCACAGGAGATTCATGGATGTAGTGAAGGAGGACACGTAGAGGGTTGGTGTGGCAGAGGAGGATGCTAGGGATCAGGTGAGATGGGTGAAGATAATTCTACGGTGGCCCTGAGAGACCAAACGCACTGCAACTTAAGAAAACAAGAAAAAGCGTTTTTGGGGAAACAATAACATGACAGAAGAGCTGTGGAAGGGATAAGTGATAGCTAATAGCAAACATGTGTCTACAGTATTATATATATATATATGAGTCATGCAATGAAAACACACATTACCTGCATCTTTTTTTTGATCACAGCACTGACGAACCCTCTGTTCTTTTAAGTGTGTCCATTTCTGTCACTTCCTCAGCTGTTCTGTCACATTATTATGTCCCCAAACACTTCTGTTGTGTTTTGTGTGCTTGTTTTTGTTTTTCTATTTGCTGTTGCTTTTTTTTTTTTTTTTTTTTTTTTTTTTAAATTGCAGTGTATTTAACCCTGTCAGGGTCATCGCATGATCCGTATGAAAACAGCACATGAAACATTAACAGATTTCCCTAATGCGTGTAGTTATTTACCACGTTTATGCTCCGCCCATCTCTGCTTAGACTAGTTGGTTGTTATTTGGCTGTTGAAGGACATTGCAGAGAGCCCCCTGGTGGGCAAACTGTGTAATGTCAACACTCATTACATGGTTGAAGGCTGTTTCTCCATTTCTTCTTTACTTTTATTTCAGTTTAGTAATATAAATGCCGCCACTGATAAATCAGCAAATAGCCAGTATCATACAATAAAATCAACCCACCGATAAATCGATTGGGCTGTAGTCTTCCCACCAGTGGATCTCAGATTGTGACACACTGGGGTGTGTCTGCATTAAGCTGTCCACTGAGGGCAAACAGAATCGTTTTTATGATTGACGACTTTGGAATCATTTTCTAAATAACAGCACAGTAGCCTTGCATAAAAGGACATCCTAAAGCTGTTTTGTAACTGTTGCTCAAGTTTTAAAAGAAATGAAAGTTTTACAGTTAATAAAGAAAAAGGAGGAATTGGTCCAGGAAACTGGATGGCCACAGGAACGAAGGGCCTTCTGCAATATTCAGTTGACTAATCTTAACCAGAACACTAAGATGCATTGTTCATAATGAAGTTTATAAAATATTAACACAATAGTTGCTTTATTATTAGCAGAAAACAACTTGAAGTTTCCTGTATTTGTATAACCAGCCCCAGGAATAGGCGCTGCTGTCCAAAGTGTCCAATCAGCTGCGGAGCAAGGCATCTCGGCAGCCATGGTAAAAATCCAGGTTTGTGCAGATAATACTGTGTATTTTAATAAATGTCATAACGGTACTTTGACTTTGTTTTAAATGTATGCATTTGTCTCTAAAGGAAATGTCCGGCCAGCAGCAAAGCTATTCCTCAGAGTCCGACTTCGACTTTCCTCCAGATGACAGCGCATTCAACACTTCAGAGTTCAGGGATGAAGGTGCAGACTTCACAGTGGATCACTCAGGAAGCAGCGATGACGCAGCAACAGGGGCGAAGCATGCCAGTGGGAAACACTCAGTATTTGAAGGATACAAAGACCCCAGCAAACAGTTCAGTGGGAACACCAGATCCTACCACCAAGATGTGAGGTAAGACTGGTTGTGCCATAAACGAATCACTGCTGCCGGTTATGGGGGATTAAGGTAATTCTCTTTGCTTTCTCTGTGGCAGACTTCTTAGTGGACGTCAGCTCTACAACCACAGAATGAACAAACATGTGTGGAGGCAGCTTTACTTGCAGCATCCTGTCAGTCAGTTCAGGAGCTACCATCAGGACCCATCCACGATGGGGGGATTGACGGCCGAAGACATCGAGAAAGCTCGAGAGAGCAAGGGGACTGATGGAAAACCACATAAACAGATGGTAATTCCTCTTTCTCATTTCCTGTTCCTTGAACACAAAGATACTCGTTTAAACGCTTAATTTCTGCTATTGGTTTCAAATTTTAATGGAAAGTCACATTTCGTTGTGTCTTCTTCAGCTGAGTGAGAGAGCCAGAGAGAGGAAAGTGCCGGTGACCCGGATCAGCAGATTGGCCAACTTTGGAGGTACAGCATTACACTGCGTCTGAGTCATGGACGATTCAGTGGATGTTAATATCTGACTGTATCTGTAGTCGTGCAAGTCTGCATATACATCAGCAGCAAAGTAAAGCTTTGTGTGGCTGGACCTCAGCTTTTAATGGTCCAGATGACATTTATTGGATCCTACATTCAAACTAATATTTGAAAACAGAGTGTGTTCTTTCTGATTACACAGAAGTCAAAGTGAGTCTCTATTAATTGAAAGATCTAGTTGTGTTGGTGAAATGTTGTCTAATTGTTGAGCTTTCTTTGTGCTTAATAATATATAAAAACTGAGTTGGTAAAATTCTAGTCACCTAATCTTGTAATCTTTTAACCTCCCACTTACCTTTTTAGATGAGGTCACTGGTGTTAAGACAGTACTAATAAATTCACGTGACTACATAAGGCCATTTCTAAATGGCAGCGAATACAAAAACAAAGCCCTTAGAGGAACCGAAGGAAACAAGACATTGAGAAATGTGTGTAACATGCTTGTCAGACGTTGGAGCCGCACTCAAAACAAAAACCTCTAGAAATGAGGTCAAGCTACCTCAGCCTTTTCTTTAACTAATCTGCTCCTGTTGAGATAAAAACATGCCCTGTTAGGCAGCTACAAGCTGGCACAGCGAGACACCGGCAGCCTGAAAGGGAGTTCTGCAATCGTGCAGCCATAAAAGGAATGAAATGTGTTTGACTTTGTAGTGCACACGGCTGTTGTTAATCTACTATTTCACCACGTTCACAGTTTTCCATTTATTGTCTGTGACACATTTAATGAATAAATTAATGCAGTTCAGTTATGTACATTAAAGAAAAAATCTAAAATTGATTTTTAAAATTTAACATTCTCTGTCTGGTTTACAATATACTCACTTGCCACTTTTTTATGCACACCAGTATGAGGTTGGACCTGTTTTTATTTTTTAGAACTGTTTTAATTATTTGCGGCATAGATGCAACAAGGTGATGGAGATATTTATTAGACATTCTGGTTAGAATTAGACGATCTAATCGCACAGTTTCTCCAGATTTGCACGTCCATGATGCAAATGATCCCGCTCCACCCCATTCCAAAAGTGGGTTGTGGTATTTAATGATGCATGGAAGCACAGATCCAAGAATGGATCCGTGTTTTCATGTTGTTTACGCTAAATTCTGACCCTACCATCAGAGTGCTGCAGCAGAAATCAAGACTCATCAGACCAAACAACGTTTTTCCAGTCTTCTTCTGGTCAATTTTTGGTGAGCCCACGTAAATTGCAACTCAGTTTTCTGTTTGTAGCTGCAAGACTGGCACCTGGTGTGATCTAAGACTGTTGTAGCTTAGCTGCTTTAAGATTCAGTGTGGTTTGCGTTCAGAGATGCTTTTCTGCATACCTTGGTGGCAGCAAGTGCTTATTTTAGTTATTGTTGCCTTCCTGTCAGCTCAAAGCGGTCTGGCTCTTCTCTGACCTCTGACATCAACAAGGCATTTTCAGCCAGAGAACTACAGCTCTCTGCATACTTTCTTTTTTTCCTCACCATTTCCTGTAAACTCTAGAGATGGTTGTGTGGGGAAAACCCCAGTTTTAACTCACCATTCTTCCTGATTCTGATACTCAGTTTGAGCTTAAGCAGGTCATCTTGATTGCTGTCGTTGACTTTATTGACTGATTAGACATTTGTGTTAGTAATCAATTGAGTGCGTCTAATAAAGTGGCTGGTGAGTTAACCATTAGCCAAAGGTTCAATGGTTATCTTCCAGAAAATGACTGAAGTCATCAGCCTGCTACTTGTTGACTTACCTTACAACACTAGAGGCTAGCTGCCTGACGTTGGATGACTTTCTTGCTAACCTTGTTGCTAGCAACATTTGTGTTTTATTTAGTTTCTTTGTTTTTGTGTTGTTTTTTTATTGTGGAGTTTGTGTTGCAGTGTGAGTTTACCCTTTTTGTTGACGTTGGTGATTAGGGGACGCAATTTCTAAGCTAACATTAGCTAATGTTGCTAGTGTTGAACATTGAGAGCAGAGGCAAGGTCCTGAAAAAAGACCTCAGCAGCAAGCATAAACACTTCAGAGGCAACAGAGCGCTGTGGGAGATCAGCTTTTATATGTTGGATTACATTCTGTTCACACATTAATAGTACGAGACATTTAATACATAAAAAATACTTCACATTATTCAGTCAGTAACTTTAAACATATCAAGTGTCTCTTCTAATCCTCCAAATTGTGCCACGACAGGATGTTTTTTCAGTGCTAATCTTACTCAAAGCTCTAATGTTCACACAAGCACAGCAAAGAGCTCGCAGCTAGCCTCAGAAGTAGTTTAAGAGAACTGATCGGCAGCTTTTGTGTTAGGAACTTCTCCTCAGACAGATGATGGATCTGTCAGCAGGAGGCACAGAGTCAAACCGGAGCCAGAAATGTGAGCGAGAATATAAAGTGGACAGAAGTGAAACATGAACAGCCTCACATAAGTCAGCATGGACCGTCGACACTGCAGAATTTAGCCACAGCTCATTCCAAACAAGTTGGAATTGCAGAGAGCCGCGACAGGTAGAGAGCTGAGATGATTCAGCATGTTGACAGCGGTAACATTTAGAAGGTGTTGAAAAGAGGAGGCGATGCATGAGCCTGGCCTCGACCCCGTCCTTCACTCCCCTACAACATTTGGCAACAAAGTCAGACAAGGCAAAAAGCACCAAACCGATTCATTGCGTGGCATCGGCCTCCTCTCGCCGTCGCCTTTCAAGTCACCGCTTCCAAAGGTTTTGCTGACAGTGCAGTTTGGTTCTGAATACCAAATAAACTGACAAGAATAAGCACCGCAGTCATTTTTGCAAACACGTTGCTTTTCTTGAGATCGAATGATGGACAGACACTTGTGCGTGGTCTGGAAAACAAAATATGTCACTCAGAGATGCTGCTGGAAATGCTGATCTCTCTTTGGCTTGACAGTTGCACATGCTGACATCATACAGTTATATAGGTACAGTCACGTAACCGGCTGCCTCATATTCAGTGTTTAAATCTGTGCATTGCAAATCCTCTCTAAACCAGGAAACAAAACACAGGCACATGACATTACTGGGAAAGGAAAAGTTACACGTTAAGTTACACACACACACACACGAAGCAATGATGAATAAGTGCTCAGTTGACTTGTATACATGACACTGAAGCACACCGCGTCCCCATTTGTCCGTCCACCGCTGCATCTCTGCTTCAGAGAGGCCGCTGACTAACTGATTATGTAACGTTGAGTTATGTAAGTTAGAAGCAAGCTCAGAGGAACTTCACAAACAACCGCCCACTTGCGCAAACTCTTTCTTTTTCTTTTAATCCTCTAATTTCTAACATGATTGAGATTTCCAAAAGCTTTCAGGGTTTTTTTGACATTATTTCCACATGCTGTGTTGGATGCAGCCGTTACCACTGCAGCCATTGCCAAATACTGACACGATCAAAGGCTTTATTTGCTTTCTATTTTTGTCACATTTTCTGTTGCATATGTTTTATTTTGATAGGAGTGATAGCAGTTGCAACAGATGGCCTTGTTTAGTCAGGTTATTTACACTCATCACTGAGCAGAGGTGAGGGTCCCGTTAAAGCCGCAGCCTGTCCATACTCTGATTTACTGAAAGGATTTTTTTTTTATACATACGCTGCATGATTTGTGTTTTACTGTCAGTGTAGATGTGAGCTTTGTTTTGTTCTTTTCATCAATTAAAAAAAAAAAACAGCGCAACATCATCAGATGACGCATTCAGTGCTTTAAAATGTGTTGTATTTGTGTGTTAATGATGAAAATGCATTGGTCTTTGTTGTTGTAATACATTGGTATGTGTTTTGGTTTTTCTGTGTGTTTGCACCAGGTCTGGCTGTAGGTTTGGGTATTGGAGCTCTAGCAGAATTCGCCAAGAAGAGCATCAGACAAAACGGCGCAGAAGGTAACACTCAGAAATGCGCACACGCGCACACACGCCTAAGTGGCTCGAGCAGTGAGCGGGATTTACATGTTACAGCTAAGAAATGGATGAAAACCTCACCGTTTGCTTTTAAAACACTGGCATATTTATTCATTTTTTACATGACACTTGTTCTTAACAGTAGTATACACAGAAAAAAATCTTAGTAATGTTGTGGTGAGGACTCCTCACGGTGCGTTTGTTTTTGGTTTATGGTAACAACATGCAGAGATTTTGCAGCAGCATTCCTATGAATTGCCCTCAGCACCAATCCCTCTTGCATGTTATTACATGTTGCACACTTCAATTAGGCCATCTCCCTTACAGCCTGCCCCCTAAACAGACGTCCCTGCTCTGCTTCGTCAACCTGCTAATCCTGAAACACAGGCTAAGCTGAAACAGAGCGTACAGGCGTAAATCTGTGGCATTTATGCATCTGTTTGTTGCTATTTATTTTTGTGTGCGCTTTAATCCCAGGCACACACTGAACGTGTGTGTGTGTGTGTGTGTGTGTGTGTGTGTGTGTGTGTGTGTGTGTGTGTGTGTGTGTGTGTGTGTGTGTGTGTGTGTGTGTGTGTGTGTGTGTAATCTTCATTAAAGCCTCTGAAGGCAGCTTCAGATGTACCAGAGCGTACTACCTGATGACCTACTGACACACGTACACAGTCACACCCCTCACACATTGGTACAGTCAGATCCACAGCGCTGCGTCCCATTTACCACAGAAGTCGGATACTGGAGCTGCGAGTAACATCACTCCCAAGATATGCGTGTTCTAGCAGTAAAGCTGGAAAAGCAGGATAGGCATTCATGCTAAGGATGACTATCTTGATAAGGCTAGTCACATGCATCGCTAGCAGGACGGCTCAACTCTTCTTTTTTTGTTTTTTGTTTTTACGCACTGCCAGTGTTCTGCATATAGCTTATATAGCAAGTCACAAATACACAACAGTAGTCCTGCACATTGCAAATACGGGGTAGGCTTAAATGTAAGGACTCTCTAAAAATTGTCCATAATTCCTAAATGTTGCACGAAATATTTCTGTTAAATCCTTGAATTAAAACGTTTGTCCTTCAGTCAAATCCTTGTTGCCTTATTTTAAATTAATTGTGTTGCTGCATAGAAGAAAAACAGTAAATGTGACACAAGAACTTGTGAACCTGACTGTGCACACAAGCACAGACCAGTCTTGACAACACTTTGCAGAAACATTGCCTACTTCATATAAATGTGAGTGCCCACATCTGTATGGCGTATACAAATCCCGCGATCGTATATATTTGTAGAATTGACAGTTTAATTGGGCACGACGACCTTACGACTACTATCACGGTGGCCACTTTTGTTGATGTTTAGTTTCTGCACGGCCTACATTTGTTACACTGTGTATTTTAATGGTCAGTGCAAATTTTTTTAATCTTTCTGGAGCAGATTATCAATCAAGTTATCAAAATAAGCCTCAATAAAAATGTTCAAAGGCTAAAAAAAAAATAGCAGAGGAGAGCAGACAATTATGTGGGGATAAGTTTAAATTCAAAATATGTGTCACATGACCAAACAGGCACTTCAGGTGCAAAATCTGTCTGTATGGAAAAAAGCAAATACATACAAATACTTAATGAAATCTGTGAAACGTTTTATGTAATCACAATTAAGAAAAGTAAGTATGATTTTACAGTTATTGTTTATTGGCCTGCTGATTGGATAAAACACTTAACATGCATAACAAAATGCACTACATGCAAATGTAATACTTCTTTTTGTCTTCAGGTGAAAACAGGAAAGCAGTTCTGGACTCGAGCCCTTTCCTGTCCGAGGCCAACGCTGAGCGCATTGTCAGAACTCTGTGCAAAGTCAGAGGAGCTGCATTAAAGTTGGGACAGATGCTCAGCATTCAAGGTGAGAGACGGACATAGTCGCATTGAAATTTAGATTTTTTTTTTTTTTTTTTTTTAAAGTTTTCTGCTGGTGAATAAAAAGCATTCCTTACCCTGGATTATGTGAAGGGAAACACTCTATATAAAATCACAGTTTTCAGACTGATTATTGTGGTGCAGGTTAGCTTGACCGTGTGCTGTAGTAGCTGAGAACTTGTAAACTGACTAAGAGTTGGGACAGAGGACTTTTTGGTGAGCTTGTTTGTTTTTGTTTAGTTTTTTTTTGCTGTCTTTATACTGCGGCTCTGTGTTGGCTCTAACCTGCATTTAGGTCAGTGCTTGTACACAAACAGATAATCCGAGAGCGAGGCCAGCGGCAGTAAACAAAACAACCAGTGAGTTAATGAAGCCGTGTCAGGTAACAGCAGTAAACCCGTCATCACAGCTTTGTTTAGCTCTGTTGCTACCTCTGCCCAACCTTGATTTGGTGACCTTTTCCTTTGGTATTCGTGCCATCTTTGCCTGAACAGTGCAGTGCAGTAAATATAATAAGCCATGAAGACGGTAGCAGGAGAGAGGAAAGCAGCGGCTTCAAAAAAGACCAGGTCAGTCCACTGTGCTGAGACCTGTTGAGCAGTGTTACCATGTCTCTCAAGTGGTGACAAACTGCAGTTTCGAAGTGTGGCTGGGTCAGGGGTTAATGTAATATTCTGTGGGTGGACACACACAATCTCTCTGCTCTTTTCACAGAAAATGTAAAAAGCTGAAATGGAAATGATGATAATAATAATAATAATAATAATAATAGTAGTCTGCGGTTGACTATATGCAGAAGATAGAAATCCCTGCAGTCTTTGTCCTCTGCTGACATTTATCTGCCATGGCAGGAATGCAGTGCTGGGCAGATGATTGTCTGTTCAGCCATTGTGCTCTTTTAGCACAGCACTCAAAACGGTGTTAACCTCGAGAGGTCTGAAACTGTTAATAAAGTCTTTAATCCTGGTTACATATATCTTCTGCAGCGCCGGCCAAAGCCAACATTAGACACTGGCAATCTATCAGTTTACACAGCGAGTCTGATTTAACTCGCTGATTATGATTATGATGTGGTTTATTGTACTCAAGCAGTAAAATCAGGCAATTATTATGAGTATTAAAGCTTGATTGCTGTATGTGCTCTTTATGTAGTATCTACAATTTTCAGTCCCATTAAACAAAGTACTAAACTGTACTTTTACTACACATTTTAGTAGGAAACTACACAGCAATTTAATCTACACATTATATCGATGTGTCTGGCTTAATTGTTTATGATAAATTGCTGAGTAATTGCACAATTACATTTGTGCTGTTACTCTATATTCCGACTGCTCTCACACTCACACTGTGATTTTTTTTTTCCTTTTGACAGCTCAGCTTGTGTTTATAAGCGGACCCACAGCTTCACAATCAGCTAGCAAACCGTTGCCTTTGATCATTAACTCATGTCTGTAAAGTTAAGTTGACTCAGTTTTTCGTCTCTAAGCTGCAAGTATAAATAAAGCACGTCTGATAAGAACAGGTGACCCACAAGCCAGTCAGCTGAAAACTGCATTTTTCAGTCTGTATTTGATGCACGTTTCTCTCAGATTTCTCACAACCGGCTGCACTTAAATCAACGAGAGTCCTCTGACTGTAGCGAGGCATATCCACATATTCAGTTCTGCACTACAGTCACTAAGAGCAGGATCTGTGTTTGTGCACTGGCCTGTGAGAGAGAGAGGGAGAGCTGCCCCTCACACCCTGGCTCAGAGAGAGAGAGAATGTTTTTTTGCATCGGTTTTGCATCACGCAGTGTCTAAATGTTACTTTGATCTTTGATGATTAGGCCCTGGTGCCTGTTTCGTACGTGTTTCAGCACCCACTCCTGTGTGTCGTTCATGTTTTTTGGGGTTTTTTCTAAAGTAATGGTGCCGCTCAGGTTGCGTTATGCAACGCAATATGGCAGTGAAAAAATAAGCAAATGGGTTTGCTGATGTTATCACGCTGACCTTATTTAACAGGAGTTGAACTTGGGGTCATTCTTTATGCTCAATGATTGCTCAAAGTTGTGGGTAGAGGAGCATGTTTGGATTTTTTTTTTTTTTTTCGTTGGTTTGTTTTTTAGCTTTTCTGAGGGGAATGGCAGGTAAAATGTTTGAGAACCACTTAACGTAATTAAAGATCTCAAGATGTTTTTATGTTTCAGATGACGCTTTCATCAATCCTCATCTTGCCAAGATTTTTGAGCGTGTGAGACAGAGTGCTGACTTCATGCCAATCAAACAAATGACAGTAAGACTGATAGTTATGCCATTTCCTCAGCAACTTATATTTTATTTAATGATTTAAGTTGTATTACATTGTGATTCTTGCCCCTGGCTGTTTTGGAAGACTTTTTTTCCAGTGATGCTAAAATCCTACTTGCTCTTGTCTGTCTGCAGAAAGCACTGAATAACGATTTGGGCCCAAACTGGAGGGACAAGCTGGAAATGTTTGAGGAACGCCCTTTTGCGGCAGCGTCCATCGGGCAGGTTCACCTTGCACGGATGAAGGATGGCAGGGAGGTGGCCATGAAAATACAGGTTAGGATAAAAACATGTGACACTGCGTCCTCGTGTTGTCAACACTCGCTTAAACTTGCATGCATACAGGAAACGCATAATCTGATTATCAGATGGATGCGTTTCCTTACAGAGGAACATGTGAGCCAGTTATCTCATGCTTTTACTGAATAAAATAGTTTTATTGCTTTGCTAACTGTTTATAGTAAATATGATTGTGTGATCAAATTAAACAAAGTGTTTGAAAGTTTTTCTCTCTGTCTGTTGTCTTCAGTATCCTGGTGTGGCTCAGAGTATCAACAGTGATGTCAACAATTTGATGACGGTGCTGAATATGAGCAATGCTCTGCCTGAAGGTGTGTGTGTACACACACACACACACACACACACACACACACACACACACACACACACACACACACACACACACACAGCATCCTCTTCATCTCCCTGTGTCTGCTTCTCTCTACCTGTTTCTGAGTTACTGTTTCCACGACTAGTCCCAATGTTTTTGTCCTGTTTTGTTTGTGTCTGTAGGTCTGTTTCCAGAGCACCTGATAGATGTCATGAGAAAAGAGCTAGCCCTGGAGTGTGACTATATTAGAGAAGCCCAGTGTGCAAGGAAGTTCAGGTACTATGCAGCAAATGTTGTTGTAATCTGAAAGCCAAGCTTGAGAAATATTTTTTCCTTTAATTAAATTACTAAAGAAAATAATTTTTAGCTCATATGGCCAAAGGATTCGTGAGCTCATGCTATGGCAATTTACAAGAATTGCTTTTCCTGGGGCATTGCTCAGATTTTAGTGATCACCTAATAGGTCTTCACCCAGATTGTGGTCGAATTTGAGGTTCTGAGTGGATTTGAATTTCTACTAATTTAGCAATACACCCGACCGATGAAAAACTTATCGCTTTGTTTCCATATTTCATAAACATATCTTAAATCCTGGATTTCTAAAACTCAGTCTATGTAAACCTGATTAAACCTTTAAGAAATAAAAGGTGTAGGGTCTAGCTGTCATGAATTCACGTGCAGGAATCTGAGCCTAATGCTATATTACACTGGAAATGGGGAAATCAGAAATCTTGAATTCTGGGTCATGATCAGCCCCTCAAGTGGAACTTGCCACTTACAAAAGTCTGAGAAGTCCCACCAACCCCAACTGCGTGATTCAAGCAGGATAAATGGCAGTAAAGCTGCAGAAGTTGTATTTGTGACTCTCTAATTCAGCGAGGCACAGAGAACCGACCAGGCTGCAGCATTGCATTGTGCTCCAGGTATTGTTAGTGATGGCGCCACCTGGCTTCAGAGCAAAACAGAGCCTGTATTCGTACTCACTGGAACACAGTCACCTCGTGTGTGACAGTCATTCCCAGCTCCAAGGTCTGACTTCCAAGTTAAAAGGAAGGCTGCATTAATCTATGTGCTGGGATAAAGTGGACTGTAGACCTAACTGTCATGCCAGTGACAGCACACTATCATACTCGACAGAATCCCTGATGCACTGATCGAGTATTTGAGCTCACATCATGGCCCGATTCTCCTTTCTGTTCTTTCTCCGCACTGTGCAGTCTGCTCTCCGTCACCCCTGAAACACTCGGGTTACACAGATATAGTTAGCTTATTCCACCCCCCTTTTTAAATGTCCGTTGCTTGGGTTCAAGGTCAGGCTGACTGTGATTGCTAGCCAGTTTTATATATAGACTTAACACTCTATGTGGAGTGTTGTGTTCTTAAGTTGTATTTCATGTGTTTTTGTATCTGCTCATGTCTGGCTCAGGGAGCTGTTAAAGGACCATCCGTTCTTCTACGTACCAGAGGTGATAGACGAGCTGAGCAGCCGCCATGTTCTCACTACTGAACTCGTTCCTGGATTTCCCCTGGACAAAGCCGAGAGCCTCTCTCAGGAGCTGAAGAACGAGGTACGGATGGTTATGATTACACAAGTTAGTTTGTGCAGAGGGGCTTTCTCAACTGCAGACATTCCTTTCTTAGCGGAACCCAGTTCAGTCAACACACTAAACACCACAAAAAAGCAAAAGCGAGTACAATCTGGCATGTGTTTCTTTTCAGCAGGTTGAATGTATACCTTTTGTCTTTTCTTTCAGATCTGCCTCAACATCTTGACTCTGTGTGTCAGAGAGCTGTTCGAGTTCAGGTACATGCAGACCGACCCAAACTGGTCCAACTTCTTCTATGATCCACAGGCGCACAGGGTGAGTTTCAGTACAACCTGTTGTGTGTTGTCATGAAGTTTGTTCAGCTGTAAATATAAGTAATATGAAGTTGGCAGTTAATGGGAAGTGGTAACTGCCGTGTGCTCCTCTAGGTGGCGCTGTTGGACTTTGGAGCCACGAGAGGATTTGATCAATGTTTCACTGATGTCTACATAGAGGTGAGACCAGGCAGCTGCTATATAATCATCATGAATGGTGATGATGTATGCTCTTTATGGGGCTTCACTAACTTTTTCTGTGTTGATCTTCTGACTGTGGGATGTTAATCTCAGATTATCAAGCCTTAAACGACTTTAGTAACTCTTAATGCTTCTGCATGCCAAGACTTTTTGAACAATTTCTTTCATTCTCTCAACTTTGGGGGATCAGTTTGGGTTTGGCTCCTTCTGTTTCAACATGATGCTCACCAGTGCCCAAAGCAAGGTGCATACAGACATGGATGAGCGGTGTGGAAGAACTTGACTGGCCTCCACAGAGTCACAGAGCCTCAACCTGATAAACAACCTTTGGGACGAATTAGCGTGGAGACTGTGAGCCAGGCCTTTTCATTCAACATCAGTGTCTGACCTCACAAATCTTTAAAAAAAAAAAAAAAAAAAAAAAAAAAAAAAGGTCAGAAATCCCATAAACACTCTTAAAGCCTTCCCAGAAGAGTTGAAGCTGTTATAGCTGCAAAGGAGCCAACATCATATTAAAACGTATGGATTAAGAATGGACTGTCACTCAAGTTCATATGAGCGAATCCTTTTGGCAGTACAGTGCAGGTGCAGCTGTAATATTTCTAGCAGTAATCCAGAGACGAGACAACATAAAGCTCCAGTAGTTGTACATCTCCCCTCAGGGTTTACGTCTTAGTTTTTTCGCTGATGTTGACATTTTGTTACTCACACTTGTACTCATTTGCCTCTGATGATTGGTGAACTCGATCTTAATGCCAAATCAGAAGGTGTTAAAAGACCCTAATTATTCATGGCAACCCAAATCCTCGCAAGAGATTCGAATCTAAATTTGAATGAAGAAAAAGAGAGTGACATGTGCGACCTGTGTGTGTCCTGTGCAGATAATCCGTTCAGCTGCCATGGGCAACAGGGAGGGAGTACTAAAGAAATCTATCGAGATGAAGTTCCTGACCGGTTACGAGTCCAAGGTAATGATCTCTGAGCTTTTTCTGCCTGCTCTGCTTTACAAATGATGGCTCTGTCACTGTGGAGTAGCCATAAACAAGTAAATGAGAGTTGTAAAAGTGCGCAAACATAATGTGTTAAGCATGTGTTTTGGTTTATTAAATTTTTTTTGTTCTTTTGTTTTTTTTACTTGTGTTGTCCAGGCAATGGTGAATGCCCACGTGGATGCAGTGATGATCCTCGGCGAGGCTTTTGCCTCCTCGGAGCCCTTCGACTTCGGTTCCCAGTCCACCACCGAGAGGATCCACAACCTCATCCCCGTGATGCTCAAACACCGGCTCACCCCGCCCCCAGAGGAGACGTACTCGCTCCACCGTAAGATGGGCGGCTCGTTCCTCATCTGCTCCCGGTTGAATGCTCAGCTGCAGTGCAGGGAGATGTTCGAAATGTCGTATCAGAAGTACTGGGAAGGCCGCACGCCACCGTCTGACTCGGCATAAAACCAATCAGTGTTTGGAATTATGATGGACTGGATGGGGGGGAAGGGGGCCAACAGAAAAGTGCCCATAGATACCAAAACGGAGGAAGGAAACTGTCGTCGAGCGCCAGCGTGTTGGGCATCCAATGAAAAGACCCGCATACATATCAACACCCATCATTTTTGGTTTGAAAGAGGGAGCAGCAACATGGTGTGCGTGTTGCGTTTAAGGCCAGAAGAAAAAAAGCTGTAAGAGACAAGAGTGAAGGAGAGAAGCAGCCTTGTTTTAGGTGTAAACTGAGTGTAAAAAGGTTGAATTTGCATCTCTTGATGATTTCACGATGATTCTTGCATCTTATGTTGCTGTGTTTTGTTGAGCTTTGGGATACACTGTAAAGTTTGCTCTTTACCGTAAATGTCACAACATTGCATTGCGTTAACTAAGCTTTAATTTTAGGCCAGAATAACAATGCAGGTATTTCTGCTTCTTTTTTAAAAAAAAAACAACACATTTAATTAGATATTATGGCTATAAATAATAGGTATTGGTCTAAAAGCAGACTGCAGATAATTAGTCTTTTTTTATAAAATAAAAATAGAGATGATGAGAATTATTCAAGCATTTTGTTTTGTTTTGTTTTTTGTTTTTTTTCTAAAGGGGGTGACAAAGTGATATTTCTCAGCACTTACACACAAGAATGTGTGACTTTAGCATATGTATATGTAGTATGCAGGATCTTGTGTATTAATGCAGCCAGACAGTACTAAATGATGTTGTTTATAGCTTGTAGCTTCTAAGGGAAATTGTTTTGGGCATGAGATTAAGTCAAGCTTAATTCACAGGAGGATGAAAGTCTTTAAATTTAAATAGGTTCTGTCCTCTTATTGGGTTTTATACAGTGTTCATATGGACTAACTAGCCAAGTTAGCATCATTGTTGCTCAAAATTTAAATTCTGTCAGACATAATTCAGATTTCCTGAATCTGAATTGCTTTTTTTCCTTATTTTCAGTCAGAAACTAACAAACCACATGGATCCATGTTGCTCTCTGCTTAGAAATGAATGTTTCCCAGAAGAAACAGGTCATAGCTCACACATCAAACACTGGACCTGAATGTTCACAAACTACCTGGATGGGAAGCGCTCGTCCTGATAACGCACAAGATCAGCTTGTGGGCTCGGCTCGCTCCCGCAAGTCGGTAATCTCTCCACGCCTCCTTGGGTGAAAAATCCTCCTAACTGGTGTGTGACTGTGAAAGTTCTCTGTGATCTGCTGTGTGAATACTGTTATGATGATATGATGATATGGTGTGAAAATGGGGGGGGAGAAAAAAACAAGGTGCCTGATGTTTCTAGCAGATGGTTTGTAGCTAGAAATCTCTACTTTATATTTCATATTAAGCATCACTGAGCAGAGGGTTTCAATTTTGTAATCGAAATGCATTCTTAACTGAACGTTGTAATAAAATATATGAAAAGAGTAAATGTTTGAGCTACTCTGGTCGGGGTGTCTCTGTGTGGGTTTATGTGTGTGCGTGGTCCCTGCTTTAAGTTATCACTGTTACCCAGGCATATGTGTGTATAACCCAGATTTTGATGTGTGCTGGCCCCTTGGTTAGGTTGTAATCTGTTTTTAAAAGAGAAAACGAGTGAAAACACAGTAGAGGGAGGGAGGTCATCTTCCTTATTTAGCTACGTCTTGGCCAGCAGTGGAGGAACTGGCACAGAGCCTGGGAAATGAGAAGGCACGCTGAAATATTCAGACGATGTGAACCCGCACACTTAAAATATCCGAGCAAATAAATCATGCTGTTACCCGCGCACAGGGAGGTGAGTTGCTTTGGGGCGAGTGGGTGTAGATAGACACACTCTTCCTCTATGAATTTGCCCTCTTTGTGATACTTTTTGTCTTTGTTTGGAGAAACCCAAACCTATTGCAAGTAATTTCAGTTAACCGGTGCTTTCATCTTTCAGTGTGAAGTGCACGAAGAACCTGATGTAATTCACTAAATATCCAGCACACGGCGCTGCCGTGTTCTCCCACAGCGACTTGACAGGTCAGCCGCTGGAGTAGCGACAACATCCTGAAGAGAAAACAAAACATAAGCAGCCTGAAGCCAGACGGATAATTATATGGAACTCAGCTGGCTGCAGGTACAATATTGCTTTATTAAAAATATCCGGTGTGCAGAGGCGGGAGAGATTACACACAGCAGCAGTGATTAAATCAGGTGCATGTACTTGACACTGAATGCTGTGTGTGTGTGAGTGTATGCATGAGAGATTCATATAAATGCACACATGAAAGGTCATAAATTATACCTCTGACCCTGAAGCATGTGTTTATTGTGTGTTAGAAAATAGCCAAACAAATTATACAACAATTAAGTATTGGTATGGAAAGCTTGATCAGGGTTTTATTTTATTAAATCTAGTCAAGTACAGTCTACCAGATACCAGCTTCCTCAAGGACACACTGCATGGCATGCCGAGATATATAAGTTTTTAGCTAACAGCTCTCTGAGAACTGCCTTGTTAGTGCAAAAAGGCTATTTTATCCCCATCAAAGGGTGTTATTTTTGATGTTTTTCATGGATTTTTCAGGTTCTGTCCAGAGGAAAAAAATACCTTCAGTAAGCCTAAAAACTATTGCTCGAGATCACTTTAAAAATGAAAAGAAATGTTAAAAACTTAGGAGTGCCTCAAGGCTTTCACACAATACTGTATAATAATGTTAGAAAATCTATCTGAACATCCTGTCTATCAAACTCAAAATACGTTTTAGAACTACTTTATAAACCCTGGCTGTGTGGCAGTTGGTTAAGACGGGCATCCAGCATCCATGTTTGGATTAAGACGTTTTTCTAGCCCACGTAGGTGCTGTGCTTCATCCCAGTGCCATGAATGTCTGTACTGACACTCCAACTTGCTGAGCTGAAAGAGATTTGTCTCAACTGTGGCTGTGTTTACATGACACAGAGGATGGTGGGCGTGTTAGTAGGATGCCGTGGAAGAGACATCTGGTCAGAAAAAGCAAGGGGTAAGAAATCCTTATTTGGTGACCGAAATCAAGTCTGTGTACAATCAAAAAGCCAAACTGCTCTTACTGCACAGCCTTTACCAGGTTCCTTCAGCGTGTTTTTGCACCAGGTTTGTCCTCGTAAGTGTGGAGAAGGTCAATGACACATTTATTTCTTTTTTTTTAGCAACATGGGAGTTAATTTTTATGAAGTAATCAAGACCTGCACATCTCAGCCTCTAAATCAGATAAACTTTAAATTACCTCATATTTGGTAAACACATTTTAACTCCTGGCCCACATACAGCAAATTTGATCTCAAGTGGGCTGGACCAGGAAAAATAATTATAATAACCTGAACAGATGATGACCAACCAAAGATACCTTTAAAAAGCGCAATTTAAACAATAATTAATTATTTAATTTTTAGTAACATTACTAGAGCACCCCCCTTTTGGTCTGCCAAAATGCTCCCACACTGCCTAAATAATATTGAGGTCCGGTCTCTGGGGAGGCCTATCCACGACCAATAGTCATGTGTCATGAAGTGTGTGTTTGAGATCATTGTCATGCTAAAAAGGTTTCCAGATGGTATTGCAGTGGTTCCAGGGGCGTAATTTCCAGTGGGGTTTGGGGGGTTATGACCCCCCCCCCCAATAATCAGACCCAAACAATATACCCCCCCCCCCCCGCCCCCCAATAAAATTATGAATTATCTTGCATAAATAGGCTGTTGATTTTCTTTACTCATTTCAGTTATTACCAGCAAAATAGTTGCATGTTTCATCATCTGGGAATTTACCCAGATTAATTTATTTATTTAGACAGAGCCCCCCCCCCCCCCCCCCCCCCAAATTGCACAAGGCGTTGCACTTCTTTTTTTCTCTAATTGTCCAGATTTTTGGGGTTTTTTTTTTTGAAGGACACACTACACAGCATGAGTTACATGCAGTTTTCAGCTGCTCTTTGGGAATCACTACAAAAATACAATTTTATGTCAGACTGTTTTATCTTTGGCATTTTTTGTAGATTCAACAAAAGAAATTGGGTCTAACTGTTTTTGCAGCAGACTTTTACTAATAAAGTGCCTAAAGGTACAACTTTAAATGAGATCTTTGCAAAATTGTCCGTTGTAAGCAGACACAGCATTGGTTCTTCCCTTGGGTTTGGTGCCTGTTTTATGCTTGAATGATTCATAGTTCAATGGTAAATGGTTTAACAATCAAACATAAAGAGAAAATAAGTCTGGAGAACTATTGCTCAAGACCAGCAGTTCTTGAGCCACTGGTCTTAAAAATGACAAGACAGTCTGGGGGCAAAATATACAGTAATACAGGGTTGCTCAAGACTTTTGCACATTACTGCAGTTTCTGGATGAAACAGACTTTCAACAATCAAGTTTATACTGGAGATAAATGTCAAACATGTCACGGTCTGCAACCAGCAGACGCGTTCAAAAATACGAGTCAAATGAAAGTCCATCCACAAATGATTTATTTACATAAAAATGTAAAGCATAAATGCTGCTTTATGGTTTCCAGATGAAAAACAGAGACTGCAGCTATTAAACCAGATTGAATGCAGGTGAGACACTCCACAAATATGAAACACCTTTAATTTAGAGGATGAATAACCAAGAAGTCTTTCTGTTAGGTTAGTAGGAAGCAGTTAATAAATGTGCAAGAAGTCATTGTAGTTAATGACTGAGGCATATATTGATTCAACAAAGCACTCACCATACAGTTACAAGTTTCTCATATTTGGACTAAAATGACTTTTAATTGCAAGACTTTTATATCATTTGCCTCAAACTGCTTAATACCGACGCAGCAAAGCCACAAAAATAAGCCACAATCATAAATTATGCAAGTGGTCATTTGACACCAAAGATTCATGCAGAAAAAAAATACTGTTCTACAATTTAAAAAAAAGCATTACATCTATTTAATGTTCCCCCTTAAACACACTAAAGAAACAAACAAACAAAAAAAAAACAGGATTGTGACAAAATCGTTTCATATTTAGATCTATGAAAAGAAACTCCAGCACCACACATACAGAAACACATGCGAGAGAACATCAGTCCATTGTAAGGCATAAGATATCATCACCATTACAGACATCATTACCATCATCATCATTATCATTACCTCTATGTTCACACACTAACACTGTACGACATGTGCACATTTAAAACATAAAAATATTGGTGTTCTCAACTAAAATACAGAAATCTTCCTAAAAGGCATTTGTCTAAAATAACGAATATCATAAAAAAAAACTCAAAGTGATTTATCAGCATTACAAAGTATGGGGTAAAAATCACATGGATGAATGAATTTGTATTATTACGAGTCCACTTTTCTATTTCATATGTCATAAGAAATGATTCGCGTACCTGTATTTAAAACGCTCTGAGGAGCATTTTTACTGTTTTCAGCAGCAAACAAATTCCATTGTTAAAATACAGTAAAGTGCTGTTGGTGAGATTTGCTATTGTTTAAACTCTAGTCAGTAGACTAGTCACAACCACTTCATTAGGTACACCTTGCTAGTAATGGGTTGGATCCACGTTTGCCTTCAGAACTGCCTTAACTGTTCGTGGCACAAATGCAACAAGTTGCTGGAAACATTTCTCAGAGATTTTGGTCCATGTTGACATGATAGCATCACATAGTTGCTGTGGATTTGTTGGCTGAATCTCCTGTCCCATCACATCCCAAAGGCGTCCTATTGGATTGAGATCCGATGACTGTGGAGGTCATTTGAACTCACTGTCATGTTCAAAAATCGATGACCTCGGCTTTGTGAGTTATTCTGATGGAAGTAGCCATCAGAAGACGGGTACACTGTGGCCACTGTGGAGGCTGTGGTCTTTAAACAATGCTCAGTTGGTACTCAGGGGCTCAGCAGCCTAAATCTTTTAAAAAAGGCAGGATGGATTCATGCTTTTATGTTGCTTATGCCAAATTCTGACCCTCTGCATTTTGCAGCCGAAATTGAGACTCATCAGACAAGGCAACATTTTTCCAATCTCCTAATGTCCAATTTTGATGAGCCAGTGTGAGCTCTAGTTTCAGTTTCTTGTTTATAGCAGACATGAGTGGCACCCAGTGGTCTTCTGCTGCTGTGGCCCATGTGCGTTAAGGTGTAGTGCATTCAGAGAAGGTTATTTGAGTTAGTGTTGCCTTCCTATCAGTTTGGCCATTGAAATCTGGCCATTCTCTGATCTTGATCTTGATCTTGACCATGTCTGCATGCCTAAATGGACAGAGTTGCTGCCATGTGAGGTAAACCTAATGAAATGGCCAGTGAGTGATTGAGCTTTACAGTGTAACACTGCAGCTGTTTATTTGCTATTGTAAGGTCGTTTTATCACTTCTATCGTAATCTCTATAAGCAGTCTATTAATGTAAAACACATCCTGAAGCAACACTGACCTTGCACCACTCAGTTAAGTGATTGTTGTTGCAGTCAGTACCATTAACAGCTACACTGAAGACAAATGTCGGGCTGATTCATCGCTTTAAGAGTCTTTATTGTGGTGGCCCGCTCCCAGCTAAACCCTACCACTGCTCTCAGTCACACATCAACGAGAAACCAAACTTCACATCCACAAGAATCAGGTCTAAACATAAAATAGCTGATGGTGATTTAAACGTAAGCATTTGCAGTCCCTTAAGTCCTGGCTCTTGCCAAAGAAAAAACAGAACTCTATTATAACTTAAAAAATGTACAATAGCCGGCCATTAATGTTCTTCCTCGAAGGTATCTGCATTTAAAGTCTTAGTGATCAGGGAAAGAAATAGGGTATAAATGAACCTGATTTTATTAATTATTTCCTGCCAACACACTTAATAATTTTGATCTAGTACACTGTTTTTCATTGTCATTTACTTTATTTTTATTTTTTATAGCCTTTTTGACTTGTTATACTCTTGGGTATTTTTTTAAGGGAAATAGGGCAATGATGTGGTGCATGAGAAAGCTGATGGGGTATCATGGGAAAGGCTTTATTTGGCTCAACAATTCCACCGCAACTTACAGAGTGATGCACATTTCTCCCCCTTTTAGCTTCAGGACCACTTACACAGCTGAACCACATTCTTCAGTCTCCCTCTTGAATATTGCACACTATCCATCACACAAACGCACCACTTACGTTTGGCTGCATGTGACACGAAACAGTGAATTAATCAGCTTTAAATGTTTCTGATCTGATTGTTTCAAAAAGGGAGCTCGGAGTTTCTAATGGGAGGAGCTGGCGGCTTCCACCGACTCTCATCAATTAACAAACAATAGCTGTTCGAACATGGGCCTGTAACTTTATCTTCATCATAATGTGACAGACAGTGTGTCTTCCAGAGTGATTAATAGTGGGAGCTGATATTTTGAGACTGTTAATTAGATACAGTGCAGGAATAATGTGCTATATCCCTTTGGCACTGATTTACACATTTAAGAGGTATGAAAACTCAAATCAAATATTCATCAGGAAGAATGAATCATTTTTAACTCGGTTTTTCTCAGGTTTTTTTTAGGCTCACGCACATCATGTGACCAGCAAAAAAACATATTAGCTTTATTATCAAGGATAAGATAATCGCCTGGTTGCAGATTTTCTATCCATTGTCATGAGTTTTTACTCAAAGTTGAGTGAATATCGCGTAGCATGGTGTTGTATTTTAACCATGACATGCTCCACAGGAAGACGTGTGTTTCACAGCCCGGGCTCATGTGCTGTGATGTTGAGTTTTGGGATTGTTTTGTATGAAGATCGATGGACATACAGTGCTGTGGCTGTTACTGTATATCCTGACATTACATGGAGAAGACTGGCGATTTGATATTATAACAAAACTGTAAGGGAAAGGCCACAATACACTAGAAGCTAAGGCTAAAGGTAGTCTCTGATACAACATTTAAAACATGTGATAAAAAGTCCTGGGGCAGCTCAATCAAGCAGCTCACAAATTTTCCTTTATCCATATTTGGCAATTAAATCAAAGAACAATGAAAAAAAATCCAACATCGCTTTTATAATTACTCAACAAAGTCAACACATGTAGTTTTTATTCATTATTAATATCATTATTATCCCTTATATTTCTTGTGGCTGTAAATGCTAAGTATAATTTTCGGCAAACGTAAATGTGACCAATCAGCAGCCAGCGATTAAAGATTTCCATGAAGGGCAGCCTCTCGCTTCACTGTTCATTAATGAATCCATTCATCACATCTCGGCCTCTACACGGTGTCAGCTCAAGGTCATTACTAATGAAAAAGTCACCTTTGGGGAGGTCAAAGAGGTCAAGCTGTCCGTGCGACCCACCAGCTAGCATGAGAGCGGCTTCCCTCACACATCCTGAGGAATGCCCTGGTCTCTGCAGCCTGAGGAGGGAGGGAACACAAGGCTCTCTATCATTTGGTGTCCCTGCTATCATTTTTAAAAAAGTTTATAAATGCCCGCATGCAATTACAAATCATTCATTTTGAACTGTTGACAGCAGTCATGATTTTACTCCTCATTTCATTCAATTTGGCAAAATTGAAAGCGGAACTTGGCAGGACCCTGGTGGGGACTACCACGAGGCATGAGGGGCAAAACCAGGCTGCTTTGAATCCTGTTGTTGTTGGAGATACTTTTGCACAGCTGTTTCTGCATCTTTTTGCCATCACAGGTGGAGGTGAGCTGAACATGCTGGGCTTGGAGATAATAAAGCGCAAATAAGAGTCAATAGAAACGAGAACAGAGCTTTGGCAACAAGATAATGGCATGTGCCTATACTGCACAAGCATGTTTAATACAGTTAAGCAAATGTGCTGTGTTTATGCAGCACAATACTTCCAAATAGACCTATGACAGAGGTTGGCAAGGTGCATAGTGTAGTTTGCAGTGTTTTAGGTCTGCCGCACATTTAACCCAGAACTATAAACCAAGCATTATCTCTGCAGGGAGGGAGGAAAGGTAATGCTTATTTCCCCCATAGGAAAAAGCTCCAAATCTCCCCCAAAACCTACAGGATGACGGGGGAAGATGTTGAAACACTGTAAGCAGCAGCAGCAGCAGCAGTGATGGCAGCAGCTTAACTCCTGGAAGAGTCTATGTATGCCCATACCCCCTGCATTAGAATAAGTACTGGCAGATTAGGTGCAGTACTGTGATTACGCGGTGTGTTGGATATATGTTAAAGTGGGAGGAGGGAGTCATGTGAGTGGAGCAGCAGACTTGGGTTTGTCTAGTAGAACAAGCATGCAGACTTTGTTTAATGTTGTTATCCATGACAAATAACTCAGAATCCACCAGTTGCCTGGAGTGTGCTTGTTCTAAATGCGTCTAACATTGCTTCATCCCACAGTCCAAAGACATGCATGTTAGCTTAAATCAGCGGTGTCCAAACCCAGGCCTCGAGGGGCGGTGTCCTGCAGGTTTCAGATGTGTCCTTGATCCATCACAGCTGATTTAAATGGCTAACTGACCTCCTCAGCATGTCTTGTAGTTCTCCAGAGGCCTGGTAATGAACTAATCATTTGATTCAGGTGTGTTTACCCAGGGTGAGATCTAAAACCTGCAGGACACCAGCCCTCGAGGCCTGGAGTTGGACAAGCCTGGCTTAAATGGTGTTTCCAAATGGGTAGGCATGGTTATCCAGGGATTTTCCTGGTCCTTCCAGCCCTCCTTACCCTGAAGATGGACAAGCAGTTAAGAAAATGGATGGTTAACTCTGGGAATGAGAACTGAGCATTCTTGTGGAGCTCTTTAATCGCACACACCATGGGTAAACTCAGCTCAGTTAGTAAAGCCGTCACTAAGCTTTTAGTCATATTACATGGTGCGATACCATAGTTTCGAATCAGGTATGTCGGATTAAACATGGCTGGATGTGTATGAACATTTACTGAGCTTAGCAGACCAGGCTCCATGACAGCTCAGTCCACTGATGAGCAGGACGTTGTCACACAAATAGAAAGCAGTGAGTTGCCAAACTCTTGCTGCCAAGATCGTGAGAACGTTCCGATTTGTGTTGAAGTCCTTTAAGGGTAACTGTTTGTTTCTGGCTTACAATAACTGTGTTAAATTTAGAAGAAAAAAAAAAAGCTCGCTGTTCGCTATTTCTTTGACTTGCTTCTACATCCTCCGCAGTTTTATTAACTCAGTGGGGGACTGTTGGTTGTAAAAGAAGGGAAAAAAGAGACACCTACCATCAGAAACTTTCGTGAAGGAGCAGCGTAGAGGGGGAGAAAAGAGACAAGAGACGGTTAGTGAGAACACGTTTCACTGTTTTTAAGGTGATGTGTGTAGCTGGCAGCACTGATGTAGTTCAAAGAAAACAGTTCAGTATGAACTATGAAACCCTTTTGAGCTACAAATAAACGCAGCAGTTTTGGGGGTAACGTAAACATCCTCACTGTTGAAACAAAATGAGTTTTTATCTTAGTTTAAAAGTTATTGTTTAACAGAATAATCAGTTATTTATCATCTCATATTTATTAAATATTATAATCAGTATTTTTTTGTACATTGTCAGCAACCATCACTCCTTTGTTCCAGAGGGTCATTGTGTTATCAAAGGGGTGGTGCAGGTGGGGACTTTACAAGGACTTTTAGTCCTTGTGCAGCAGAAGACCACATCGGCTGTCATTTCTGTCAGGTAAGAACAGAAAACTGAGACTATGGTTCGCCAAAATTGGACAACGGAAGATTTGAAAAACGTTGCCCGGTCTGATGAGTTTCAGTTTCAGATGGTCAGGTAAGAATTTGGCATGAAATTTCTCAGCTCTCAATACCATAAATCTGCATCAACTGTGTGATGCTGTCATTTCAACATGGACCAAACTCTCCGAGGGTTGTTTCCAGCATGTTGTTGAATCTGCCATTATCAAGAATTAAAGCATTTCTGAAGGCAGAGCGAGATGTAGCTGGTCAGCGTTTGTTTGTTTGCAGTCGTTATCTGGAGCAGCTTTCATCTGTTGGGATGAGCAACAGTTTTCTGCCGTGCTAGTATCTTACAAGCAAACAAAAAAACTGCTTTTCAGTTTTAACCTCGGTCTTTTAACACGAAAAACTTGTTTTCGAGAGCACTCTGAGCCCGTGAAACACTGGAGCAGTGGTGGCTGACAATGATCATCTGTATGCTTAAGTAGATATTCCAGTTCTTTAAAAGCAAGGACATTTGGAAGTGACCTCAAACATCTGAGTGGCAGGGTACATTACATGATCAAATGAACACATTTACAGTAACATGACCCTCATCCACTGGATCGATGGGATGAGAGATGGAGACGGGAACCAGTGAAAACCAAAAACTGAAGAAGAAACTGAGGTGGCGAGGAAGACTGGGGAGCGGGCAGCGAGTGGGAGGAATTATGTGAGAGTGAGCAGGAAGGAGAGGAAGAGAGGAAGCAAAGATATGAGAAGATCAAACAGGAACAATCACTGGATGGAGAAAAAAGGCAGATGGAAGGCGATCAGTGGGAGGGAGATAACACCACGATCATTAGATAGATGGGAAAAAAAGAAGAGGGCGGCAGCCATGTATGTGGAGCTGGAGTTATGAAGAGAGAGGAAACTGATCATATACAGCACAGGCTCATTAGAGGGAGAGAGGGAGGAAGCTCACACAGAGACCACATTTTCAGAGGCATTAAATGCATAGAGGAAGAAAGCTGAATCAACCCATACGAGCATGAACTCTCAAAGCTATCGCGTATTGTGGTAATGAATAACTGAATAACAACTGATCTTCTAAATAAACAGCCGGCATTATTTCAGTCCAACTGGGAAACAGTCATCTTACGCAAACCCGAATATTCAACATGCTACCAGAGAATGATTTTTACAGTAACAGTTGCAGAAGATGTGTGCCCAGAGGCCTGAAAAACAGCGGGGATCAGTGAACAAAAACACACCGGGGGGGCCGCTCACTCCCACACACACACAATTACTGTACCTCGCGCACAACAAACACGCACGTTCTCGCAGGCGTGTGCGAATCGATACACTCTGGTGGCGCAGGCAGGCAGCAATTAGGCTACCTCACATAAGGACACTTACAGGGCTGTGGATAATTCAAAGGCTGCACTGAGACAATGGTGACTCTTGTGCGTGTGTGTGTGTGTGCACTTGTTCATGCATCAGTGCCTAAGGAGAGGCTGAGTTCCTGACAGAGAGGGTGGTAAAATTACCCAACCTTTTCATGTCTGTTCTCTGCATCTTTCTTTCTTTCATGTTTCTGCACGATTAATGTAAAATCCTTTGAACAACTTTGTAATCCAGAGCCACTGATTGCATCCCTTTGCAACACAGGCCTTGAAGGATAATGCTGCTATTATCCTGCTTTATTTTATTTTATTTTTGTTTTTTTCACCAATAAAAACCACAGAAAAGACCCAAACCAGCAACAAATCTCACCGAGCGCCCTGGTTTCCAGCTGATCATACAATTCTTTAAAAATGGGTCGTAATTATGTTGTTTCATTTTTCGGCTCTGCCACGTCTTGAGGATGCAATATTTAGCTTTGATATTTTCTAAGTGAAATAAAATAAGTTCTGCTTTAACAGCAGCAGGTCAGGGAGCGCAGATTTGTGTTAAATAACTAAAGATAATTTACTGGAGGGCATTTAGTGCAAACAGAGTAATTTTTGGAGCACATGGGAGGGCTTTGGTTGCCGTCAGTGATGGCTGGTTTGGGCCAGACCGGTGAAACTCCCCCTTTCTGTCAGTGTAAATCAATTTAACTACACAGTTAACCCATGAAATAACTCAATATAAGGAAAAGAAGTGTAATTTCAACAGTACGTCTGAGTTTTTTTGACATGATAAAGAAATGTTTCGGTATTAAATGAAAGAAATCTGTGCTTAAATGGTAAGAACAAAATCTGTTAAATTACAGAAAAAAGTTCCAGTAGCTCATTGCCCAGATTGTCCTGTAATTTTAAACAAAAGTTTCTGTTAATCCACAGATGATCCACAGAAAAAAACAAATCAAAATTTATGCTTTTTATTTGAACCATTCAGAGGGCCAGATCGGACTCTTTACTGGGCCAATTCTGGTCCCCGGACCTTATGTTTAGCTTGCTGAAACTAACTTTAAAAGTGCATGTGACACATGTGGAGAAAAGAAAGCAAAGGGGAAGACAAACACAGACACTAGTAGCTGCTACTGACTTGCCAGGATGACCATGTCCATTCCCCAGAAGATGCTCATGATCCATCCGACCATGATAACAGCTGTGAGGATCTGAATCAGGGCTGCCGCTACGTTGAGCCAGAATACACAGCAAACACCTCGCTCTGAGATCAGCTCACTGCGAGCGCCGCACAGCACTGTGAACGCTGAGATGAAGGTGCCTGTGGGAAAAACACCACAAGTCATACTGTTACCAAAAAAATCCAAGAAGTTATTGTTTTAACAGCTCTGATGTACTTTGCTATCAAATATCTCTGCGATGTTTATAGTCCGACATGATAAAAACCTTTGAGGAGTTTTCCATTCTGGTTAATCTCCAGCGAGACCAAAACAGACTCCGGATGAAATGAACCAGAACGGGTTTTTTTATTGTTTCAAATAGAAACATCACACAGGTAAATTGCACTTACACAACTTAGTGCTTTGAGACAAATGCGGATATATTGAATACAATAAGCCTTCAACAAAATCATGTGGAGTAATTTGTAGACAGCTATTCAGGGCATGAGTACACTTAAAGGACCTTAAATGTACATGAATGTGCAAAAGTCTTGAGTCACCCCTAATTTTTTAACATTTTGGTTCTGAAGAGCCAGATTGTTTTGTTACTTTTTAAGGGGTCTCAAGCAATAGTTCTCCAGACTTTCTGAAGGTCTTTCAAAGGTTTTCTTTGGACATTGGCTGCTTTTCCACTCATTTTCAGGAAAGTCCTGAACAATCTATGCATGAATGCCAAAACATGACACAATTGGACAGATATAAAATAGTTAATTCTGTACCAACAAGCTGATTCCCAAAGAATCAGAAATTTTCTCTGTGGAAGTTTAGCTCTCAAGAAGCTAACCTAAAGAAGGAAAACTGGAAGTATCAGTCATGGACTGACCTCCCCAGAAACCGGACCTCAACATTAGTGAAGCAGTGTGTGATCATCCAGGAAAACAGCTTTGAATGTCCTTCAAGAAGCCTGGAGAATTATTCCTGAAGACTTCTTAAAGAAATTACATCACATCTCTCTTTATTGGTTTGAAACACACAGTCACGGTCATGGACAGTAAATGCTGCATTTCCTCTCAGCACTGCATCTGTACTTAATCCCTGAAGAGAGATAAGAAAGATTTTCTGTGACTGCAGCTGTCAGTCATGACATTACTCCCCGCCAGAGATGGGCAGTAACGCGTTACTGTAATCTGATTACTTTTTTCAGGTAACGTGTAAAGTAAGGGATTACTATTGCAAAAACGGTAATTAGATTACCGTTACTTTCCCGTAGGAACGCTGCGTTACTGCGTTACTAAAACCGTGATTTTTTTGCGAGAATGTCTCATGACAGTGACGTAAGCGAGTGCGACGTTCGTGACAACAGCTGTGTGCAGATCAACAATGGATCATATATCGAGTGCGGGAGAGAGTATGAGCGTGCGGCGTTTAAAGTGTGGAAGTACTGACCTTACTTTGAGTTTGATTCCATAAAAAGTGACAAAAACATTAGTGTCCGTTGTGCGTGGGAAGAAAACTTCTTTTTACAGCGAAAAAAACCCCTGAACTTCCAAGCAAGCACCGAGTGCACTACCACGTGATGGGAAACTCACAGAGAAACACAAAAAAAAGAATTATTTTATGTTCTGGAATGTGCAGAAAATAAGTTTAAATGTTAAACAAATTTCTTCCAGTCAGAGAATGTTGCATATAATTAAATTTTTGCTTGATGCATAAAGTTAAAAGATTAAAACTAATAAAACAAGTTTTAAAAAGAGACTTTTCCATTTGATTACATTTTGTATGCTGGATTATGTAGAAAAAGTAGAATTGGGCTGAAAGATCTATCGCTTTATTACCTATTCAGGTTGTAAATCATGTTTTTAAAAAGTAACTAAGTAACTAAGTAATTAATTACTTTTGAAAATAAGTAATGAGTAAAGTAATGGGATTACTTTTTTGGGGAAGTAATCGGTAATTAGTTACTGATTACTTTTTTCAAGTAACTTGACCAACACTGCTCCCCGCTGTACTGCATCAGGTCCAATATGAACAAAAGAAGGAACTTATAAGCCTTGAACTTAAATCAGTGTCATAAGAAACACTTAAAATGTGAAAAATCATCTTTTTGTTTTAGTTTCAGGACCCTTGTCCCATCCCAATTAAGAAAGCAAAATCACCGTAAACAATGATTTTGTAAAGCCTTTTTGGGGTTTGTTTGGTTTTTTTTTAATTCAAGTACAACAATAGTTGTTATCTTAATATTTATTCAAACTTTCAGAAATGAAAAGTGGTAGATTACTGTTAACAAAAGAAATTTGACTCACTGCTACTGTGTAGCAGTAGCAGTGAGTCAAATGATTGAGCTTAAATGTGCAGTCACCCCCTCAGAGGCCCATTCTGGGCTAAGAAAAACCAGCACTTCATTTTATGCATTCAGTTTTGTTTTTGTATTATTATTATAGGAGCAGTTGAGAGCTGCCCAATTTCTAAGATGTCAAAAGCATCAATACTATTAATATAACGTAGTAAAAGTAGTAAAACACTTATTAAAACAGATTTATTTACTTGTTTACTCTCAGTACTTCGTCAGATCTCTGTATACAGTAAAGATGTGCATGGAAATAAAAGCAGCTGTATAAGGTGATACAACCAGTCACACCTGAAGAGCAAAATGTTTCTCTCTGCCACAGAGAAATAACTGAAGCTAGACTAAAGAAGCTGTTCTCTATGTTTTGTTTTGGGGTGTTTTTTCTGTGTCTAAGAGAGAGAGTCAGTACTTAAGGTTTTCCCGGTGGCAGGTACCTGGCCATTGCAGCAATGTGTCTATGCCCTGGAGAAAAAGCACATATACTGGCTGTTTGTAATAGAGCTGAAACAGGATTATCTCAATGTTCAACTCTTATCTGTCTGAATTAAGTCCAGTCGCACTCCTTATCCTGCTATCTGAAAGCCTGGAGACCATCCCCTGCACAGTAAATGCTCTGTGTGAAACTGTATGCACGAGTTTGAGCATCCACGTATACAACTTCTGGGTCCAGTTTTTCAATGAGTGCATAAAAACTAAAATCAAAAAATAAACCTATAAACAGAAGACAAATTCCATTCTTGTGACATTTGCAGAATATAAATGCTCAGATTAAATCATTTTGCAGACTTGTGGATTTCAGACCCACAGTGTTTAAAGTAAAGATGCTGCAGATGTCATATTTTAATTAGGTCATATTTACTCACAAGTTCTTGTTGAGCTTAAAATAGCTCTTATGTGTCTGAATATGTGATAGTATAGTATTTTCTCAAAGTCACAACATCAAAGAACCTTTTTAAGACCTAAAAAAGCCTAAATTGTTCAAACAATCAGCTGACGCTTGGGCTTGCTCTCCGCAGGCTTTTTGTAAAGACTAAATACTGTGAATATTGCATGCGACATAAGAAATGCCTGGTGGGCGTTGTGTGCATCATGGCCTTGGCCCTTCCCTTTCTGCCAGCTCCATTTCTTGTCACATTGGTGAAATTCAAATAACACAGCAAGCAGAACAGGTGGGGGGAGGGAGGAGCAGGCTCTGCCAGGCTGCCGGCTGTGTGTGCTTTTTTTTTCTAAGTAGAAAGTAAAGGCCAGCTCATGTATAAGTTAGTTTCTCACTTTTTTCTCTGTTTCATTTTCTTTCTCTCTCTCTCTCTCTCTCTGCTTCAAAATTTCCATCCAGTGTCAGTCTCTTTCATTAACTATGCGTTTGGAGACAGTTGTATCGTGGTGAATCTTTCAACAGAAGCACTGCAATAGTATGAGTCTGGATTGTCCGAGCACATCTGATGAATCTGAATGACATAAAATGTAATATTTACTCTCACAAGGCTTATACTTGACTGTCACAGAAAAGTAAGATAAGTAAGTACATAAATTGGTGGAAAGGAAGAGATGAACCCTCATATTTTCTTTGCTCATTTCAAAGCCTCGAGCAGAAAGAGCAACAGCGGGCTAAAATGAGAGTCCATCCAGGACCGACGTGGTCTGATCAGGAGCAGAAATTTTCAGGTCACAGAGGCCACACCCACCAGCAGATGCTCTGGCTGCCTTAGGTGCTGCCCACCTCCAGACATTAGCTGTGATTGACAGCCAGCTGGTAGCTGAATGGTTACGCATCACTTCCGTCAGAGTTTTGGCATGCACAAAAGGATTTCTATGGTCTGTTTAGTTTTACTTCTTCTGCATGACTTCCAACGTCAGCGGTCTCTGTTAGGTACTGTTCACATGTGTTGCTTTCACTGGATGCGTTATTAGGTACACCTTACTAGTACTAGTTTGGACCCTTTTTTACCTTCAAAACCCCTCAATTCTTCAATACTTAGGTAGGCTGTGGCATTTTGACAGGCTGTCAATCTGTCACAGGGCTAACCTGCCATGACAGCACAAATCAAGGCTGATCAGACCAAGCAGCCTTTATTGTTCAGTTGTAGCCTTAGTTTCCTGTTCTTTTCTGACAGGAGTAGTGTGGTCTTCTGCTGCAGCCATCTGTTTCCTGGTTCGACATGTTGTGCATTCAGATGTGCTCTTCTGCATACCTTGGTTGTAACAAGAGTTACTGAGTTACTGTTTACTTCCTAGCTTGAAGCAGTCTCCTCTGATCTCTGGCATCAATAAGGCATTTTTGAGTCATCGCTCACATCCCAACAGAGTAGTACTGCTCACTGGATATTTTTTCTTTTTCAGGCCATTTTCTGTAAACTCTAGAGATAGTCTCAGTAGATCAGCAGTTTCTTAAATACTCAGCCGAACTGGCACCAACAAACATGCCACGTTCCGAATCATTTTAATAAACTTTATTCCCCATTCTGATGCTTTGAACTTTAGCTGCTTGTCTTGGTCATATGTTTGGCTGATTAAATATTTGTCTTAACAAGCAGTTGAACAGGTGTTCCCAATGAAGTTTTTGCTGTCTGTTCCAATATAATTTATCAAATAGCAATGCAACTAAATATTAGATCCGCTTTTGAAAAAACAAAACAATTTGGAGTATTTGTTTGGCTCAGCACACCAAAACCTACAAGTTCATTCTTCGAAATTAAGAAATATTTGAATCTGAGAAAGCAGGATGATGAAGGATAACTGAATGTAAAACCAAAACAGTCAACTGAAAGATACTAAAATGCTATGAGAACTGCAGAGTTGGGCTCTTCGAATTTATCAGTGTGTCACTTTGTCAAATAAAACCACATTGATTAAATAAGTTTAAATTAAGTCAAATTATTAAGTCAAATTATCATTTTGGCATTAATGATCACTTGCCTGAATATAAGAGGATTTTGCATAAGGAAAAAATGATATAACTTTAAATATATTTCCAAAATTATTATATGTTGGATTAATTCTTAGATCATATTAAAACTATCAAAACAGTAAATTGATCAGTGGAGAGCATTTTAGTCAGCATGTAATCAAAGAGCACAGAGCTAACTATAAGGAAAATACTCCGCTAAATAATTGCAGCTGGGCAAAACCTGAACAAATATATGTGCTTAACAATATACTTTGCTTAACAATATACGTTGAGCTGATGCAATAATAAAGTCAGAATAAATCTTTCAGTTTTCTGCTAGAGAAATCCAACAATCCTCTAGGTGCGAAAAGCTCTTGGCTTCGTTGTATGTCGCATGTGGGATATTGTGAGTACGTACATGCGTGTTTGTGTCTATGTGTGTCAGTAGATATTACCCAGACTAATTACTATAATTACACAGAGAACTCTACAAAGCACCCACTGGTAGTGTGGGAGGTTAATGATGGAGTGTAAGAGTGTCAAGACAGCAAGAGAAGCAGACATAAAGGGAGAGAGAAAACAGGAAGGAAGAGAAAGGACCAGAAAACAACGGAGGATGTGAACTGTAAAGCTGTGTTGATTAGATGAAATGGTACTTGCATACCAACTCAAAGTAACCAGTAATCAGGTGTATCACTTAAGTATCGAGGTACTCCACCTTTAAGGCCAGTCCACCTTAAAGCTGACAGGTGGAAAGGGAAAAGCTCCCCCTTTATATAGATGTGAAACTCCTCCTTCCATTGACTATAGTTTGCAAGTCTTAGATAAAGTTTTGTTGTTGTTTTTTAAAAAAAATTAAATATTGAGGGAAAAGAGAGAAAGAAAGATCATCAGGTAGTTCAAATCTAAAGAAAAGAAAATGCATTCAGCATTTTCTTGAGAAAAAATGTGCCTTAAAATTACAATTTGTTAAATCTCACCACTCGATCTCAGTAGATTGCAGTCAACTCTCCTGTACTGGGTTTCATGGGTAGCTGGTGTACGTATTTTTTTACTCTGAAGGAGGCCGTAAAACTTTGTTGAAGGAGTTTGATACAAGTCAGTAACTTACATCACAGTGATATTGAGGTGACCTGCTGAGGATATACTGAACCTCTCTGTCAGTAAGTGCTACAGTTTTTGCCACTATTAGCTGCTCTTATCCTCTTTTACCTGCTGTTAGCCTCTGTTTGCTGCTCTTATGCTCTTTTATCTTTTGTTAGCCTCCGTTAGCTGATCATAGCCTGTTTTACCTGTTGTTAGCCCCTGTTAGGTGCTCATTGCCTTTGTTTGCTGCTCTTATCCTCTTTTACGTGTTGTTAGCCTCTGTTAATTGTTATTAGCTTATGTTAGCTGCTCTTAGTCTCTTTTACTTGCTCATAGCCTCTGTTAGCTGCTCATAGCTTCTGTTAGCTGCTCTTAGCCTCTTTTATCTGTTGTTAGCCTCTGTTAGCTGCTTATTGCCTCTGCTGCTCTTATCCTCTTTTACCTGCGGTTCTCTAAAGTAGATAAAACATTGCTAGACCTGAAGAGTTAGCAAACTATCATTCAATGTAATTAAACTGTCTATCAGAGAGTAAGTGTGCTTTTTATGACACTCAAGCTTAACATTAGCTCTTGGAATGTTAGTTTATAACCAGTGTTAGTGTAACATGATACAAAGAAACATGTTACAGTAATCGCATAATATTTTTCAGTAACAGTTACAATTTATGTGGTTACTCGTGTTATAAGGGTTCTTCAGTTATCTGCAGGCTGGGTGGATAGAAAGAAAACATATTAATAAAAAACGTCTAAACAATTAGACATGAATCAATGTATATTTCTGTGTACAATATTCTTTTTCTTTCTATCAAATGACCTCAAAAAATGGTGAAGTAGGCTGACTTAATCCCTAACTAAAAGTACCATATATTTATTTATTTTGTAAATAAGAGCAATTGTGCACTGAACACACTGTTATGTCACCCACGTGTTAGACCAGTGACAACTGATTCATTTTGTGCACTGACTTTTAGATACCACACGATTTTTAAAATAGTTGCTGCTGATTGGGTAACACTTCTGACAAAACCACCAAAGGAAAAACAAACATACTTCATAGACAGTTGCACAGTCTTTCAGTGAAATGTTTTTCAGCCTGCAGCCATTTGCAAAGCATTTTTAGGCTGAACCTGCCCCTGACTTTTAAGGAGTATCACCTCACTGGACATATTGCTTTTGTTACTCAGCGCACCTTTGCCAGTGTTGCTTTTAAACTCAAAAGTCACGGGTTATAACAAAACTATGGATAACATTCCCTCCCTTGCAGAGTAGCTAGCCACCTACTACTAAAGAACTTCAAGCAGCTTTACATGTTTTTGTGTTTGCAGCCAGTAAAGTGTTAGCAAAACAGCATGTCTTTGGCTCAATTGGCTTGCCCTGTGAACACATATTTAACATGAAACTAAGTCAAATATCCAGGTCAGCCTGTGCTTTGTCGCCCTGCTCTCTTCCTTGTCATACATCGTTTGAATTTGTTGGAGGATGACACATTCTGTCTTAGCAAATATAAAGTCCTCAGTTTAGAGAAAGCTAATGACAACAAGCAGCGTTCTCGGCTCTGGTGACGAGAGAGCATGTAGCTCTCGGTTAGTCCCTCTCCAATTGAATGACCCAAGCTGGCAAGCTAACGATCTCTAGTATCTAAATTAGACCAAGAATGAACGCCAACCTGAGTGAAACAACGATTGTTAACATGTACCTGTTTTTTAAAAAAAAATATTCATCACAAACTCCAATTCTTTTTTTAATTCATCATTTCCTGCAAATATGATGCAACATTCTCTATTTCTGTTGGTTTTACATGTCAAATTCAATGTATTGAATGTATTCTTTATGTGACAGAATTTAGTTTGAGCGACCACTGAATACAGAATAAAGAATGAGGAAAAGCTGCCAGATGCCAAAAAATGCTAATCGAGGGTTGTTTTTTTTTTCTAGTATCAGAAAATGTAATGCAGTTGCAGAAATGGGACTGACAAAAAACCCATACACTACTGGATTATGTTTTAAATTAGTATTTTTAATGAAAACGTGTGCACTATGAGCATTAATCATGCAAATTGCTTTTGCCCAGTGCTGTAGACAAGTGAGACTGAGTGGAGTAAGAGAGGAACACTGCTAATTTTAGTGCAAGTAAACACATGAAAATTCAGACACGAGATATCAACAGAACTCAGCAACGACACACTGCAGTGTCTCTAATATTACATGCAGTCAATCTCACAGGAACACACACACTGAGAGGACTAAGTCATATATTCACTTAAGTGTTTTAAAGCTTCACACTTTCCTCTCCTCTTATGGCAAATATCGTAATGCAACCAGTGACCCGGAGTTTCTTCCACAGTAAGTGTGCGTAATTATTTACAGCTCTTGTATCAGTTTACACTGAAGCTGCTAACAGCTTGTGTGGTACTCGCCTGTAGTTTTTAACTCAGTCTCTGTTACATTGCTGGGATGATATAAGATTCTTGTTCTTAACATGTCAGCAGGCAGAGGCGGGGTTAATGCAAAGTTTAATCACGTAGGCTTGTGAGACAGAGGCTGTTTAAATCCTGAAAGTCAACACAGAGGTGTAGTCGTTGATTTTAGAGGCTGAGGAAACACGTCTGGCTAGATTTGAGCCTACTAGTCAATAGCCACATGATATGTGAACTGCCTACTATGCATGAAATGGTTTGACTTTGACACCACTGTTACACAGTTCCGTGCAAAGTTTTTACACTTGATCTGTTTGTGGAGATTAAATAAATGGTATGTAACATGTTAAATATTCAGCTTAAGAAGTACTATTAGACATACTTTGTCACATTTGAAAGACTCAAGGCAGGCCGGCTGCTTTATCTCAATGCTTTTGACTCAAGGACAAGTGTGCCCCAACAATCAGACAAACCTGGAGCGGATCTTTAGGTTTCTGTAGTAATAGTGCCAGAGATGTCATACCAATAATAGTTACTACTGCGCCAGGTGCTGTATCACCTGTTATCCTGACCTGTTGTACCTTTGCATGAACATGAATGTCTGGGGGGCTTTGGCTCATGTCCAAATTCAATTACACATTTCTAAATTTTATTTTGTCGGCAGGCTGAATAGATCGAGACGCTCTTTTCAGTCCCAGTCAGTTAGAGCCAAACTACACACACACACTGCCATGCATGCATTGTGTTCATTTTAGTCAGGGTTGTCATGGCAACAGCTATTCAATGAAATGTCAATGCATTCAGGCAAACTGACACACATACACGCACACACACACTGTAAACACACGCTCTTCGATGAAGGGCTGCCGTGCTGCTTTCCGCACATATTAGGGATCAATTTTGTGCTCCTGTCAAGAAAAGGGAAGACAGGTCAGCGGGGGTTTGCTGACCCTGTTGTAATGTTTGCGGCAGTCTCGAGGAGTCAACAATTCAACACTTAAAGAAAGGTGGCAGCAAACAGACTCCTGAATGTGAGTCAAAAGAGAGGAAAATAGGAATGAATGTGAGAAAATAGTTGGGATTTGAAGGCTATTTTTAGATGGAAGTATAACAAATAAACACGGCGAGAGTAGGGAGGAGTATGAATCCCATGAGATATGCCCACTAGATCAGAGGGGGAGGAAATGTGGGGAGGGGGAAGGCTCTCCCTTGGTTATTTGGTGAATTGAGCTCTAGGATGTTCCTTATAACTGATGTTTTCCACATGTCACCAAATCTTTTTCCTCGTAGTGACTTTCACTTTATTGCTTTCTACATATTCTACTTTTCCTTGAAATCAGCTCCGTGTTATCATTCCTGACGTTCTGCTGCGTTTGAATCAAACCACTGAACTGATGAGTAAACAGCTGTGTGTGAATGCCGGGGTGCGGACGCGTGTGACTAAATGTCTTTCAAAGCCTTATGTAGCAGTATTAATTTGTTGACAGCCGCTCATTATATCTGTATTTGTGTGTGCGCGTGTATCAGTCTGGCGGCGGCGGTGGGCTTTGTTATGTAGTGGCGATGAGCGTATCTGTGTGTCATTAGCTACCAGATGTTACATAATGTGACAAAGTGGAGGAATTAGATGGAGAAGGCAGAACAGAAGGCAGAAACACCCTTCCATTAGCTAATGAGCTGCAAACCCGGTCGATGTCTGCTTAGAAATACACACACAGCGAGACCACCGGCTTCATCACACACCTGAGAATGTGTGGGTGAACTGTGCACACATTAAAGTGAGTCAGACTCAGCTCTGCTGCTTTGTTGTCATTTAAATTCATATTTTAGTTTTCTTGTTTTGGGATTTTTTGCTACAGATTTAACTAAATGTGAAATGCCTTTAAATGTATAAAATCCTTTTTTTAAAGTTTCAATTTGGATAAATCTACAAGTACTATGCTGTCAGCTCCAGGAGCTTAATTCAGCTCTTTCATACACTTTTGTAGTAAGAAAAAACCCCATTTCTAAATAACATATTAAAAGAAAAAAAATGCAATTTGTGTCCATTTTACAAATATGATGATTAGTTATGGATTTGTGTATCATGTGATTCCCATAACATGAGCTTTGTATGAAAATGACACGTGTTGAGTGTGTCCTCAGTGAGGATGTGTCTACCTGCTGTGATGATGTAGCTGCACGGACTTTATTAACACCTGGCAGACTGAGCCCGTGAGCTTCTTACTGTAACACAATGTGTGAGTGGGGTCTTATTCTTAACACGTTTCTCACACATTTATGGAAGTAGCCAGGAAAATACAAGCAGGGAGACTATTTTTTTCACTCCTCTGAGTTTTCTGATCTAATTCATGTAGTATTTCTTTTTTCTTTTTGCCTTTACATTTGTACACCTCGTCTTGTGAGTTTGCTGACTGTTTGCACCTGAGCCCCAAACCAAATCAAAACCCAGGTGAAATTAGAGGGAATTAGAAAAGGAAAGAAAAAGAAAGTGTGATTTATCTTACCAAGTCCAGGTATGAAGGTATTCAGAAAAAGACAGATGACCGCCAAGGGGAAAGGCATAGTGGGAATTGCAGCTCTCAGAGGGCCTTTCTTCTCCCTGACCTCCACCACCACTCCTCCACCTGCTGTAGGGCCCCCGGACATGGCTTTAGTCCCCAGATTATCATCTGTTTTGACACGCCCCTGCTCCGTTCCTCCGTCTTTCTGTGCCATCTCTCTTTTCTCTTTAGATTAAAAGCAGCTTCAGGTGAGTGGGTGAGATTTGTTTCCCCTGGATTAGGATTTAGATGAGGGCAAAAATAAATGTCAAAAATAGTTGTATCCACAGAGGATTAGCTAAATATTCAGCAGTTCATGTCATCAGCTGGCTCTACAATCACAGCTTATGACACATTCACTGGCAAATAAACAGGAGCAGCAACAAGCTAGAAATGTGAATTTGTGGCAAAAAGGGTTAAACTGTTTATAGAAAAGCAATGCATATTTAATTTTATTTGAGATGAGATATATTTTTAAAGTCAGCTTAACAAATGTTCACACATATCCACGTCTCAGGAGAGCAATTGTCTTCAAGAACATATGAGGGAGATGCAGAGATTCGTCTGAAAAAGTAAATTTAAATCAGGGAAAAAAGTCTCAAACAAAGCAGAAGTTTCAAAATCCTGCAACTGTGAGTCCTTAAAAAGCACCGTGTCCATCATCAGAAGTCAGTGACATCGTCTGTTTGTTTCCATACATGTCCAGCGTGTCCTTAAGGAAGCCTCCTTAAAATATTTTCAACATCTTCAGTAAAGTCCTCAAACTATGTGCTGCAATTTCTTATTTTCTTTCTTTCTTTCTCTTTTTTCTTTCTTTTTCTTTCTTTCTTCAGTAAAATCCTGCTAATCCTACACACCTCTCCAAGACAGAGAGCAGACAGCGCACACACCGACCCCCGTTTTTCTACTACGTCTCTCTCTCCCTCTCCCTGTTTTCTCTCCCTCTGCCCCCCTCCATTTAAAGGAACAGTGCCATCATTTGCTGCCTCTGAATGAAGTCGATCCATAAAGCTAATGCAAAAAATTACACACTGTTGCTTAAATTATCTTGCATGATGACCCTAAAGAAAACCTTTGCACGATTTTCCTGCAGCTTAATTCCAATCCAACTGATTACAGCCCAGTCCTTTTTGTTTACATTTATTTAATGTGTTCACACATCTCCACGAGCGCTTTATGTGAGCGTCAGATAATGGTTGAGAGAAGACACACATTTACAAATGTCCCCAGTCTGTAATATAGATAATTACAACTGATGGATTGTGTAATGATTGTGTAATTGCAGCGCTCATTTTCAAAGCTACCTGCTGTTCTTTCCCGTGAATACACAGCTGGGTTTACAGCAGGTTTACAAAACCTAGGAAGAAAGGAGAAGGACGGGAAGCTGAGACAAAGCAGATGAGGGATGAAAAAAAGAAGACAACTCAAGGGCAGTAGAGAGCGAGCTCAGACAAAGAGACAATCACTGTCAGTATTTCAGCTATCATTCATGCAATAGCTGAAATACTGACATACCACCCCCCCACTCCTCCCCTGACTTCCACTTAATCCCCCATATCTCACTTTTCAACTTCTCTTCCTCATCTTCTTCACCACTTCTCCAGTCTGCTCGCGCGAGCTTTATTTAAACACAGTTGCAAATCTGCGAAAGCCTGAAATTAATCTCGGTCTCAGTTTTCATCTCTCTCTCTCTCTCTACGTCTCTCTCTCTCATTTCTGTTTGGTTTCCTAGCAACCCAGGAAGCTGAAGGTAATTATACAAAAGATATTGATCTCTACTTTGTGGTCCCTCTCTATCCCCCTCCTATTTTTCCCATCTCTCCCACTAATTTCAGTTCAATCCCTACTTTTAATTTCCTCTCATCTCTGAATCACGGGCGGTGCTGTAACTGCCGACTCGGCTGTAGTTTTCTCTTTTGTTTTGGTTATGCAAAGCGACATTATTATGTGTCTGACAGTCCAGGACTCTCAGAAATCTGGACCGACGAACTCAGTCATCGTTGGATTGTTGAGCCAAAGGCATGTGGTGTATGCTTATTACCATGACAACATGACAGGAAAAGTAATAGTGTTTTAAAAAAACAAAACACATTTCACAATTTATTTACAGTGAGCCAATTGTAATCAAAAACAATTTCTCATCGTAAGAAAAATGTACATTTGAGCTACAACAGTTTAATACTACTGTTTGGATTCAGGTTATAAGGATATTCTGGCAGTTATACTCCAGTCTCTATAAATAGCTTGATGCAGATTTGTTGGCGCATCCGTGATATGAATTTCTGGTTCCACCACATCCCAAAGGTGCTCTATTGGATTGAGATCCAATTACCAGGGAGGGCATTTGAGTGCAGTAAACTCATGTTAAAGAAACCACTGTTGGATAATTTGAGATTTGCGACATGATGTGTTATCCTGCTGGAAGCAGCCATCAGAAGATGGGTACGCTGTGGTCATAAAAGGATGGATGTGGTCAGCAATACTAACCAAGTAGGCTTATTGCAGTGCAGTAGGGCCCAAAGGGTGCCAAGAAAATATCCTCAACCACCACCAGCCTGAACTTCGTGCTTTTATGTTGTTTAAACCAAATTCTGACACTTACCACCCAAATGTCACTGAAGGAATCATGAGTCATCAAACCAGACAATGCTTTTTCAGTTTTCTATTGTGACATCTGACATAAACAAGTCATTTTCACCCAGAGAGCTGCTACTCATTGGATATTCTCTCTTTGTGAGGCCATGCTCTGCAAACCCTCCAGACGGTTGTGTTGGAAATCCCAGCAAATACTCACCAGTCCATCTGGCACCAACAACAATGCCACATCAAATAAGATGTTCACCGTTCTTTCCCATTCTTATGTTCAGTTTAAATTTTAGCAGGTCACCATGACCATGTCTGCGTGCCTAAATGCATTGAATTGCTGGTACGTGATTGGCTGATTAGGTATTTACATTAACAAGGAGTTGTGGTATCTAATAAAGCAGTCAGTGACTTACACTCACGCTACTGATGTAGTTTGGTTTGTTATCTTTCTTTAATTATAACAATAAATTAGCCTTCTTACAGTTCTTTTGTTTCTTACATCCCACAGCTGCATGACTCCTGTCATAGTTGAGGGGGAAAACAAAACAAAACAGGGAGATGGTGAAAGCCGGTCATGGGTCATTAATCGCTACAGGAGTCGTGGTCACTTTGGCCTGTCGCTAGCTAAATCATAACACTGCATCAGCCACACAAACACTGTTTTTGAACATTTACTTTCCCGTAAGTATATTGCATTCAAAATGTAAAGGAGTTTGCAATAAATAGCATTTTCCTCGCAACCAACAGGACATTATTTCACAAGTGCTCTTTATTTTTATAGCTAAAGTAGGTGTTCAGTAGCCATCTTAAAATGCCATTTTGGCTTTTAAAAGTTACACCAGGAGCTCAGAAAGATGTAGCTTTCTCATTTATCACTTCTCAAATGTAGCTGTTTGAGAAGTGATAAATGACCAACCTCAGACGGGTGATTTACAGTCTAATTTCCCTGCTGAGCACGTTAATAACCTTCTAATTGAGGGTGTCTGCAAGTAATACTTAACAGTGTGTGTATAAAATCTGCTTTGGAGGATGTCAGTTGTTTGTTTGCTATCATTGGTCTCTCTTTTTTCATTTTCATGTACCTGCAGCACACCCTGGTGTGTGTGTGTGTGGGGGGGGGGGTGCATAGGCTTGCCACATGCAGTCACACTTTTGTCATGAACAAATGCTGCTTGAACATTCAGCTGTGTGGACCTTGACTTCTTTGTCTGTTTTGCTGCACACACACACACACACACACACACACACACACACACACACACACACACACACACACACAGAGTTTTGTTCTCTCAGGGCTTAATTTATGTTGATCCCATCTGTCAGGAAAAGCTGACATGACACACCAGCTATTTATACACGCCTCTGTCTTCATGTGTGTTCCATGCATGTGTGCACATGCACGTGTGTGCGCTGATGCCGCTGATGGCATCCCATCATCCCATTGTGTTCCTCACCTCAGACCGGATCACCACGGTGACTGTACACACTCTTTTCTCCCACCTTTCATCTCCATCCTTCAGCTGACTCGCTGGCTTTTATGTCTCCATGTTTTCCTTCTGTTTGCGCCTCTTAGTCGCCCATAACGCTGCACGAATTCCTCATTCAAGTGTATCACAGTGGATTGAGTTTTCACTCAGCTTTTAATGAACAAACATTCTTTTATTGTTTGGGTGAAACAGCAGGAACGTGCTGCAAAGATAGGCACACTGTGTTCAGCCCAAGGTTACCATTTTATTACTGTCATACCTCAGTGCGAGTTGGACTGCACTATTTTGTGCACAGAAGGTCGGGAAACATTCTGATGAAGTCTTGGAGACAAAATAGTGAGTGACCTTTGACCTCAAACAACATTTCATTAAAAAAAACCCACGGATTGCATATAAAAAATCAGGTGGACCTGCAGTAAAACATACCCTTCTTGATTCATGGTTTATTTAAAACTACATGGAGCCATAATTTACAAAACAAACATGTGTTTTACTTAGGAACTTGAAACTAGCCGCTATGACCATAAACACATCTGGAAAGCATTTACTGGGGTAGCAAATCAAGTGAACAGTAGGCTCATTTTACCATGAACACTGAGGAGTCGCCTCCTGCTGGCTTTCAGAAATAATGCAGGCTTAAGACACTTCACGAGTGGAAGCACAAACTCAAGCCTTCTTGAAGTTATAACTTTAAATACTTTATTCTAGTGTTCACAGATACGTTGTTGTAATGATTGATCGGTTGTTTGAGTTATTGTTGCTTTCCTATCAGCTGGAGTCTGGCCACTTTCCTCTGCTGCTCACTGGATATTTTTGGATTATTATCCATAAATCATAGAAATGGTTTCGTAGGAAAATCCCATTGTTCTCATTTGCGTCTCCCAGGCACACCTCCTCCTTTTAATGCATTTCCTTCTCATTAGTACGTGGGGATCCACCTGCCAGTCCCCTCTGAGGCCTTCCCCAGACCACAGCATCAGTTCACTGATGTTACAGGTTGTTGTGGAAATAAGGGGATGCTGCACAGACATGACCCAGGCCCAACTTTTTGACATGTGTTGTTGCCATCAAGGTACAAAATAAACCACTTTCTCAGTTTATAATAATATGATTATAATTATTATCCATCCATCCATTCATTCATTCATTCTCTGCCGCTTATCCTTTTCAGGGTTTTCATTAAAACTTCAGAGAGCCTCCGAGGTTTTCTGCAATTGGAGGTTATAGATTTGCAGTTTGGGATAGCGAGCAGGTAAATAATTAAAGTGCGCCATGCTGATAAATATCAGCCATTTTTCTGTGCTGTAACTTTGCATTTTCCTGATGTCTGGTACTTTAACTCTAATTTCACTTGTGTAAAATTCACCACTGGTGATTGCAGAACTTGAGGCTGTCTACTTCTTGCCCTACTTTCTACAGGTAGGTCAAGCTGACAGACCTGCTTCATGCAAATTTGACAGGGCATCTCCATAACTCCCTCCTTGGCCCCTTGAATGAGGATTTTATTACCATGACAAAAGCCATGTGAGGCGTGGTTTAAATATAGCACTGATTAACAAAGCTGTTCAGCCATTTATCCCCTAATACGCTGAGCTCTTGTGCTGCCGATTCATTAGTTTGGTGTTTTGAAAACCATCATCGCAATTGCAAAGAAGGAGCACTCGAGCTGGCCCGCGTCCCTTCTGTTTTTCCCTTATTAATATGTAAAATTATTCAGCAAGGTCCTTCAAAATCTAATCACGCCATCTCTCCTGACGGGTCACCTGTGGCGTCAATAAGGCACGCGTTGTGAGCTTTTATGGAGCAATCAGATCGTACGCTCAGAAGGCTGCGCGCACTCATGTGAAGAAACATTAGGGCATGGAAATAAAAATCTGGGTCTGAAACTATTTAAAGAAAATCTGGCCGGTGATGTCACTGCGCTGATGTCATCCGAGGCGTCATTCTGGGGCAAAGGGAGAATTTCAGGTCATCTTGTTTTGAAAAATTACAGAGATTTGACAGAAAAGTAAGACCGTTTTGCTTTAGTTTGTAGCTGCCCAGTGTTGTTGTTGTTGTTATTGTTTTTTGAATATCTTCTTATTGAATCGTCTTTCATTTCAGTGTTATTTAACAATAGAAACCTCTGCAGAAGCTTGTAGCTGATGCAATCCTCATAACCCAGATGAGATTAAACAATTCGTTGTTTGCCACAGTTCATTTAGAGAAGGAGAAATTCAGTAGCGGTTATGAAAGGTTTTTAGCCTTGCCAAAGAAATGAAATAGAGAATAGAGCGACATCTGCTGGCCACAGAGATACATCACAGCCAGAAATAATATCTTATCTTATTACAAGATTAAAAGAAAGGGTTAAAAGAAAGTTTGTAAAAATAGCAATGACAATAATAATTCCGAAGTAATGTAATTGACTTTTTTTAATATGTGCATTTAGTTTTATTCTTTGTCGGGTTTTTTTCTTTTCTTTTCCTTTTTAAAATTTCCTGTGGCTTCATCAACCAGAAACCACATCACACTTTGATGCTTCACTTTTACTGGAGGCAATGCAGTGTGTATTAACCCAGCGAATGCAGGATTTTATTCTTTTAGATCAAAGTTCGGATTTCACAATAGAAGCAAACAAAAACAAGCTGTAGAATAAATTTCATTTTATTTTTTTATTTTTTTATTTTGCATTTTCAGTATATGTTTTGCTGTACAATAGCTTATACACAGACAAATAAAAGAAAATCAATCTGAAGATTTGATGGTTTGAAAATAGATTCGTACACCAAGAGATCTGCTTGGTTATACTGTTATTAAAATGTTCATTTCACACTCGGTTATGCTGATCTTGGGGTGGTGGCATTCTTCGACTGGATGGATTCAATGATTTTCTTTACCCACTGCATGGTTGGATCAGCACAGAGTTGTTTATCACCCACCGTCTTTAAGCTAAAGCAGAGACAAAAAATTAATGATACTGACAACTTGTATATATTTTTTTAAATATATCTGTAAGCATACTAGATATATACTGGTCTGCTTATTTTGAACTCTGGAGTCACTTACAGCACGCCTTCCATTGCACACCGTTTGTCTGTGTATTCGAAGCTCGTCACTCTGTTGGCTGGAAAACGTTTGTGGAGGAACTGAAAGCAGCATTTTTCTGGACCGAATGTGCCTGAAAACATTATAGAGATATAAAGAACTATTAAAAGAAATCCAAGTGGAAAAATATGTTACTATATCACCGTAAAATTGTCTTTTACAGTTGGCTGTTTTGTGTGTCTGTGAACTTTTCAAAATCACAGGACTATGATTGTTGCAGTAATGTTGTGTTAAAAGGCCTCAGTTCAGTTTGTCTGTATTTTTAAGAATAACAATGTCTTTCATTTTAGCTTTTGTTCATCTAAGACTTCTTTTTTAAATCAGTTCCTTTTTTGGCCTTTCAGCAAACACGATCACGCTTAATTAAAAAAAGTTCAAATGACCAAATTTTGACTTTTGAAAGACAGAAAAGGAGGAGCAATTTGCCCTTTACGAGAAAAATAAGTAGCATGCAGTCATCTTACTGTCAGACGTAACGAGAGACGACAAAAGAACGATGCAGGCCATCAGAATGACGGGGTTCTTCATCATCATCATTTTCTTCTTTGTTGTTGTCCTGCTTGTTTCTGTTTTTCTCTTCGGTCTGCTTGCTCACCTGCACAGCTCGGTGTCTGTCTTCTTTCACACAGCCCCTCTCCCTTTTATTAAGCTGATATCATATGCATGTGTACGCGTGTGCACATACGTGCATGCGTCTCTGTGCAGAACATGTACAAGGTAGCAGAACAAGTTCCATTACAAAAATATATGAGTTGCAACTCCCCAACATGCAAACAAAGTGCGGTTATGTGGTCAGCAGGGGAAAGAAGAATCGGGGGAGGAGGGCAAATGATGCTGTGGTTGAAACCTGTTTCTCTGAAATTGAAAACACAACTTCTCCACCTGAGTCACCTAATGTTGCTGTATGTGTGAGCGTATCTGTACTTGAGCATATGCATAATTGTGCATTCTGCAGATGCATTGCGGTTTTAAGCTTGTCTCATTGTTACAAGATAAGATAAGATGAGTTAAAATAAAATAAGATAAAATTACACATATTTGGGTATAAATGTGTCAGGAAAAATGTCTTAAATAAGTTGTTTCCCGGCCTGATCAAATTTATAGTGTATTTTTTAAGAGTGGCTCTCTTTCAAACTAAAAAAAAAAAATCAGGTTTTGCAACCACAACCTGTCTGCCAGCGGCTTTGTAGCTTTTCTGACCGTAGTGACATCTATTAGAAAGCCTTTTTCTGGCTTATTCACAGCATTTATGACTAAACTGATGCTAATGCAAACTCTTGCTTTGAAATCCAAACACCGGCAGCACTTTATAATAATGCCACACTATTGAGCATTACTACAGTATTAGTAAGTGGTTAATTCATCATTTATAAAGCATTACTCCACTTTCTCATGCGATTTATAAATATAGATATATTATTATGACTATGATTATGACTAAGATTGTGATTATTACTAGCAGTGATGTAGTAATAGTGATAGCTGTACATGGTGTAACCCTTACAAATGGATAAACATATCTTTATTTATAACTGGCACACTAAGGAGAAGTAATTAAGCACTTACTAACACCTTACTAATATCTTACTAATACTTAATAGTGTGACATTATTATAAAGCAGCACCGGATATAAACACTGTTAGGGTGGAGATGAGTGCTGTGGGACTGAAAGGTATGCACAAGAATGGGTTTGTGATTTTAAAATGTTCCGGTTTTTGTACTCGTATCCTGTTCTTAGAAGTTGTTAATGTGTTTTAAAGGTTTTTCAGAGATAACAGGAAACGATGGGATACATATGTTGTAGTTCCTGGTCCCCACTTTACTAACCTGTAAACCACAGGAAGTCCACTGCTCTCTACTGAGATAGCAGCACAGTTTAGGCAATAAATAGCCACCGAAACTCCAAAGTAGGTCAATATCAAACAGCTGCTATGACACATGAGACAAGATCATAATGGAGGTGGTTTTAATGTGTGAAGGAAATTTTAATATCAGGCCAGCATCAGCAAATCACATCTCTGCCAAGTCATATTACTAATTGTTTGATTTTTATCTCAATATTTGGTGATCACATGCTGATGTTATCGGTGTGTCTGAGCTGTTTGCGCAATAAAAATGTGGTTTGGGGTTTGTATTTGTACAATATGTTTAGATACTTTGTTTCTTTCAGTATGTATAGATAAAGATAAAATATCGAGAGGGAAAATCTGAATATATTTAGTATAATTTTAATGAGTTGGGGATGGAAACAAATTTTAAAAAAAGAAAAAAGAAAAAGAAAACCCCCCACGAGGCTGACTTCAGCAGAACTGCACCCTACACTAGCTCGAACTGAAACCTGTGGTTTGAAACAGGCAGGAGTGCATTTTAATATAAATGCATACATGTGCATGTGTGAAACCCAGTAGAGTAACACATCTGCTTCGACAATAGAATTTCACTTATTTGTAACCACCACGGGGGAAATTTTACTGTCATGTATCTAGTCACTGGATCAAAGTTAGAAGGCCTCAAGAGGGTTTATTGTAGATGTACATATAAAGCTTGTGACCAGTAAAAACATAAGACATAAATATAAAATGGCTTTAGATGATGTCCTGTTGTTGTAGACGAAATACAGTCATAAACATTTCAGACTTTTAACTTCAGTCTTTGATGACTCAGGAACGGTTCAAAGTCTAGTTTCTATTTTTTTGGTGACGGTGCAGAAAGGTTTTGTTCCTCAGGAAAGAACCGAAAACCTGCACAAGACATGACATGACATGATATTCGAGACCAGCGAGGTTTTAACGGAAAGTCTGAAGCGGAAAGCCCGCTTGCAGATTGGATTGAAGAGGCGGGACTTGCCAGCACCACAGGTAATGAACACCACAGGTTGTGCTACCTTAACCTCGGAGTTTTCCCCTATGATTTGGTGACAGGAAAAGTCTCCATGTTCAAAGTTCACCTGAGAACAGATTTAAGTGATTTAGCCGATTCAAAGTTAAAGTGTGTGACATGATGTAACGTAACGCCATTAACGTATTACCTCGTTAGGCATCTTTTAAGTTCTGTATGACAAATTTAAAGCAAACTCAGGTTGTGTCTTATTCTGATGTTTGCAAAAGTCACCTTCTATATCTAACATTGAAATTTCAGCTAGATTACCTAAAAACTACCATATTTCATGAACATGATGGATGGTACTATAAACAAATAGATTTTATGAATTTTGATAGAGTGCTAGATTGCTTTTATTTTAAAACTGAAAAAAGGTGTCAGTCTTGCAAGATGAATCCACTCTCTAGGGGATAAACAAAGAAAAGAAGAGGTTTAATGGAAGCGTCGCAAAGAATAATGCATGGATACTTATAGAAAAAGAAGAGGAATGACTGATCACAACCCAGACATGAAAAAAGATGCTAAATGGGTAAAAGCAGAGTGAAGCAAAGCCAGTGGTTTTCTGCTGAGAAAGAAGAATATAGTAAATGACAAACACAGGGACAGATGCAGGAAATCACAACATGAGTAAGGTGCTGAGTCGCCATATTTCAGCATTTTGACAGCGATGTCAAACATCCTGCTCTGAATTATCTGTGGGTTCTCAGTTGGCCTGAGATACAAATTATTTTCAGAGAAGCAAACCACCAAACGACACACACCAAATTCAGTTTTTACCACTACATTGCTGTATTATACACCGACACAGTCAAACACCAGCGACACACCAGGACTTAAAAACAATCCAGGACTCCTTTGGCTTCATTCAAACTGGAACATTAATTTTTTTATCCAAATGAAAGCGATTGCTTAAAAAAAATTATCTGTATTAAAAAAACTTAATTAAAAAAAACCAAAAACAGATGAATGTGTAGTTTCATTGTTGGGGTTTTTACCTTACATTATAACTTGGCTTCAGGCAACTGCTGTTTTGATTTGACATTATATAAATAAAACTGGATTGAATTAAATATATAAACGCCTATCTTAAAAATAAGATGTGTTGCTGACCATTAGGTGGCAGTGAGGATATGTAGAGGTGTTTTTTCTTTGCTCTTTTACATTTTTACGCAGCTCGCAGTGCTGTCCAAAAGTCCGGATCCACCCCTCATTTGTTTATACTTTTCTTCCAAGAAGCCAAACTTTCTATTGCTCAAGTGCTCTTGGGCAACAGTTCTTCAGGTTTTCTGAAAGCCTTTCAAAGTTTGTCTTTGGACATTGGCTAATTTTTCACTCATTTCCAGTCCAGTCCCTCCAACTAAAGACTGACCTGTAAATCATTCAAACGTCAAAACGGCAACAAACTGAAGGGATCAACCGATGTTGTGTCTGCACATAACAGATAACTTATCAAAGAACCAATTTTACATTGTATTTGTTAGTAGTAGCAAAATATAAAGAAACAAGTCTTGATAAATAATTATCACTCAGGTAAGGAAATCCCTGAAATTTGATTATGTTCATCTGGATGTCGTGTTTTAAGTGGGAGAAACATTTTGGCAGTAACCCGACTTCTTCACTGTTAGCTGACTCCACGTTTCCCCAACCTTATAAAAGGCACAATGACTGAAACTAGCACCACTGACTAACAATGGTATTTATCTTAAAAATAAATACAAGACCGTATTTACTTTTAAGGGTATTTTGTATAATTTCATTTTTTTTTTCTATTTTAAAAGGTACTTTAAGAAATGTTTAGTGCAGTAAAAAAAAAAAGTTCTGTTATTTACATTATTGAAACTCATTTTAATATACTTGTCATAATTTGACGTAGTGTTATTATTTTTAGTACAATATATTTTTTTCTATGTGGATCTAGTATATTTGTAGAATTCATTTAATTGTTTAGTAAAACAAACAATGACAATTTAAAAAATAGTGTTTTTTTAAACAGAAAATAAATGTATTCAGAAAAGTTGTACATTTATTCAAATTGTTATGTCTATAAACAGTTATAACCTGTTACTGTAATGCAATACAATAATATAATACAAATAAAAGTTTGAAAAATAAAATAATGAAAATTTAATGAAAATGAGAACTTATTTGACCCTGAAGAAGAGGTCAGAGGTGCAAAGTAATATATCTAGATATTTTAAATTTTTTACGCCGTACTTTCGATGTAAGTTATAAGCAATGACAACCAATTAGTCATTAAGCTGGTTTTAATGACCTCAATGGATGTAATCCAAATTTAATGGATTGTTAACATGACCTCATTCTACACCTCTGCAAAAGTTTTATAAGAATTAACTCAAGATTTTTTGTGAGCTATCGTGTTTACAAATAGAAAGAATGACACACATGAGCCCAGTCAAGAAGAGAAAATTTTAGATGGATTTAATGAGGGCTGGCTCAAGACGTGTGCACAGTACTGTACATTTTTGTTTCTACATTTGTATTTTTATTGTATTTGGAAGAAGCAGATCTAACAGGTACGATGGAGCTTCTGTCAGTACTTAATGCGACTGGTCTGCTAAAAGTTCAGTCATTCAAAATAAATGGTAAATGGCCTGTATTTGTATAGCTTTACTAGTCCCTAAGGACCCCAAAGCGCTTTACACATCCAGTCATCCACCCATTCACACACACATTCACACACTGGTGATGGCAAGCTACATTGTAGCCACAGCCACCCTGGGGCGCACCGACAGAGGCGAGGCTGCCGGACACCGGCGCCACCGGGCCCTGACCACCACCATGCTGTAATTTTATTACAAACTACTGTATGATTGCCCAGTGCACATCCTGTTTCTCTGTTAAGGAAAAAAAACATTTAAGAATCAGCATACACCCTCTCCTCTCTGCACATCCTCTCCTCTCGTCACGGTGATCTTTGACCGCTTCAGATAACGGATGCTCATTTATCAAAGGATACGGCGTTCCCTCAGCGTAGTGGTGCTCCACGACAACGAGTCTGCCTACAGGAAGAAAAAGAAATCCCACTCTGCTTTACACTCAGACATCAAACCCACCATGAGACAATTAAAGGATAAATCAGAACTACAGTGGAGCGGCGGGGACGACTGGTGGGAAGTGACTCTGAGGTAAATTTAGGCCTAAGCAGTGCCAGGAGACACCTCCGTGGGTCTAAAGATGGCAAGAATTTTATTTTTATCGCATTACTTAACATGTAAAAACAGTCGGCCAATACGACTCTCACACAGTAAGTTATGATTAGAATAACTGCCTGTAAAAGTAGCTGAATCAGAAACATCTGTAGGGAGCTGTGTATATCTGCCTTTAGATGATGTGTTTGAGTTTGTGGGAATACTGAAACATTACTGTGGCACAATGCATTAAATCTTGTCTGAACGTGAGAAGTGACTGCAATACTGATGTTTAGCTGCGGTCCACGCCTGAATAAATAAGACCTGCTGTCAGCAGTTGAGTCAGTCTGGTGCCTGCTGTCTCTGAAAAACATAACGTTCCCTGATATCATATCAGAGGATTCCTCATTCTGACATCTCTTATGTAACTCTGACCAAACCTTTGTTTCCACAGACAGTTTGGGTGGGCACGCATCTGAAACAAGATCTCCACACAGAGAGACAGATTTAGCCACATCAATGAATTTATTACATACTTGCCATCATATTTAGCTCGTATTTGACCGCCAGAGGCATTATGATTATTAATGTCAAAGCTAAAAATGGTTTGTCCTGCTTCGCGTCAGATCAAGAAGACTCTAGTCGCACCTTGCCATTTCTATCTAAGATTCTCACAGAGAAACTTCCTGGAAGGGAATTGTTTGGGGCTGGAAATCCTGGGAAAGTTAAAAGAATGTGAAACTGATAACTAACTGATACCTGTGCCCAAGGACACTTCAACATACAGACCAGAGGAGCCGGGCATTGAACCGCTGTTTGTCCACCGGAACACAAGGGCCAAAGGATTCTGAGGTCAAAGGTCAGACTTGTTCGTGAAGAGATTTTTTGGGAAAAAAAGGCATGCGTGTGGTTGTTTTCACAGGATGTCCACCCCGTCCTTGGCTTCAGTTTTAAGCCAGGGGGAGTTCAAGGAATGGTCACCAGGATTTGGGATTATACTCTACACATACTCACACACATAGAGTCATATATGCATACATGCATGCATATAACACTGAGGCTGCGTCCACACTACCCGTCTGAAAACGCGTCCGCGTCCACACTAGTGTTTTCAGTCGTTTTCACAGGGTTGTACGTCCACATTGAAACGGCTGAAATCGCTTACGTTCCAGTACTGCGCATGCGTGAAACGCAAGACGATTCGACCTGCCTCATTTCTGTCTGTCGTTTGTTTACTTTCTCTTTGAAACGTCGTGGCAAAATGTCGAGGAAAAGCACCGAGTTTTTTAAATGGACTAATAATGAGGTGGAGTTGTTGCTGCGAGTAACACAAAAGTACAAAGTTGCAAAAGCGAGTGAGAATTAAAGAATTTGAAGAAAAGCTATCGGGAGCATGTACAGACTGATATTAATCTTTAATAGGGCTGTCAGAATCGAGAGCAAACAAAACAACTGCTGTGTGATGCCCTCAGCTATCTTAGTTTAATTGGTCAATTGACTGCATCACATGACTAAAATGTGTCATCGTTTTCGGAAAGGCGGTTTCAAATGTATCCGCTTTGGAGAGCGTTTTCAAAACGCTGCGTTTTACTTGACCGAAAACGCCGTCTCGGTGTGGACAGAAGGCCAAAACGGAGAGAAAAAGATGCGTTTTCAAACGAAAATGTGGACATGGCCTAACACTCACACACCAACTGTCATGTGACGGACAAACATGACATCAAATCATTTAAAGTGTTGAGCATTGTCTGTATTTTTGAAAGCCATTCACAGACTTTGGTGCATCCTTATCTTTATGTTAGAGATAGGCACTGAATGCAGGCAGTACATATGTCTGACTCTGTGATCACTACTTTAAATTCACTACCTGACAGACACACGGCTTAAAGACAAGATTTCCTGTATTAATTAAATGAATTTAAATAAAATACTCTCAGTAATAACAAAAACGAAGTTGAACGGCTGTGTTCTGTTTTGCTGTCGTCCTTTGCTTCTCACACTTTGTGCCCATGGACACCGAACGCAATTAGCAGCCGGGTGTCACCACTCGGCCGACCCGGTGACTGCTACACCCTCTGCCACACTCACACTGCATGACTCACAAGTGGATGTGCCAACTAAAAAGGGTTGGAGAGATACAGTGGGAGATCCCTGGTGCGGTCCTTTTTATAGAAAGGTGACCTATCAAAGAATTGAAGGAAAAACCCGAAGCCCTGAACCCTAAGGGATCTGGTGATTTGTTGGTTTGGTTCACTTACAGGGAAAGGTGATGAAAGATTTCTGTTTTGGTCTCTTCCAAGGCCTCCATCTGACCATATGGGAAACAATGACCGATGTGTTAGAGAGCGCTTCCCTCCAACAGAGTCTCAGATACTCATTGTTGAGCAGCACCGACGCTTCCTGAGACACTTCAGTTTGTAAATTAGCATTGTTTGCCAGTGGAAACAGTGACACATCATGTCCCTGTCACAGCACTATAGTGACTCCTATTGGCTGGTCAAAGAGATGATGAATATAGCAGTGTGATATAGCAGTGTGAACTTTCCACAAGTTGCGTCCTCATGGTGAATCTCATGCTTGGCAGATGAAAAGAAGCAGCTACCATGAGTATGCCTGTTTCCAGGCCAGCTCAGATCAGGAGTGAGAGGATATGCAAACCTTCAGAAACGAGGAGCACTTGGCCTCTGACCTCAAGAGTCGTAGGTAGCGTTTTAAAATGAGATCATTCAGAGATGAACATGGAGAACACAGGCCATTTTATTAGGTACACCTTACCAGCACTGGTTTGGACCTCCTTTTGCATTCAGAGCTGTCTTAATTATTCACATACTGACATGATAGTATCACACAGTTGCTGCAGATTTGCTGCACATCCATGATGTAAATCTCCCGTTCCACCTCATCCCAAAGGTGTCATGTTCAAGAAACCAGCTTGAGGTGATGTGATGCTGGAAGCAGCCATCAGAAGACAGTTACTCTGCAGCGCAGTTAGGCCCAAATTGAGCCATGAAAATATCAATGGCCTGAACCATTGATAGACAGCAGTGTATATTTTCCTGACTTATGTTGTCCCTGTTTTGGTGAGCTTATACGCACTGTAGCGTCAGTTTCCTGTTCTTAGCTGACAGGAGTGGCACCTGGTGTAGTCTTTATGTTATGTTATGTTATGTCTTTGCGTTTATGTTATCCTTTTGCATTATTTAATATTGTATCATCTTTATATTTATTTGATATACTTTGGTTGTATTCAGACTGTATGTGCATACTGCACATGATGCATTTAGTCCTCAGTATTTATTAATAACTTTTTATTCTTGTCTTCATGAGTCAAATTCTTTTAAAGACCATTAGATGTTGGTTAGTAGAGATCACATTAAGGCTGCAATTCTCACATCACCATCCTCTGTGACATATGAGATAAAGAGCATCACCCCCACCCAATGCTCTTCCGGTTTGCTCGAGTGGATGAAATGAATCCTGATGTACGGCTTCCTCATGCGTGCTTCTCCACCAGATAAACATAGGCATCAATCACGCGCATCCACTGTACTCAAACACAGGTGCATGTTCATACATCACCGCTGACAGATGCGCCATGTTTAGTAGAACAAGGGGAATCAGCTCAGAATACGCTGTTCTTTCCTGCTAAAAAGACAAACAATGAACCAAAAACAGAGACAAACACATTTCAGCATGTTTTTGCCATTCTTGGAATACTGGATTCCTTCTTCCTGCCTGTTTATGTCTATTTCTGGTTCACATCCATCAGCCAGTCGTAGAAGTCCACAATTTGCAGGAAAGAGAAAAATAGTGGACTTGAAATAGGCTACACAGAGTTATTTATGTTTCTGATCACAAATTTTTGCCTGTCATATATTACGTGTTTTTCATGATCTAGGGGTGCTTCTCACACACTAAAAATATTCACTAAAAAGAGCATATGCAGTTTGATTTGCATTATTAAACATGAAACATCCCTCTGGGTACTTAAAGGTGATAAAATGTAAAAAGTTAACGCTTACAAGACTAAGCTACACACATAATGTTAATATGAAAACATATTACGGTGAAGGATCCACGTGTGTGTGTGTGTGAGCGCATGAGAAAGAAAGGGAGAGAGTGATGGAGGTCAAGGTGCAACAGACAGGAAATGGGGGACAAAAACAGAACTTCCTGTGTGCGAGAAAAGAGAGCTGCATCTTCACTTTATGTGGTATATGTATATGTGCGTGCGTGTGTGCGCACGTGTGCATGTGTGTGTGTGTGGTATCTTTTAGGAGAAATTTAAGTCATAATACAGAGGAATGTTTTGGCTTCCTGTCAAACATAAACCGCATACATACATACATACATACACATGGAAGTCTCTAGATAATAGAGTAATGTCTGTGGTCCCATGCTTGGTTTCCTGTCACTTGGAGCTCGTCTCACGCTGTGGTCCACGTCAGATACACTTGCAAAGCAATCTGGAAATGTGCCCTCATGTGCCGCACAAAATCTTTTTAAGAATTTAGTCAGAGAAGACATTATCACCAGTTAAGCATGTGTTTGGTGTTACATAGAAGGGAAAACCTCCCTGAACTGAATCCGAGATAAGAACAAGCCCCTGGAGAAAAGAAAGACAGTTTCCATACTGTACAGTTTCTTCCACCCTATTTTTTATTGGCTGGGGGCTTAAAAAACATGCTTTTTGTACATTCATAGAATTCCTTGAATGCATTTCATAGATCAGCCTTTCAAGTTTCTGGAAAAACGTATGTGAAAAAGAAAGCAAACCCTCTTAAAGGTTATACTTATCAGGCCATATTATTTATTCAACAAATACTGACCCTATTAATGCTTTAGAAAAGGATAAAAATGCATCATCAGCAAGTGTGAGCACGTCGATTAAAGTAGAAGTTTTGACAGTTTGATGAACTGAAGCATTCAGGCGTGTGTTAAGTCAATGCCAAGGAGGATAGACATCAGCAATGATCTTACAAGAGCAAGTGCTCATCAATCTAGGAAGGGTTATAAGGGCATTTCCAAACCTATCATTCAACAGTGAGGAAGATTATTTACAAGTCGAGAATATTCAAGACAGATGCTAATAGTCCTAGGAGTGGATGCCCCACCCATTTCACCCCAAGACTGATTGTGCAAGACTCAAAGAAACTGCAAAAAAACCCAAGAGCTTCTTCCCAGACTCTACAGGCCTCGGTTAGCATGTTACCTGTTAAAGTTCATGACAGTACAATTAGAAACACACCAAATAAGTAGGACTTATTTGGAAGAGTTAGCAGGAGAACGCTTCTTCTCTCTAAAAACATCGTGGCAACACGGCGTAGCTTTGCAAAGCTGCGTCTGAACAAACCACACGACTCCCAGACCAAAGTGACGTTGTTTTGCTATAATGAACAGCGCCACGTTTGGAGATAACCAAACACAGCATGTCAGCGCAAACACCTCACACCACCTGTCAACCACGGTGGTGGAAGTGTGATGATTTGGGGCCTTTTTTGCAGCAACTAGGATTTGGGTGCCTTGCATTTACCGAGTGAGCCATGAACTCCTCTGTAGACCAAAGTATGTCATCTGTTGGCCAGTAAACAGATCACATGTTACTGGTCCAAACTGGATCTTAACTACAGAACAGTGATCCCAAGCACGGCATCAAATTTACAACAGAACGGCCAAAGGAGAAACGAATCAAGATGTTGCAATGATCCAGTCATCAACTACAAGAAACCTGTGCATAAACAAATGCCTGCAAACTGTATAAAAAGGTCTACAATTCCCTGACAGCAATGTGAGAGACTGAGAAAGTCATACAGAAAACGATGACTTTAAGTTGTCGCTGTTAAAGGTGGTTCTACGAGCTAATGAATCATTGTTTTTCACACCCTCCTTCTGTATTTCGACAGTCTAATGCGTTGTTGTTCCTCTGAGTTGTATTTAAATCATTTCCATACCTGATAAGGACCAGATGATTTTTTTATTTCTTTATGTTCTGATACACAGAACCTTAGACCTGAAAGAGGATCTACTTTTCCTCTGAAATGAAAATTCCTCTAAAAATCTACACGTGTTTGGTTACAGTTCAGTTTACTAGAATTAATCTGAGGACTTGCAAATCAGAGAAATGATGTCAGAGTCTTCTGGCTTCCAGTGTTGCAGCTATAATTGCACTAAAATAATTTATAGCCATTTTTCCAAATCTTTTCCTCAGTTTCTTGGGTGGGCGGGTGCAAAATATATACTGCACATGATTTCCTTTTTGAAAACAGAGTCAACACTTAGATAGTTGTTACACATGAGTTTTATTACACTGTCGGCCTGTTTACATTGACAGAAAAGCAGTGAAGGACAGACTTAAGTACTGCATCACCAGCATAAAAACAGCCAAAATACCGTAACGCTAGTGTTTCCACTTAATGTGTTTACACAGGGTCTGAAAACAACTTGTGAATTTGACGAGAATCCACATCCAAGTCTTTTTTTTCCCCACAGTCCAATCTTGCACACCTCCGAAACTTGAGCCGTAACGGGATAACGCCTGTGCGATTTCCCAACTCGAGTTAATGGAATGCAGTAAGTCTTCTTATGTGCATTTGATTCACAGTAAAGCACGAGGGTCAGAAAACGGCCATGAGCTGGAAACATTTCGATGAAGACATGCTTAAGCTTTTTGTTGCCATGTGGGAATCCAGTTTTACTTATTTGAGTTGGGTTATCTAATGATACACCCAATAAAACATCTGTTAACAAACATGAACATGGTCCTAACATGCTATATTTCAGGAGACACACTCACACACACACAGGTACCGGTGTGTCAATAGAGTGATGGATTGGAAACATGGCAAAGAAGAATTACATTTATTACATGTATACAATTTCAATGTGTGACATGGAAAGTTTCCAGCAAAAACACATAGAACAATGTTAAATGTGTCAATTAGTGTCATCACAATAAAAACAAACGGTGCTTTCAGACTATTACTTTTGGTTATACTACATTATTTAGGAAGGTGAAGAATAACTGATCAGTTTTCAGTTGATAACCCACTAACATACTCCACCCTCAGTAGTTTTAATAATGTTTCTCTTATGAATATATACTGTATATACTACAAATAATAACACTGATAACATGTGGTCAGATACCATTGTACATACATACAATAACCAGGATGTGTCCACACAGAACAATAGATGCGTGTCCATTCAAAATTGAAAGTCCGACCAAAGCGGTTATTCAGAGCATGCTGTCGCGCTAGTTTCCAAACAACACCCATAATATGGTCTGTTATTATAATCTCAGTATCAGCACGTGTTAATGGGAATCATACAGGTTCCTTCGTCCAAAGCAAAAGGTCGAGCAGCACGTCACATTTAATACGAAACGCAGGCCTGTTCCTCTTTAGGATGTCGTTTTCATTCTGTTGTCTGTATGTGCGCATTATCTCAAAGTACAAGGAATGTAAAATCTTCTGGTTTACATTTAAAAACACGTAATTTAATTTGGATTTACTTCTTAGAGTAAACTGAATACTAATAATCATCATAATAATAAATCGGTTTGACCAAAGGTAAAGTTTTAACAGAAAAAGACTTTATTTTTGTCTTCACATTGTTGCAATATTTCTCCTTTTTCCAGTAGTTTAGTTGAACGTACATATATGTCTTTATATTCCAGTGTTTCTTCTTTTGCACATGTCTAACTCCTGTCCTACTCCAACAAGTATTCTGCTTTAATTCTGTAAAGCTGAGAGCCATGGTTTGCATTCTTGAAACACTAATAAAAGCTATTTAATTTTATAAAATTAATCTTATCTGGTTTAATCCTAATGAAGAGGTAAACGCACTTTGTTTTTTATTTTTTTGTTACTCAAAGCTTGCAGCCAGTATGCTAACAGTCTCAGTCGCGTGAAGATACATTTGAATGCATTGGCAGCTTAAATTAGGAAATTAAGACTACAGATCAGACGATAACAGCAACAGAACAGGAAGAAGACTTGAAATGAGCTCTACTTGTGTTAAATTGTTTTGTCTTTGTTCTTGTTGTTGCTACAGGATGACTCCTTTTCTATTAAAGAACATTTTCTCTGGGGAAGGGGGCTACCTATGGGTTCTAGGGCTGAGTAGGTCATTACGGGTAATCTGAATTACATTTATTCAGCTATTTTCCTCTTGGAAGGAGGCACCAGGTGTCCAGGCAGCTCTGATGGTAGTTCATGTCCCTCAAGTTTCACCTTTATCAGATGATTGGCTAAAGCAAACTCCTCATCGTCGAGCATGCCGTCCTTATCGATATCTGCCAGCTTCCAGATCTTGCCCAGCACTGTATTGGGCAGTTTTGACTTGACCATCTCCTTCTTGGCGTTGGCTCCGGTCACCTTCCCATTGACAGGAGATAACGTGTAGAAAATCTCGTCGTAAGCAGGTTTGTCGCGAGCGACGACCCACTCCGCTTCGTCGATGCCTTCGCCGGCTCCTTCGCCGTACCCGTGACCGAATGGGCCGTCCAACGTGCCGTCAAACGCACCGCCCTTCACTACTGCGTTGGGCCGCTGGGTTTCCTCTTGTCGGACCAGGACCATTAAGCTGGCGATGTCATTGGCCAACATGTCATCGACCGCCTCCAAGAGTTTAGGTTTTAGAGGCTGGAATTTGTTGAGATCCTGAGCTTGGAGTTGGTCCTGGAAAAAACACAAGTTTGTCTCAAGTTAGGTTATAATCTATATATAAACGATACCCTCAGCACAGATAAAGATCATTTTAAAATACACATCTGTAAAGAATGCTGATGTAGTCAATCAAATGTTCCAGAAGTATTCTATAAAATTACTTAAGTCACTGAAGTAACAATAAAATATGCTTCAATAAAAGTTTCACTTTAGTAATATTTACAAGTACAATTAGGTAAGCATTACACAGTTCAAGTAAATAGCCTGGTACTTATATCACTATAGCACTCAAAGTGCTTTCTACTACAAGCCTCACTCACACAGATTAATCTATACCCTTTTTGTTTTCTACACTTTTACTTCCTTACTTCCTCCTTCTCCTTTTCAAACATAAAATGGTCAACATTTTATGTTTTTTCCATGTGAATTTGATGGATTTCAATGATTTTGGGTTTATTTATTTTTAGTGCATTGATACTTGTTATTTATGTGTTCAAAACAAAGATTGGATTGACAAACTGATTGATTACATTCAAAAATACTCTGATGGATGTAATATCTTGCCCAAGGATACTTCAGGAGGAGCTGGCGATCAATCTACCGACATACTGCTTGATAGCTGCACAAGTGATGTACATGAGTTAAAGTACTCAGTTAGCACTCTACTTTCAATGGAACTCTGTTTCATCCCATTTGTAGCCACAAAATATCTTAAAGTACATAAAGGAAAATCGAGTATTGTTCCAAAGATCAAAAAAAGAAAATAGAGAAACACAAAATACAGAGTGGTATACAACGTTATGAGAAGCTTATTGAAATGTACAAAATGGCCCACAACATCAGAGGCTGACAGTTCTCTGTGCAGTAAGGATTAAGATCAATCTTATATGACAATAATAATAACAACAACAACAAGTTAATAAAGACCAATTATCAACATTTCCCTCATCAGTTAAAGTCTCTGCTGAGTGTGTTGTACTTCAGTGGTTAGCTCAGGAAACGGTAAAACTCTGTGACTCTCTGACTGTTACTACTCTCTCTATTTCACTTCCTTGTTAGATTTTTAAAAAAACAAGACATCAGCTAAAATTGCAATTAACTAACGCTACTCGTGTAACTTAAAATCAGTGAAGCCCTTGCATTCATTCCAATCATGTCAAAACCTCATTTACTAAACCTTAATCCTTTGCTTCGCTGCTTACCTGCATCTTTTTCAGATTAGGAAAATCTCCAGGTGATATCTGGTGTTCTCTTTCGATGCGTTTGTAGATATCTCCAAGGCTGGCGATGAGCTCTTTCTTCTTGTTCTCCTTCCCAAACACAGCAGGCATCTCTTTTTTAAGTGAGCTGATGATATAAGCGTGGACCTGCAGATTAAGAGAGTTATCGATGACTTCACATGGAAAGTATAAGCAACTGTGTTTGAATTCATTAAGCTTTTATTTGTTATTCTTGTTATAGGTGCTAATTGATGTTTATTAATTGATGGGAGCAGAAAATGCTCTTTGAGCAGGTACTAGGAGACTAAATTCTTTATAAATTTCAGTTAAAATGATTCAAATGATTCCACTTCAAAATCGTGTCTGTTATAATATTCCACATTATGCTATAAAGCAACATCCCAAGTATGCAGAAGTAAAGAGCTATATAAAAAAAGAAACTGTGGAAAAACTGAGCTTGGAGTAGGTAAAAACAGGATCAAGTGCAGCAAAGGTAGTTAATTGTTAACTTTTTATGAGTGGGGAAAAAAGTCACCTATTAAATGTCATGAGATTGACTTGTTCTTTTTGTTTGTTCTTCCAAGGCCCACAAGAGACACAAAGAAAAACTGATGCAAAAATGCGTGCAAGGAAAAGAAAAACATCTCTATCTGTGATATTTAACCAGACACACGACTGAAGCACTCTAATAAATCTATGAGCTCATACAAAGTAGATAATCAGATTACTTTAAAATAAAGATTATGTGTTTTATTGTCTCGGGTTCTCCTTGTAATGATTGAATTATATTTGAGCTTCTGACAAGTGGGTAAAATGTAACACAAGCCACTGTGACAACATTAAGCTTGAGGACACTTAATATTGCATAAACCAGATTAGTCATCCACTTTACTGTTACCTTTGTGGGCATTTCTTTTAATAATTAACAAATTCTAATTCACATTTGGAGTCCACTTTTCATTACAAAAAGGTTTTTCCTGGAAAAAGCGTTTAAACAATATTCATCAGAAACTAAACGTGCAAAAAAAAAGAAAAGAAAATTTGTTCAGTCACTGCGGCGATACACGCATCTGGGTCTACCTCATGTCCTTGAAACTCATCACAAAACACACCAACACCCATCAGCTGTCTAACAGGAAAACTGTGCTCGACTCTCAGTGTGATAAACCTGTGCGTGTTTGACTGTGTGCACTTGTGCGTTTCCTCTGCTGTGTTTCCTCGAACTACAACAGGCAGCAGACTGTCGCCTACCTAACTTCCTGTCCATTGAGGAAATGGGAAACAATTCATTGTCATTTATCTAACTCTATTAGTTCTGCGAAACATCTCTTTCTGTCAAGGTTAACAGCTGAACAACACAGCTGAGCACAATAAATAGGAAGCACACAGATAAATCGGTGATACTGACAACTTAAACATGTCAGCATGGTGTAACAGCTCAGCACTAAATGTAGGAAATGTTGCGTAACATCGGCGTTATTTGACGTCAACTGTTTCGAACATCCTGTGTCGCAGGTGCTCCTCACCTTGGCTAGTCTTGCCCTCTTTATCAGATCATTGAGTTTTCTAAGTGCTGCATTTCTCGGTAAGGACTGGATGTCCTTAAATAAGTCCTGTTCCTCGGCCTCGAACAGCTTCCTGTTGTCAGGAATCAACAGCGGGTGGGACCAAAATGAACCGATATAGACGCGAATCACCTGTCAGTAAGGGAGACAGAACAAAAAATAAGTAAATAAAGTCAGAGGCAAACTGGACCATTCTTCACATAATATGCCATTAACAGTCCTTCAAATGGCCACCATTATGGATCATAGCTCCCCAGATATTATTTAAAAACATTAAATATAAAGTCTTTAAATACTCCTACAACCAGTTAACAATTCTGCAACCTGTGAGCCCACAGGCTAGTCTGCAAACTTTGTCTGTGGGAGCCAGCTTAAATGGATATCAGATGACAAATATCTGGTTCAAAGCTCCCAGTTGCATCTGATGGTCTTTATTTTAAGAATCCAGATCAATAAAAAATACATGTACAATTGCCAGTGGTTTTAAAAATTCAATTTTGGCTAACGCAGCCCCTCTTTTAGTCTCCGTATTGATCTGCACCAACTCAACTCAGACTAGAAAAGGAAGTCTATAATCTTGTACCTCAGCCACAGATTTCACACATTTATGTGCAGATATCTATGTGGTTGCAAATATTAACAATCAAGTGCCTAATTTCATTATTTCACTCTAAAATTATTATTTCTTCAAAGCAATCTTTAAAAAAAAAAAAATCATTACAATTCTGTGATTTTGACATAGGTGAAAGGATCAATTACAGGCTTAAAACCGTATGAACGCCATCACAGAAACCCTCTATGTGCCTCTGTTTCTACAGTTTAGCGTACCTCAGGCGTGTTGACTATTTTCCCCAGTGACCACATCAGAGCACCGTACACTCTCATCAGCTGCTGAGTCTCTATCTGGTCGGCCTTGTTAAGCACAACTCTGGAGAAAAAGACAGAAGAGAGCGGTGATGATTCTTATTACAAGCTACTCACATTAATATTGCATGGATGCCCAGGTATCAATGATATGGTATTTAAAAAAAGAAAGAAAATATTTGGTGTGAATTTAAGAATCCCACAGTACCTGATCTTGTCCTCATGGTTCTTTAGGGCCTTTATCACCTCTGAGAACTCATCAGAGATGTCCAGTTTGTGAGCATCAAACAGTAAAATGATCCTGTCCACTCGCTCTGCAAACCACTCCAGGACAGCTGCAAAGTCATAGCCTAGAAGCGGGGAGGGGACATCAGAAGGATATCAGATAATTCGATGGGGCACTGAGTGAAGCAGATAATTGAACACACATATTTTTACCTCTCAATCCTTTACCCACATCCAGTACCCACATCAAAACCACTTTAGTTATTGGTTATACTGGTGGTCAACACAACTGAAGTTACAGACTGAGAACATGCATGCAACTTTAGAGGTAAAAGTCAGCAGAGCAAGTTATGATAGGAACATCATTATGGCCTAAAAATAGTCCCAAGACAAATCCAATGGCTGCAGGTCAAGGAGGAGGCATTAAAACTTATGCCCTTATTGTAGCATGTTGAGAGAAAAGAATGTCTGTTTCCTGATGAAAACAGTGCTGCCAATGTTCAAACAAGGTGGCTTTTTAAAGTTGAACAATAGGGGGAGAGCCCTCAAACTACAGACTGTTACTTCCATCTGTCATAAGATTAATAATGAATAGTTTACACTAAACAAGTGCATTGTACTCGTGGCATTCTGCAAGAAAGCTATGAATAATGCTTCCTCTGTAAAACATGTAAACATGAATTAATGAATGAGTCCAACAGCAGGTGTACGCCACTGACTTCTTTGACTTTCTACCTCAGTCAAGGACAAAACGCTAGCTTACCTGAAGGAATTCCACAGGATATGAGAGGGAAACAAAGAACAAAGGGTAGATCGAAGGATTAGTAAGTTCTAGTGTTCAAACAACACTGAAGGACACACAACAGACGCAGAGTCAGTCCAGCGCTGCAGTATTTAATTATGAGCGATAACACCCAGGAGAAATCCTACAAGCAATAGTTTTAGGTTAATTCAGGGATTATCAGATGGATTTTCTTTGTAAAGCTATGCACGTAAAATATGCCTTTACATATTTAAACCTACATTCAGAGGCTGTTTGCTCTGAACATAGCAACATTTGATCTTCTGTACATAGCTGTGATAAGAAGCCCCCATTTCACATACTTGCTGCCCAGTAGTGGAACAGTTTACACTCCACGGTGGCTCTGAGTGTTTAACAAAACGTCCAAATATCTGAGTTCTTGTGTTAATGTTTACATGATGCTTCAATTGTTAACAAAAATGGGTATTTTAAGGAATAAATTAATCTCACTTGGCTAAAATGCATTCCCCAGTAGGACGTGAGAAAAACTTTAGCAGCAGCAAGTATGTAAAGCATTTGTTTCGGACTGCATCTGTATGAATAGAGCCGAGACGAGAAAGAGGTGTTAAAAGAGATATGGATACCTTGATATTTTTAAATTCTACTGGAATATTCTTCACCCAGTGCACTTCTCACGTGTTATGGGATTAAAGCAACACTTCAATTTTAAGCTGTGAAGGGCACGGTGCTCCTAAGCGAAAAGTCAAAGTGAAATAACCTGCCTACAGTGGAGGTAAGATGCTCATGAGGTCTGACAGTGATGCTAGTGTTATGCTCTTGGACTATTAAAATGTGGAGACCAAAAGTGCCCAGGAGATTATCAAAATTACAGGAATTCATAAGAAGGACACAGACTGTACATAAAGGATGGGTGTAGCCAGTGTGGCTTGAGCCCTGGCTATTGTCATAGGGCAGCAGTAATGTTTTTATTTGTTTGCATGTTTGCGTGTGTGTGTGTGTGTGTGTGTGTGTGTGTGTGTGTGTGTGTGTGTGTGTGTGTCAAATCATAAAAAGCCCAGTTTTGAAGCTTCACACGTTAGCTGTGGATTTGAGAAACCCATCACCACTTTTACTGTCTGACCCGAATTTAAACAAATAAAAATCATCATATAAAATATGTCTGTGTAGGTTCTCAGTCATCCAGGTCATGGTAGTGTAAGGAGTTTGAGAAGAAAGCAACTGAACTTCTTTAAATGAACTTAAAGTTAGTCAAAGAAGTCCAGTCGCTTTCTTTTTACGCTCCTTTGACAATTTTGTATTAACAAAAGACTTAAAAGTGTTCTATTTGTAAACAGAGAAGTCGCCCCCTGCTGACCATTACAGAGAAAGCAGATTCAACTCGACATTTTCTTTATTTTCAGACCTGCTGGCTATGTCTATCTTTTATATACAGTTTATGAGTGGCCAAAATAATTGCCATTATAATTTATAAGTCAGCTAACTGCACAGATAATATTAATAATAATTTTATGAAACAAGGCGAACTTTTCCCAAAGCCACGTGACAAGACTGGTGAAGAATATGTAAAAGCCCACAAATTCTTCAGAGTCAAGGTATCATTTGAAGCCTTCTGCAGCTGGTTGTTGCCAAGATTTATTATCTACAATACCTCCATAAAGACATCTGCGCAGGCTGCTATAGCCTGACAACTCCTCCTCTGGAGACAGACACGCACACACAGTTGAGCACACACAAACACAAACACTCTTAAAAACACTGAAACAGAGTAAAAGAAAAGTGACTAAGAGAAAGAATGTGACACAGAACATGTAAATGAAACATGATGATGATGATGATGATGATGATGATGGGGAACTAAATGAAAAGTTAATGAACACACAATAACAAAAGAATTGCACACAGAGTCCCCAGAGAAAACACAGCTGTGCTCACTCAGCAGAGGTTAAGTTTAACTTGTATTTGTTCTTTTGTGTTGGCCACAGAGTATCCGTGTTTCACCTCACTGTGCTGTTTATTTGGTTTAACACCACGTTTTTTGGACACTTGGGCCAAAAAGGAAAAACAAGGTGAAACAGATCTGGTGCTTGTCTGGTTCCTTTTAACAACTTCCAAACATAAATTTCATATTTGGTTAATGTTGATGAAACACTGATTTACTTCATTTCTTAACAGTAAAGCTGGAGACAACAAAAACTCTCATGACAAGCATTAAAGTTATGAATAATATCCATGCAGGCCCAACCTTGGTATGAAGTAATGTCCTGAACTGCGTGACCAGAACATTTTTTCGCTTTTAATCAAAAGCTGAATAAGCCTCCTGATACGTCATCTTATAACAGGACTCCAAATGTCACAGTACTGGTCGTGCACAAGAACACAATAAATACTCTCTGGAGCGGGAACGTAGAAAATTATTATATTACAACACCATTACTACTTTTATTTTTCAAGTATTCATATAATCAGTGATTTGCTATGGTGACAGACAATACTGGATATGCCAAAAGTCAATTAGTTCAGGCTTTACTTGGGATAGCAAACCAAAACAGTGCCTGGGGGAGAAACAGGAAAATAGACAAAAGATGGAAGAAAAGAAAGCATTCACCTTTGAAAGAAACTCAGAGAGGTGAGTGCAGGACAGAATAAATTAAGACTTACTTTAACAAAAGAACTGGAATGGTTAATGTTAGCGGTTGGTATAGCGATGCCACCATTTAGCTTTGGGAATGCCAGCCATGCCAGACACACATCCTCCTGTGAGACAGCTCGGGAACATTCTTGAAAACTTTCCACGCAAAGTTTCTCTTCACATCATCAGCTTTTTGCATTTTAGCACACATCATAATGGAGCTCTGACAACTACCAGTTCGCTCTTTGTTGTAAGGGCAACATTATGGGCGTGAAGGAGGTGGTAATTTGGGGCGTTTAATGTTTTCTTTGAACTGTTCCTTTTTCCACAGTGGAATGAATGTGCAGTATATATGTTTAATGACTTTAAAAAACAAGAACTGAGCACAAAGGTTTGTATTTATTTTGGATTTTCTCTCATTTATGGACTACACTGTTACAGCAGCGCTTGAATCCAGGGCTATAGTGCACTGTGATTCCTCCGTTATCTCTTCCTATGCTTCATCCTTCGTGGCGCAATCCTGATAACAGCTGGAGGACAGCTGTTGAAACCCCGTATTCATCTTCACATATTTTTGTTTTCTGTTTATGTTTTTCTTTCCACTCACACACATACACACACAAACGCCAGTGTTGTACTGACCGGCGCATCTTTTCATTGCGAGGTTAGCAGACACAAGTCGCGGAAGCGAACACACTCTGAGATAGTAATCACACACTTCTGACATGTCACAATTTTGTTCCGTCTATCTTTGGTGGGACAGTTATGAAGCTTTCAATATTGCAAGTATGAAATGTAGGACCATGGTTTTAAAGCCATGAATATTTACTGAAGTCTTTAACACTCGTCGTCCTTTATCAGGAATAACTCAAAATTACACACACCTGCTTTACTGTATATGATATTAGATTAGAACAATAGTGTCTTTGTCTAGATTTGACACAGAGGTCAGAAGGTTGGGGTTTTGTTTATGTCAATCTTCCCAGAGAAAAGGTATCAAAGCACATTGTACTCTCACCACTGCAAGACTCATACAGTGGTACCTTAAATAGTTTTACACTTCTTTGGCTGCATGCCCTTCCTACTTGGCAAACAGTTCAAGATTGAAATTCCCCAATCTAGCATGTCTTGTACAATACCTACAGATGATAAATATTCATAAGCATCTTCAAAATCCAATCAAATGTTTAAAAAGTTTAACCTAAAATGTATTTTATGGCATACTGTGCAACCATTTGGTTACCCACGAGTCCTCTAAAATCTGCAACTTTTTGTTTACACTATATTAAAGTTGATCCAAATGAACCTCATATAATTTTGTTTTTCTCTTTTTCATTTCCATGCGAGACTTAAGAAAACCACAAAGTAAAAAGTGTTAAAATTCAGGCAGTGTGCACTTATGTGTGCATGTTGGAGAACAAATTCAAAGCTCATCTTTTTGTAACAGCTTCCTGTTCTTTGAAATGAATGAAGCATAATCCTCCTGATAGCAAAAGCTAAAACAAACACACGGGTCCAAAGGAAATGCTGACATTGTAGTTCAGAGTTCAGTGGGACTGGGGGGGGGCTGCAGCTCAATGGATGCAGAGGATAAACACACATGCGCGCGCACATACACACACACACACACCATAAACAGAAGAGAATAGAAGTTTGAGCAAATGTGTTTCTTACCTCGACTGATTCTCTGCTTTTCTCCAGACAAAATCCCTGGCGTGTCGATCACGCTGATGCTTTCCAGTACAGGGTTAGGAAGCTGAGCACACACAAACCTACACACACACACACACACAAAACAGACATGAGATAGAGAGAAAGTTCCAGGACACAAGTTTAAAATCATCCATCAGCATGGCCCTATCTCAGTTACCCTCTCTCCTCCGTCTGTGCTGCTCTCCCTAGTTTTATCCAGCTGAATAAATATGAACAGGTAAGCGGTCGTCTTCAATGCGAACCCTCTAAATCCCCACTGACAGACATCATTTTTTCCTGTCTCCTTTCAACATTGCTTGATCCTCACACTGAGGACACTACCATAAGAGCTTCTGCCAGTGTACTTTTAAGCAGAAGGATGGCTCTACAGAGACTGCTGGCTGTCTCTCACACAGCCATTAACAAAGAAAACCCTGACCAGTGAGCGGGGGGAAATTCAATCACAAAGGAATGTAGAGCTGCGGTGTGGATTCTCACTTGTGCTCCCTCGGTCTTTCCCTCTGTGCTTGAATACTTAACTCACTGTACACACCAATAAAGACCATCATCTGAAAGTGTGAGTGCGGCCATCAATCATCTACCTGTTGAGAAATGCATTTCCAAATGCATTCAGCTTTCTGAAGGGCTTCTTGGGGTCAACCACCAAAGCATTGCCGGGAATGACTCCTTCTGTGTCGCCGTGCATCACTGCGATGAAGGAATCTGTGGTGGGTTCGGGGCCAATCCGCATGCCAGGAAAATCCTGCTCCAACAGGTAGCTGCGGGTGAGATGACAGGAAATAGCAGTTAGCAAAACAAGATGAGAGAGGAGATGTTTTCAATCACCGTGTAAGAATAAGTCAACTGTGCAAAAAGGCTTTCTAAGTATGCTGAAATAATTCCTCGAAGATGAACAAAGAACAATAGTGAAAAAGGATCAACAAGATATTACAAGATTATGATCAGCATTATAAAGTATTATAAAAAGGTTATATATACATTTGTATTAGAATGTTTGATCCAGCATCAATCTTTAGATAAAACCTAAAATACATATTGCATCTGTAGCCTCTAATTTCAAAGTTCTGCTTCATTTTGTATGATTTTTTTTTTTATTCTGACTCTGCTGATAAATGAAGTTGGTCAGGATGGTAAGACGCAATTGAGAAAAAAAAACAGAAAACATGTCTGCCTTGAATTAGATGCTGCTGGAACCAAGATTGGGGGAATTTTAGATGATCACAGACTGGATGGCTGCCACTGACCAGATCCAAAACAAGCAAAATTTAGTTTACTGGTAAACACATGGACCAATAAAGGGCTTTTGGAAAAGAGTGTTCTGATTAGGTGAGGTAAGGATGGAGGAATTCTGTCAATAAAGTGGATTTAAAAGCCTTGAAAATGCAAACAAATATTAAAGCTTCTGTTACTTCCAAGCACAGATTTCTGCATCTTTTCTGTTTTTCCCCCCCCCTCACTGGTTTTAAGCGACCAAAAACCAAAAAGTGGTGTGCCTGACTGTCAGTCTTGTTACCATACAATCATGGCTTAACCGCAGACACATAGTCCAAAAACAACAAGGCAAACTCGGGTTTTGAGGCTTTTCAAAGAGTTATCAAAAAAATTAAAGGAACACTTTTTAATTAGAGCAGAGCATCAAGTCAGTTAAACTTCTAGGATTTTGATATGCTTGCAGAGAGGGTTGCTAATATCTTTCAGCTGCTTTGATGCACTAAAGAGGGGAATCAATAAGAACACCTCCGAAACAGGAATTGTTTTCAGATGAAGGCCACTGACATTTTTCCAGAACCATAGAAAGTCCTTAACCCATCAGCAGGAATGTTATCTGCTCCTTTGTGGAAGCAACGTGATGCACACTGATGTAAATGCCTCTTACAAAACAGCCAGCAACAGACTTCACGAGGGCTCTGTGCTCACTGCCCAGCACTACGGAGACTGATGCCATAGAATACCAGAATTGGCAGGTCGACCACTGGTGCCCTGTGCTTTTTCAGAGATGAGAGCAGTTTCACATTAACCACATGTGAAAGACATGAAACGGTCTGGAGAGGCCATGGAGAATGTCATACTGCCTTTAATATTATTGAGCATGACTGGTTTGGTGGAAGGTCAGAGATGGTCTGGTGAAGCATATCCACAAAGGGACACACACACCTCCACAGCCTAGGCAACAGCACCCTGACTGCCATTAGGTATCGGGATGAAATCCTTGGGCCTTCTGTGAGACTCTACACTGACGCAGTGGGCCCTGGATTCCTTGTGGTGCACTACAATGTCCAGCCTCATGTGCAAAGAGTATGCAGGCAGTTCCTGGAGGATGAAGGAAATGATACCACTTACTGATCCCCATGCTCACCTGACCTAAATGGGACCTTATGTTTCAGCCCAGCGCTGCCAAGTACCACCTCAAACTGCCCAGGAGCTGAGTGATCCCCTGCTCCAGATCTAGCAGGAGATCCCCCAGGACACCAGCCATCAACTCATCAAGAGCATACATTGTCAGGCATACATATAAGCACTTGGGGGCCAAGCAAACTACTGAGTGCCATTTCAAGTTGCTGCAATTACATTTTGGCAAAATGAATGAGACTGACAAATCATTTTTACACTTTATCAGGATGTCTATGAATTCAGACATCCATAAGATGATCGTTGTTTTGTTTTTAAACACATTACCCAGTCTATATCATTATAGAAATCCAGCATGATTTTCCCCCCATTGAGATCTGATCTCTTTTCAAAGAGTTCCCTTTTTTCCATGTTTTTGAACAGTATATTCTCACACTGTTTAGATTAGTGGTACTGCAGTTAGAGGGCGTATATTTCTCAAAAGTGTCAACCGATTCCATTAAAAATTTAAGCCAAGCTTTCAATTTCAATCTGAATCTCTACTCCAGCGCTATTATTTTTTAGAACTGGTTCACTGGAAATGAAAAGAAGAAAGTGGACAAAACCAGAAATTAACATTGAATCAATCCTCTGCTGCACAATCAGCCACTCTTTTTAACCACTGAATATAGTGTTATTGACATTCCCATGGTCTAATTCTTGCCAGTTAGTAAGAATTTGGTTAAGAGCTTCCTCTTTGTGGAGGTCAAACAGTTAATATACAGCCTTGCCACAGGCTTGTTTAATCAATGATTATCACAGACTGCTGAAGTGAAAACGGCTTGGGAACAGGAACATTAAATTTGATGCATGGAGTGGTGTGTGCACAAATGTGTTCTGCTGCAAAAAAGTATCACAACTAACTCACAGCACAACTAAACTGGCCTTGTTGGCATTGCAGCTGACTTCCATTTGATATGTTTCAGATGTGAAAGGTTAAATCCTCAGCTGTGGATTCAGTGACAACACACATGTTTCAAATGAAGGCTGGTGTGTTTCTGTTGAGTTTCACACTCCCAAAAATGCAATGTGAGACCACAAAAGGAGATTTAGGCAAAGAGATTTATAGCTATAAGGGTGTGGGATGTGTGCACATTTTAACTGCTACAAGGTGTAAGGATGGTGCCCTGATATCCACAGACATACATCCACCTTGTCAGAGCTTGTCAAAGGAGCTAGTAGTGCCTGGTGGAGCCATCTCTGTGCACACATGTCTGTACAGTGAGCTCTTCTGTCTATAAAGAGGTTGTGTAATGCATGTGCACAACTACATACATATGCACTAGTATATGTGTCGTATCACACATATAATCCATGTATGTGCACTCCAGATATATACATCTGGTCCCATCATATCAGTTTTCATTTGACTGTAAGATGGGGTTAAGAAAATCCTTAACCTCAATGATGCATCTCTTGAGTTTTAAGGATCAAAGTATATTGAAATTTACCTGTGAATGAACAGATTTAGGCACATGAGGAGGGCCCAGATTTACAGTTTATTATATTCTATATTGAAGGAAATTGTATATCCTGGCATTGGCTTGCTCTATGAAAAGTCCCCAAACAGAAAATGTGAGACCTAGAAGGAAAAATCAATAAATTCAGCCCCAAACGGAGGGAAAGTTGAGACTGCTTAACTCTGAATAACTTCAAAGGCAGTGAGACTGTATTACCCCCATCAGCTTCTCCTGTCTTTAATCCATTTCCTGTCTCTGTCAGGCAGATATCCTTCTACTGACTTTTCTAATTCATGCCGAGACAAATATTATTTTAGTAAACATATTCACTGTAACGTCTCGTTTAAATCCACTGGCTATACAAGTCTGAAAATAAACTTCTAGCAAAGTAGGGAATAACACTGCTGGTAGTTTGTAGCTTGGCAGACCATGCAAGCACATCAAACCCAGAGGGAGACCATGGGGCATGAAATGAAAGAGAAGCAGCAGCTCCATCCAAGTGTTACTCAGCAGTTTGTACATTCTGCATCCTACTGCTACAATGTCAGTGGCGTGGGGGTCAGACTGCTGACTGGGATGGTGTCGTGAGTGGTGACAGAGGAAGGAGAAAGGAGAGCAGGAATCAGACACAGAGGAGGAAGAAGAGAGAGAAGGCAGAGATTGGAGCAGAGATGGTCCCATCTTACAGAAGGAAGTCACTAACAGCATCCACTCTCTGGCTTTCAAAGGCTTAACCCACTAATTGCCTACTACTCTCCACAAGTGTGTGTGTACGCACAATTGTGTGTCTATGTCAAAGGGGTGAGATGTTAGCAGTAGGACTGCAGCTCAAAAGAGGCTCGACACCCAGCTGCTAACACTTCTCACCGTCACACACTAATTTCACTGATACTCCAGGTCATGTGCTCTGACAGAACAGCAACACATCATTATGAGGTGAAGCACAAAAGCAATGATCCAGTTCAGTAATACCAGTCAAATAGCAACATATGTGCTGGTTGCACTGACTAGAAAATTCTGGGCCGATACCGATGTTTAAACAACAATTTGGTCAATTGTTTCTCAGTTTTGTTTTTTGTGTTTGTTTCTCCACTTTGGTTCCAGGGAATCAAAGAATTCCTGATTTTTAAAGACTTTTATCTCTTTAAACATTAAACCAGCATAAAACTGATGGGAGAAACAGGTTAAAAACTGAGCCAATACCAATACATGGTTGATAAATCAGTGTATCAATCTCCCTATGTGTAGTTGCAACAACAACAATGTCAAAACCATATTAGGACACTGTGTGTTACATAATATAATAACACAAAATGTCTACTAAGACATGAAAATGTGGTCAATTAGAGAGTTCAAAAGGTTTAATAAAAGGAAAAAAAAAACACTCAAAGCACATGTTTGTATACTTTTTTTTCTCCATGCTGTAAAAAGCAGAAGTTAGGAGCGAGTCAAGACTTCCTGCACCTCAGGGCAAAACAGCTCTGCATGAGTCCTAACAGTGGGTTCCTACAAGGAAGCCTCGCTGCCCACCTCTATCAGTTCACAAACTATATCAGCAACAAATAGCTGCTTATTGTTATTCCACAATAATTAAAATCAGTAATAAACAATTTACACCTACATTTCCTGAACTTTGCCTCAAGTGAACACATTTATTTGACCAATACTCATGAAGTAATGCTCATCTTTCAGTCTGACTTCATCAGGGAGCGCTCCAGAACAATGCAGTAATGCCTCCAAATGCAACAAGTCTGCCTGTGTAGGAGTCATGCCAAATAAACCCTTTATGAATCCAATAAAGCTTGAGGAGATGTGCCTCCTCACAATGTTTTGTTCTCATTGTTCTGTGTTTTTTTGTTTTTTTTTTTGGTTGCTTTGTGTGCATAATTATGACTACCTCTTCCTCACGCTTGCTGTCAAACTGCTGGAAAAGTCAGCTTGGGTGTGTCATGCTCTCCCTCTCTCTATCATTCCTTCTTTTTTGGTAGCCTCTCCCTCATTTGTTTGTGCTTGTTTCTAAGGTTTTCTTTGCATGTGTGTGAGCAAACATACCGTATGAAGCTGGTCTTGCCAGTAGAATACTGTCCCACCAGTAAGACCATGGGCTTGTTGTCAAAGTCAGCATCCTCCAGTGCCGGAGAGTGGAACTCATGAAACTTGTAGCTCTCCTCCAGTGGTAGGAGCTTGGTTTTATAGAGTTTCTTCAATCCTTCACTGACTGTCTGAAAGACTTCCGGCTCCTTCTTCCTCCTATCATCGGTTCCAAGCCAGCTGAACATCGCTGCTGGTTACTTATAATTAGACTTAGTTATACTCCAGATAGGTAATGATAATCAAAAATGCTAATTATTGATCAGCTAGAAATCTATGCCAGCTTACTCTGTTTGTCACTGACCTGAAAGGCTACTAAATGTGTCCTCAATGTAGCTTAAAGTGAAATATTCCAAAACTATTAAATGATCTATAACGAAAAAAAGATCTAAGTTATCAAAACCAAATTTACACTAAAGAAAATGTTTTAATAAGACCTGCATAAATATAGAGATATTTTGTTTGTCCTGAAAATGTATTTTAACACACACAATACAGGACTATTAGTGTCCAATGGTTAACGTTAGTCGCTATCCTACTGCACTAAATGGGTGGTGACACTTTTTTTGATGATATATTAAGTCAATTTTGATTATTTATAGGCGTTACACTGTGGTGATATGTACAACGTAAAAACAAACAAAACACAAACAATCCTAAAAACAAATCGCTCCGTAAATCAATCAGAATTTAAACCTGATCGTTCAGGTTCATCATCTCAAGTCCATCGGTCCTCCCAGTCCAGTCCAGGCCACCTCTGCTGCAGAGCCTGTTTATGTTTACCCCCAGTCTACCTCAGTAAACAAACGCTGCCGAGAAAAGCCTAAATCATTCTGCTCTGACTCAACATCACATTACCGCTATTCAATTTCGTCCGAGGGCTAGCAAAGGAATCCCAAAAATGATGCACCGACAGGCTGTCAGGAGAGCAAGCCCCGTTATTGTTCCGCCGCTCCCGCTCTTCTGCTCAAAAACAAAAAGGAAAAAACAACACAACAACCAGAGCAAACAATCTTCAGGGACAAAGGTTTTTTTTTGTCGTTTTCGAGTTAGAAATAAGAGCAGACTGTCTTGCTAGCACTACCGGTTATTTTCTATAACAGCACGAGCTGAAAGTAGCAGCAGCTGATGTCCTGCAGTTCCATTTAAATGCCGAGTCGGAGGAAACCCGAGCCCGCCGGAAGTGCCCAACGGCTGGCAGCCCGACCAACCGTGGACCCGCCCAGTGATGAGAGAGCTGGAGAAGCCGGCCCGGACGACGCCATGTTGGATGAGACGAGGCAGGGGAGCTACAGTTCAAACACATCGCGCCACCTAGAGGTTAATAAAATAACTTGAAATATTTGAACCTTTTCTTTCTTTCTTTCTTTCTTTCTTTCTTTCTTTCTTTCTTTCTTTCTTTCTTTCTTTCTTTCTTTCTTTCAATTATTGTACCAGAGTAACTTGTATCAGAGTAATTAGTTGGTATTTTATTGTTAATATTATTTTGACATTTTGTTGTTAATTTAATTTAATTCAATTTCCGATAGTTTCCACATTGGATTTCCCAGTTTCAGTTTAAGTTCCATTGTTTGAAAATGTTTCGTTTTAGTTTTTTTTATTCAGTGTAAGCTTAAGTTTGTTTTAGTTATTATTGCATGGAGGACATGTCAGAGGCAAGATATAGGAAAATCAGTATGCCAGTAAGGACACAAACTCTTGGAGGCATCCAAAGTCGAGGATATTTCCTCTATATTTTTATTTTATTTTATTTGGGTTTCTAAATTCACGAAAAGAAAACCTGTAGTTTTTTATGTGTGTGTTTGGGGAGGGTCAACTTTTTTCCACATGTAGTTTTAGTGTTTAGTTCAATTTTAGTTAACTACAATAACCTTGACTCATACACTTACAAATATTTTAAATCCTCTGCTTTGTATTTAACCTGAATACATTCAAATACGTGCCTTTATTCTTCCAATCCAGAATCAGACATTTAATCACGGCCCATTCTTAAAGTAATTAAACGTGTAAAAAATGAACTTTCACAGCCTATAAATTAGGCAGAGAAGAAGAATTGGCACGATAAAGGTTTTCAAATCACGGCGGGTAGCAAAGGTAAAGCGAATATTTCAACATTTTATTAACATGTGGGGACATACCTGACTGGTAAATGAAAGGTAGATAAAAGTATCAGCTGAGATGAGGATATTTGATATCCCAAAGCAAAACTGGAAGTTTGGATCTTGAATGATAGCGTCTGTATGCATTATATAATATTTAAGAAAGACCTTTTACCCGCTTGTGTGGTTTAAAATAATCTATATAATTAAAATATAGTAATAATTACAGTATTATTAAAGTAAAACATCATTTATCTGTCTCACAAGGGTCCTTCTCAAAATACTTATCCCAGTTTTGTTTTCAACCTTATGTCATCTACAGTTTAACCAGCAGATGTCGCTATTGTCTCTACTTTCACTTCGGAGAGGCGCTAAGCATGTATTAGGAATAGAAACAAAAGTAAAACAAAAGTATTTGATGTCGTGTCAAAAAAAAAATGCGATATTCATATGTTGTTGTTGTTGTTGTTTTATATATAGGTTTAGAACGGGCCTGGGAGTTTGAGGGTCCTGCGCAGTATCTTTACATTTCCTATGAATGCGCTCTTCTGGACAGAGAGATCTTGGATGTCAGAGATATTGGATGTTGTGGGATCCAATTAAGCTACTCGTCCAGTTCCCTTGCCTTGCCACTTGTCTTCACCGTCTCATGTTCCTTCTTCCTGATGTTCCTATCACTTATACAGGAACAACAACAAAGTGCACAAGTGAATGAAAGAACTTAATTTTGTTTCACCAACTTTTCAAATCAGGACATAGAATGATAAATGTTTTAAATGATCAGGGGCGGTAAGTGTAAAGACAATGCACTAGGTACAATCGCCACTTGCTTACTTTATCCTTTACTCTTTTAACAATAATCTTTTTATCTTCTTCAAAGCTACATATTTTGAACATTCATCACATATTGTGACACCTGGAACAAAATTCAAGTTATAAGCATCCTAAATCTAAACCACATTACCATAAAAAATGTGACTTCAGGGTAAACTTGTAATTACATAAGTTCAGTCTAACTTTGAGTTATTGTTCCTCAGTATTCTTGTCATTTTCCATCAATTGAATATTTCTTTTCTTTCTTCAAATAAAGCACACACAGGTGTCAGCAAAACCTAAACACTGAGATACACAATAAGCCAGGTTGTATTTATGTCTTTTGTGAAGTATACAGAGCTTAAAAGTAATGAATTACAGGTACTATTAGCATTACTTTTTGGGGAACAGTTACTTCACATATTCCCGTGACCCCAAAGTGCCACTGCACTGAAAACTGTTTTTGCAAAATTTACTGACAACAATGTACATGTAAGTTACACGTGATATGGCAGTTTATTCTGAGAACAGCTACTACATAATGAATATAATCAGTAAGGATATGAGTGTTTAAAAATAGTTCCCAAATGCTCTATAGACATTTAGTAAGTTCCTTGCAGACTGTTTAACGTATCTAGGAGGATTTAGGGAACAGACATCCATATGTACACAAACTTTGAGTGGGCCAGATAGAAACATTTGTCTAACCATACTTCAAAATTGTGTTATATTATGTGCATTTAAGAACAGATACTTTGGTGCCAATTCTGTCTATTTGCATAGATGCAGGCTGAAATAAAAGCTCGCACAAACCTGTTTCCTGCGTATAAACAAGCTGTCAACAGGAGGATTACAAGCTAAGTACAACAGCTTAGAACAGAAGAACAGCGTGCTTGATCTCAGCATCCTTTGATTTCTGGAAGTGTTCCTGAGTCTTTGACAGTATCATGCCTGTTTTAAAAATGTGGTGCTACTACAGGGCCCAGAGATCAAAGTCATCCAATATTGATTTTTGTTCTTCTCCCTTGTGCACAGAGACTTCTCCAGATTCTCAAAAAAAAATGATAATATTGTACTTTATTATGTACTATAGATAAAGTCTTCATAATTACACACTGAGAAACATCATTCTAAAAGTATTCCACTATTTCTAGATGTAGTTTTTTGGGCAAACCCATGCTCACCTTTTGAGAATCTTTGCCTCTGTAAGATGCTCTTTTCACACTCTATCATGTTACTGACTTGTTGTTAATGAACATAATTAGTTACAAAATGCTCTTCCAAATATTTTTTACTACCACTTACCTTTCTAGCTTTTTGCTGCCCCCCATACCCCCATCCAAACGTTGTGATGTGTTGCTGCCATCTAATTTAAAACAACCTAATAGTTTTCATGAAACAGTAAAATGCCTCAGTTTAAATATTTGATATGCTCGCTGTGTTCCATTGTGAGTAAAATATGGGTTTATGACATTTGCATTGTACACAGTGTCCTAATGCCTTCTTAAAATACAAGGGTTTAACTGGACAACAAACTATATAAAGCTATAAAACAACATGGATATCATGGTTTTGAATGAACGGTTAACCAGAGTTCATGCACCAAACTGAGTTCTGTAAATGCATTAACCTGAAACAACCTGTTTTAGATGTTATCAGTGTGCAGAATGGACGTTAGAAGTGGGTGTCAGAAACTAAATGTACCTGTTTCCCCTCTGTGTTGTTTTAGTAACACAAGGGTTAAGCTTCTACAGGAAGAAATAATTTATTCTCAGAAAGTCCCATCGAGCTACAAAGAGATGGTATGAGTCAGATGTTACAAATTAACATATTTTGGGCAGTTACAACTTCATGCAGGAACAGCACGGGCACAGAAAAAGGAACGGTGTTAACACAGACCACACTGATTTCCTTCAAAAAAAGTCAAAACAAAGTATAATTTATGCACAAATGTTCAGAAGTGCCACTGAAAGCCTTTTGTGTACTTTGTAATGATCACATATTTTAACTGCTATTTTAAGCGTGTTGTTGGTGTCGGAATGCAGGACTCACTGCAGTAAACAAGTCTGACAAGTTCTAAATGACAAAGTGTAAAATATGTTCTGTTCAGCTCAGAACAGAAACAGCAAAAAAATGGAGAAGAACAAGGTAAAACCATAATGTTGTTAATACTGCAGATGGGAATACATTTGCAAGGTTCAGAGAAGCGACAAAAGACGATATGATGGCATGATCAGATTTCACAGATTTAACCAGTTGTTTTTTTTTTAACCCAAAGGCACAAAGGTAGTGGACACATACTGCAGATCATACAACTCATTATTAATCAAAGATGTTGTACATTAAATAAAGCAATAAAGAGTAAAGTGCCTCTTGTCATGATCATGTACAGTTACACTTCTCATTCCACTTAACATCATCATTTCCAGTTACAGAACAGATACTGCTGTTACTGGCAGTGAAAACGAGGGATTCGCTTCACAAACACAACAGCGAAAGGTGTATAGTCCACAGTATTTAAATAAAAGCAGGTTGAATGCTTTACTCGGAACAGCATGATGGACAAGCTGATAAAAAAAAAACCAAAAAAAAAACCTACCCACTGTAATTCAACCTTTACAAGTAAACACGGACACGTACGGTCATGCAACATCTACAATACACTGCGATCATACCCTTAAAAGAAAACACACGGGTAAAGTTTCCTATATAGGATTTTACTGTACTTTCTATTTAAAAAAACAAAAAAAACAAAACCCAAACAAACATCTGATTATCTTAGAGAGATATGTCAGACACCAGTCCAGAATGAAGTGTAGTTTCTTCGTTATGTTAGGCTATGATCATATGTTGTATTATCTTCTGTCACTATCAGACAGCTACATGAGGATGAATACAGATTCAAAACAAATTACATTAAAATATACAGTGTATCTTGTAATTAAGATAAATACATATCCTTCAAAGTTCACCATAGTATGATTTCTTCATGTGTATATCAGTAGATTTTCAGCTATAAAGGTAACATTATTAAGTGAGTACTAAGTACTAAACGCTGCTTTTATCACACACTGTATGCATTTGAATAGAGCTGAGAAACTGTATACTGGCCATGTTTCCTGGATTATCTTTCAATAACAGGGTTAGTGCTTTTTACTGATGAATATCATCTACTGATCCATGGGGATCCCAACAAAGTCCCATTTGTTGAAAACCTTCTCCACTTCACTCCCTGTTTCCACCTGTCGTGTTCTAACTCTTTCTATTCCTCTTCGTCACTTGCTTGGCTGACAGAAACATTATCTAGCCTCAACCTAGCTCTCGTCACATACTCCTCTTCACTCAGTCTTCTACCTCTCTCTAAAAGTAGAGGTACATGCAGTCCTCTTTCATGATTGACACTAAAGTCATCTAGCGTGATGTCAGATTGGTCCGAGGAGGAGGCAGACATGTTTGGAATGTTCTGTGGGGCATAAGCAGAGATTAAAGGCACATTTTCACAGTTGTTTCCTTCCTCCACACCTCTGTTTGCCACTCCCTCCCTATGTGTGCTCCAGATCACCTCTCCATGCAGCTCTTCTCCCCTTTTTACTTCCTCCATTGTTTGCAGATTTAACCGAATGCTTACCAGTAAACTTTCAATCTGTCCATCCTTCTTTTTATTGAGCCCACATGTAGCTGATCTTGGAAAAGACTGTAAACCTGCAGATGACTGGCCATGTGTTTGCATGGGGGTTTGTTTGCATGTCCAAGAAGTGTTAGCCTGAGGAGCGTAAGCTCCACCAGAGTTAACGCTCTCAACTCTCCGGTCTCCATCATCTTGATTCCCTCCTCTTGCTTCCTCTTCTCCTTCAACAATGATTTGAGGAGCCATGCTGATACCCCCGTACTCAACGGACAAATCATCCAAGGGAGCCTCATGCCTCTGGGGCGAGTAGCTGGGTGGGGGATCCACAACTTGTAGAGAGTAGATGGGGTGTTCAAGGCCTGACATTGTGAATAAGTTTCCTGGTGGCTCAGGGCTGATGGGGCTGATTGGGATGAGGTTGGAACTCTCAGGAGGGAACAAAATAGGAGACTTGTGAAAAGAAGGTGGGTTCTGGAAATTGGAAGGGAAGGAAAAAGGTATGAAATGTTTGATAATTTACCTTTGAAACACTACTCAAAGATATCTCATTTAGGTGAAATGCAAAGCAGTAGTTTCAGTTTGCAAGTGCAATTATGTCAGTGGTTCCCTAAGGTGAATTGTTAAATTCGTATTTTAAAAAAACAAAACAAAAAAACAACAACAACGACAAAAAAAACAAAAAACATGCATTGCCCAGTTTAGCGAACCTACATTAATTAAAGTTAAGTGCTGTTTAGGTATTGAATTGCCAGTATGTTTATATGCATTTCTATTACCAGTATATTTGGACTGTGTTGGTCTTTCCCAGACAGGTAGCGATGGAAAAGGTAGGCAGCTGCAATGATCATACCAATGCACAAAGCTGGAACAACAATACCCACAGTCACACTCTGCAGCTGCTCAATCACAGGGTCTAGAGAAGAAAAAAAAAAAGAAAAAGAGGGTGAACTGAGTGAAAATATTTATTCATCCAGGGCTTGTGATGTGAAAAGAAAATAATCTAACATCTGAACCATTTCCTTGACCGACATATTTGGCTCACACAAGGAAGTACAATACACCTGCCGCACAAACACTAATCGCTCTCCAGCTTTGATATCATGTTTACTGACATTTTTTTCTACGTTTCAAACAGGGAGCCGAATATTCTCATTTACAGACACGGTCACGCAATGGAGTTGTACCTTGAGGTGTGGTTATGCAGAGCCATGCAGAGGACTGGCAGTGGATTGGCATCGAGGGGAATTTCAACTGTGCAGAAAAGCAGTATTCCATGTTGTACTTCATCAGGCGGTATTTGTACACGCCGCCAACAACTGGGAAATGGTGCTAAAAACCAACAAGTGCACAGATTAGGTAGTGCTAGAGAGTGGGAAAGAATTTTGGAAAGAATTGCTGCACAAAAAACAAAAAGTTTATGCTTTGTGGGCGTAGGTTAGTTTGTCGTCATAGGCAGTTAAAAAAAAAAAAAAACTACAAAAAAAATGAAGTTGTAGTAGTTGACTCAGTGCTTTACAAGGAAGTTTTCAATACAATGTCTAGCATGAATGTTTTTATTTGTGCCTGACAATCCTGTTTTTGAAATGAAAGCAATTCAGGGCAGCAACATCAGATAGAGACTGTTTCACCTCTTCCTAGAATTTTAAAACTTTTCTTATATGCGGAGTCAAGCTACAGTAGTCATATATATTTCTACTTGATTTATACCTACCGTTTGGTTCAGATGGGTGTTGCGAACAGAGAGGTTGTAAGTCAACTCGGCGTAGAGTGTCACCATGGAAAGCGCTGGGGTGTGGTTGTTTGATGGATACCTCATCGGTCCCTTCATAGTGATGGTGGCACTGTTGTTTTCAACTTCCACAGAAAGCAGTGGGGGCCCCAAAGTAGCTACAAAGTTGGACAAACCTCTATTGTTTAAAGTGTAAACATGTTAAATATGATGTAATGCTTTTGTTTCTTTAACTTACTGTCTATCTTTGGCTCAAATCTCCTGGGTGTGAAAGCCCATTTGGAAGAAGCCCATTTGGAAGACGCTCCCCTCTCCACAGCACGAACTTTGGCATAGTAACCCTGGTTCTCATCCCACATCTCACTGGTTAGATCACACCACGTCCGGACTATTTTTGTACAGTGCTGCACTGCCTTCCAGTTCACCCGTTTCCCCTTCTTACCTTGAATTCTGTCTCCATAGCTGGAAAAGACAAAGACCCACACATTCAGAGGTGAACTTTTGCACAGGTTGAGCAGAGTTTGCTTAAAGTCACAGTCAAAAAAGAAAATTAACTTAAACAAGGCAGACTGATTTTGAGATCTTGTTGCATTTTATTTCTTTTAGCCTTGCTGGAACTTTTTGTTGTTGTCAATAAATCCCTTTGGGACTGCATCTAGGCTAGTTCTTGGGAACTATACATTTTTATTTAAATTCTAAAACATTTACTCACATGGCATATTGCACTGTGTAGAGTGTTTCATCTGTGTAATTGCCTTCTCCTGGAAACCACTGCAGCACGTTCCTCAGATTTACAGAAGAGAAGGTGACATTGATGGGGCTGGGAACAGACTGGGAGACTGAGGGGAAAGAGACAAGAGGTGAGGTGCCTGTCATCAGAATATACACTAGCTTCTAGTTGTCCTGACTGACCTTTAAACTTCCCCTGTGTTTAATGGTACTATTCAACTAGTTGTCCACATATGACCATAAGGTGTGAGCTGTCACTATGATTCACTGCCTTTCAGACTTTGTTCCACCTCACACAGTACACTTAGCTCCTTATAAATCATTTCAAGTAGGCAAACACAATAAAAGTGTTTGATTAAAGATTCTCTATGGGAAGATTATCCAGAGTACATTTTGCACACAGATCAAATAATGTGTTTTATGCTTTGATCTCAGGATGAAAAACCAGAGTCTGTAAAGTGAGTTTACACTTAAAGTAGAGCTAGATGGACTAATACATTTTTTGTGTTTTTGTGTTAACAAAACCACACGTGTTTGTAGCTCTAACGGCCGCTTTCTGTACTTAATGTGGAAGAACTAAATTACAATGTGTTAATTTCTTTAATGATCTCATCGTTGGCTGCATTGTTGTAGTATAAAAGTCAATCCGCTTAAACTGAATAAACGCCATAAAACTAACTGGACAAAATGGAAACAGTGGAAACAAAGAAACCCAGCAGCCACAAAGTAACAACAAAGAAAATAGATATTAGCATTTAAATGCAGACCTACCTGTGGAGTGCAGGCTATAAAAAATGAATAATGTGAATATAGCCAACATCTTTGTACGGAGTCGTCATGTTTTCACAAAAACAAGAAAGCAAATACTTCCAATCCCCTCGGCAGGTTCCCCCCAGTTCCTCCTCATAGTACACCTGCCCGCAGTTCTCTCGATTAAAGGAAATTAAAACCACGCACTCAAGGTTTAAAGTGAAAGAATGTAGCTGAAGTCGGAAGGGTTACGTGAAACTGCCAACCAATAAAACCCCGTGGATTCAGTTAAAGGAATCCCTGCGACCTGACAGGTTTCCTTGTTCCTTATGGGGAAAGGAATGTAACCTTACCCGTTTGTGAACAGTTCACCTGTGAGCCGCGCGTGGGCGTGGGCGTGTCGACGTCTATTGAGATAATAGGCTACAAAAATCTAAGCTTAAGTACAAGTACTTAGTAAACAATTAGATCCACTCCAATATGTGGAAAGAAAAAAATACATTATCCGTGACCCATTTCCAAATAAATCCGTGAACTGTGTTTAGTTTTGCGGTGGTGTGGCGTGTGGAGGCTGTTATGTGGGAACAGGTACACTTTCCTTAAGATGTTCCTGTGGTGTTTATCCGGATAGCAGCCTGAGTAATAAGGTGCTCCGTGTTATTTCCTTAGTCCGTTTCCCCCCAGCTAATATCCTCTCTCTCTCTCTCTAAATACACTGTCAAATGAGATTAGATATTAAAAATTTATATTGACCCTACTGAGCTAAACCTGGGTAACCCATTTGCAAAGAGAAAGCTGTTTTGTTTAAAGTGTAAACATTTACTCTTACTCTTCTTCATCACACCACAATTATTCCACCACGAACCTCACGAAAGCTATGAACAAAACATGGGAAAATCAATTAGCAAATATCGAGAAGAACAGCAGGTGCTCAAACATCGTCCATTGTGACATCTTGTGGCCACAGACCTGTCTTAGTGAAGGGACAGAATTTTTGAATACAGATTTTAAACAATCAAAAATGCAAGCGTTGTGATAAATATTTGGAAAAAAATATTATTAATGTGTAACTTTATTATTTGCAAATTACTGACGTATGAGAATTACAATTTCTAATAATAATAATTAAGCAAAGAAACAATGGGGCGGAACTGTCCCGCTTGTGTTTCCGTTGCACGCCCGGATTGTTTTTGCCATCGCGCTTCTCATGCGGCCGCTTTCATTCTGCTTCCTTTTAGCATTTAGCTAGATGGGGTGGTTATCGTCTGTGCTCCCGTAGAGGAGTAACGGGTTTGAATTCTGGGATGGTTCGTTGAATAATTGTCTTTTGGTTGCAAACATGGCGCTTTCGATGGAAACACAGCTTCAGAGCATCTTTGAAGATGTTGTGGTAACTTGCACCTTTGTTTACTGAGTGGCAGCCGAGCTAACATTAGTTAGCATGTCAGATAACTGTAGTAGTATTTTCTATTTACTGAACTTACTTTGGATTGCAAATGAGCAGTCCTAAATATAACCAGATGGTGTTTTTACTTTATGTCCCCAGCTCGCTAACATGAGAATTAACAGCTATGGGTGCACCGTTAATATCACAAATCTTCACTTACGTTAATGTATTTTTATTTTCTCCTTCTTTTCTTAGAAAACTGAGATGATAGAAGAGGCCTTTGCTGGGTAAGGCTGCTCTGAATTCATGTTAATAACGCCCGATATTTGCAATTGCATTGTTATTAGCTTTAAAAGGTGTAATGTTAAGTTACTGCACACTGGTAATGCTGCTGGATGTTTCAGCAGTAAGACCATACATATACTCACAGGCCACTTTGTTAGGTGCTGGAAACATTTCTCAGAGATTCTGGTCCACATTGACATGACAGCATCACACAGTTGCTGCAGATTTGTTGGCTGTTCCATCCATGATGTGAATCTCCTGTTTCACCACACCCCAAAAGTGTTCTGCTGGATTGAGATAGAATAGAATAGAATAGAATGCCTTTATTGTCACTATACAGTTGTACAATGAGATACAGAGCATCTCCTACTCAGTGTAAACATGCTGGGGGGGTACAGTTCTGCAGCGCTATGTACATATGGACAGTATTAACAAAGGGAAAAACATATATATATAAAATGTACAATATACAAGACGTAAGTAATATGTAATAAATAGTGTTATGTATATACAGTTGAGTTATTGCACATGGAATTGGTATAAATAGTGTTATGTATATACAGTTGAGTTATTGCACATAGAATTGGTATTGCACAGTGGTGGTCCATAGAGGAAGTGGGAAGTGGGGGGGGGGCTGTGTTATCTGTGCATGTGTGAGTTCAGGGTGGTTATCGCTTTGGGGAAGAAACTGTTTTTGAGTCTGTGGGTTTTTGTGTTGATGCACCTGTAGCGCTTCCCTGAGGGAAGCAGGCTGAACATGTTGAAACCAGGGTGGGAGCTGTCCTTGGTAATGTTTGCTCCTCTGGTGAGGCAGTGGGAGGAATAAATGTCCATCAGGGAGGGGAGAGGGCAGCCGATGATCTTTTGTGCTGTCTTGACCACACTCTGAAGCCTCACTCGATCTGCTTTGGTGCAGCTGCCGTACCATACCGTGATGCAGTAGGTTAGCAGGCTCTCAATGGACGAGCGGTAGAAGGTCAGCAGCAGGTTGGAGTTCAGCTTGTACTTCCTGAGGACTCTCAGGAAGTGCAGCCGCTGTTGGGCCTTCTTGATGACCGCTGAGATGTTTCCTGTCCAGGAGATGTCAGCAGAGATGAGGACACCAAGGAACCGGAAGGTGTGGACCCTCTCCACACACTCCCCGTTGATGTAGAGGGGGGCCAAGTCAGTGCTGTGTCTCCTGAAGTCAACAATGAGCTCTTTGGTTTTCTTAGTGTTCAGTGCCAGGTTGTTTTCTGAACACCATGCTGCCAGCTTCAGGACTTCCTCTCTGTAGTCTGCCTCGTCTCCCTTCGAGATGAGATGAGATCTGGTGACTGTGGAGATCATTTGAGTACATTGAACTCATTGTCATGTTCGAGAAACTAGTTTGATGTCATTTGAATTTTAAGACATGCTGTGTTATCCTGCTTTGCTTCAGTTGCCTGTTCTTAGTTTACATTACCGGCATCCATTATGTTCCTCAGCCGCTGTAGTCCATCTGCCTCGGGGTTTGACATGTTGTGTTCAGAGAGGCTCTTCTGAATAGGGGGGTTGTGTTTATTGGAGTTGCTTCTTTGTTCCCAGCACCTCAAAGCAATCTGGCCATTGTCCTATGACCTCAACAAGGCATTTTCCCCCAGAGAACTGCTGCTTGCTGCCTTTTCTCTCTTTTCTGGACCATTCTCTGAAAACCCTAGAGATGTATATGTGGGGAAATTCCCAGCAGATCATCAGTTTCTGAAATAATCAGACCAACCTGTTTAGCACCTACAACCATGCCATGTTCAAAGTCACTTAAATCACCTTTCTTCCCCATTCTTATGCTCAGTTTGAACTTAACTAGGTCTTCTTGACCATGTCCACATGCCTAAAGGCAGTTAGGTGATGTCGTGTGATCGATTGATTAGATAACTGTATTGAAAAGATGTGGCTAACAGAGTGGCCGGTGTGTGTATATTAAAATGTATGGAGCAAAATTAAATGCTAAAATTAAGAAGTGTGTTTTTAGGATGTTTATGGACACTCCAGAGGATGAGAGGACTAAGCTGATCAGTTGTCTTGGAGCCTTCAGACAGTACTGGGGAACCCTGCCACAGGTTTTTACACACACACATACACTCCCACTTGCTCACACCTACATGGCTGAGATTTCTCAGTTGCTCCAATGTCTTTCTGCAGGAGTCTCATGAACAGTGTGTGCAATGGATTGTGCGCTTTATACACAGTCAACACAGCCCCAAGAGGATCTCCTTCCTCTACGACTGTCTGGCAATGGCTGTGGAGACCAGTCTTTTACCACCCAGGTACACACATACATATAGTGTGAGATTATTTGACGCCTAAAGAAGTAAAATGGGTTCAAAGAATGATTTATAATATTTCCATATATTAATTTATTATATTTATCTGTTTTATGACATCCCAATAATGAGTTGTTTTTAACTGTATTTATTATGTTTGAGGTTATTTGTCTAAATCATTAATCTTCGTATCTTTAGGATGGTGTGCGTGGCCTTAATAAGCTCAGACAGTTTGGAGTGGGAGAGGACACAGTTGTGGGCATTAACTTTCAAGCTGATCCGCAAGATCATCGGGGGAGTGGACTACAAGGTCTCTGACACGAAGCTTCTAGCACACAGACACATCTGGATCGATTCTTCCAATTCGTTTCTTCAATTCTTCGATTGTTTGTGCTTTTTTGTTTTGATTTTCAGTGGTTTTATTTTTGTTGACTGCTGCTAAACAGGGATCTCTGGCTTTTAGAAGAATATCCTACAATGTGTCATACATTTTAAAGTCGTTTTAAGCTTTCCACGTGAGACACTTGTTCATGAATTCTTTTATACTTGTTGCGTCAGGGTGTTCGGGACCTGTTGAAAGCTGTGCTGGATAAAATTCAAACTATTCCTACCACTGTCAGCTCAGCTATAGTCCAGCAGCTTTTGGCTGCCAGAGAGGTACCCATCTTTATACCTTTAAAATGAATTATATGTCATTTTTGATGGTTTATTTGAATACTTTTTAGGTTTACTTATATTTATGCATGTTGCAGGTGGTAGAATATATCCTGGACAGAAATGCCTGTCTCCTTCCAGCCTACTTTGCCATCACAGAAATTAGAAAACTGTATCCAGAGGGGCAGCTCTCACACTGGGTGAGTGTTTGTGTAGCTATGTGTATGTAACATTATATGTAACACTATATAGTCTGAATTTTTATTCGTGAATTCCTTATCATGTCTGTGCATTTTCAGCTTTTGGGCAGTTTGATATCAGACTTTGTGGACAGTTTTAGACCCACAGCCCGGATCAACTCTATCTGTGGTAAGAGGAACTGGTTGCTTCTCCTTTTATGGATTCCTGGAGATTTAAATAAGCCGCTTATCATTTGAAGTGTTATTATTATTAATAGGACAGTCACTAGAAAGTGAATGAAAACTAAAAAGACAGTTTGTAGTTATTTATCTCATGTAGTCAGTCTGGTATGTACAATCATTTGTTGCGTCCGTGTGTCCTCACAGGACGATGCAGTCTGTTGCCAGTGGTGAATAACAGCGGTGCTATCTGTAATTCCTGGAAATTAGACCCCAGCACTCTTCGCTTCCCTCTGAGAGGCATGCTGCCGTTTGACAAGGTAACAAACGCGCCGGACTTATACACCACGCACACCTTTAGACGTACAGAAGTTTGATCGTGATTTGTGTGTTATCATATAGGACCTTTTTGAGCCACAGACAGGGTTGCTACGCTATGTACTAGAACAGCCTTATTCAAGAGAGATGGTGTGCAACATGTTGGGGCTCAACAAACAGGTAAAACAACCTCATCTTCTTTTGTATTTGTCCCTTTGCCTCCATATCAAGCCCTCCAAATGCCCCCACATTCTCTGCCCCCGTTATTTTCATCTTACCATCTTTTATCTGCTCCTGCTCTTGCTGTTTCCCTTATCCTCCATGATCTTTTCTTTGCGTTGTAATTCGGCACGGGTTCTTCACTTTTCTTTGCCACCCTCCTCATATCCTTTTCCCCTCACACCTCTCTTACCTTGTTTCCCTTGTAGTCCTTATAACACACCTATATAAGAACAAATGTAAAGCAACGCTGTGAGCTTGGCCCATAATGCACTGGTGTCAGTTTGCCCTGTTGGGTTCATGCAGTTTCAGCTCAGCCCAGTTCACTTAGCACAAACATCCACACAGTGTGTCAAGCTGTCATTGAATCCAGACAGTTTGGCATTATCACAAATATTTCTGTGTAGGTTCTCAGTTATCCCGGTCATGGCAATATAAGGAGCTTAAAAAGAAAAGCAACTGGACTACTTTAAGTTTCTTGAAGACGAAGCTTCTTCAAGAAACTTAAAGAAGTCCAGTCGCTTTTCTTCCGGGCTCCTTGGATTGTTAACACAAAGCTATAATCAACGCTGTATATGGATATTTCTTTATATTTTGACTTGGAGTAAATAACCCAGAATCTGGTTTATATATCTGAATTGGCTGAGTTGAAACTAACTGTGCTGAACAGACAGTAAACAACCTAGCTACCTTAGTCACCACTTTCTTTTCTGTCTCTCCTTCCCCCGCCCCCCCCCCCTCCTCTCTCCGTTTCATCCTCTTTCTTTGTTTCTCTTCCTTTTCTCTCTCTTTTGTCCTCTGGCTGTGTGTTGTATTTGTCCGTCTCTCTGCCATGCGCTCTCTAGACTCTGAACATTGCCCAGGTATGTCCTCTTCCTGGTTGCCTGACCGACCCAACTAACCAGCTCATTGGACGCTTAGCTTTTTTTTAGGCACACTGACGACCTGAAACTGGAGAAATGAAGAAAACTTGAAGTGGAACAAAAGGGAAACATGACAGAGCTTGAGATGGACACAGCAGGGCTCCATAAATGGTAGACTGGTGTGGTTAAATAAATATTTGACAGGTGCACTGTTAGGGAGATATTAAAGATTACCAGAAAAAGCAGTTCGTTTGATGGGAAGCCAGGGAGACTTTGAGTCATTAACTGCACATGACTTGTTCAATTAACAGGTCGCTGTGTACATTTTTTAAATAATGCCTGTTTGCTTTGCATCACACCTGCACACCTTATCTCTACCTTACCTTATCTTTTTTGTATCCTCCTTGATATTTTCTGTTAATATTCAGTATATATGATCTTGGCAAAAAAAAGAAGCACCTTGATTATAATTATTTAGGCTTAGTTAAATTAATGCTTAATGATAAATAGATGAAAAATAGGTCTGTGATTAGCCATGATTACCACTGAGCCTCTTATATTGGGGGTTGTCAGTCAGCTGAAAGCTTTCAAGCTCCAAGTTCCTCAGTAATGCTTAGTACTTGGATTTGTGCTTAGCATGTGTCTGCATAATTCTATTTACTTATTAATGAGTACTCCTCAACTTTGCCTCATTGTGGCCCAACAGACGCAGTTGATTAACATTTTTAGTTAGCAATCCTAATGTCAGCTGAGCTAACTGACACTGATCATACGGATACAGTCCAGACTAAGAGAGCTGCAGCTCCTCTGAGCCGCAAAAGAGCAAATGTAGTCCCAGCTAACAAGTTGACCTTAATTATTTCTGACTTTAAACCCTGCTGTTGACATTTCAAGTCCTGCTGCACTGCATGTATGGATGTAGTCTGGTGCTTGCCTGTTGTTAGCAAGGTCCTCCCGTGTCGGACCTGCTGCTGCTTTCTGTTGTGCTGACCGGGGGCAACACTGAACTATTTTGACTAAGCGGTGCTCTTGTCTTTGGTGATTAATGCAATTTGTTATTGTTATATTTGTTAGCCAAGAGCAAGCTTGCAAATCAAGCAACAGCTAGCCATGTGGCAGACAGTGACTACAGCAGACTACAGACCCAAACAGAAAGGTTAGTGTGTGCCACAGCAAGCGCAGAAACATTGTGCTGTACCTACAAGTAGACAAGCAAAATATTAGGCACCTCACAGGTTAATTTATCATTCCAACTTTATTACTTTTTACATAACTAAAAGGCAGGCTGGCTATGCTTTGTTTAATTATAGTCCAGTCTGCATTTTAAGTTGATAGCTCTTAAATAATGCTACTGCACTGTGATAGCAAACTGGATTGCATTAGTCAAAAATGATAAAGTGGCTCTAATTTGTATTGCTTACATTCACCTTAATCCTTTCCAGTAAAAGCTGTAAGGTGACTCTGAAAGGTCAAATAAACTGTAACTTTGGAAAACACCAGGTTTAGCACACAAAACACAAGCTAGGTTAAATAAAACAATGGAAATAGGGGAAAAAACTGGTTAGTGCGATGGCTAGCACAGTTGCCTCAAAGCAAGAAGGTCCTGGGTTTGAACCCCCATCATGCCGGGGCTGTTCTATGTAGGCCTTGCTTGTTCTCCCCGTGTTTGTGTGGGTTATGTCTGGGTTCCTCCCACAGACTTAGTGAGGTTAGGTCAATTACTGTATATGAACTGTCCACAGATGTGAATGGTTTGTGACCTGTCCTGGGTGTAGGGTCTCTCACCCCATGACCCTGAGTTGGATAAGTGGAAGAAAATGGACGGATGGATGAAAATAGAGAAAAATACTGTAAAAGCACACAAAAAACAACTGAAATAGAACAAAATCTCACAACGCTTTGCAAAAAAAGAAGAAACACAATGAAAGTGTCTTTGGGGGACACGATAATGTGACGGAAGAGCCGTGGAAATGACAAGCTAACAGTAAATGGCTAATAGCAAACATGTATCTACAGTGTTATACAAACCACGTTATTAAAACACACGTTACCTGCAACTTTTTCTCCTCAGCTTCTTGTAAGTAGGTCTCAGTGCAGTCGTTTGCATGTTTTGGTTTTTGTCTCCCCAAAAAACACTTCTGTTGTGTTGTATACATTTGTGTGTGTGATTTCTTTTATGTTTGTTTGTTTCGTTTTTTCTCTTTCCATTATGATTTGTGTGCTTCTGCGGCGTGCTTTCTTAAGTTGCAATGCGTTTGACCTCTCTGAGCCACCGTAAAGCGGCTCATAAACCAAAAAGTTCTTTTCAGGTTTGAGATGGACTGGATTTTTGTTACAGGTCAAAATAATTAAATAAGGGGGTGGCCCGTGAGGACCGCAGTGCTTTATTGCATTTGCATAGTTTGTGGTTATTGTCAGCAGGTCAGTGGAACATTTTAATTCCGGGCGTTATGTTAATAAATAAGATGCTACCTGAATTTATCTTCCTGAAAATGCAATTTCATTACATTGTGCTGGTGCATGATGGGTTAGAATTTAAAAAAAAAAGAAAACAAAAAGGTTCCCATTAGTCAGGCTGTTGATCAGTTACAGTATAAACTAGCTGCTGGTTATATTGCTGGTTTTTAAATATATCACTGGGTGATCTGTGTACATGATTTATTTGTAGACAACAGATATGCCTGTGGATCTCTCTCTTACTCTTTTTCTTCTATCTGTTTGTTGCCCTTTTCTCTCTCATTCTGTGAGCATGTGTGTGTTTGGCTGCGGTGGAAGAGAAGCTGTGCCGAAGGCCAAAGCAAAGAAAAATCGGATGGTCATTTTCACAGCTACTCTTCTTCCTCCCACTCACACCTTTGTCCCTTCCCAGACCTGTTAGTCTGCATGTGGGAATGTGTTGCAGTGGCTGGTTTGCTGTTTTATGCTGTGCCTTTTAGTGCTGTACCTGACTTGTTCGTGCTGTGCTGTTCAGTCCCTCGTGTCTCAGTGTAAGAAGGGCTCTGTTAAGAGGCCTGACATGAATGTCAAAGCCTGCGCTGCAGAGATCCTCACTCCTTCTGCTCTAATTTTGCCTTTTTACATGTAGAAGACGGAACAAATGTGAAGGCCATATGTCAGGAAAGTGTGCAGCTTTTTTTATGAAATCATAGTTCTTTTTAAATTAAATTAAATAACAGACCCAGCGACATGAAATATCAGCTACCTCATACAGTAGAACAGGGGCTGTGTGGATTGTAAGTGAAGCCTGTAATATTATTATCATTATTATTATTATTATCATTATTAACCCTTATTAGATGGAAAAATAAAAAGATTTAAAAACCCTCTCATTTCCACTAATCCTCCATTTCTTTTCCTTTTTTTTCTTTTTACCCCACCCGTCTTTTAAATAGATGCATTTTTTTAATTCTTCATGATAGAGCATGGGTTATACTGGATATACTGGAGCCAGTACAGATTTTGAAGTGTTAAAAATTCTAGTATGGATATCCTGGCCAATATTCTTTCTATATGTTTGCTCAGACTATAATATAATTATATTAAAAAGGAAAATTATGGGCTTATTTGTCAAACTAGTTAGCTTTAGCTTCTATCCGTTTCTGAATCTTCTGATATAACAGCTACTTCTGAGCTTGTGAACCTTGTGACTGTTTCACATATGGAATGAAACCTCTTATTTTAAATCTTTTGTATGTATTAGAGCTGTAAAAGATTTCACAGAAGACCAAAACACATCTTCTTTTCTGTATAGTAACACAAGCTGAGGACCAGAATATTAAGGGATATGGGTAAATACTGGAATATGGCTACAGTCCATTGTGACAACACAAGAAGGAGATGCTGTCCTGCACGCAGTGATCTTTTTAACAGTATCTGGAATAACTGTCAACAAAAATGTTTGAATGTGAAGTAATTTATTAAAGATGTTATTTTTATTCTCTCCTATGTCTATCTTTCTGTCTTTCTTCCTTCAATCCGACCTTCCTTTCCTCTCTTCTTAACCCCACTTCTTTTTGTGTCCTTTGGCTTTTTTCCTCCCTTCTTCTCACCGTTTTCTTTATCCTGTAACACACCTCCCCTCCTCCCCTCCCAGCATAAGCAGCGTTGCCCGGTGCTGGAAGAGCAGCTGGTGGACCTGGTGGTGTACGCCATGGAGCGCTCTGAGACTGAGGAACACTTTGACGCCGATATCGGAGGAACTAGTCAGCTGCTGTGGCAGCACCTCTCCTCCCAGCTCATCTTCTTTGTGTTGTTTCAGTTTGCAAGTTTCCCTCACATGGTGCTGTCGCTACACCAAAAGGTATGAGGAGAGAAAAAGAAAAAGAAAAACATTTACAGCATGTTTACAGTCAGTTAGGGGCATGAGTGTAATACATGTGTTTACAGTGAACTGGGGAAGCCTCTTGGATGAGAGGTGAAACATCTTCCCAAACTTTAAGAAGCTCAGTTGCCTTTTTCAAGCTTTTGAGACGTGTTTAAATGTATGCAATGGAGTGAGTTGTAGCACGTGTCATAACATTTATTAAATATGTTTAACAACATGTTACTAACAAGGAAAAAATTAAATGAAGCAGATTAAATTCTGTGTATATGTGTTTTAATGATTTATTTTCTCTTTTCCCTTATTTGTTCTCCTCAGCTTGCAGGTAGAGGTCTCATTAAAGGGAGAGATCATCTTATGTGGGTCCTGCTTCAGTTCATATCAGGAAGCATTCAGAAGAACGCCTTAGCTGACTTCCTGCCTGTCATGAAGCTTTTTGACCTGCTTTACCCAGAAAAAGAGGTACAAGTTATTGCAACTTGTACTGTCCCATTTTTATCTTGTTTTTGTCTTGTTTTTTATTAGATCTATGTTTTAAATATTCATCATTCTAATATTTTACTGGGGTGGTACAATAGACTAATATTGCTTGTGGTATGAGTGTCACCATCGCTTTCTGTTCCTCTTCAGTGCATTCCAGTTCCTGACATTAACAAACCCCAGTCGACCCATTCGTTCGCTATGACCTGCATCTGGATCCATTTGAACCGCAAAGCTCAGAACGACAACTCCAAACTGCAGATACCCATACCGCACTCTCTGAAGCTGCACCATGAGTATGTCTTTCACAAAGATATGCATTTAGCGATAATAAATACTTCAAAAGTCACAATTTTCCCTATACATGGCATACCTGGTTAATTGCTAATGTCGCCCAGAATTCATAAAATGACAAACGTCCTCTGCGGCTCTCTGTCCACCGCTTTTTCCCCTTCTTTCTTTAGATTTCTTCAGCAGTCGCTGCGTAACAAGACCCTGGGCATGTCCGACTATAAGATCGCCCTGCTGTGTAACGCCTACAGCACCAACTCGGAGTGCTTCACTCTGCCAATGGGCGTCCTGGTTGAGACCATCTATGGAAATGGATCCATGAGGATCAACCTTCCCGGCACCAACTGTATGGCTTCGGGATCGGTCACTCCGCTGCCCATGAATCTGCTGGATTCGCTCACTGTGCATGCAAAGATGAGGTAAATAAGTAAAACACAGAGAATGTTTTAATTAATTTCTTCTACTTCAAATCCCTGATCGCCTGCCCTCCGGTCTCCAGTCTGATCCACAGTATTGCCACGCGTGTCATCAAATTGGCCCATGCCAAGTCCAGCATTGCTCTTGCCCCTGCATTGGTAGAGACGTACAGCAGATTGTTGGTCTACATGGAAATTGAATCCCTGGGCATCAAAGGATTCATCAGTGAGTCTATTTTTAAAACTCACTTAAAGTTTGTTGAATTGTAGATGTATGAAATATTATCTTATTTGAGGAGGAGATCATTTTGCTTCTTAACGACTAATAGTTGTAAAAATGTAAAGAGAAGAATATACAGATATTTGTAAAAGTAAAAAGTTGCCTGGAAAAATAAATGCTCAGGTAAAGTACAGATACATGAAAATTCTACTTAAGTAAAGTATGAAGTATTTGTACTTCATTACTTCCCAGCTCTGCAAATAGCCGACATAAAGCCGTCTGAATGTGTCAGGCTTCAGAATAGTGTTATTAATCTCTATATTTATAGTATCATGAACATTTTAATGACATTTACTGAGGAAGCAGGTTTATTTACATGATACTGTTTCATTATGGGGTTTTGCAGTACTATCGATATATTGAGCTAGTAAAATTTGCAAGTGTTACAGTTTACTGGGACACAGTTACATTATTATTTATTCTCTTTGGGGCTGCAGAAACGTTTTAAATAATGAGAAACACTCTTGTCTGTCCAGGTCAGTTGTTGCCCAACGTGTTCAAGTCTCACGCGTGGGGAATCCTTCACACATTACTGGAGATGTTCAGTTACAGGATGCATCACATCCAGCCACACTACAGAGTCCAGCTGCTGAGTCACCTGCACAGCTTGGCTGCTGTGCCACAGACCAACCAGAACCAGCTACATCTGTGGTAATGTAGAAGCATGTGTCGCATATAGCTAGTTCCTGCTAATATTAGAAATTTAAAGCAAAATTACACTTTTTGTTGCCTTTTGAAGTCGAAAGATTAAATCAAAACAAATATTAAAATGCAGCGTGAGTGTTGTGTGCTCTTTTAATGCACTTTATTGCCTTTGAACTTGAAATTTGTGATGTTCCTACCATGAAGTGAAAATGATCTGAGACTTGAAAGTTATTCTTTTAAGTCCTTCTGTTTGAAATAGTTATTTGCTTAATTCTAATTATTTACTCAGGTAAACTAACTGTGGAAGACAGAAAAGTCCCACACAACATGTTCTCATGTTGTCCAACTCAACTGAGAAACAAATTAAGCACAAAAAAATGTTCATCAGGATTATGATGTAGTGAAAAAGAGTCATCATTCCTCTTTCTGTCTTTGTCCTGAAGTGTTGAGAGCACAGCTCTGCGCCTGATCACAGCTTTGGGGAGCTCGGAGGTGCAGCCGCAGTTCACCCGCTTCCTCAATGACCCAAAGACAGTTTTGTCAGCCGAATCCGAAGAGCTGAATCGCGCCCTGATCCTCACTCTGGCCAGAGCCACACACGTCACCGGTACTCACTCAGTTTTTGAAGCCTCATTTGCAGTGTTGTTTTTTGTTTTTGGTTTTTTTGCTGCCCGCTTCATTTTAGTCATTGTTTCGCTTTTTGCTTCACTTCTAATCATCGTGTTTGACTGAAATCCGTCTCGTGTTATTTGTCACCTGCTTCCTGTATGTGCAGATTTCTTCACAGGGTCTGACTCCATCCAGGGCACTTGGTGTAAGGACATCCTGCAGACAATCATGAGTTTTACGCCTCATAACTGGGCCTCACACACGCTATCCTGCTTCCCTGCACCACTACAGGTGCAGATATTATGTTATGCAAAATATTCAAGTAATAATTGTGGTTTATTGTTGTTTTTCTCTGTCAAATAAAACGTCTGAATCTTGCTGTAGTGACTCCTGGACCTCTGTTTTTGCTTCAGGCGTTTTTCAAGCAGAACAACGTTCCTCAGGAGTCGCGCTTCAATCTGAAGAAGAACGTCGAGGAGGAGTACAGGAAGTGGAAGTCGATGGCCAATGAGAATGACATCATCACCCACTTCTCCATGCAGGGCTCACCTCCACTGTTCCTCTGTCTGCTGTGGAAGATGCTGCTGGAGATGGACCATATAAACCAAATAGGCTTTAGGTTTGTTATACATGAGTTAAGCTTCCACATGTATATAAAAAGTAGAGCGCAGCGGGGGAAAAAAGAAATACTTAATTAAATAATCCAAAGCTGTGATCAGCGAGAATATTACTTGTTTATGTTTCCAGGTTACACTCACTATTAAAGACACTGCTGAGTGTATTTTAATGAACCCTGTGTTAATGATGCATCTCATCACTGTTGTTGAGGCATTTTAAATTTAACATTTTACATCAATTAACCAGGAAGGCGGGGGTGGGTCCTACACAGCATCTGTGACTAATTGATCCCGAGGGAGAAAGCTGCCTTATTGTGGGATGATGAGCTAACTGCTGTTTTTTGTGGGGGGTTTTCCATTTCTTTTTTGGTCCCTCAGGGTCTTGGAACGTATTGGAGCACGTGCACTGGTGGCTCACGTGCGCACATTTGCCGACTTCCTCGTCTATGAGTTCTCAACGTCAGCTGGTGGGCAGCAGCTTAACAAGTGCATTGAAATACTCAATGACATGGTCTGGAAATACAACATAGTCACGCTGGATAGACTCATTCTGTGCCTGGTGAGGACAGACGGAGAACTACAGGATTATATACTGTAACAAAGACATCATTGATTCTACACTTTTTCTTTGCCCATGCTGCAATACGATAAGGGTCAATGTCTCTGCCTTCAGGCGATGCGTAGCCACGAGGGAAACGAGGCTCAGGTTTGCTACTTCATAATCCAGCTGCTGCTGCTGAAGCCCAATGACTTCAGAAACCGAGTCAACGATTTTGTCAAGGAGAATGCTCCCGAGCACTGGCTGCAGAACGACTGGCACAGCAAACACATGAACTACCACAAGGTATACGTGCGACAGAACACGTTCCGTTAAAAGTTAGTTCCACAACTGTGAGACATCTCAAAAAGTCAAGTTAAATGTAGAAATTAAATTAAATCTGTTTTAAAATGACCGTTTTTCTTCCAGAAATACCCAGAGAAGTTGTACTTTGAGGGTCTCGCAGACCAAGTCAACCCTCCCATGCAGCTCCAGCCTCAGTACCTGCCAATCTACTTTGGGAATGTGTGTCTGCGCTTTCTGCCCGTTTTTGACATTGTCATCCACCGCTTCCTGGAGCTCCTTCCTGTCTCCAAGTCTCTGGAGACGCTGCTGGATCATCTGGGAGGGCTGTACAAGTTCCACGGTGAGTAGGGCTACGAGGAGGACTGTGCGGGTCCAAGATGAGGGGAGTTGGATTCACTAGGACGTCTTAACGCATTCTGAAACAGGAAATCCCAGGCAGCTCATTCAGTGGGAGAAATGTTTCATCACTCATCTAAGTAACTTCTCCAGTCATCCACTTATCAGAATCAGCTTTTTGGGATAAAAAAAGGGAAGGTGAACTTTGCCATTAATTGGGGATTTGTATTTACCGCTGCGTTTCTTTGCAGATCGCCCTGTGACCTACCTGTACAACACCCTTCACTACTATGAGAGACACCTGAGAGACAGAACCAACCTCAAGAGAAAACTGGTTCATGCCATCATGTCTTCACTGAAGGTAAACAGAGAAGACACATTCATTAATTCATGTATCTGAATAGCTAATGCGCAATTATTGATATCAGTGTAACGTTTTATTTTGCAGGACAACCGCACTCCAGGCTGGTGTCTCAGCGAAACCTATCTGAGGTTTGGCATGAACGCCCGTGAAGAAAACGTGTGGATCCCTGATGACACCTACTACTGCAAGCTGATTGGACGCCTTGTGGACAATATCCTTCATTAATCTATCACTCTTAACAACAAAAGACCAATGTCTGGTCATGGAAAGTCATTGGTCTTTTGGGCTGCTGGAAAGTATATTTACCTTACCGCTGTGAGTTCTTGTCTCCCTTAATAGCTTTAAAGAGGGATTGTATTTATTAATCCAAATAAGCTCATTTTATTGCAGCCTCGGGGGTTGTTAAAGTAGAAAAGAGTTATTAAAAACAAGATAAAATCGGTTGGATGGGGTTCGTGTGCTCCACGAAAACAATATGCGTTTAATTAAAAGTGGAACAAGTAAAACATCCGTGCTTCCATGAAGGCTGTTTTCTCCTCTGGTGATTGTTTATCCTCCTTAGCTTTTACCTCACCCATGGCGGGAAAGTCACCGGGTCCTTTTCCCAACTGTGACTGGAGGTTCAACGAGTTCCCCAACCCTGCGGCCCACGCCCTGCACGTCACCTGTGTGGAGCTGATGGCTTTGGCCGTGCCAGGAAAAGATGTGGGAAACGCTTTGCTTAATGTTGTGTTGAAAAGGTGCAGTAAGCAAGCCATGTGCAATCACTGTAAAGTTTATGGGTCTCATTAGGCTTAAATGCCATCTTTTTGGAATTAATAGTGTTCTGTAGTGTATGCAGAATATTTTAATGATCCCTAAAATCATCTTCTCCTTTCACCTTTTAGTCAGCCTCTGGTCCCCAGAGAGAACATCACTGCCTGGATGAATGCCATTGGACTTGTGATCACTGCACTTCCAGTAAGAAAAATACTCTGACTTTCAGCTTTCACCATAAACTGATGTTCAGATTTTTCCGCCGTGACGACCTGTGATCTCCTCTTCAGGAACCATACTGGATCGTTCTCCACGACCGCATCGTTTCTGTGATCAGCTCTCCGGCATTGACATCGGAGACAGAGTGGACAGGCTATCCCTTTGCCTTGCTTGACTTCACCGCCTGCCACCAGAGCTACAGTGAAATGAACTGCAGCTACGTGCTAGCATTAGCACACGCCGTGTGGCATCACTCATCCATCGGACAGCTGTCTCTGATCCCCAAGTGAGGCGCTCTCCTTGTTTCTATCCTGTAAGACTGTTTCTTTTTGCTCTCCTCATGCCTTTCTGTGTCTTTGCGTAGATTCCTGTCAGAGACTCTGAAGCCAGTCGTCAAGACAGAGTTCCAGCTGCTGTACGTGTATCACCTGGTGGGGCCGTTCCTTCAGCGCTTCCAGCAAGAGAGGACGCGTTGCATGTTGGAGGTACACTTCAGACGTTCTCTTTATCTTACATCAAAGATATCATTTAGTTTTGTCTTTCTCCTGGTGGATTTTTGTACATTTTGTTCTGTGTTGCTATTTCAGATTGGTGTTGCCTTCTATGAGATGCTGCAGGCAGTTGACAAACACTGTCAGCATCTCAGCTACATGGACCCGATCTGCGACTTCCTGTATCACATTAAATACATGTACACTGGAGACAGCGTGAAGGAGCAGGTGAGCTTTTGACGTCTCCTTGGAGCATAGCAGTGTCACAACAACAATCCAATCCAGTTTTATTTATAGGGCATTTTTTATACATGCAAATTTGACAAAGTGCTGTACAAAGCACCAAAACACCACACACAATCAGTGAAACAATAAAAAAAACAACAACAATAAAAATAATAATATATTGAAAGTAAGAACACACCTCTGTCATTGTGAGTTAAAAGCCAGTTTGTGTTGAGTTTTTTTAAAAATGAGGAGATCATCCTAAAATATGGGCAGGGAGATCATTCCATAATTAAGAGATGATAACTGAAAAAATGGCCCATGTACCTCAGCGATCTTGAGCGAACATATGCGGTCAGCAGCTCAGACACGTACACGAGTGGTCATCCAGGAAAGGTTTTAAAAGCAAATAATAAAATCTTAAAACAAACAGGGAGCCAGCGGAAGGAGGCCAGGATGGGCGAGCACTGGTTAATACAAGCTGTGGCATTTTGGACCAACTGCATGCGAGCAACGGAAGCTTTGATTTATTGTGAACTCGCTAATAGTGGATACAGGAACAGGAAAGTTCCTGTCATTTAATTGATTATCTGTTATTGCCAGTGTGGGGAAACAGTCTTTATCAATAGGAAACGCTGTAAAAATGATGAAAATACAGTTGAAAGTTAAAAATCTTTGCACTCCTTCACATTTTCTAAAGTTGTCCAGTGAGCCGGATTAGCATCATCATCAGGGGATTCTGTCCCCGAGGCCTTATGTTTGACACCACTGCACTAGAACCATATTAATATTATTTATGAGCCCTAAATGTTACCCTCTAAATACAGTGCAGTTATCAGCATTGCCTTGTTTAATTGCACTGCAGAGGCGTGCATACAGCGTTGTTTGTCTGTAAATATCACGCTTGCTAACGGAAATTTCCCTGCAGGTTTGAATAAGAGGCCTGACTGAGGCAAGGGTTACCCTGTTTTCTGCTTTTTTTTTATCCACCGGATACTACTGCAGCTTAGATTGTGCACAAAATTGACCTATTATGTTGCAGATGAAAGCTTCCAGAAGATGGAACTACTGCAGAAATTCAAATAAATCCAAACAGAAAGTCTCTAAATATTAATTTTGTTTGAAGAAATGATGACATGCCAGTAGAACTGTGTAATTATGTGCACAGAGATTAAAAAGTGTGCTACCCTTTGAATAATAGATACCCTAAAATCTGCAGTAAGAAGATGATGAAACCATCATCATGTAAAACAGGGAAAACCAACTGACAAGAAATCTGTGGCTTTTACACACATTCTGAGTGCATGCTGCTCCTCAAAACACAGTTGCTGTTTTTTTTATCTCCATTTATCCACTCATTCATTTTTTTTGTTGCTTATTTGGATCTGAGTCACATGGGCACAGATGCCCAGACCTCCCTCTTTTTGCAATGTTTCCAAGCCACCTGTCAGATGTAATCTCTCCTTCATGTCATGGGTCTTCTCTGGAGCCTCCCTCTGGTGGGACATGCCAGAAATATCTCACCTGATCAGATGCCCGAACCTCAATCTTCCTCCTCTTGATGTGGAGGAGTAGCGGCTCTACTTTGAGTCCCTCGCAGTCTCTAAGGCTGAGCTCAGACACCGTTTGGATGGAGTTCATTTCTGGTGCTTATATCTGCAATCTTAATCTTTTGGTCAGTTCTCACAGACATTGGTGAGGGTAGGACCGTAGATGTACAGCTTCACAACAGCAGGTAGCCTCTGCATGGATGTCAACACTGCACAAGTCTGTTCCCCTCTCTCGTAAACAAGACCCATCCATCCAGGGGTTGCAAGGGACCTGGAGCCTATCCTGTGTCAGTGTGAAAGAGAGGATACACTCTGGACAGGTCATCAGTCTGTCACCAGACTAACAGACAGACAACCATTTGAACTCACATTCACCTGTGGGTAATTTAGAAACACCATTTAAGCCAGGCTACCTCGAGAGAAACCTTGCAGATTCCATGCAGAAAGGCTGTCATGGATTCGAACCCAGTACCTTCTCTCTGTAAACACCAAGATCCCAGAGATACTTAAACGCCTCCATTTGGAGCAACAGCTTACTCCTGATCAGGAGTGGCCACTCCACTCTTGACCAATTGAGAATCCCGGCCTAAGACTCAGAGGCACTAATTTTCATTTTCAAGTGTTCACTCTCAGCTGCAAACCTCACCAGCGAGACCTGGAGGTTACCGCTTAAAGAAATTCATCATCTTCAAAAAGTAGAGAGGCGATCCTGAGACTTCATCTCTTGGCTGGTTTTCATCACTTTTTTGCCGTTTTAGTTTGAGCTGAGGTGCAATCCCAGAGGCGTGCCCGACTTTATAAGAGCAGGTTTGTTCCAAGCCACCACAGGACACAATATGCTGTGTTTTTGGTGCAGTAATTCTAAAGAAGCAAATGTGATAAATACCGATGTGATGCTTAACTGGTAATTACAAAGCACCTCTCTGACACAACCTAATTGCCTTTCTTGTTTAGTTCCTGCTTTTAGCTCTGTCTACATCAGTGTATTCACTTCTCATCCTTTATCCTTCCACCTTTTTTGTGCTTTGTCTAGGTGGAGAAAATCATCATGACTCTGCGTCCTGCCATGAAGCTGCGTCTGCGCTTCATCACGCACAGCAGCAAGATAGAGACGTCATCCTCAGCTGCCAGCGCTGCCTCCGCTTCCTCCGCCTCTTCCTCCTCCGCCACCCCGCAGCCCCCTCCGTCCACACTCTCATCCTCCACCGCTGCCGCCTCGCCCTCCCCCTCCTCCTCGCAGCACACACACACACCTATGTAGGTGGCCTTGCCAAACACAAACGCACAGTAGCGATCATAACTATGAACTTACATTTTGTTCGTTTTATTCTCATTTAGATATTTTGTATCTCGTGTGTTTATAAACAAGGCCTCCTGCAAGAATTTTGTGCAAATTATTTTCAAAATCTCAACTTATGACAAAGTTAAGAAGAAGAAAAAATTGTTTGTTTTCTGTTTTTCTGTTCAGGAAACTCCATAGACTGAGTTTGACAAAATATTTAAGCCTTAACATAACAGACAAAATGGGTCACAGGAAAACAGAAGATTTTTTTGTGGCGTAATTTTATCGTATTTTTCTTTGTAGACATTTTTTATGTTGTACATTATTACTTCATTAAAAACGGAGGCAAGTTTTTAAAATAATGGGTCTTTGTAACAAAAACTGTGTATTTCTTTATTTAGACTGTATCCTCATGGTCTCAAACCAGTGATCTTTCATGTGTTCATGTGTTCATGTGTCAACCACTTCTCCTACACATGGATCCACTATGTTACTGTAAATATAATAACCATGCATATTAAGGTTTTTCTAAGAATTATTCAGTCAAACTAAAATTTTGTGTTTTTTTGTTGCTCCTCTCATGTTTTTCATTTGTTCCTGGGCAGGCTAGAAATACCAGACTGATTCTGACAGGTCAGCTCACCCCTTACTCTTACTGTGGACAAACACCTGTTTAGTAGGTGAGTCACACCCACGTAGATGAGCCCAAAGCAATATACAGGTTCTGTCTGATGCAATATAGTAACAACCAGCAGGGGGAGCCCAGCATTTACAGTTGACATCAGTCACTTTCCTCACAGATGGAATTAATGAAGGATGGAGGGAGTCATACATTAGGAACCTTACCTTACCTTGCCCCATTTGATTGGTTCCCTTTCTCAATGCCAGAGGATATGGAAAAAGCACATAAACAGGTATCCATTAAGTTTGGTAGAAAGTCACACTCTGAGCCAGTAACACTTTGTATTCTGGCAGAGAGCTGGAGCTGGGAATTTTGCCATTTGACAGTTGGCAGTAAAGCTAATGGTTAGAGATAGACTTCATTCCAAATCCTTGGGGTATATTGTTGGGTCAGTAAATCAAATTATAATTAAATTGGTGCCTTTGGATGTTGGGCAGTGGCGAGGGTAACTACATAGTTTACCAACTATTTTTACTTCCCACTGGAGAAGCTGAACTACAGCAAAGCTGATCAATGGAAACATGTAGTTTAGATTCCTAAAGCTGCTTAGAGGAAGTAGTTAAATATTAGTTTACATCATTTATTCAAAATATCACAGAAAACTACCAACAAATGATATTTCCTTTTATGTCACATTGTAGTTTTAGTATGTGTTTATGTAAATCATCATGGAAATGTATCCAACTGCAAAACTGAGTCAGAAGTAGTGAAGTCTTATTCTCTAATGTCAGTGTTCATCTCTGATTATTATCCCAAATTTGCTGTTATATGGCACGTGGATAAACTAAACATCGTTCCACTCAAGAACAAACGTAATATACTAAAATAAAAAAGGTCACACTGGTGCTGTAAAGTGTAACATATTACAAAAGCATCTTAAAGGAGTGTGTTACTGCACTTGTGTGTTGAAAGTCATAATGCTCTTTGACCCACAATCTGGAAGGATGTTAATCGTGGTCATCAGCAGCAAAAAAAAAGCACACTTGGACCAAATGCAGTTCCTCAAATGGCCACTTGAGGTTGGCTTCAAAACAACCCAACAAATGACTGACGCCCTGTCTGCAAGGCTTCACTTTAGTTATGTGTCGTTTGCGAACGAGACGACTCTAAAAGCTGATTCTTTGTAGTGAACAAGAAGAGCTGAATCTTCAGACGGTCCTGCTCAGCTGGCAGAGGCGGGACTTTATTTTGATGGTCCCCCATACAGCCAATCACATGCAAAGACAGACAAGGATCATACCATTGTATGAAAGAAGGAAGGGGAGAGACACTCTGAAAACAGCAAGTATAGTGCACAGGCAAAGGTACATTGTCCATTGTGGAGGACAATAGGGTTCAAACTATCGGCCAGGCTTTAAACTCCATGGAAGTTCTCCACAGTGGTGTTAAATGTTTATGAAAACACTGATTTAAAAGTTGCTTATCAACATACAAACAATTAGGCTACAATAGAAGGCCTAGAACTGAAGAGCCATTTGGCTCTTTGAAAAGAACCAGACCTCTCATCACTACATCCACTAAATCAAGTCACTGAACAGGATTTCTCGACTGTGTTTATGCCGTTGGTGCCTTTTGGAGCATTTTAATGCAGCTCTTTAATAATCACTATGGCAGTACAAATAAACAAACAGCTCATCCAAGAAGTGTAGTGTTGTTTTTGTATGAACTTGGCGCTAATTAGCAGGTTTCCAGAGACGTGGGAAGAGCCGAACAGGTCTGCACAGCTGAGAAAAATCATAGCAAAATGAGCATAATATTTGAACAGCACAGCATTAATTAAACCTGTGCTCATGAAGTACACACACAGGTGAGCAAATTCATTATGAAACCATAAATAAGAAATATGTCAGTTTTGCAAAGAGATCCCTTTACACACAACTCCCAAGAATATGCATTAAGCCTATCATGTCCCAGTACACATAATATTTTAATATGTTCAGGCGTAATATGTTCATTCATGCAGCTGGAGTCAAATTTATTTCTGCAGGAATCATATTAATGTAAAACTGCTCCTTAACATTAATGCTAAACTCCTTGAAGGCAGCTCATAATAAGTCAGAGCTTTACCTTCATCTGGATGTACGATCCAAATCCAAATGTATCTTTGAACTCGGAGTCTTAGGAGATATATTTCCTCATGAGGGGCACTAATGTTGCACGTGTTAAAAGTATCTGTGGATATACTGATCAGGAAGAGGTGTGTGAGTGTCCTTTGTGTCAGGGTGAACCGTGAGGAAGTTTTTAATTGACGCTAGCTGGAGAACGACCACTCGCATGAGGCCAGTGATACTGGTAAATTTTAGGATGGAGCTGATCGCCCTCTCATCACTTCTGTTTGAAATATGTATAGATTTTAAATGTTCAGCATCTGTTACATCACATTACCCCCACCATGAAATCCTTGACCTTGCTGTCACTGTAAAAGTGGTATTTATAGTCAGCACACACGCACCAAAGATGAACGCCGGTGTAAAGTTGCACTTTAACCTTGAACGCCATCAACCATAAAGATGTTGTCAGCAGGTAGGAGCCAGTAACTGCACAAAGGTCAGTCTGGTCCGTTTTCTCTCACACTTTGCTGATTCACTTCCTCACCAGTGCTTACCTTAGAAAGTCTTGACACAGGCTGCAGTCTCACCCTGAGCCCTTCGTGCTCACTTTGAAGGCTGTCCTTTTGCCCACACGTAGAGTATTTGAATTCTGATTTTAAAAAAAACAGTGTTTACACAGATCGATAATCAATCACTCCTGATTATCCACTCTCAATTACATTACATTGTCACTAGGTCAGCTGTAACTAAATTACATGAAGATTGTGCAAGCTCTTTGTTAATTACATTAGAGACTTGAGCATCTCTTGTGATTTCCATTGTGGTGACAGCGCAAAGTCTTATTCATCCTCCTTGTGGCTTTAGAGAAGAATGTCTTTGTGTTGAGCAACACGGATTTGGCTTTTGGAGACATGCGGCTTGATGTCATTGTTCCTCTTTATGAAAGTTTCGTGTGTACCAGGTCAGCCGTGACCTAATCACATCACCATTGGTGCCATGCACTCCGGGTGTTTAATCCCATTCTCCTTTCTGTATGTATGAGTCATCCCGTGCTCTCCCTATAAGGCCCTCGCTGAGATGTAGGTCAGCGTATGTGCTGCTGGGCCCGTGGCTTACCCATTAAACTCTGGCCCTAAACACAATGTGGCAACACACAGGCCTGTAGATGTACTTTGGGAGGGGTGGGGGTCATATCACAGTGTAGTCAAGTAAAGCTGTCATTACATATGTGTCTCAGCTCTTGTAGTGTTACGTGGGAAGCCAAGGTTTAAATATAGCATGGCAGCATATAACGCCTATGCGCTGGGCCAGTCTACAGCTTCATGTGTCATCCTGTATCGATTCTGGATCCACGTATTACCTCCGTTTGATTCCTTTAACCGTTCGTGAATCTTCTCACGCTAGAAGTTTATTATTATTGTTATTAATAAATAAAATGACATGAAAATCAAAATAAGGATTCGTATTTGTCACCTATATCTCACCACTGGGTGAATTACGATGGAATCAGTGTTTCCCAAAAAATTAAGCCAAATGATCTTAGCGGCCCTCTCAGTTTGCATCTCATGACACAGTAGTATTGATTGCCCTGATATTTAGTACTTTATTTACATTATGACTTTCAACACATGTTCCCTTATGGGATAATTGTAACAATGGGTGAATTTATTTTGTGTCATTATCAGGTAAAAATGTACATTTGTCTAGCTATTGTACTATAGACTTTGCTGCAGCCTACTTATTTGTGTTTAGCACTCATCAGCATGCCAAAATAAAATAATGAACATAGTAAGAGAGTGTATATAATGCTGGATGTAGCCACCATCACATCACCCATTGGTTAGAGACATCCTGTGTTAAAGGATGTAACGTACACTCACAGCGTGGTCTGACACAAACGCTTACCTCAAAAACATCTTTTATTTCTAAATGTTCCTTTTAAACTGGATCAGAACTGCTTTTAGTCTACCATTTCTCAATTATGGTTAGTTACTGTTTCACCTGGCCTTCACTGTTAAATTACCATTGAAGCACTTTATCATCTACTTTTAGCTACTCCTCCATTTAACACCAGTTATCTATTAATTTCACCCATTTCTCCACTGTGTTTAACTAACCTTTTTGTACTCTTAGCTAATCATACAACCACACATTTATCAAATTGACAAACATTTTATTCATTTTTTAAAATTTATTTATGAAATAAATTCTTTATTTCTTAGTTCTAGCTATGCTTTAGCTAGCTATTTTTTGACATTTATGAATGTGGTTTTATCATTTATCCTTTCCATTTCTACAGTTTGTCCATTTCTTTCAGTGAAATGTCAACCACAACATTCTGATTATTAAGTTAATGTTAGTTTATGTGAAATTGTGAATGGTCTAGGTGAACATCAAAATTTGCTGCCTACATTATTGTGCTGTATCTTTTTAAATATAATTCAATTTCAGCTCATTAAATGTTTATTTATATAGTGCAAAATCACACAGTTGCCTGTATTAGAGAGAAACCCCAACAATCAAACAAATCCTACGAGGCCCATGCAACCTTAACTCTTCAGTCTAATCAAAATAGAAGAGAAAGTCATGGATTTCCTAAAATGTTTATTCAAAAAACATACACAACACAGGCTATCGGCTATAAAATGCTAATGCTACCCAGTTATATGCAAAGTGTTGAGGCCAAAGTGTGACCCCGACCAGCTGCTGGGACACAAACTTCAAGACAAGAGCAGCAAAGGTAGGTCAGAGTGATGAGTATTATCACAAACTAACCAGCTGCTATTATCAGTTTTAATTCACTTAATTAAATGCATAATGGATTTAATAATTAAATGCATTTATATAAAGTGTTGAATTTCTGTTATTACTGCAGCCCTCCTGCATCAGTTTGACTAAGTTGACTAAAAAGTTTTTACCGCTGAAAGTTGCTCCACACACTTCACAAAGTATCTTATTGTTCCTGAACCAAAGTGCAAAATGTGTCCACACTCCTCCCAAACGTTGATATATTTGTCACATTTATAATAAGCATGGGAGCTAGTTTTGTCTTGTAAGAAGTTCCTCCTTCCTTTTTAGCCCCATTATTTGCTAAAACGTTTGGGTTGTTGTTTCTCATTGAACTACTTGGTTTGACTCTTAAAGGGTTATGGAAGATTTCCCTGTACAAAGAAGTTTCATCACAGTCTTGTTTTTGTTTCCTTGCCCTTCAGTCAGAAACATGAAAACACAACCGTCCGCGCGGCCTTGTATTGTCAACGCTCAAGTCTTTGCGTTCGATTACTCTTTAATGGGAAGCTCTGAGCTAAACACACACACGCAGACACAAACGCAGAGCATGCAGTCGCTCACGTACAGTTGCCATGGTAACCGGATGTATCTGGGGACGAGAGTATACTCGTCGCTTACTTGCCTCTCTGACCTGAACGGCGCACACGAGTGGGTGATGATCTCTTAACCCAATCGCCGTGAATCTCCTCTGAAAATTGTATTTTTCTGACAAGGAGCAAAGAGTTCGGGGAGAGGAGGAGACGGGAGCCGAGGGGTGAGAAGAACAGAGAGGAGTGGTAGACTGACAGAAGCAGCAGTGAAAGGTGTTGATTGTTGTTTTTTGGCACAATGTCAGAAATCCCACCTGTTACACGAGAAGGACTCCGATCGGAGTAGAAATCAATGTGCTGTTTATCTTAAAATGAAAAAGAAAAGTGTGTGGTTAGAGTGCCCACAGTAGGGAGAGTAATGATGCCAGAGAGGAAGCAATTATTCCTGACCGCACAGTAATTAGGATTATCGTGGAGGACAATGACATATGGACGAGGAGAATGAGAGCAGCGTCCGGTTCAAATGAAAAATCACGTCATTTTTTGGGCGGGCGATTATGAAAAATAGGCGTGGAGCCTCAATTTCGACTCTAGCGAGATAACTTTATAATTGCAGGGCTGTATTACTTACAGTAAATACTTATTAGGGGTCATTAATTTTTGTTTGCCTTTGAAAAAAACCTCACCTGTTCGATTTTATTGGTCTTGAACAGATAAACAATGAATATAGAAAAAGCAGAGACATAAACCTTCCCAGCTATATGCAAGCTGAAACTGCTCGGCTGATTGCTGATTGCCACTATGTGTCACCAGATAATTAGAGGTACTGTTTTCCAACATTTGCACAGGCACAGATGGCCCCTGAGAAAAAAAACCTGCCCTTTTAACTGTTATAAATCTCAGGAATGAATATTGAAGACCAGATAATCACTAACATTGTTAAGGCTTATTTTTATACTGAACTGACGCAATGACCGGTGCCTTAATCATCACACTTCACATTTCTGGGCACTCACTGCTGAGCAGAAAAATAAAGTGTATTTCAAATGCTAAATACTTAGTGGGGGCTCACTTTGAAAAAAAAAAAAGTACCAGTGACGAATTTCGGTGACTGTAAACTATTTAAATTCACTTTGATGGAGTCCCACTTGCACAGCAGCATGTGTATTTGCGGAGGATGCCAGATGGTAATCGGTGTAAGCGTAAAGCGAGTGGACAGTATTCTCATCTTCATCATTCCCGATTAAAGAAACAGACAAACACTTTCATCCTCCTCAGTTTTCTACTGTTGCTAGGTGAAAGCTTCCCAAGGACAAACTGAACATTTTGGACAATAGGAAGCAGCAATATTGTGCTGAAGAAATGGTGATAATTGGAAAGACTGAATCTCCAGAAAATTAGTATTAAAATGCACCGTGGCATGCCATTTTAGCTCACTGGATAAAGAAGGGTACCCTTATGATATTAGGCTAATGCAAAGACCGAAGTTTGAATGGGCCCTGAAGGCATTTACTGCATGGTGTTTCTCCCAGCTTTCCTGTCTTCTCTTCTCACTGTGGTCTCACAATAAAAGCTAACAAACATTTGAGAAGTGTGGCTCTTTTGTCCACATGTCATTTAAAAAAATCCTTTTAAAAGCCTTTTGAGGGTTATGTCTCTGTTCTTACTTGTCTTTGAGCTGAAGATGTTTTAGCTGGAATGTTTACATTTTTAGGGCTTAAATTTAGTGGAGTGATTTCCTCGACTAACATTTTAGCCAGTACAAGCAGCTGTAGCCATTAGCAGTCTATTAGGCTTTACCTCCTCTTATTTGAGGATGCTTTTTTAACTGAATTGGATGTCTCGACTGTTTTTATGGTATTCCTGGAGCACTTTTAATGTCATTATCTGATGTAAAAATCAATTGTTATTAGTGCTGTCACCGTTAATCTCGTTAAAATAAGGCCATGCGGTTAATGCCACAACGTTAATTAACGTGCCAAATCTCCAATAGTGATTTAACGCGGATTGCCCCGTGCTTGGGGCTGCATGGCACCAATGCGTCAGCGCGGTTAGCTCGTTAACGCGTTAGCGCCATGCAGCCCCTGGTACGGGGCGATCCACGTTAGCTTGCTAACGGAGATTTAATGCGGTTAATGCGGTTATGGCATTAACGTAATTTTAACAAGATTAACGCTGACAGCACTAATTGTTATGACAAAGACTACATTCATCTTTTATATGAAATTTAAGTTCAAGACTTAAGAATGTCAGTGAATGTCATTTGTAACAGCGTGGACACTGGGAAACATGGATGATCTGATATCATCGTGTTGGTGTTGTTCCTGGAACAACATTGCAAGTGACCAATCACATTGTTGTGACGTTATTCGTTGGCGCGCCAAGCCATTCGTGCATTTATGAAATTCCAATGTTGCAAGGACAATATCAATTCTGCTTAGTGTTTATTAAAGGGCTAGGGTCAGGGTCCGTTGATCGGCGGAAAGAGGCGGTTTCTCGCAGCTTAAGTACAGTTTTTTGTTTTACTGCGGTTTTTCCCGAAGTCGCAAAAGTATGACGTCACAACATTCTGATTGGTCACTTGCAATGTTGATCCTGGAACAACATTTACTATGTTGATCTGGGAACAACACCAACATAACGATATCAGATCGTGCGGGAAACACTCTGGCCGTCTGTGGCTCCAGAAGTTTGTCAGCTGATTGGATTATTTGTGTGTTTGGGCACATTTGTCTGTCTTGATCTCATCTAAGCTTATAAAAGCTGCTTTTGTAAGTCAGCAACTTTTGAGGGAGAGTGGAAAGATTAATATTTCTGCTCTAATCTGTCATGCCTGCATGAAATAAACCGAATTAAATTCAAAATATAAGCAAAAACCACAAGTTATATCACATATATTGCTTTGTCTTGTAAGATCTGCTGCTGCCGCCTCACGCCAGGTCGCTCACGGTCATGCCTGGTCAGTCACAAACAAGCACACAGTGTTCACAAATTAATTTGCTGGTGACATTTCTCTGTGGTGTAAATTAGAGTCGTTATTAGCGCAGAGTCAAAACAATCTTTACTTGAGGCCGGAGGGACATAAACAAGGCTGCCAGATACTCTATGTGAAAGTGAACCGTCAATAAATCTTTTCTGTCACCTTCCTCTTTCTAATCACCTCACACAAAGATGCAATGACCAAACGTGCACACACGCGCATTTTTAACTCTGTAAGGTCCAAATGAGACAATAAAATACTGCTGCCTTCACTGGCTGCAGGAACTTTTCCACTGGATTCATGCAACATGATCTGTTTCACAACATTTTCTTGTGTTTTATTTTTAGAAGCCCGGACTTTCATGGTTGTCATCACGTATACATTTTTTTCAAAACCTCATACAAGTGTCAGACCATGCCATCAGATGTTTACTCGATGGCACGTCTATAAAACGTACTTACTTGTAGACATGGTCACACACCAACTTAATCAAATGTATTATTTTATTTTTGTAGATCGTATCTGATTCAATGAGAAGTCTGTGTGTTTAGCTTCAACAAACTGCTGCCTTAAAAATAAAAAATCAAGTAAATTAAATTAAGTAGAAATTTTTATCTTTGACTTTTAGTATGTTCCTATGTCGGATTTAATTACCCAGACTCTAACGGATATCTTTATGGGAACTTTATTTTGATTAATTTATTTAGAAAAGACCATAACTGATATAATTTGCCCAAACGTGCACTTCCAAAAAGACCAGGCTGAATCAGTGACTGATTAATGTTTTATCCTAGGTCTCTCTTTGCTCTGTGCTGTCTATGTCTGCCCTCACCCCACCACATATTAGTGGAAGATGTTTACCCTTCCCTAAGCCTAGTTTCTTCCTGTTAAAACAGTTCTTTCTTGCCACTGTCATTAAGTGTTCAATCAGAGGGGGTCATCTAATTGTTGGAACTTTCTCAATATTATTGTAGAGTCTTTACTTTACAGTGAAAAGTATGTTGTTGTGAATTGATGCTGTATATAAATAAAATGTCATTTAATTTAATTTAACGGAGTGTCCCTGACATAACCAGAAATGTCAAACATATGCTTATGAGATTTTAAAAGAGTAAATACTGGGCATAATTTCATCAGAGAGACAGAATCATTTCAGTAGATGCGCATAGATAAAATCTGTCTGTAATATTAATATAAATAACTGACTGGCCATATATGTAACGGCTTTAAAGGTGTCCTGTGCCTGTAATCAGAAACCAATTAAAATCACAGATTTTTTAAAAATGAATCCACAGAAAGCAAATAACCATCACTGGCATGTCTTGGTACACATAAAATGCAGTTGTCTGAAGTGGCTCTTACCACCTTTAACATCTTTTAAAAAATTATTCTCAGGCTTATTATAAATCACACAGCCATTTTGACCCTGTCAGTATGCACAGTCCTTTTTCTATTAACGGCTAAATTCATATGACAGGCCTCAAAAAGCCTTTTCCCTGCTGCTGTATGAAAAAGTTCGGTTCATTAAAATGAATGTTGTTTGTTCACTCTGACCCAGCGGTGTGCTCTTTTATCCTTGTGTGTCTATGTATGATGTACTGCAGATAGCCATCGTGTGTTTGTGTTGATTCACTCCATCTGTGGTGGATGATGAGCCCACTGCTCGGATGCTTTGATGAAAAAAAGAAAAGAAAAAAGAAAAACATCGCACCAGCTGTGACTGTGTCATCGCTAAACCTGAGTGAAACCTGGTCAGGGAAAAACAGAGGAAATGGCACGATTATCTGAGAAGATGACCTCAGGATTAAAGTTTACACGCACCCGTGTGATGAGTTATAGTCACATCTGTGCTGTGACGGGAAAACCAGAAAGTATAAATCAAACAGAGCTGAGAACACAGATATGAAATATGGCTACATATGAAAAACATGACTGAAGGTGAGTCACAACTGAGCTGAATATAAAAACCATCGCAGAGGCTAACGGGTGAATTACTGTTTGTTTTGTTGCTAAATTTTAAAGCACAACTGCAATCTGGGAAACGTGTTTGCATTTGACCCACCTGACAGCAGGTGTTTATCACGACAAATTAACAGAAAATGGCTTTTGAGGCAATGTAGAAAGAGTTTTTACAGTTTGACAAGCACAGTCCATTGTTTCCAAAGCTGTGCAGCATGTAGGTTGACAGAGTAGTTCATCACAGCTGCCGTTTGCGGGTGAACAGTTTCACAGTGTTACAAATACCTGTTCCACAATGTTGTAGTATCACAATAATACTGTACTATTGCAAAATGAGAAATAAAAAAAATCAGCCTTTTAGTTTACATTATGAAAATGTAATAAAACAACTATCTGCAGAATGAATGATGCGTAACCTGAGCTGTCCTAACACAAATGACTTTAACATTTACACATTTAGACAGCTTACCCTTAATATAAGGAAACACAGCTGTTGTAAATCAAAGAAACATGTTGGGACAGCTCGTCAGATTCGCTGTTTTACTTTGTCGAAGTAGGCGGGGTGTTTTTGCTGAAATTGGGGTTCAGCATGTTAGCGCGGGGACAGTCTGCAGACGGCATGTCTACCTGCAGAGAGCATCTGTGGTTGATGGAGGCAGTGTACAAACCGGTCTGCAGGCTACTCCTTCTTGTGCTGTTCTTGGTTCTTCAGAAAAGGGTAAAGTTATACAATTTATTATTTATAATATAATGATGCTGAACTTTGGGTGGTGGGGCCCCCTGTGAATTTTTGCTTAAGTCCTCGACAGACTCTAGAACCATGAGTGTTTCTGCTTACCCTTGGCCACTTCTAGCTTAGCTTCTAGCATTGCCCAACATTGCTTATGTACTTTAGGAAATTCTATATATAGACAGAGAAAATGGGCTAGAGAATCAAAAGAAGGTAAAATCTTTTTCAGTTTACTTATATTTACATTTTTAATTAATATTTACTATTCATATATAGAGTGATGGGCTATTTCTAAAACCACTTATTACCCACAATATAATGAATTTGCATTTTTTTGCCTTGTAGCGATACATTTTATCTTTCAGTCTAGTTCAGTAGATGCAGCCACAATCATGTGGAAGACTGCTGGGTTGATAGTTGTCAATCAACACCCTCCAGATGGAGAGTAAGCCACAGAGAATCATTACTTAAAAGGCTGGCTGTGCACAGAGAGCTGTATCGAAGCAGATCAATGGAAAGTTGGCTGGGAAAAAAAAGTGTGGCATAAAAAGATGAAAATACAACAGGAATGACCAAAACCTTGAGAGGATTGACAAGAAAAGTAAATTCAAGAACTTTGAAAGCTTCACCAGGAGTAGTTTCTGGGGGCTACAACTGTCACACTCCTGAACCACAGACAGTGTCAGAGGTGTCTTACCTGAGCTAAGGAGAAAGAGAACCAAGCTGTTGCTTAGTGGTTCAAAGTCCTATTTTCAGATCAAAGTATATTTTGTATCCAGTGTAAAGTTTCTGCAGTCTGTGATGATTTGGGGTGGCATGTTTTATTAAATCCAAAGTCAATGCATCCGTCTACCAGGAGATTTTAGAGCGTTTCGTGCTTCCATCTGCTGAAAAGCTTTATAGAGATGCTGACTTCCTTTACCAGGAGGACAGTGCCAAAATTACTACCAAATGATTTGTTGACCATGTTATTACTGTGCTTGACTGGCCAGCCACCTCATATGACCTGAATCCCACGGAGAATCTACAGAGTATTGTTACAAGGAAGAAAATACAGACGAACTGAAGGCTATCAAAGCAATTCTGGCTTCAATAACACAGCAGGGCCACGAGCTGATTGCCTCCACACCACACTGTACTGAAGCAGACCACCAACAATGTGTTGAATATATAACTAAACTAAACATGTATTTTGAACTCGTTTTTGATTGCTTTTAGGAAATCTTTAATAATTTGAGGTGCTTGAGGTAAGCGCTAATCATCAGCATTAAACCAAAAGAGGTTTGAAATATTTCATTTATGTGCAATCAATTCAGACTTATTTACCCTATTAATTTTAATTATTTAAAAAAGACTTAAAGTGCCCCATAATGGCTCATAGAAAATAATAATCATCACTAAGAAAGCATTTTATAGTTTTATGCATTGTGTTGAAGATTAAATAGAAGATCGATTAAATAGCAAAAGAATGAGAGTAGCACGGGATACCATGAGGTATTTATATTTATTAATTTAAGAAAATCGGTTTGTTCTATTATATCTGTAACGAAAATGCATGCCAGTATTTCTTTAGCCAAAAGCTGATCTTTTGCACTTAGTGTCTAACTGCTGGAGGGTTTGGTAAGTACATAATCCAGAACTTCCACCATCCGTCAGGCTCTAATCGTTGTATTTCAAACATATCACACACAAATGTGCTGCTGTTCGATGACAGCCCTGCAATTTGTACTTGTCCTGGTGTTTGACAGATACAGTGCCACTGTCTCTAACAGATCCTGTGGATCCATATGTGGGTAAGTGCAGGAGGGTTAGCTTGTTCATATTCCAGTCATGTTTGTGTCACCTTGCAGCTGAGGCTCTTCACCACAAATAATTGCTCTCTGTTCCTCCTCCTCCTCCTCCCTCTGAACCTCATTTTCTTAAAATTAATACTGCGATAATTGCCCGCTTTCCGCCCACAGCCTCAGTGACACAGCTTTTTATGTTCAGATTTTATCATTGTTATTACAGTATTTCACAGAGTGTGTATATCTGGCACTTCCAGGCTGTTCATTGAAGTAGGAAGTGAAGGGAGAATTAAACAGGATCCACAAGATGATGATGGAAAGATGGCTTGAAAGTGCACATGCACTTTGTTTTAAAAACACACTGTCTGAATGTGTTCAGGAAGGCAGATGGTGCCATGACCCGAGACTGAAATAGAAAGAAAAAAAGAAGAAGGATATTTTGTCTTTCAGAGCAAGCAGAGAACAACCCTGTGGGCTTCAGAGAGTGTGCACACAACATGTATACACAACACAGAAACAGCACATTACAGTTAATGGACACTGGCCACATTTCTTTTATTGAATTATTTTTTTAAAAGCTCAAAATAATAACATTTATAGGTCGGGACTGTGAACCCCAACCAAACCCGATCTGAAAATGGCTTAATTATCAAAGTGTCCAACAAAAAAAAACTCCCAAAAAACTAAATGCTGGATCCTGCACTTCCCAGAGTGCTCACAGCACAACCATATTAGACCACATCTGCCTGGTGAAAGCCACAAATATTTCAAACTCTGTATCTCAAGATTGTGACTCATACTTTCTCATAAGTCTCATGCCAACGCTGTGATTTGTAATTCATGGCACTCCCTCAGACGCCAGAGAAAAGCTCAGTAATCCTCAATGACCAGTAAAGTGATCTTCATGTTTAACTCTGCAGAAGATTTGATAAAATGATAGATCTACCTTAGAGTTGTTTTAATTTAATCCAATTCCAGTTCTATTCTATTCAATTTTATTTATATAGCGCCAAATAATAACAGCAGTCACCTCAAGGTGCTCTATATATTTTTTAAGATAAAGACGCTGCAATAATACAGAGAAAACCTAAACAATCAGACAACCCCATTTGAACAAGCATTTGGCAACAACAGGAAGGAAAAACTCCCTTTTAACAGGAAGAAACCAGAACTAGGCTCAGGGAGGGGTAGATAGAGCAGGATCAATGTCCACAAGGCTGCAGGCCCTGATGGCATCCCCGGGCGTGTTCTCAGAGCGTGTTCTGGGGAGCTTGCAGGAGTGCTCACAGACATATTCAATCTGTCCTTGGCCCACGCTGTGGTACCGGCCTGCTTCAAATCCACCTCCATCGTCCCGATACCCAAAAACTCCAACCCATCTTGCCTCAATGATTACCGCCCAGTAGCACTCACCCCCATCATCACTAAGTGCTTAGAGCGACTGGTCCTAGCACACTTCAAATCCTGTCTCCCCCCCACCCTGGACCCCCACCAATTCGCATACCGCCAGAACAGGAGCACAGAGGATGCAGTCTCCATCGCAATGCACTCTGTCCTCTCACACCTGGACAACAACAACACCTACGCCAGAATGCTGTTTATAGACTTCAGTTCAGCATTCAATACAATCCACCCCTCACAACTCATCAGGAAACTGACAGACCTGGGCATCAGTTCCCTCATCTGCAAATGGTTACTGGACTTCCTGACCAACCGCCCCCAACATGTCCGGCTGGATAACCACTGCTCATCTACCATCACAATGAACACCGGTGTACCACAAGGCTGTGTGATGAGCCCTTTCCTCTACTCCCTCTTCACCCACGACTGCAGACCTGCTGATGGTTCCAACACCATCATTAAGTTTGCAGATGACACCACGGTGATTGGCCTCATCAGTGACAACGATGAGGCCGCCTACAGGGAAGAGGTGGATCGTCTGGCTGAGTGGTGCGACACAAACAACCTGCTGCTTAACACCGAGAAGACCAAGGAGCTCATCGTGGACTACAGGAGGAATGCTGACCCACATCCACCCATCCACATTAAGGGGACGGCTGTGGAGCGTGTGAGCAGCTTCAAGTTCCTGGGAGTCCACATCTCCGAGGATCTCACCTGGACGACCAACTGCTCCAAGCTGGTCAAGAAGGCTCACCAGCGCCTCTTCTTCTTGAGGACTCTGAGGAAGAACCACCTGTCCTCAGACATCCTGGTGAACTTCTATCGCTGCACCATCGAGAGCATCCTGACCAACTGTATAACAGTCTGGTACGGGAACTGCTCTGCCTCGGACCGGAAGGCGTTGCAGAGGGTCGTGAAAACTGCCCAGCGCATCGCCGGAGCACCACTTCCTGCCATAAAAGACATCTACAGGAAGCGGTGTCTGAAAAGGGCTGGGAAAATCATCAAAGACCCCAGTCACCCATCGCATGGACTCTTCACCCTCCTGCCCTCTGGGAGGCGCCACAGGAGCCTCCGGACTAAGACCACCAGGTACCGGAACAGCTTCTTCCCCACAGCTGTCAGACTCCTGAACTCTGCCTCCTGACATCTGACCCACGTTAAACTCATGGACTGAACATACACACACCCACAACCACCTACACACACACACATTGGACAACTGTACCCTCAAACACACAATAATAACATGGACTGAACCACCACTCACAACCACTAGCACTAGCACCTCTGTAGAAACTATCTACACCCGCAACTATCGTAACTGCACTACTGTAGAGCTCGTGTAAATATCATTCTGTGCATTCGATATCTGTAGCCACAACTGTTTAAAACTTGCATATTTCCCTTTTCCCTGTATTAGCTGTATAGCCTCGTAGAGTCTGTAAGTTTTTTATTTCATATTCTGATAGTTTTTCATATTTATAGCCTGTTGTCTACCTTAACTTAGCTTGTACGCACTAGAGGCTGTACTACTTATAGTTATAGAAATTCACAAGACATACTCATCCGTGTACATTATAATAACCATAATAGCCCTTTCTGTAGAGATACTCACAGTATCTTGATATTATTGATAATATATAGTGTATATATTAGATCACTAAGCACGTCTGGATGGATGCAAACTGCATTTCGTTGCCCTGTACCTGTGCATGTGCAATGACAATAAAGTTGAATTCTATTCTATTCTATTCTATATCTGCCATGGCCTGTTGGGGGTGATGAGAGAAAGAAAGGATTAAAACACACTTTAGAAGAGAAGAGCTAATGATTAAATGCATGGATGTGTATAAACCCATAGTGACTGAAAAAAGATGAGTGAAGAAGAAACACTCAGTGCATCATCTGGTCGTTAAGTCTGACCACATTAGCCGTCCAAACGCCACTTCAGGTCCCAATGTCAAATGAACTCTGTGGTATCACTGAGAGTTAAAAACTGTCTAAATTCTTTCATCTGCAATAAAATGATCAGTGTGGAGGCTCTACCAGGTGTAACAATTACGTTTAACATGCAGGCATCCATGAAAACAGAATTTATGAAGTTAAACGGAGGTTAGCAGGGATTTAGCTCGCTAGTTTCCATCTAAAGATGAGATACCATGTTCTGATTGAGGGATTTCTGAAAAATTAAAAGGTACAGCTCTGCTATCACTTCTGACATAAAGGAAGACAGAAAACTAAGCAGCAGCGATGTTTGTAGGGTTACTGAAGTTGGGCTAACTGGTATATAATGATGTGCTACGTGGTGGCTAACAACACAGCTATGGTTAGTATAATATAAACACATTAGCACAGTGAAGCTGGAGGATGAACGCTAACTTTTTTCCACTCAATAAAAGTTAGCACTCGCATGGCAAGATGCTGTTAATGGACCAAACTGAGATAATCCATCCACAATCAAGGTTAGTCATTAATATATTGCTGCATGGGCTGGACTGTCGTTACATCATAAGGTTTTTTTTTAAAAGAACTGAGCTTTAAAACATGCTGCTGACGAAGTGTGGTAATACAAGCTAAGCGAGATCAACAGTGATCACTTCCTTTTTTGGGGGGGGGGGGTTGTTCCGATTAAATAATACAAGATACAAAGGATTAAAACATCTTAAAAACATAACAGCCTTAATAAAAGCAGAGTAGTTTGGACCCAAATGCAGGGTTCATACATCATCACTTAACAACCGGATTGGAAGCCCCCGGCAGCTTAGGCCTATTGCAGCATAACTAAGGGAGGGCTGAGGGTCACATGATCCAGACCTAACTATTTGCTTGATTAAAAAGGAAGGTTTTAAATCCTATTTTCTATTTACACTGAGAAAAGATGGAACAACTGCATGCTGGAGCTCACATTGTGCAGAAAGCCAGAAGAAACTCTTGTTATGCTCTTCAAGGTTAAATGGACTGAAGGAACAGCCCAGGTGGTCACAGGGTTCATGAATATGCAGGAGCAAGTTCTATGAATGATTTCTGTTTCTGATGAGCCACAGCAGGTACGAAGCCCTACTTCTAACACTTTGCAGTAGATGCTATCATTGACCTTGTGATGAGCTGACATTTTGACATTTTGCAGCAGTGAAGTCACACTATGAAACGTTAGCACTGACAACCCAGAAAGTCAGGAAGAGTAGTGCCCTTTACTCTCCTATTTGATGGGACTGCAGAAGAACAAGCTTTCACATTTACCCCGATGTGAAACTCTGAGAGGGCCGTAAATGGGTGACAGCCGAAGACAAGATTTCGAGAGTGTAACTTTAAGATTGCTACACTGATTATTTGAGTCACACTGGATGGTGATAGAAACATGCCCTCCATCCACCCTCAGCCTCACAGTCACACTTGGCTTTGTGAGTGCTGGTGAATCACACAGTATGTGCTGCCATCACTGTACTATATTGCATACAGGTCGGCCGATGACTGAATCATGGAATCGGTTGTGCTGCATTACTCTGTGTGATTCAGCAAATTCGCACATTATGAGGGAAGCTGTGAAGTAAAAGAGCTCGGAGGGTTTCCGCCGATAACACCCTGGTGACCCCGTTTTACAGAACTCTTACGGACATTTTCCATTTATTTAAAGATGATGTAAAAAAAGAAAAAGAAAAAAGGAAAGCTCAGAAAAAAAGGCTTTAACAGTGTGTACTTTACTTATGTGTATGTGCTGTTTGCCTGCCTTCCTAGAGATGGAGGGTCATTAATGTAAACAAGCAATAAGGTTATTATAATTTCATTATGAATATTATTTTGATTGAGTGCTGGAACAGAGCTTTGAATCATTTCCAAGTCACGTATTGACCGTTGTTTTGTTTCTTGATGGCTCCAAAACTCAGTGTCCGGCTATCTGCCTCCTACTGATCAGTAAGCAATTAAGCAAATATCTAAAGAGAGCACACACAACCACATCCATACAGTTCATTGCCTCACCTTTAAAGCTACATCAGGGGTTTCTTTGGCCTTGCTTTCCCATGAAGCTAGAGAAAAGAAATACAGTTGTCAAATCCTTCAGGTCTAATACAGTACGGTGCAAAAGTCTTGAGCCATCTCTCATTTCTCTATATTTTGTTTCCAAGGAGCCCGAGTTTCGTGTAACTTTTAAAGTGGTCTTGAGCATTAGTTCTTCAGGCTATAAGAAGGTCTTTCAAAGTTTTTCTTTGGACATTTTCTGCTTTTTCACTAATTTTGGTGATTCCCAAAAAGCTGGCACATTTCAGCATGGTGTGCACGTTGTCTCTAAAAAATTTGAGGAAACTGGACAAGTGGAGGACAAAAGATGAAGTGGCAGTCCTAAAAAACATCATCAACAAAAACAATCCGCAGTAGATGAACACATACCTAAAAGTTATTTTCTTAAGAAATAGGAAGACTCTGATGTGAGGACTTGAGAGATTGAATGAATCAGGTGAGTCAAGATTAAGAACGAGTGGGATGTGGCTATTTCCGAGTGACAGGTGGGTTTCTTGTTAAACAGTTGGTAGCCAAAGAATTTGATCTTGTTCATTTATAAATCAATGGGCACCATTTACTGGCTAGATTTATTCTGCTTCGTAAAAATATAACTGGAGAGAGAAATCAGCCTTGCACAGAGATTTAGTTGGACAGGTTCAAGTAGAACAGACTCATGTTTGAAAGCCACCAAAGTCACTCTAAAGTTTCAAGGTGTAAGTTGACATCTAACAGGTGAGAAACTGTACATTCAGACATAAATGAAAAAAATAACAGGGGGCAACTTAAAAACAGCTTGTCACTAAAATAACAGCAAAAATATGTACTTCAGTGCACTATTAGAACATCAGTTTGAAGATTCCCATCACTCTGCTGTTGTTTCTAAACAAATACCAGTTGAATTTACCTGTTTGAGTTGATGTGAAGTACATGTTTCCCATTATAAGCTTGAATAACAATGTTTGAAGTGCTGCGACTACAATAAGCAACTATAAGTGAAAGATTTGTAGCCTATAAGCCTATTTTATGTGGGACGCAGAGTCCTCTCTACCATTACATGAAAGACCTTAGTTACCGTTATTGAATGCATAGTAATACAATAAAGGGAGATAGTGTAGAGATTCATGCCCACATTGTCCTAGTGCTTCATGTGCATCAGCTTTGAGGTGGTTATATTTGTAAACAGAGCCTTTTCTCTCTATTTCAATCCTTCCTCGGTTTCAGCTGAGGCAAAATAAAAATCGTGTGTGGGTGTGCTTGGGGTGTGAAGGGCCTGTGAATGGTAAATGCATAATGGTAAATGTTATTTTCAAAAGCTGAGATGTGCACAATTTAGCAGTGATGCTTAGAAAGCTGATAAAAATAGAAACATTGCTTTAAAAGGATTTTACATTCTTAAGAATCCTGATTCAAATGTTTTGCATAATGGTGACTGGTTGCTTTTTGGATAATGGGTTTTGGTTTTACAAGAGCAAATTGTGGTGATTCAACAGACAAAAGTTTTGCTCCAAAATGTTTCTGGGAAAAACTGGGACCTTTTACCGCCAGGACACCATATTATCTATCTATCTATCGGTTTCAGTCATGCAATGCAATAAATTTTTTCTTCAGGGGAACCTTTAGTGTTTGCATTAATGTTACTTAGGCAAGTACCATAAATCTAAATGGTGAAGCAGATCAAATATGACCCTGTAGGGCAATAGCATGTTTGACAACAGCAAGACCATGTAACCCGCTACTTTGCAAAAGGCTGCTGAGTAAAACTTGAGGAACATGAAACTAGAGCCCAGGGTGTTCATTCAGCCTCTGAACTCCTCAGATCAAAATCCCAGTGACCGTCAGCGGGATGCACTGGAACTCAGCAGCCTACAGTTGCCCAAACCCAGAGTTTCAATTGCAAATGCACTGGTGGCCTGGATGGAGGCAACCTGTCACCAAATAATCGCAGACTGCCTCAGGCTGACTGCAATCACTCTCAGGTAGATTAGCAACATGCTGCAATCAATCCGAGTAAGTGTGGGACAGTAAGTGCAACTCATCCGCATCTCCACTCAGCTGGTTTGCAACCGGTTGCCAAGCACCCATGTCATTTTGCAGTTAAGTGACCATACTGCAGAAACTAAATCACAATTTATGCAGGAATTTCTATTTTAGATCCATGAAGTTCAGGCTTTATTCTGAATGCAAATAGTTAATTTGGGAAGTTTTGTTTAAATTTTGTTTGTAGATGGCAACAATTTGCTTAAAGTTTGCACTAAAGTTGCTTTGAAGGTGGCAACTGACTGAGTGGTTCCAGACCCATCTTTGACTCATCTTCAGAGGCAACAAGGCTTCAAAGACTGCAGTAATTTTGAACGTGCTGCGGTCTCCCACCACTGTGACTCCAGCATATACAATTGTATCGAAGTAAAACAGTCCCTTTAAAATGCTCGCCACTGTTAAAATAATTTTCTTACTGTAATCTTAATGTAGCAAAACACACACACACACACACACACACACGTGCACCCAGACTGAAATAAGGAGACGGGGATAAGAGGATATTAGTTCTGAATCTCATATCCTGTTTTATTGTTCAAATATGGCAGAACAAGATATACAACACAGTACAAACAACACACCCACTCAGTCGGACATACACGTGGAAACATGGAAAGGCAAACATAGAAGACATATTTGTACGCTTGTTCACACACGCACACACACACACACACACACACACAAGTCTGAGTTTCCATGATTGATACAGACAAGAATTTCTCAGGGGAACCGCTGATCAAACATCCCACAGACAAACACATCCACGCTTTCACAGACACATGAACAGGCCAACAGGACAACTTGTGTATTAAAGGGGATTTTAAGGAGATTAAGGACCTGGTGACAACAAAAAAAAGCGAAAAGAAAATGTTCAAAGTCCACCGTAAGACAGCTATCCCCCTCCTCCTCCTCCTCCTTCCATCCGTCTGTGTTATTGACCGTTTAAGTAGGTTCCACAGAGATGAGAGTGCATTTTCCAGCTCACACCTGTTCTCACTGCAGGGAAATTAAACCTCAAACAGCTGAAAATCAAAGTCACTTGCTTTTTTCTTACAATGGAAATAACACATATTCTGTTTTATGGTGGACTTTTTAATTTTTTTTAAAACATTTAACTCAAGAATCCAACCCTTTAGCCTCAGGCTGATGTTTAAGAGACTTTGGCAAATCCCCGAACCTACCCCACACGCGGGGTAAAAAACATCCTTCAAGAAAACAAGAATCGCACGAGTTTGTTTTAGTGACTGAAGGCCACTTTGATCTGAACAGTATAAACCTGCTCTGTAAAATCCGAAACCAGTTTTTAAAAACATAAATTACAAAAATCTTGTGCTTTGTACACCTTCGAAATACAAACTAAAATCCAGCGTCTTCATTTTTTATGTTTTTACATTAAATCATGTAAATCAGCTGTAAGACAAAGCAGCTAAACAGATTAAATAATCACTGTTCTAGCTGTTTCCTGCAGTAATATCTAATTTAACACTGGTGCGTACGTATTTCTGAATAACAGTGGATGGATTTCATGAGCACAACGCTATAAGGGCCTATGTCATTAAGCTTACATTAAAAAAAAAAAAGATGGAAGACAGCGAAATTAGGAGCTGTGGGGTTCTCAGCTGTGAGGAGCTATTGTGGGACTCTCAATCACTGCTTGCCTTTAACAGCTCTTCCATGTACAGTACTACAGAATCAGATGCTTCTCAGCATCAGCATACTGATACACCCCAAAACAAAAACACTGAGCCTCAAACAAACGGACTCCAGCCTGTGTCAGACTTAACAATTGACCAACGTGCTGCGTGCTGCTCTTTAAAAATGCATTTCATAGAGAATCAAACAAAAAAAAAGAAAAATCACACTGATGTATTAGAGAGGAAGGCGAGTTCTGAAATAAATACTTAAGTCTAACAGTAATAACAGCTTGTCAAGGATTTAATCATGAAGGTTCTGGCATTAACGGAGTGACATTTTTGGCAACTCATAGTGTAATGTTACGCTGAAGCACATCATTTTATTTTGTAGCATCCCCAAGCCACCAAAGTTAGTGTTTTTATTTATTTTTAGTGGAGGTTGATTTATAGGATTTTGCTCAAAAGCATCACTCAAGTTTCCAAAGTGAATCTATCTCAACTCCATGATTGTCTCGGTGCTGCCTCGGTAGTACACACTCTGGTAATGCAACTGTAATATATGACACTAAAAGCAAAGCTGTGGGGCTGGGGGCAGGTTATGTCAGTTTCTGTACCAGACGTGAAGAAGATAAAATAAAATGCTAGAAATTTAAATAAGATCTATTTAAGTGGACTGCCAAATGCAACAGAAGCTTGCACAGATTCAAGTCCAGCATACTGACGCGTGTCTCACACTTAAGTTTGAAGAATCCAGCCAGTCACACGGCCTCTTCAGCCACAAAGATGAACAAATGATTTTCTGTCTATGAAGGCAGAAGACGTTTAAAGGATGGTGAAAGACTCTTCACCTGAAACCGTTTCAGCAAAAGGCTTTTTTTTTCATTATCAGAGGGAAATAAAGGACATTTCAAGTTCATTTTAAAAGGTAAACTAAACTATAAACAAAACTTAATTTTTCTTATTCTAAAAGGGCAGTTTTGCAGTGACGGGTCACAGTGAAGCCTTAAATACGGATGAGTGTCTCTACAGGAGTGCTTCACATCTGTGTTCTGGGTTTGAGTGCCAACATGTACCCCTCCCCTGCAGATCAGTGCAGAAGGAGGGACGAAACTCTCGCTGTTAGATGTAGGACAGCAGAGTTGGTGCGGTAAGTCAACAGGCTAAACAGGCTGGCCTGTTAGAATGGTCACCTGGCGTTAATTTCAAGCTACATTACCTATTTAACTAGCACTGTGTCGAGCTAGGTCAGGTGGGCGGGTGGCTAGCGTGGCTGGCTAGCTGGGTTAGCTGGTCAGCAAAGTGTGCTGACTGGTTGGCTGGTTCAAGCTTTGTGCCCAGGTCTTACTGACTCTTCTCATGTCTAACCAAGCCTGGCTGATGGTGTCCGGACTGCTGGTTTTTCAGTCTCTGCACCTCGGTCGGGTGAGGTCACTTCCTGTTCACTGTGATGGAGTTGGCTGTAGTGTTCGTCTTTGTAGCAGTTTCCTCTGTATTTCCAGGGGGCTTCACTGCGGCAGCATTAGGACCGCCCCCATTCTGAAGTGTTTCCTGTTTGTACTGTTGCAAGGCGCGGTTGACGGCGTCCTCGACCAGTCGCTTGCTGACCTTCAGCAGCTCCGCCTCGTCTGGCTCAGACCGGCGACGCCCACCTGGGTAGCAAAAGCACAAGTATATGAGCACGTCATGTCCATTAACAGCGAGTTGAAAAAAGTAATCGATCAACTTTGCCAATAAAAGAGTTTGTCAGCAATATTGTGGGGAAACAAAAACAAAGAAAATCACATAATTGATCAAAATCAACAAATCTTAGAAGATCAGTGGAATTGTGCCAAAGGAGAAAGCCATCCAGCCATGGGCCAGATTCAAATTACTTACTTTAAAATTGTAAAAAAAAAAAAAAAGGGTATTGGACATAGCAAAACATCTTACATAAATATTGCCTCAAGGTCGAGAGTCTGGTGAGTAACGACCCCTCCTTCCCTTAGTTAGCTCCAGTTGCTAGGCAAAGTGTGTACCACTTGCAGTTGCCGAGTTGCTGCTGGAGTTGGTGGCAACAATGATGCAGCACATGGGGGACTCTAGTGAGTAAAACTAGTGAGTAAAACTTGCTTCTTACCAGTGCAACCAATATGTTTCAACACATTGACTTTAAGTTGAAAGTCAAACGTTGCCACGTTTCTGGCTTGCATATCAATTGTGCAAGTTTGACTACTGCTGAGTAAGTTGTTGGCGAGTATTTTCAGACAAGCTGGCATCTGCCATTCAATCTATGATGCAGCACTAGGTGCAGCACACTCTTTGGCTACCAATTACACCTGGCAACTCCAAGCAACCTCCAGCAACCACTTGCCAACTGGTTGCGGAACACGTACGTTTCCCTAGCAACTGGATGTTGCCATAGGGTCAATGACTGATCTGTAAGCCTGCATGACTGAGGTCTAAATTCGTTTTAGCCCATATTGCGCGTAGTTTTAAAATGTAATAAAGGCAAATTTTGTATAACTGGCACCTTCAATGTTAAAAGGCGACCTATTATATTTTCACACACCGTTATAATGATGGGTGCTCCTATTAAACACAAACCAGTGCACAAACATCTGAATGATGTCAGTGGTAGGAGATTTCCACAGTATTGTCATCAACCTGAATGCAAAGCTACGCTACACAGTCCAAGAATAAAAACATGGGAGTGATAACAAGGATGCCAATGAAACTCTAAACCCGATTTATACCACCATCGTCAACTGTCAGAATATAAATGCCCCCTTGTGCCTGTAAAAGGGCATGTTAGAGCAACATCAGTACTCAATAAAAAAAATATCCAAACCCATCATGAAACTGCTGATTGTTCTCTGTGTTTGTGGCTCCAGCTGAGCTTCCACTTCACCATATGTGTCAGGAATTAGTCAGTTTTTAGCTATAGTGACATTTAACTCGACGGTAAATTTGATTGCAGCACTAAGCTGCTTCCTGTGGTGTCTGAGTGCCTTTCTGATGAAAACACGACCCGTTTCATTCTTTTTCTAATATGCTCAAAATGAAAACAGAAAATAACCATTAATCTGACAATAATTAATTGTGTGGATTCTCCACTCATCACAGACTGAACACGGCGACAACAGATCGATGTCGCAATAGGAAAGAAGTGATCGTTGCAGAGATGATAGTCACAGAAGATGTAAACAGCTGATATTAATTTCCTTTTTGGTTTGAACACCAAAGCAAATCATTTAAGTTTAGTTCAGCTACAGACAAAATGGCAGACAGAAAGACGGCAACGCCAGTCAGAAGAATCGCCGAGATGGTCAGTCAGTCAATAATTCATGTAGAAAGAGAGCAAAGCAGGCAGGCAGGCTGTAGGATGGACAGGCAGGAGCAAGCCATTCAGAAAGAGAGTAATAGAAAAATCATTCAGCCATCCAGTCTGTCTGGCGCACACAAACACACACACAGACAGGTACGCACAAACACTATATAACCGCATTAGCTTTTGATTACCAAGGCCAAGCACAAGATTCGCACACTAACCCTCTTTACCACAGAATCCCACTGGGCCCATAGGTTTGTTTCATTTGAAATCAGCGTCGTGCTCTATTATTCATTATACAGTGAGACAGAGCATACAGCAGGAGACGACGATGATAATTTTGCTGAGATCAGAACCAGCTGAGAGTATGATGCGTAATTTATTGTCATCTGTTGTTTTCATCCGACAGAGGTGTCTCAAACCAGCCATGTGTCACATTCTGTTCTTATGTTTTGTTTTTGTTTTTTTTAAAATATTAACCAACAAGATGGTGAAATTAAATTAAAGCAAGTTCTGATGCTGTGTTAATTGTTCAGTCATCTGCTGTTAGACTGTTACATAAGTGATAATCCACACACAATGAGTCATTTTATATGAAAATCCTTCTGTGCAGACTACTAAATTAGCATACCCATGAATAATAAATACAACAAGGTGCCACCGACCTTGCTGTGCCCTCTGTTAACATGCAAATATCAGTGAAGTGCATCTGCTGACCTCTGTGCAGAATATAATACAGTGGCATCAGTCACCAAAGACCGACTGTGAGCTGAAATCTGTTATCCAGACCACTGGAATAAGTCACTGTCGCGAGTATATCACCTCCGCCACGGTCTGATGACACGAGCACTGTGCGACTGTGGATTTATGCTGTTTATGCCAAGCGTCCAGCCTGGTAACAGCACGCCAAACAGAAAACAGGAGTCGTCAGAACAAGCCAGCAGTTGCTTCTCACTCATCTATTTAACGTCCCCGTGTGCTCGAATCAGCTTTTCCATCTATTGTTTTTGAACATGTTTTGTTTTAGCAACTTGAGGTTTATCGAGTTGTGCTTTCTACAAAACGCTGCTGCTGTTGTACTGAGATGTTATTTGATTACCTGCCTGCTTGTCTTTTTGAGTGAGTCATACCTCTGATTGATGTTTGTTTTTCTATCTACCCTTTAGTTTTAGTGACTGAATTCACTGAATATGCCTTTCTCAGTAAAACTGCAGGCAGATTTCTAAGTAGCGCAGAGTGGCGCTCCTAGCACTAATGATCACAATCGTTTAAATCATGTGACGGTCATCCTGTTTAGTCTTTGCTCCACTCTTAGAACTCCCTCACAGTCAGCGCCACAAAGCGTCCGCTCATTACTGATGACCGGTTTCTGATTCATGAGATAAACAGCAACTGGGCCAATACTTATTTATTTATTTTTTAAGCAGGGAGCATATTCTGCACTTTACTTAGGCAACCTCCTAGTGGGCGACAGTCTGAAGTAAAACAAACATTAAGATGTTTGCAGTCCTCTCTGCTGTCAGAAACAGTTTAATCAACATTTAAAATATAGTAAAACTGCAGTAAATGTAGTTAAATTAAACTGTGCCTAACAACAGTAAAGCTGTAATTTGGTCAAACTAATCTCTGCTTTCTTTATTTAATTAAACTGTTTAACAACACCCTAAGACTATGTGAGGTCTCCCTGTTTTTGTCACATTCTTTTCAGCCAGGTTGCAACACCCTGTTCATCTGTAGACTACTTCTGTTTTTTCTTACCCATCCCAATTGAAGTGCATAATCTTAGCTGTAGTAGTTATTACAGGACAAACAAAAGTTTGAGTCAGCCAAGCGAGACCAAAAACATTAGGTGTAGATTGTACCTCATATCAGACACTGACGGCATGTTTCTACAACTGTTTGGACCCGATCTGTCTCAGAGTTTTTTCCCCATCCGTGCAAGACTGTCAGTCCACTGTTAACCTCAGCTGTCAATGCCGGGTGACGTCTACCTTTATTTACTCTGGAGGAGGCCGTAAACCTTTGTGAAAGCAGTCCAGTACGGGTGAGTGAGTCAGAGAATCCTACTTCACATTGATGGCAGCCAGGCTGAGGAGAATTGTTGAGGGTAAACGCAGCAGTTTTTGTTGCTCTTAGCTGTTGTTAACATCTGTTAGCTGCTGTTTGTCAGCATTAATTAAACTTTCTTTGATATGGCCTAACACATTACTGGACTGGAGCTGATTGATTACATTCTCACATTGTATGAGAAGGTATTCAAAGTGTTTATCAGACACTTGAGCCTAACATTAGCCTACATACATAATGTTCTCCTCCACCTTTGGAGTACTACATATTTGACTGGTCTCTAGCCACATGTGTAAAACACCAATAGTTGGAAGGGAGATGTCCTTCCCAGACTCTGTATTCAAATATGGTGGATGGTTTGTTGGAAGATGCACACTTAGACTGAGTACAATATGCAACCCAATATTGATGAGTGTACATTTAAAAAGTGCTTCTTCAACATTCTTTTCAAAAATTATATTTTTTGCTTTGAGAGAAACTGACTTGCTGGGACAAATGAGGAGCTTTATAAAGCACATTGCTTTCGAACAACTTTAAATTGCCCGAGCCCAATGGAGACTGCTGGCTCAAACTTAGTTGAATAATGATTAATATTTATAAAGGTTGCATATAGTGCTGGCTCCAAATTAACAGTAAAAGATGTCGTTGGCGTGGCTGGATCTTTTTTTTTTTTTTTTTTTTTTAAAACATTCAACAAAGACATCCATGTACAGCTGAAAACTGTATGTTAATTGTGTTTTGTTATTTATGTTTTGTTAACTTTTATGTTGGATATTTGAGGGTTTGTATAAGAATGCATTAGAGCTGGCATATTTCAATATGTTTGGTCTAATCATCATTTTATGAATTGAGAAATAGCCCAGTCAGTGACGGTTACAGCCGGAACAAACTGGGTGAAACCTCGCCTCTCATCAAAACAGAAGAATCATATCACGGTGGGAACTGTGTAATTTACTGCAAAGGACAAGACGACTACAAGAGATATTCCTCAACAGGGTTCTACTGGTTCTACAGTTGAATTGCAGTTTGTACACATGCTGAACCCATTACATGTCCACTAGTTTCTAAAGGTCTCAACCCAATTTAAGTAATTTATTTGCATATAGATTGAAAATAAAACACATGAAGAAGGAATGTCTGTAATAAAATATGTGTAAGTAAATATCAAAGTAAGAAAGGTAAACCTAAAATGTAAACAAGAATTATGATTTCGAGTGCAGGATGAATTATTTTACTCAAATGAGGGGGATGCAACTGAAACAAATACATAAAACCCAGCAGCACGATTAATGGACAGCCTACTTAATCACTTCCTGCCCAGATGCTCTAAATAGGACAGAGGCTGCTTCTGCTTCCACCATTTACGCTAACTTAATAAAGAGGAATGAGATTGTCTGTGATTGGATTACAACAATATTAGTAAAAATACTGAGAATGATCAGAGAGACGATTTGGATACAAAAAAGCAACGAGATGGTATCATCTTTTGTAATCAATAAACTGGAGATTATTCCAAGGCAAGAAGTAATCACACCATTAATCAGCCTGAATTTGATTGTTGTGAAGGTATATGGGGAATGATGGCTTTAGGGTCATTGCAGTTGTAGCTTGTAATCAGATGCAGATCACATTTTGAATGAACCCTCCCAACTCTGATTGTACACATATGACGGGAGGAGGACACGTACTTGAGCGTTTAGCACGGACTGGAGCCTGAACCAAATCTGCAACACAAGCACAAACATCAAATATTAAGTAAGCACAAACAAACAAAGCAGACATATTCTGGCGTCTCAGGGATTGCACACACTCTCCAAACAGCGCCGTTATAAGAGCCTCTTTGTGTGTTACCACGGGGGAGATACTTTCAGTGCTAGACAGCAGTGATTTTAAACATTAGTTTTGGACCCCGGGGCTACATGAAGCCTAAAAAGGATGCAGAAATACTGTGAAGGCAAAACTGTTAACCAAAGCCACTGAGTCATACTACCAAAATACTGCATTAGGTTGGACAGAAGGATGGAGAAGGAAAGCAGGGCACAATACCGTGGGCAAGTTTTCTTCTTGTAAAAGTGGCTTTTAAAAGAAATCTGTTGCATACCAGAAGCTTTTATTTTGAGGCTGCACTTCAGAAAATAAAACACTGGACAAGATACGATGACATAAGAGTGAACTAAAACCGTGACTTAGCGCTTCTTGAGCTCCTTCCGTTGCATTGAACACCCAGAAAATATCGCTTTCGATGCCAACCTTACGTAAGGCGGTTTCGTCTCGCTTGTCAAAGGTCTCTTCTGTGTCTGTATCTGTTAATGTGACTGCGTGTTTCTATCTGCCTATTCAATCTTGACCTGTCGAAGTGACGGCCTTTATGATGGCAGTAAAGCCATCCTCTGTACCTGTTTCTCACCCACACACACTAGCAGAGAAACAGATAAGCTTTTCAAACTGCGGATAAACGGACTCCACGGCAACGAGGCTGACAGACACATGAATCTCACTCGCTCAACTTATCTCTCTCTCCCCCTCACACACACACACACACACACACTCAGTGTTCCCACAATTTCTCAAAGCGCCAGCCCTCCTCGTATCCTCTCCTCTCGCTGCCACTCTGCTTTTACCTTCTCTAACCTCGCTCTCTCTTTATTCAAACATTTGTTCCTCTTGCTCTCCCTCTCTTCACCTTTTTTTTGCTGGCTGTGTAGTCATGGTGACAGTGATGAGAACCAGACACACACTTTTAACAGCAAAAGGAGGTTGTACCGACTTTCCATCTGTTTTTGTTGTCAAGTTTAACTCTCTATAGCCTCTAAGTATCATCTTCTCCCAAACCAGTTCGTCTTTACCTATTTGGCTTCTTTGCCTCTTTCTTACGTTCCACTTCCTCACTTTTTGGCCTTTTTCAAGTCTCTAAAACAGCTTTTTTGGTCTTAGACTGAAAGAAAAAAAAAGTAGAGAAAAAAAAGTTACAAGCGCTCTGCACTGAGGTCCCATCATCAAGGAGTGACCCTAATCATACGCTAATGTAATTTTTGTTCTCGTTTCTAAAACAAAGGGGCAGAGGTTCGTTGGTTTTCTACTTCGATCCAGGCTAATGTATCTGAACTATCATGACTAATACATCTTTTAGTGTAACTTTATTGACTTGACTTGATTTTATCCACATCCAAACTAGAATTACAGCATTACTGTTAAAATTATTACATTACAGCCTTACAGTTGTGTCCCTCCCGTAATCAGTCAAGGTGCAGTGTAGACTTTAAAACTAATTTTATTAGTAATTCAGTTTCTTATCTTTCCCTGAGTCACTGAATAATAGGGGTGGGGGAAAAAAACCGATACTGTGTAGTATCGTGATATTTTGTTTGCTAATAATGTATCGATACAGGGACAGCAGAAATCGATATTTTGTTACAAAAAAGTTTTTGTGGACTGGAACATGCTCTGACTTCAGAGCATGTTGATCAGCTCCTTTTTCTGAGCAAGAATCCTGACATTCCTTCACTGTCCAAATGTGTTTAACTTTTTTTATGGCAGCAATAAACATGACAGTTTACTTATTTTAATTTAAGACATGTTTTATTTTAATTAAGTTTAAAACTTTTTTATTTAATGTAAAATTATATATTTTTTTTAATTTACTTTGAAATTCTTCAGTTGCTGAAGGGGCTGCATAGTTTTCACAAATTGCATAGTTCAGAATAGCTATAATTGTACCAGATGGTTGCATTCAGTTAAGTTGGACTAGACTATAATACAAACCGTTCAGTTTGTCAACATTAAAACTGACTGAAATGAGAGAAAGACTGAGTGTGAGACTTTGTTATTAGATAAAATGAATACTGATAAACTTTACCTTTATGTACAGAATCTGAATATCGCAAAATATTTTTAAAAATTGCAATAATATCGTATCGTGCGTTAAGTATTGTGATAATATCGTATCGTGGGATGTATGGTGATTCCCACCTCTACTGAATAATGGTCCAAACAAGGGTTTTGCAAATCCTTTTGATATTACAGAAAAGCTGACCCTTGATCTTTTACAGCCACAATCTTATCAGTTCATCCTTGGCTTTAGCAGATAGATGGAGACTCCTTTCAAGAATTACTGTGATGACATATTCACAAGAATGGGCTTGGCACTGTCACCATTGACAAACAAAATCTAAGATGTTTATTACTAAGTTTATTGTTATAGCTGTTGCAGAGTCCATGTGAAAAGTTGTGTAAAATGTAATTAGTTCCCTCAATGTGTTTAGGACATGTGACAAGGTACATAAAGACATATGAAATCACTATTCTGCTACTGCTGCTGCTGGTTCAGATCCACAGAAACTCAACCAAATGAATATGCATTCAATCAACAGCAACAGAAATTGTCTTATTAAATAAAACACAATTCTAATCTTAACATGTGGAGTGGTTTTCAATAACTCAAAGAGGTTTTCTATTAAGTTTTCTAAATAAAAAGGTCACTCTGCCACAGTCACAGCATGTCAATGTACTGATGTTAACATATAGTTTAAAGCATCGGAGCTGCTGGGTGTTCTTGATATGTTCTCTTTTAACTTTGTTCCTCTCTGATGTGCTCCTGCTGTCTCGCTCTCTAATATCTTCCAGGTCTCATAGTTGCTCCGAGAGGCAAAGGTTGAAAGGTTCTTGCTGTTCTTGGTGTGCAGACGCTATGTTTAGGATTTTGACCGTACACTGTCAGCTTTGAGTCTGTACAACGTCAAGTGGCAGTGTGTGTCTGCTCGAAGTCACCACTCCACTGTAATATATGTTGGCCTTTGAAGGGACCGTTAAACACCATTACTGCAAATTCTCTTACACAACCTCCCCTACTTATTCATCTTGCTTTTAACAGCCTCTTCTTCAAGAGAACCATTTGCAGGATTCTGTTGAAACCTGGACAATTTCACTTGAAAATATCACCTCTTGGATGGATGGATATTCTACTGAGCCCAAACCGGAAATTAAATGGACCAGATAACGGCAGCTACTGATGATGCAAAACCGTGCACAGGAACTAGCTGTAGTATCTAAAATGATCCTTAATAATCGCATTAAATTGAATCTAATTTACTGGATTGTGTTTGCTAACTATCTAAAAATTTGCTGTCATAAATACACTCTTTTTACTTTGAATGAGCTGATCATTTTTGAAAGCTCTCACAGGGGTTTGAGCAGAACATCAATGCAGCATATCTGCAGAAGGAGGATGAAAGGAATGGGTAAATAAAAAGGAGGAGGAGAGGAGCGTGTTCGGGCCCTAGAGGAAGGCTTGCTGTATCATGAGTGCGTGCTTTGACCTCAGCATCCGCAAACAACTGGGAAAACAGAAGAATTTCATAGTAGTCTAATAATGTAGAAGAGACTGAATGTAAAAGCTTCTTCTTCAGTACGTGACTTTAGGAAGCAGAGGGTAACAATATCTGCTCAATAGGATGGAGCTTGAAATGAGAAAAAGCAGGGGGAAAAAAATGAACTTGGTGCATGCGAGGACAAAGACGAAGAGAGAAAGCTGAGGTTGAAAAAGAAGAGGCCGGCGGGGTTTTGTAGGCTGTGGAGGGGTGGGTTGGGGTACAGAGCACTGACAGTTTGCAGAGAAATATACCAGAAAGTTTTCCATACTTGATTCTGACTGCAGCAGAGTGCAGCACATTTGCTGATTCTCAGCAGCCCATATCCTGGTATACACTTTATGAGGATGAGCTGTCCATGGATCGTTTATTATTAAGCACCAGGTTAGATTATTAGCCTCTCAAAAAGCAAACAAATGCGCTCCCTAAAAACATGCTCCAAAACAAACAGGACGTAGTATTAATCCGCCTGATTAAACATTTGCTTATCTGCATTAATTCAGATCAATAAACCTGCCAGAAATGGCTTTGAAAAGAAAATTCAAAGTTTTATCACCGAGGAAAATTCTGCAGCTGTAACGTGGCTTAATTTTCCACTACTTTGTGAATCTTGCAACACAAGAAAGTAATTACGTTTCTGACCATCTCTTCGCCGTGCCAGAGCAATGGGATACAGCAGGGTGTTGGTGCCCAGATCTGTGCAACTCAACCAGCGCAGTGAAGATAATTTTAATGGCTCAAACAAAATGAGACACAAGGATGGACCCACTAATCTGCTTTCATATCATTCTAAATACAAAAATAATGAGATAAAAAAAAAAACCAATGGTGATACATGAAGTGTGATCAGAATTTTTTTTTGTTAATTTCAAGTTTCTCTTAATAAACTTGAAAAAAAAAGGGAAGCTTCCTGATTTCCACGCCGCTCAGCAAACTGAGCTAATGAACTAAAAATGGACACGGATGGTAGCGAGCCAAAGCCATGCTGACTGCACAATTACACACGGAAACAAAGTGCTGCAGACTCATAGATGGCACCAATAATCACCAATAATAACAACAGATTTAGTAAAGTGGGGTAGCATTACTCTGTGGGACTATAACTGAAAATATTTCAACAACTTGCGCTGTAGTTCCAATTTTTTCAAACATTTTGAAAACGTGGCAGCTTTAATACTGTAGCAGTCCAATAATACTTGAACAAAGTACGTTTTCAATTATTTTAGGCAGCAGTGGTTCCAACAATTACCGTAGTTTTTTTTTAGAAAGACGATTATCACAAACTCAGTGAGAGGAAATCAGTTAAATGAACATCATGCAGGAAGAAAGGCTGATTAATATGTGAACGTTTGACTGAATAAATAATTGTAAGTACTGCAGCGACAAAACCAAAGTGTCCATCTTCAACTTGTGTTGAGCCATTTTTATCTGGTCCAAAAATATAAATCCGACTGATGAGCTGCAAGAAATGTCAGCAGATCCAGTGAGCAATGATATCTAGCCCAAAAGACCAGCACTGCCTTCACTGAGCCATGTGACCGACAATGAATAAAGATAACAGTTTCAGCGTTGCTTTCATTAACTTAAGAAAAAAAAAAAGTGGCACATGATCTTTTAAGATTCCTGTGGGTTTGACACTGGAAGCAGACATTAAAGCTGCAGAGCCGGGCATGTGCGGCGTCTGTGAACTCAGTTTGACTGTGCATCAAACAGCCCGGTCTTTTAGTGTGAATGGAAAACAAGCACGGGAAAAAAAAAAAAAATCCCACTGCATTTTGATTTGATATGTTTCGGTCTTTTACTCTGGTGTGACAGAGCAACACATCATAGTCTGTTCGCTCATTTCCACACCTCACCAGTAAGCAGTGATAGTAAACTGGTTTATTTTCATTAGTTACACATAGAACTGTATCTAATTTGGCTTTAATGTGTGCTGGAGATGTTTATAACGGCTGGAGACAGTCTGGTCCGGTTCTAAAACAAATTGAGCTTAAACAGAGTCTGCACAAACACAGACGCTGGCTGCAATCCTGTCACAATCAAGCACTGATGGGGAAAAGGCACTGAAGAAGTGAACATCACATATTGATTGCACCTTAAAAAAGGAGACAGTGGGTTGTCTTCATGTAACAAAAACTTAGTCCCCAGGCCCCCCAGGCCATTCTTTGGGCCATGTGTGGTGTAATTTAAACCCAAATGTGACTCACTCCTTAGTATCAGGACATGAGGAAAAGGCAGACAGCACTCAGAAATGGCCTTTTCTGCTCAGTGACCTGGGCTGTCAGGTCCACTCTTATAAAAGCACACTTACAGGTCATGAAAGAATGGGAATATTTCAGTGTTAGTAATACAGAGAAAGGTTTTTGAGTGCTTTGGCAATAGCAGAACTTCAGATCTGATTACTAATCCAATGTGGTTTGAGCAAAGACAAACATAAAACCTCTTCAATTTAGGAGAGGAAACTTTAAATGTGGGTTTTATAAAATCCACAAAATCCAGTTAATCACACAGACTGATTTTCTTTACAAAAATAAAAAGGCTGTTTGGTGTGAACCATGCAAAAAAAAACTTAAGACTGTTGACAATCTTCTTTAGAGTTGACATCTGGCTTGGATCACATAAAAAGCAAGACATGTAATGATGAAAAGTTAGAAACAAAACCAAATAAAACCCCCAAACCCATGGGTAACACCAAAACGTGCACAGATCAACAAATTCCTAAAGTCGTGTTCATGTGTCTATCATAAGGAAAACACTGAATGGTGTTAGAGGAAGGCTGGTTCCCAAAAACCAAATCTGCAGCATATTTTAAGTTTGTGAAAGATGATTTCAGTGCTCCACAACGCTCGAGACACGAGACAAAAGTCGAACGTCTGCGGTTGAAGACAGACGTCAAAGCAGACCAACACAAACATCCTACCCCAACTGCGAGGCGTGGTGTTGCTCCTAAAGGAGATGTTACTAAATTCGGGAGTTTCCCTACTTTTTCACTTACCGAGTGTGTCTGATCAATTACAGCTGTCTGTATGTTGTTAGTTCAGTCAGATTGTTTTGTCTATAAACACCTGAGCCCATCTGATGGGTAATCATTTCAGAAATCCTTTCATTTCCTGATGTTTCCATACAACAAGGACGAGTGAAACCAGAGAGGCGCCAGAATAAAAGAAGAAATCTTAGCACAGAGGAGTGGCTGGGAGGAAAGAGGTGAAATGAGCAGCGCTGTATCCATCTCTTCCCTTTCTCTGTTTCTCTTTGTTGTCGACTTGCTTCCCCTCTTCCGCACGTGGTCCCTGCTGACTTCATCAGCACATCTCACAAATACAAACACAGAGCTGGATATTTAACACTTCTGTGACGTCACAGTTGTGCAAACCCATGCGACAGGGAAAGATGTCCGATCAAGGTCATTTCTGCTCTTTAGTTACAGATCATGCAGGTGAAAAGCTAACACAGATATCCATATAGAGGCTGTGTGACTGTTGATAGCTTGTCCCAAGCATGCTGTGTGAGGAATAAAGTTTACCTTTACCAGACTGTTAGAAGAAGAAAAGAATCTAAGATATGGGTACAAATTAACTGCACTGAAAGGACATGAGTGTTGCTCCTGTCCTTTCCATGTCAGAAAGAAAGCTGGTTTAAGTAAGTTTGAATGCGGCACGGTTGTTGGCACCAACAACAGCTGCACAACAGTTTCTGAGTATTTTAGAAACTGCTGATATTTCCCCACACAACAGTCTCTAGAGTTTACAGAGAATTTTCTGAAAAACAGAAAGGATCCAATGAGCAGCAGGTTGTCTGGGTGAAAATGCCTTGTTGATGTCAAGAAGTCAGAGGAGAATGGCCAGATTGTGTTGAGCTGAGGCAACAGTGAAGCTGTTTGCACACTGAAAACGATGACTAGTGATCATACAAAGTGAATGACATTCCCTGACTTCAGTGGACTATGGGTGAAAAAAAAAACACTGGCAACACAGAGTGAGTGGACCCGAGATAAATTTTTCTGAACTATCAGGTGAGAGATTAAAGCGACTACCAATGAGAGCCCAGGATACTGTTGACTGACGTGTGACTTCGTAGCAGATAAGCTACAGCAACAGAAGACCAGACTGGATGGCACTCCTGTCAATTAACAACAGGAAACTGAGGGTATAATTCACACAGGCTCACCAGAACTGGACAACAGATGATTGGAAATATGTTGCCTGATTTGAGGAGTCTTAATTTCTGCTGTAACATTTAGATACTGGCGTCCGAATCGGGTGTAAACAACGTGAAAGAACAGATCCATCCCACGTTGTATCAACGGCCGAGGATAGTGTTGGCGGTGTAATGGTGTGGGACATGGTTTCTTGTAACACTTTGAGCCGAGCATCATTTAAACACCACAGCATACCTGATTATTGTTGCTGATCAAGTCCAGGATTGGGTTTCGATTACATTTTTTACATTAATACTCAACTAAATAACAACCGTAAGAACACATCTAGCTCTCATACGGCATTTTAATGAGTATGACAAAAAAAATGGCTATTATTCATAAAGTTACAGTCATATAAAGAAAATAATTCAACTGTTTCAATTTTCTAAGTTTCACCAGCAGTGACAGCCAACACCACCGTGTGACACCCTGTCTTGTTGGTCAGTGTTTTATTCACACACAGATACGCAGCAGGAACACAAGTACGCATGTGTCTTGTTGCGCTCACGAGGGGCAACTGTCACCACATCACAGGGGTAGCATCTGACCTACAGAACACGCACGCACACACACATACACACACGTTTGTTGGCTCCCTCTACTTGCCTCTGTCTTTGTCTCAATATTCCCACTTCTCTTAAAGCCCAATCCCTCCTTTCTCCCTCATTAGTTTTCATTCCCTGCGCCGCTCTTTCCTTTTCTCTATCCTTCTCTCTCCACACAGAAGTAGGGCACAGTGGCTCGACTGTTTATAGCAATGCAGCTGCAAGCGGGGAAAAGAGCAAAGAGACACATCGGGGAGAAAACAGAGAGAAGGAGGGGAGAACACACTCAGCCCAGTTTAATATTTCTGCCCTTACAAAAAACAGAAAACACACACACCCACACCCCTTCTGCAGACGAGCCATTTCAGCTGGTGTCAAAGTCTGTCTTTATGACCTCATGATCAGCACGATCAAGACCTCATGTAAGGCCTGCACACACAAACATACCCTTAACTGACCTTAAATCAGTGGACGATTTTATTACTTTGTATCTCTGTTTAATTATTAATCTAACTGACAGGTCGTAGAAGGCATCATCTACCTTCTACGTAAGCGTAGCCTCACACAGAGACTAGCTTTTCTATTAGTATCTACATTAGATCAATTTCAATTTACCGACTTTCATTTCATTACTGGGACTGAGACAAACAAGTAGCAAATCCAATTTTACCGAAGAGAAAAGAGAAACCCTCACACTGACCGAAACCCTCCTTTAACTAGAGCAAATCTATATGTGGCAGCATGTGTGCATTCAGTTTAAGACAAGAGATGTATTGACCTTTAACACTACTTAAATGTTAAATGTTGTGACATGCTATGACCCTCCACAACAGATTGTGTGTGTGTTTTGATAATATTGGAGGAAGAGAGTAATAATTGCAATTCTTGTCCTATGACATGCAGCAGCACCAAAAACTACGCTGCACATTCATGCAAAACCCAAATTAACTAACAATACAGCTGCTGCAGAACAATGAGAGGGAAGGCTGCAATCAAACCACAAACTGCTCCCATAATTATCCTCTGGAGCTCATTTAATTTCATGTAAGCTGATGAAGAGCAGCCTCTTTTTGTCGCTGTCACTTAGTGGAAAATTTGTCCCCTGACTTGAACTATTTATTCATTTGAATTTTCCTTTAACCGACCGCAGATATTGTGCAACGACCCCGTGCATTAGATAACAGTGGTGCTCGAAAAACAAAAAAAACATCTTCCAGAAGACGCGTTAACTGGCTAATCCATGGCACATGACGATTAAACGAATGCAGAATGATAACCCAATAACCCAAGAGGCATTTACAAGTTATTTTAGAGCCGCCCCTCCCTCCACTCGAAAAGCGTTTTGCTTATTGTTCCCCTCAGTCGGATATTTGACCTTCACTGCGCAGCGTGACTTGCAGAGCTTGACTGTGAGATGAGCGTTTTCGTATTTGTCTGCTAAAAGGTCGAAACTTTCTTTGTGCCCAACTTGAATCTGAGTTTTAAGACGTGCACATATGGCAATGACATTGTGGCAAAGCAACAAATTGGAGCCAATTATGCCCAAAATTGTAGCTCGGCCAGCTGATACGCTGACCGCAGACCGAGAGTTTCAGTGAAACAGCGGGCATCGAGTTTCAAACAATCAAATAAAAACCATAGAGTAATGAAATATTTTAGAACAGCTGTGAAGGGGGATGAGTAGATCTAACTTCAAGGAGCATTATTGAAAAAGTGCGTCAGTGTGACAGGATCTTTAGCTTACAGTCCATTATGTTAAAGCAAAGCAGCAAAAGTTAATAAAAGAACATACTCATAGGTATTATAATTTATACGATTAAATAAGAAATATAAACTTAAAGGCAAGCACAAAAGCAAAAAGCTCCTTTGCTTATTTATTTAATAACTTTATATTTATGAAAGACCATTGCTATGTAATATAATAGAGGTGGAGTAGTAAGTAGTAGTCACAGTTTAGCCCCGTTTTGTTTGGCTCGTGTGCAAAATAATGCACATGCACAAGAAATTAAGGACCTGCTTATCAGAAGCAGCAACACCGAAAACAAACAGCCAAACAAACAATAAAAAATAAACACTAATGCAAAGCCACAGAGCAGCTTTCTACAGACACGTTTTGCACAACCTATTCACAAAGTGTTTCATCTGAAGCTTAATCAGTGGCTCTGCTCGGCCACTGATTAATTACACACTGATGACACAGAATTACACAGCTGAAATAGGACCACTCGTCTACAAACGCTCAAACATACACAACACTAATCTGCACACAAATGCTGTGACATGGTGCTGCTCTCTCACAGACACTCCTTGTCCATGTGTAGGTCACACACTGACATGTATGTAGCTGTGCGCACACACTCAGCTGACACAAAGCACTGCGCACACACACATATACGATGTGCAGTATCTTCCTACACTGCACACATGCAGTCTTTTCCAAAAAAGCAGCACCGCTGAGTATCAATCCGATTGGTTTCTCCAACAACACACACCCACGCATGGAGACAGGAGCAGGAGGCACTTACTGATTTTCTCCTCGGCTTGGGAGAAAGGGAAGCAGCACAGTTGACCCATGGCGCCTCCTTCCCTCTCCTCCTGTTCCCCTCGCCCTGCTGTTACCCCTCTTTTTCCTCAGCCCCTTGTTCTAAGCCTGACGGATGGAGGGAGAGCCCCGCTTCTCCTCCAGTCTTGCCCTCTGTGTCACTTGTTCTCCTCCCCTCTCAAAGGGCAGACAAACCCAGTGAGGATGAAAGCAACCAAACAAGAAAAAACCCCAAAAAACCCTCGCTCTCGGTCCGTGCAGCCCGAAGAAGACAGAGAAAGACAGCAGACGCTGGAAAAAAATGAACGAGTGATTCCTTGCTCTTGCTCTACTTTGCACTAACACAGGGAGGAGGGGGGTGTGTATCAGAGAGAGGGAGAGAGATAGGGAAAGAGGGAGGAGAGAGAAAGAGAAGAGAATGGGAGAGCTGGACGGTGCATGTGTAGGAGACAAAAAGACAGAACAAATAAAGAGTGATTTTGGTTTGAAGTGAGCAAAGCAGGGGAGGGGCGTGCATGAGTAAGATAAAGAGTGCATGTGTGTGAAACTAGATGAGGACAGAGGAGGAGGGCTGCATGTATGAGCAGGCTTCAGTGAGAGGACACTGAGCAAGCCTTCGGATGTGGAAAAGGGAGCAGTGCGTATGAGGAGACGGCGGACATCGCTCTGTGTTTGTGTGTGTGTGTGGAGGGGTCGGGTGCCTACAAGCTCCGCCTCCTCTCGTCACTGTAGCTTGAATAATGATTGTTGAACAGCCGGCAGCTGCAGCCTGCTACTGGGTTTATCTGTGTAATTTATGAGGTCTGGAATGGATTTAGGACGTGGTGAAATAAAGAGGATAACATACATTACAGATAAAAAAAAAAAAGTAAAAATTCTGGACTCAAGTGTGGATTATGACTAAAACAATAGTCAGGGCTAAACACCGACATCCCAAGATGAGGGTCAAGGAAAGGCACATAAGGAGATTATCATCAGCTTCCTATATATATATCCACTCTCTTATTGTGAAGGTTGCAGTCATTCAGATGTAATGACTAGTAATTCAGTGTGGCATTTACATCCGGGATGTCAATGAGCCTGACTGGGGGTGCTGAGCTGTTAATGTCTTCTTTTTAACATCTTTACAGCAAGTTAGTTGGCAATAAGTGATTTTCAAATGCTAAACAAAAAATGGTTTGGAAAAAAGCTTGTCATGGTTTCTCAATTTTTGCAGTTAAATATTTGCTTTATTTTGTTTGTTGTCTGGTGACAGTTGTCTTAATTTTTTTGCTATTATTTGTAAAATCAGGTAAATGCGCTCTAGACGACATAGACTACTCCTTATTATTAGAGATGCAATCGATCATTATCCAACCTGGATATAAATTTAATTGGAAATAAGCATGTCAATTACTGGAAATACAGTTAGCAGATAGGGCTGGGCCATACTGGCAGGCATGTCTGACAGCGAGAGCAGTGTTAGCACCTAAAAACGAAAGAAAATCCAACAAAGCACAGTTCTTTGTAAATGATGCAGGAAAACTGATCCTGCTAACAGTGGAAACAACAAACGTTTCACCATTTGAGGTTAAAGCACATCACCGAGTACAGCCAGACCGAATCCACATGAGGAAGACTAGGGCTAGACCCAAGACACAAAATATTTTCTAATTTTATATTTTATTACACAATACTGTGTAGTTCCTGAAGAGTTACAAGAATGATCTACATTTCTGTTAAACTGGTGTGTCAGGCAGTCAAAATTTCAAAGGAAACCACTTCTTAGGCTTTTTTGTGCTCACATGTAGGGCTGAGTATTGTCACTGATTTCTAGAATCGATTCGATTCAGATTCACAAGGTCCCGATTCGATTCAATTGAATTAGATTTGAATCTGGTAAATTTTGCCTAAGACTAGTCCTGGGCGATATGGAAAAAATATTTATCACGATATGAATTATTTTATATCACGATAACGATATATATCACAATATACCACCTGACCTGTGGTCATATGGAAAGTACGCAGTCTGTAAACAGCGAGCGCAGAGGGTGCAGTCTTTGTTAATGAAATGGATGGTTATGCTCATGTAGGGCTGCGTATCTCTGCTCGTCATATAAGCGAGGCAACTCTACTTTACTGAAGTGCTTACGACCGGGCATAACGTACCTCAGATCAAGGACTTTGACGAGGTCACGAAAGCTGTCCTTCTCAACTACATAAACAGGGGCCATGAATTTACAAATGTAACGCGAGACGGCTCCTGTGGTTTGTTTATGGCGCTTGGACGTTTTCTCATAAGAGCCTTGTGTGAAAGACTGCTGTATCTTCGGCTGGCTATAGTTTTTCTTTTCCCAACTTGCTGCAAAAAAAACAGCATGTGCATCAAAATAAACGATTGCCAACAGTGTAATTTGAGTTCTAAGCATCCAAGAAATGATACAGAAAAGCATAAAGTCAAACATAACTTTTAAAAACACCAGTATAGGCTTATAAGGCCCCGAAGGTAAAAAAACAAAAAACAAAAAAACCCTACATTTTCCGCAAAAATGACGTCACTTCTGGTTTCGGGCAGGTAATGGTGGACAAGCAATAGTTCGCGCTGACCAACAACAACACTTCCAACATAGGAAGTGTTATGAACAGCTGATCGGAAAAGCGTGTTTCTAGAATATTAGGTTTTTGTTGCCGCAAGTGCTTTTTATGCAATTTTTGCAAAGCTATATGTGGAAGGAAACCGTGACCTAGGACAAGCTGGTAGCATAAGATGTAAATGGCCTGTATTTGTATAGCACTTTTCTAGTCCCTAAGGACCCCAAAGCACTTTACACATTCAGTCATCCACCCATTCACACACACATTCACACACTGGTGATGGCAAGCTACACTGTAGCCACAGCCACCCTGGGTCGCACTGACAGAGGCGAGGCTGCCGGACACCGGCGCCACCGGGCCCTCTGACCACCACCAGTAGGCAACGGGTGAAGAGTCTTGCCCGAGGACACAACCGACCAAGACTGTCCAAGCCGGGGCTCGAACCGGCAACCTTCCGATTACAAGGCGAACTCCACGATCGCCCCAAGATGTAAGTAGAACTCCTCTGGTTTCATATGCAAAAAAAATTATTGCCCTAGCTTACATGGTTCCAGTTATACAGGGATTTAAAAATAATTAGGCAAAACGGAGCGTGCCCACTCCGACCGGCTTTAAAGTGTTAATGATATATTTTATGTAATAATTTATAAAATTAGATTAGAAACGATAGAAGACAAATGGCACGATAGACACTTTTCTATCGTCCACACGATATATATCGTCATATTGCCCAGCTCTACCTAAGACAGTTAGAAATATTATAATTCTGATCATTTATCAGTACTGACACTTGTGAGACTTCATCAGAGGTGTAAGCATCACAGCAGATGCCTTCGTATCAAAGTAACTGAGGATAAAACAGAAAAACATGAAGGAGATTTTCCTGGCCTGGCTTTTTATAGCAGATAACCTTAAAAATATTCTGCAGTAGAACAAAAACGGAAGAAAACATGACTCAGTATATGAACATTACCTGATGCTGCTGAAGCGAAGTTACAGAGGTTTTATTAGAGACGCTGCTAAGCATTTTGCAATTTGTCATAATTTTAAAAAGTTTGAATTTCTGCTGTTCAATACTGAAGAAATGTAAACTAACTTAGGTAGTGTTTCATCATTGACAGTAACTCTTTAACTGGAGAAGATGTACTATTACGTGTACTATTGAGATTTCTTTTTCTATTTCTTTCCTATGCCAGCATTTCCATGCTATTATGGTTAAGACTTTTGGCCTTTCAGACACTTATTAATATTTATATTCCTTATAAATGGTAAAAACATCATTTTTACATTACTATGTATATATTTCCTGTTTCTTCTGTACTAAAAAAATGTATTGAACTGAGGTGCATGCAGATTTATGTGCCGTGACATCTGTTAGGAGTGATAAGTGAAAAGTACCGTCTGTGAATTGACTGGTTTCTTGTGCTTATCTTTAACGAGTACATCTCTTGGTCTTGGCTTAATCCAGCTCGATGATGTCAGCAGGTTTTTCAATATTTATAAAAAGAAAGCTGCTCGACAGCGATGATGTAATGTGCATTATGGTGCCTAAAAATGCAGATGTTCCTGCTCCTCTTTCAGGTGAGCGTGAGGTCTTACATTCAAAGGCACTGACCTCAAAGAAGGATCGCAGATGGAGCTCAGGCATTGCAGGCATTGCAACTATTCCAGCAAAGAAAAAAAATGTTTTGCTTCATCCATCTGTGAAAATGGATTATGATAATGGCCAACAGAGTCAAAACAGACCATCAGATTGTGCCTGTTTTAATGAAGTTGTTCTCAGGGCACAAAACACAAAATATGGACGCGCATGATCCCTGTAACACTTTCTCTGTGGAAACTCACACCTAAATCAAAACGGTGGGCTGCTGAAGAAATTATATCCACGTATGTATATCCCACTTTCTAGCTCTGCAAGCCAACATGCAATCTGCAAAAAGTAGAGAAGCAAGGATCAATTTTACACGAGGATGGTGATGAGAACTGGGCCTCCAGGTATAAGGCAGAGACCAAACAGCTGTAATCAAGGTAAGATTACAACCAGGAGCACGAGTATCACGCTGCATGATCTGTGTTGTGTGCCAGTACGTGTGTTATGTATCTTTTAAGCCTTGCCAACACAATCCTTGTTCACCACCAGCTTCACCTGCCAGATTTTCCTTTCTACAACTTCACCCTATACTCCACAATGAAATTAAAGTTAAAGAGTTGTTTTTTTTAAAATAAGAAGACAGATTCAGCGTGCACTGCAGACCCACAAACCATCCAGAGGTGCACAAGGAGTCTATTTTCAGGGGTACATAAGACAAATTTAAAAAAGGTGAGTGAGGGGCCTCATTCTCCCTAAACTTAAGGTCTCAACTGGATGGGTCAAACACCAACACCTCCCCTTGCATGTTTTCAAGTTTCAATACCACTCTGTGGTTAGTTAGTAAGCGTTTGAAATCACGTGCGCACCTTCCCTGGAAACTACAGGTGACCATGAAAATCTATAAACATTTTTCTCCAGCAACCAGAGGCTGCCAGGGCCTCACCAACTGCTCTGTCGGTCTGCACGGCTGTGGCTTCCATATTCAAAGAATTTTTGATTTTGTTTTTCAGTCTTATGTCAATGTAACTTACATCAATATGGGAAAAAAAAAAACAACAAAAGCAAAGTCAAATTACAGGCAAACAAGTGTTAAGCTAAAATTTCTAGCCATCTTTGTTGGAAGCACTTTGCTGCTACGCAGACGACTGTGTGAAACAATGAGGATTCATGAAGGAGAGTGATTACACACACGACACACGACTTATAAAAGCATAAGGGTGCATTCAAGTGTCCTCAACAACTCCCTTCAGAAGCTCTGAAGGGAGTTGAGTAATAAATTACTCTCCACCAGTTCCAGGGATGCGTTTTTCTAGCTGCAAGTGTTCATGTGGGTCTGCTTAAAAGCACACCTCTACCCTCCAGCATTAATGGTGGATTACACACAAGGGCTAAGGGTAAGGGGAGATGTGTTAAAGGAAACGCGCGCACACACACACACACACACACACATATATGTAAACCATGTGCATTGTGGAGCTTTATAAGCTGAGCTCAGCTGCATAAGTAGACAGTGGAGCCCTTTCTCTATCGGAAGAATTCAGCTCACAGCTGCCACGTTTCACACAAACACACTCGCAACTGTGAGGAGGTGTTCTCATCGATTTGCCTTGATTTCTATTGAGTATCAGTTACACCATAACAATACAGTATGTGTACACGCAACGCTTGGTATTGATTTTGGGCTTTTTAATGTCAGATGTTCAGGGTTAGCTACAGGGTTACTTATGCAAACAAAAAGCGATGTGAGGATGTTTTATCCCAGAAGAACACATTTATTCTCCGCATGTTAAACCATAAAAACAGTTGGGGTTATTGGTGGTATCTTAAGTACTCTTCCATTTAAGCCTCACAGTGCACACACAGCGATAGCTAAAAAAAAAGAAAAGAAAAAGACACAGTGTGGACTTTGTTTAGCTGATCTGAACTCATGGTGCCTCAGCACTTTGTCACAAGACAGGTTATGCACACAAAGCAAACAAGACAACTGCATACTTTAGATAACCGAGCCCTATTGAGAGCCTGTTGTTATCAATGCTATGTGATTATCTATACACGTGCCCACAGTTATGCAAGACTGTGTAACACACCTGGCATTTCAATAAAATCAACCAATACTTATTTACCGGTATGTAGCATTACTATAAACATTTGGTCACATAATTTGGCATTTCAAATACGTAAATCAAACCAACACCTCTCCATCTATTCACTATGAACAAACTGAAAGTTATCTTATTGCTGCTAAGGTAAACTAAAGCTACAGGAAGGTAAATTATAAATCATCTTTCACTGCAAAGAAGATGAGAACTATTCAGCACAGAGGTGCAGATTTACAGATTACTGCTCTCCTGGCGCGGTCGCCATGAGGTAGGATTTTTACCATAAAAACTCAAACTACTTATCAACCTAAAAAGGAAAAAAAAAAAAAAAGATTACTCATCTGCATTGCACATTTCAGCCAAGACTGTACACAAAACCAAATGGGCTTTTTAGTGGATAATGTGGTCTTTCCACAGTACAGACAGATGAGGTTTTTCTAATTGTCTGTTTTATTTAGACAGAAAACACCACATAAATTCACTTTACTTTGGCTGCTATAATGTAGCCTGTTTGCTCGTCTAAAGTAGCACATCCCTCTCCCACACACGGGCCTTGTTATGATGTTCGATTGTTTGTTGTGTTGAATCAATTTGGCGAAACTAATGTAAAGTAGCATTTTTCACGTGCTCGCTCCATCAGCGTTCACTCACACTCCAATAAACAAACTGTCCATTGAGCTGGGATCTGTATTTACTCATTCACAGGCTGGTGGAGCTTCTTTCACTCAGTCATACAATACTACTATGTGAAACCCTCAGGCTGTTTGCAAATGTCATTTTGGTAATGTTTTTTCCCCCAAAGTAACATGTAGTAACATGATTCTGGCAATTGGATATGCACCAGAAAGACATAAATTATGGTAAGTATTATGGTAATATCTAGGTAAGTAACACAATTCTCTTTTGTATTTTAATCTTGAATATTTCACAAGTACACATGCATATGAAGAAATCACCAGCCTGGTGTTGTTGGATTGAATCAAACATCATGTCCCAGAGGTGTTCTATTGCAATCAGTGGTATCAATTCCTTCATTCTCCAGGAACTACCTACATATTCTTGCCAAATAAAGCCGGACATTGTAGAGCACCAAGATGAAGCCAGGTTAGAGTCTGACAGAAGGCCCAAGGATTCCATCCTGATACCTAATGGCAGGCAGGGTGCCGTTGCCTAGGCTGTGGAGGAATGTGCATCCCTACATGGACATGCTTCACCAGACCATCACTGACCCACCACCAAACCGGTCATGCTGAACGATGTTACAGTCTCCAAATGCTTTCTCGTCTGTCACATGTGCTCAGCGCGAACCTTCTCTCATTTGTGAAAAGCACAAGACGCCAGTGGTCGACCTGCCAGGTCTGGTATTCTGTGGCAAACGGGCTTGACACAGCCAGGCTCACTAGCGGACATTCAGACATCAGTCCACCCTCATGAAGTCTGTTTCTGATTGTCTGGTCAGTGAGATTCCCACCAGTGTCCTGCTGGAGATCATTTTTTAGTTCTAGCAGCACTCATCCTGTTCCTCCTTGCACAAAGGAGCAGATACTGGTCCCGTTGATGGGTTAAGAACTTTTCACAGCCTTGTCCAGTTCTCCTCGACTAACTTCCTGTGTTCTGGCACCTCTCCATGCTCTTGAGACTCCATGCTTCTGGAGTAATGATGTGTCATCCTGGAGGAGATTGACTACCTGTACAGCCTCTGCAGGGTCCCGGGATCACCTCATGCTACCAGTAGTCACACTGACCCTAGCCAAATGCAAAACAGGTGAAAAACAGTCAGAAAAGATGAGAAAGGAAAAAATTTGTCAGTGGCCTCCACCTGTAAAACCAATTCTGTTCCTGTTTCTCCAACTTGATTAAGTAGATTTGTATCTGAGACATTTAATTGACTTGATGCTAAACTCTGATTAAAAAGCATTCTTTTAATTTTTTTTGAAAGCCACTACCCAGCTGTCCATCTTTTGCCAGTCCCTCTTGTCATTGCAGTGTCTCCTTAGCTCGACCGAGCCTCCTCCACCTCGCCTTTTAAATCAAGCTTCAATTCGGTTGTCTGTTTAATGTCATCTTCACTCACATCTCCAATTTTCTCTCACCATCTGTCTGGCCTACCTATCTGCCCTTTCCATCCGCACGATCTATTTAATTCTACTGATTGTGCAAGCCCGTTCCTCTCTCCTCCGCCTTTCCATTCTCTTCCCACACTCATTTATCGTTCTCGATTAATCTCACTTATTTCTTGCTCTCTCTTTTTCAATCTCTTTCTGCTGTGCTTCCATCCTCCCATCTATTCGGCCGGATTATTTGATTCCTTTCTCCTTCTCTATTCTCATCTCCTTTATCTTGCTCCAACACACCTGCTATCCTCTTAGCGTTCACTACTGCAAATTGTCAGGTGCTTATAGTTTGCTGCGCTCCCTACAGATTCAGATGTCGACCTGAGATAACATACCTGTGTGCCGCGCACAAGCTTTACCGTTCTTTTTTAACATCTGAAAAATTTCTGGCAGGGCCTGCTTGATGCTGGAGCCTTGTTATCTGGTATAATGTGTAATTCCAGGATCACAGTACATGATATTTTTTTCTTTCAAGATGTCAGATACAGCAGTGAGAGTCAAGAAACTGCTACTTGGCCATGAGACAAGACTAGACCCTCATACGACAGCTTGGATTTTCATAGTGTGCATGAAGGACAAAGGTGATTGTGAAGGGGGTGTTAATCATGGCAGCACTGTCAACGTCCGCGCTCTTCCTCGTCAACATATTCTCATGGTATTCGTCGGGACTAAGACACTCTGCAGAATTTGTCAGACTAGCTGAGAAAATGATGTTGTTCCCAGATGATGGACAGTTGTCTTATAGTTTACTTCTAGTAGTAACACAGCACGCAATAAAACAAGCATCTGTTTTACTGTTCTGCGATCATTGGACTAATATTGTGTAATCTGACTGTGTACAATGCCTGATTTAAATCGGGCTGAACTCCCCTTCAAGGTCAACCTCAGTAGTCCCTATGGTTCAGCTTTAGCATTGCTCGTTCGCTGCCTTTAAACTTCCTCTTTGATTAATAGTCGTTTTTCTCCAGTGTGTCAAACTGGTGATCCTTTAACTGGATTTTTATTTCAGGGGAACTTGAAGAGAGGTAAATCTGGCGAGTCGATGGTATTCTTCTAGGTTCCCACCAGTGTTGGTCAAGTTACTTGAAAAAAGTAATCAGTAACTAATTACTGATTACTTCCCCAAAAAAGTAATCCCGTTACTTTACTGATTACTTATTTTCAAAAGTAATTAATTACTTAGTTACTTAGCTACTTTTTAAAAACACGATTTACAACCTGAATAGGTAAAGCGATAGATCTTTCAGCCCAATTCTACTTTTTCTACATAATCCATCATACAAAATGTGATCAAATGGAAAAGTATCTTTTTTTAACTTGTTTTTATCAGTTTTAATCTTTTAACTTTATGCATCAAGCAAAAATTAAATTATATGCACCATTCTCTGACTTGAAGAAAGTAGTTTAACATTTAAACCTATTTTCTGCACATTCCAGCACATAAAATAAATAAATATTTTTGTGTTTACACTCAGTCTTTTCAAATAGATGCAAGTAAAACACAGCAGAATATAAATATTTTCACCTGTAAAGCAGGAGTGGGGTAGGCGGAGGTGTGCTCTGGTGCAGGTGTGCCACAGCGGTCAGTGGAAGAATCCGCGAGTTTCTCTGTGAATTTCCCATTACGTGGTAGCGCACTCCCGGTGCTTGCTTGGAAGTTTAGGGGGTTTTTTTTCGCTTTAAAAAGAAGTTTTCTTCCCACGCACAACGGACACTAATGTTTTTGTCACTTTTTATGGAATCAAAGTCAAAGTAAGGTCAGTACTTCTACGCTTTAAACGCTGCACGCTCATACTCTCTCCCGTACTCGATATATGATGCACTGTTGATCTGCACACAGCTGTTGTCACGAATGTCGCACTCGCTTACGTCACTGTCATCACGGTTTTAGTAACGCAGTGTTCCTACGGGAAAGTAACTGTAATCTAATTACCGTTTTTGCAATAGTAATCCCTTACTTTACTCGTTACTTGAAAAAAGTAATCAGATTACAGTAACGCGTTACTCTCCAAGTAATGCGTTACTCTCCAAGTAATGCGTTACTGCCCATCTCTGGTTCCCACTGCAAGGTTTACATGCTTCAAGACATTTTCGTCCTAGGGGACAAATTCACAGAGCACAACTTAAATTGTGGCACAACTTGGTGTCGCTGGATTGACTGCGATTGAACTGTGGACCTCAACTGAAACATGCTGGGTCAAAGCCAGAGACCCACTTTGCCACACAAAAATCAGGTCAGCTTGAAGGAGAAGTTTCACACCAATAGTTTGCTTACTCTGGTCCGAATCAGTTGATACGTTTGGAAACTTGTAGCTTTTCCCCGTGACTTGGTTTCTTTTCACAGAGAAAAATCCAAGTGACCTCCACGCGAACCTAAAGGCGTCACTACAAACAATGTGTGAATGTTCAATCGGCTTATTGGCCAGATGTGTCTGAGGCGGGAGCAACAAAAATAAATAGAGGAAGAAGATGCTAAGTTCTGTACTATTAAGAAGTATACTGTGTATACTTAAATTATAGTGTACTATAGTCCCTTGCCACATCCCAGAATACACAGCACACATGGCTACGGAAAGTTTTTCTTAGCTCAGTCTTGCAACAAACCCCTAGTAGCTGTTTCAGATTAAGGTTGGATTGCCTTGGAGTACATGGTCTTGGTGCTGTTCTTTTGGTGAGCACCTGAGTGTTCACACCTGCTCAAATGAACCAGAGCTCAATTTGAAAGGGACTAAAAACTGCAGGTGTGAAAGGATCCGAAAGTGTGCTCTAGAAATGTTCATGCAAAAAGATTTCCAGGTTGTGATTTAAAAGTGTCTCTGAATGCAGTGAAAGGTGCACAAGAAGAAAAAAAACTTGAATGAGAAACTGCCCAAGACATTAATGATTACATGAAAATTGTTTACATTTTTATTTTTGTACAATTATGTTTTCCTCCCTTGTAAACACATCCAGAGTTACTTAATTATGTAATTATATACTTAATAAATTATGCTGGTCACACCAAAATTGGCAATACCTCTGTTTTATGAGATGGCGCTATATAGCACTAAATCGAAGGCCTTACACAGATGCTCCAGTATAACAGACACTCATATCTTCCCTTCTTACAAGGAATTACAGAGGAGGAGGCGTGTACAGGAAGAGAGGTAGTCTATATTAAATTAAATCAATTATTAGAAACAGAGCCAGGCGGATGTGCCAATATTACCACACGGGAAGACTTAAGTATTAACAGTGAGAGCCTTTAGTATAATTAAGGCTAGTTTGTTTTTACTGTTTTATTTCCCTAGCGTACCCATAATTGTTGTGCTTCCAGTCAAATAAGGACACTGATCACTGCTTTTAAAGCAGTAGCGACAGCCATAAAAACGCATCTTGTAACAAAAGATGAGAAAGAAGGGGAGGAAATCTAAATTATCTGCTTAGTGCCATCAAACAATGAACCACTATCGAAGTAATTCCAAAAAAAGCATTTTTCCATGGTCCCTGCACTCGAATGTTTGGCATGTGTCTTTCAACAAATGCAAGGCAGATAAGATTCAGCGGACCGACCCGTCCTTGTGGCTTGTACAAACCAGAGGAGTAAAGAAATAAATAAATAAAAAATTAATAATCCATCCAATGAAACTCTTAAAAGTTCAAAACATCAGCGGTCCCTGAATGCCGTTAAACTCTTTACAGCTCAATTTTCATCCTTTAAATATTGTAAACCCCTGATTCAATATTTCTCCAGAGAGAAATTAGCCCACTTACACTCAAATTAACAAAACTGCGTCATCAGTCTGTGTAGCTGCTGAGTGGAAAACGAGCACTGCCAAAGAGTTACTTCATAGAAGAAAAAGAAAAAAAAAACATGCAGCACAGTCTGTACAGAAGTGAGTAACCTTATCTTAACAAAACACCAAAGGGTCAGAGAGCAACAAAGCACCTTCTTGAGTCCATGTGCACGCAGTCCCACAGTGCTGCTGAGCACTTCTAGTCCGTGCATGCCTGTTAATAAGCATTTACACCCATTTATTTGGGTGTCTGTACATAAAGCTGTAGGTGTGAATACTGTAAATACCAAAAGGTCCCGAGTTGACTTATTATTCTACCTCCACAGACACAGACTGGAAATAATACACTGACCATCTCCTATGTAAGGCTGCTTTTATTATAGGCTCGACTTCCCTTGGCTGTAACTACATACTAATGGGAAACTGTTCTACCTCTAGGGGGGGATTAAAAAAAAAAAAAAAAAAATCAGGATAAGTATAACAGTTTAAATGTTCCAGGCACATTTTGTAGTGACATCACGAGTGATGAGGACACTTTTCAACACACGCACACAGACTTCTTTCATTGTTTTGACTCCGTGGCTTAAATTTATGTCACATTCCAACAGGCCAGCGAGTGGAAAGCGAACGAGAAGAGACTCAAGTGTTTTTTGGCGTCTTCGTGCTGAACTTTTAGCAACCTGTCCAAACAAAAGTGCACAAACAGCTTTTCCATTTATTCTCTGGCCGCCACAGAACAAAATAAGTCAGATAAACATGTCAGATTTTTGTAAAATCAGACTGTTTGTTTTATATTACATCTGCAACACAAACTCTACACAGTATCTTTTTAACTATTTCCTGTATTGATTGATGAAATTATTTTTTCATGTGCAGGTGAGTTGAAAGCAAATAACATAGTTTTTCTTATTTTTAACTATGTGGCGTGAGCCTCACTGTTTGCACTTCACTTTGCTGTATGTATTAGGCACTATCGGCTTCTTTGGCAACACTGCAAACACAAACCAGTTGCTCCCTGTTGCATGAAATCCCTGCTTGCTTCAGGACCCTGTACTACTAAACTGTAACCGCCACGACAAACTGATCTCTACCGAAAACATAAAAGTATACAACTTAAGAACATTACAACAGGCAACAAAAATCCCCCCCTTCACCCTTTGTTCTTGCACTCTGTACAGTGTTGCTTCCTCAAACATAAAAAGATGCCCTTTTAGATTACATTCAATGAGCTCTGTAGTGGATTATGTTGTAGTGTGGATTATGGGATTAAGATATACACATACAGACTCTGACCACTGTGCCCCACCAGAAAAAAAAACAAAAAAACACAGAATGAGAGCCTGAATAATTCTGGATTTTATGTTTTTTACCAATCAATTTATAACTTGAATGTGTTAGGGTTTTTCTGGATTTTTAGTTGATATTCTGTCTTTCCATTAAAATTAAACCGAGACTGTTCATCTCTTTGTAAATGAGCAAACTTTCAAATTCAGCAGGGGATCAAATAATCATTTCCCGTGAGAAACACGGATGTAGAGGAGAACAAGCCCGACCAGTTCATCGGACGCTATAATCAATAGCAACAGACACCAAACTACTGCTATCACCTGCAACGCATTATGATATTTTATGCAATATTTTGTAAGCAACTCAAGTATGAGGCCTTAATGAAAACTAACAGTATGCGATAAAGCTCCACTTTAAATTAGCCACGTTATTAGCGATTTCCCATTTGAAATACAGTTGAAGTGCCAAGTCTATTCCCGCTGCATCGTCGTCTCCGTTGAGCCATAAGACAGCAGCAGGTGTGCTGGCTGAATAATTGCTCTCCTACAGAGAGAGTGATGACACACGCTGCTCATCATGTGTTCTTTGCTTTAAAGATTTCAAGTGTTCGTGCGGATGCCGGTCACTCTTAAACCACAGGTGTTTGGGAAGATGAATAGTTTGTTTTTCTTAACTGCTTCAATTCTGCCATTGTTGTGCACTGGTATAAGTAGATCCATCATACACAACATTTCTGCTCTTAATGCTGCTGTTGTAGCATGGCTGGCAGCAAGATGAAAAAAAAAGTATTGGTTTGTTGGTGTGTTTGAGTGGTTTGTGGGAAAATGAAGAAACTCTGATTTTAAACATAAAAAACCACAGTGTGCTTTGGAGGGCATCCATCCATCCTGGTTTGCTACAGAATAAAATCAAACACTATCGATGCTCAGAGGAGAGGACTTTTGCGGTACAGACTGTCATCTTGCTCTCAGTGTTGCAACAAGCAGCCCAGTTATTGCAATCTAAAAATATGCTAAGGTCTCATGTCAGATTTCTGTCTCATGTTGGTGAAGCTGTGATTATGGTCAGCATTGTTCTGTCTGCACGTAAGAGTCCAATGAGTGAATTCTGAGTCATAAAGTGGGTTTTCCTCCATGAGTTAGGGTGTTTAGTTAGGTGACGACGTTAACAGCTGTCACAAATATACAACACTTTAAAAAGAATACTGACAGACACCGGTGCTACCTTGAGTTATCGCATTTACAACATTTTCAGAAAACCTCAGAACTTGTTTTTGACATCGAGGTACGTGAGATTTGAACTCGTCAGAGATTTTTAGTAGATGCACCTATGGCATCAATTTGAAAACCCTAAGTTCCCTTGTTCTTAAGTTACTGTGCTCACAAAGTTGGGTTCCAAAACCCAGAGAAGGCCGAGCATGGTGGTCAGCATTTGGCGTCTTCGTCGCAATTTACTCCTCCCTCACCTCCATCAGCACCGGCTTTATCTTTATGTGGCTTTTACAGTTTGTGTATTAAGTGTTTAGTGTTGTGTATTAGTCCTGATGGACTAAAAGTAGTTTAGGGGAGAAGCTTGAATCCGCCAGCCCGCTCTGAGGTTGGTTCATGGTCTTCTTCTGCGTGTTTTAGCCGGGGCTCCCATCTCTTTTTGTTGCAGTTGTTTGTAGGTCACTATTTTCATTATTAAAGGCTTGTTGAATGGCAGCAGTGAGACCGCGAGACTTTGCACAGTACAAAACATCACTACAGCTTCAGCTGAGTTATTGTAGTTCTTAGTTTGTACGAGGACGATTTTGTTTTTCTCTTAAAGTTTACATAGTCTCGGTTTAAAGCTTACGTAACCTCTAAGCTTGAGGGACTCATCCACTTAAATCCTGCCTTTCCTAGCACTTTGTTCACACACAGCGAGCAGTATCACATCATATTTAAACTCTCCTCACTGTAACATTCAGTGTGCAGGCTGCATGGTAACATCAGAGCAATGGATGCAATATTTTCCCCCCATTTTCATACATTTTAAATAAGCGCTGTTTTGGAAAAACACTTGACAAAAAAACACAAGCTTTTTGATGATGTGAAGTGTGAGGTAAACACCCCCTCCCCTCGACCGTTTCTCACTCCCACACACACACACACACACACACACACACTCTTTGTCTCTCACAGACAGCCCAGTGATCCACAAAACATTGTGACAGCCTAGTTACACTGACAGCTCTCTCACTCACACACACACTCACGCATACACAGCAATTACCGCAGATACTTGACAGCGAGACTTAGGAAGTGCTTGTGTGTGAGACTAAGGTATACACAACTCCTGTTAACTCCATGGTAACTAAGGGTAGGACAGATTTTGGTGTGACGACATATCGGAGTGCTTTTTCTTGTGAGAGCTTTCTGCAAAATACCCTAACTAAAGTTTATTCCACTTTTCAGAGCCAAACTTTATTTCAGACTCATGACTGAGACTGAGTCATAAAAATATATAAATATTTCTACTGAAGTAAATATTGTAAAGGAAAGGGTTACTGGTAACAACATTATGAATATAATAATTATGGAGCTGCTTTGAAGCCAAGAGAAATGAGATATTCAGTGGATCCTTTCATCTGAAAGACGAAGATGAAATCCACCATGAATCTTCCTTCAGTACTTCAGACCTGTTTTACTTGATGGCATCTGGTTCAGACCCCAAATTTTGATGCTTTTATCTGCTTTTTAATGACTGTTTAGGTTTTCTGCTACACTTAAAACATGAATGTAACGTCTGGGTGAAACCAAGGCAAAGGGGCTGATTTGCGTGGTTGCAAAAAGACTTCTGTACCTATAGAAGTCGGGAAAACGGCTTCTGTAAACACCTGATGAGTTAATGGGCTCAGTCACTCATTAGTTAGATCATTTTTTAAGATTTTGTAAATTCTGGTAATACTGTGTTAAGAAAGGATTATTTCGGGTTTGCAACAATCACAAAATAAGAACTTGTGATTGACAAGTTGTTAGCCGAAGAGCATGCGGTTTCACACTCAGACCTGCCTCTTCTCATCGCATCAGGTTTTCGTGAAAACATCTAAAAGCTTCAAAACAGGACTTCACAAACAAGTGGGTGACACCAGGTGTTTTATGTTCTTACCCAGCACTCAAACCATATTTTATACTGCAAGCTGCATCCAGCATTTGCTAATTTAATCAACTCAATGTTATTTGAAAAGAGGGTCATCAGTCATTAAATTCAGCACTTCGTTCATCTTTTCCTCCAGCTTTCTTGGGGTACCTTTCACATTTACTCACAGATATTATGAAGCATCACAGGTGACCCGTCACGTAGGGCGTTAAATACTGTGATACCACTGGTGTGGCTCCTCTGTGAATCCTACTCATAATAGAAAAACATGTGGCCAATGCACAGAAACAAGTCACTCAGTGTTTCCATCCCACCGTGAAACTAACTGAATATTTATTTGGTTTTTTAATTATCACACAAGTGATTTTCATTGAACCACAGACCACATTAATTAGGTCAGCAGAGTTTCTCAAGTTAAGACTTCTTTGTTGGCAGATTGAAACACTAATCAGTCACAGCTTAAAACTACATGAAGGATGTTTTATGAAAAGCACCATAAATGACCCTGAGAGAAGCATTTGTGCTTCTAATCTAAGTACAGAATGTTGCTTTGTTGGTATTTCAGAGCCGAGGGGCACATTTTGTTTCTAAAAGCAGATTAAATGATTACAATAATTTAACATCTTTTTTTTTTTCATTTTTTAATAACAAAATGTCTCCAATCTCATCTCATCATGTGAGGACTATCAGTCTATTGTTTTTCAATGACGGATGACAAGAAGTGGCCGCTCACAAACTAATCACGGCAATTTGTTTTATCCCAGACAGACGAAACTGATGGAAGTAATCCTTTAAAAGACACGTTTTCCTCTAAACACAATTCCCTGTCGACTCCCGGTAGCTGCTAGACAAGAAGAGCACAAACGTACTGACAGCCTGGCAGCGTCCCAAGTCGACAGTGCCGTCTCAAATCATATCTGGCTACAGAGTAATAAACACCACGACATCAATGACAAAGGAGCTGAACGGGCACAAGAATTATTCAACGCGATTCACACCAAACCGAACTAAAAGCATGAGCCATTCCCCTTCATGTTTTGCACACTCACATTTTTACATGTTCTACTCACAGTAATGAAACTGCTTAAGTTTTTAAAGCAGAAACCTTCCAGTACTTCTTACATTTAGAGGAAATTTGAGTCATTATTCTCTACCGCCGCCAAGTTTTCAAAGACCCGGCAGGCGTTAATACACAGCTGGGTGGTAATGGCTAAAATGGAAATTAGCTCTCTTGTGTAACACTGCTGTGTTTGATTAAACCACTGTGCCTCTCTTTTAAGTTCTGCTAAGTACTTGAAGTTTGACGGTGTTACACAAATCCCCTTAGAATAAAAAAAGAAAACTCCTGATCAAACCACCACCAACAACAGCAAGTAGCAAGAAAATGAAAAAACTGCAGATAAAATCAGCAAAACCACCAAATCCTCATTCTAATGAATAACAAAACTGAGCTCCAGTTCACTTCTCAAATTACAAAAATATTAAGCCAAACTGTTGTTGCTGTGAGCACATTTTACCCACAGCTATGAAAACCAAATTGTTGAGACTCTCATGCGAGCTGACAGCGCCCTCCGGTGGTTCAGTTTTGCCTCTGACACAACAAAACAAGCATCAAAAGTAACTGTGTGAGTTTGTGCGTTTACTAACCGAGCTGTAGTGACGTTTCAGTGTGGTAATATCCATCTTGCTGCTTCTTCTTCAACATAGAACAAAGATCCACCCGCTCCACCGTCTGATCTCCAAAGAATCTGTGGTGATGAAACGAAAAACAGTCACAATGACAGAAGATAAAGACGCAGCGAGCACTGAGGCCTCCAGCAGATAATAAAGGCAGATGTCAGTCATATAGCCGCTTGATGGCAAAGAGCAGCGGGGGTGACAGCCAAATTTAAACCTTTTTCACACGCGGCAGGTGGGAGAGAGAGGATGAGCACTCGTAAGCTGGGAATTCAAAGGATTATTACCTGCACTATTCTCATGCTGGAGTGATCAGATGTCTAATGTATTTTGCACTAGGGAGATGGCTTTAAATACATGGTACACTAGGTTTCTGTGTAAATTTGCATCTTAAAAACCACAAAAACTGAGTCAAAACATTACGAGATGCCATAATGTTCAAGCACCGTGTCATCTATAGCTGCTGTGTGAGTCTTACAATGGCCCCACTGCACAAGAAGTCCAAACCTTATAATGTGCTGTGCAGATTATGAATTTTTCATTGTATGAGAAACAAAGTACCTACTTGTCAGTGTAGTTGGAGTAAAGGGCCGGGTCCACACGCTTTATACCCTGAGAGAGACAAAGGGGAAAGGAAGTCGTATTAGTCACAGGTTGCGATAAACAAAGTGAAATTTCTGCACGCACACAAACGCACTGACAGGAAGAAGACAAGTACGCCGCCCGGCAGGCACCAGGAAGGATAAGGTAAGATAAAGTGTCAGAGGGAACGAGATAGATGCTATAATTCTTCTTCCCTCATCATCCACCCTCAACCATCTTTCATATCTTCTTTATTTATCTCCTCTCTCTTCTTGGTGTTTGGCCCTTAACCTTTACAGTAGTCATCACGAACTCTAAAGTGATATAAATTCAAATTTCTTCTTAGTTATTAATTCTAATGCCCATTATCAGTTTCTGCTGGAGCCACAATGTGACATTTAATTACAGCTGCAACATTTTAACAGCTTCTGAGAGGAAGGGGAGGGAGAAACACCAGTGCAGATGGTGTAGTTAAAAGCAGCTTTTTATTAAAAACAACGCTAACCTGAGATCGGAGTTTTGAAGCTCTGGACAGCTTCATAATGGTGAGGTGGGGTTCAAACCCTCGGCAGTCTCCTTGCAGAAGCCCCTGCTCCTCAAAACGGCTCCGCAACAACTCTGCAACAGACGTGCGCACATATATTTTTAATATAAACCTTCTCCCAGTGAGTCATTCAATTAAATACTGAAAATAAGCACATCAAAAAAATTCAGCACATTTTCACAGCAAACCAAAACAAGCACATTTAATAAACTAAAAGGAAGGATGATAACTGATATAATGATACACATGCGTAAATATAGAGAACATGACGTGGATTCTAATGCACAATAACGTGACTCCATTTCTTCCGCTCAAGCATCTCGACTCCCTATTATAGATTTTTTTTTACTGCTATAACAGAGCACACAAATGGAGCGGCCACAGATGGCTGAGAATGTGTGTCAGATGATGGGGAAAAAAGCTTTTAGCCAAAATATCATTTAGCTACTGAGATAAAGATAGATAAGTGAACAAAGGCGTGAACGCACAGACAAGCCTGCAAGGACAAATATACAGACAAACAGTGTTTAGAGTCAGACTACAGAGGTATTTTTAGATGAGGAGCTCTACAGGGAGAGAAAGGTTAGTATATAATCAATACCAGTGGTGGAAAGTACAGACAAGATGACGAGAGGGCCTGACTTCCTGTCTTATATTTCCTTTTCTTATAGCACTTTCCATAAGGAATTTTGATTTGCAAATCTTCTGTCCCTACAGAGTAATTTTCTGCAAAGACAACAACCGGAGCCGTTCTTTATGAATGCTGCTTGTTAAACTTCCAACTTTTCTAAATGCTTCATAAGCAGGGCCTTAAAAGAAGCTTCAGTCTACGTGAAAACTTTAATGTTTCAACATAAACTTTGTTTGCGGTACTAATGTTACTACTAATGAGGAAAGCCTTACAAACTCAGAGATTCACAGGGGGTGTGGAGGGGCCATTAAAATATTCCATTCATCCCATAAAATGTAACTCTACACCTTTAACTTGTTTAATATGCAAAGATCTATGACTTTGATATCAGCCCTTTTGCATTATCCTTCCACTTGCCTGCAACTCGTCCCCCAGAGTCCTCCACACTCTCAAATTCTCCAGCTTGTTTTGATAACCAGATGAGAAAAGCCCTGTTCATTAATGTCTTAACCAGGAGGTCCTGGAACAGGTCGTGGTGCTGCTGAAAATTCAATACAGCCATCCAAGCAAAGCTTTTACATACATTAACATTAGTGCAGTAAAAGCTTCCCAGCCAAAGAAACATCAGCATTTCCTTTGAACCTTAATTGTCACTTTCTCTCCTCTGTCTGCGTTTCTGTTTCGTCCGGAGGAGCACAGGAGACGTACACGATGAAGCAGAGAGCGGAGGAAAGAGCGAAACACCAGCACGGACGTAACATCATCCAAACAGCATCACAACACAGCGATTCTGCGATACGTGGCACGCTGCTTTGACAGATCATGGCATCCATGCAACCAAAAGATAAAAAAAACCTGCATAAAAGGTGTGAAATATGAATTTATTCCCTGCATTTTGGTCTCAGCGTGCATCAATACCATTTAATTTCAATGCAAGTGTTACCAGCTCTCCAGTTAGCATTCCCCACTGTCCGCCATTTAGTATTACCTGGTACTGTTCTCTGCTTCAAACAGCTTCAAGTTTCACTAAGAAGATTGATATCTGGTGCCAGCTTGCTGATAATTGTATCATAACAGGATGTGATACACTATATACACTCACATCAGCATTTCATCCCACTTCTTTTAAGTTAGATAACCTTGTCCCAAATCACTGGTTCTGGAAAGTTAGCCGCAGCTAATTACAGCCATGCCCAAAACCCATCGCTGTCTGATTTAGTGTTTTTGAGACTTAGATAAAATAAAATCCCCCTCAAACTCTCAGATCAAAAGTAATAATATGTAGAAACTTTGCCTTTGTAGCTCTGTATAAAACAAAACGGCTTCTGTATTGCTGAATTACACCAAACCCTGACACTCAATTCTTTCTGGGATTTGCCTTTGCTTGGCCATAGCATGTAGCACATTTTTGGCTCTCAGCAGCAAATCTCAGCATGAGCAGCTACAAATCCCACAAAAACAGTAATGCTGCCCAAACACTATATGTTCACTTTAATATAGAACATCTCACAGAGGTAGAAACAATCGAAAAACCTTAAGTATCATACACACATTAATTACAGCATACTTCCAATTTAACTGTTAAGGGTGAAAATGGAAAGTATTAAGTGAAGGTCACCTCATTTACTGTGTATTATACGTGTGTGTGTGTGTGTGTGTGTGTGTGTGTGTGTGTGTTTGTTTTAGTGGTGCAAGAGCATTGGAGTGGGAATCCTCTTAGAAATGGCTTAATGTTGTTGCCGGAGGCACAACACAAAAACAAACATGCAAAAGATTCTGAAGGCACCCACACACGTGGATTTAGGCACAAGAAGAAAAATGTAGGAACAGAAGTGTTGACACGTACATACACACACACACACACACACACACACACACACACACACACACACACACACAGATAACAGAAAAGGAAAAACATCAAAAATTCCATTTTATTTAATCAGATCAACTAAATTACAGATGAGGACGTGTTCACACTGAAAAACAAATCAAAATGTGGACGTCTCTGCACTACACAGAGTATGACTTTAATCATTTCTACACGTTTGTAGACGTATAACTTTGACCCGGAGGTTCTTACCAAACTGGCTGCCATTTATTTTTACAATTCCACTATTCTCGTCTTACCAGGTCCTCTGTTGTCTCCGAGACAAACGTCAGGCTTAGACTTTCCATGACTTCTGAATGAGAGACTTATGACTTAAAACATCTTAAAAATCTTAAGCATCTCATTCTCTTGCAGTTGTCTAATCATTGATACCCATAAGAAAGGCTCCACCACATCAAGCATCCACCTGCATTAAGGTGTTTTAAGCTTCGTAGTGTCTCGAGAAGGAAAAACCCTCCAACTGTGCATACTTTTAATTGATCTCATATGTAGAAACGTAAGCAGACACTATTAGCTACTAGCAGCTGATTCCAACTTCAGACACCCCTCCAGAGTGCACACCAAGTACAATATCACATTAGCATTGAATTTCACCCTCTACTAAAGCGTGAAAAGCAAGTAGAACAAAAATGTCACTCAATGCTTTCAAACCTAAACACCAAAGAGACAGAGAGAGGAAGGATGACCACAAGAGCAAGAAGCTAAATGTTTGTCACTGACCTGCCAAGCTGTCCAGTGTGTGTCTGTGTTGTCCGGAGGCCAGTCCGACAAACACCACCTCCTTCCTGAAATGACTTATCCCTGAGAAGGGCAAGACCAGATCCCTCCCACCCAGCAACTCAGCCAGTGACGGCTCAACCTGAGCCAGCACCGCTGCCGCCCTATAAGGAAATATACACATGAATATGCACAACACACAAACACGCACACACATTCATGACTTAATCCCCTCTCTCGCTCCCTTCCTGTCATATTACATAATGGGAGAATCTAGTGATTACTAATAACACCATCTTCTTCTTGATGGGATTAAGCATCACTTCATCACATAACGCAGCTCCGATGTCCCTGAGTGTCACGGAGTTAGCTCACAAAAACACAGACTGCCTTTATATTTCCATCAGCCTCTAAAGCTATGCGAGAACAGCAATTTCAAACTCAAATCTTTATTTTTCTACCGACTTTCAATTTACTTCAGTTGTATATGATATGATATGTGCAGTGGCAGAATTTGAACTCATTTAGTATTTTAGCCTTTAGGATGTGTGTGGGACAGATATGTGCTGACAGAGTAAAAAATAACTGAAAATGCTTAAAATGATTAAAAGAACGTTTAAGATGAAAATGATGTAATGAAATCCAATCCAGGGGCGTTTATTCACTTTAACTGACACATAAAATAGGTGATTTTTAATCTAAGCTGACTAAGACAAGGCTTACTCTAAAACATCCAAACCACTCGTAAAAATGTACAGCCTGACCGTCGTGGAAGTGCTGAGAGGAAAAGATAAGACACAAGCCGTACCTAATGTGACACGTTGGTAATTAGGCACTGCCGACACTGCATCCATATATTTACTTCTGCAACAGGATTTTGCCGAGCATTGCATTTTATGCTCAGAGAACAATAAAGAAAATGGAGAAACCGGAACAAAAGAGATGTTGTTCTAGTCAACCTACATCCCAAGACACGACACCTGCTGTCACTGAGTACACCGCTGCTACATGCATGTGTGCATGTTTGGGGGGGAAAAAAAAAGCTGCTGAGGATTCTCCGCATGGAGGAGGAGGAGTGACCCAACACAGTAATCTGGGGGATACAATGATCTCAGTGAGGGGCTGAAATTTGTTTTGGTAAAACAGTTTTTTGTTGCATAGCTTTGGTCATTTTATTTGCCACCCCTCTCTGAGCCTGGGTCTGCTGGAGGTTCCTTCCTGTTAAAAGGGAGTTTTTCCTTCCCACTGTCACCTAGTGCTTGCTCATAGAGGGTTGTGCAATACCGTAGGGTTTCTTTCTGACATTTTAGGGATTTTACCTTACAATATAAAGCACCATGAGGTGACTATGGTTGTAATTTGGCACTAAGTTTACCTGAGTTGAACTGAATTGAATCTGAGTCTTCTTAGGTACAATAATGAGCCTCGGCCCAGCCCTGAATTGTAGCATCCAATGTGTGTTATTTAAAAAAAAAAAAAAGCTCTGAAGGAATGAATCAAAGAGCTGCAAGAATGTGTGTGTGTGAATGTGGCTGGCAGTGCTGGAGTGATCAATAAGACCAGAAAAGTGGAATATAAAAAGCAACCCACAACGCTGTGAGCACTTAGATGATCATTTTCAGGCTCACAGAAGAAGCTCTGCTGTAACTAATAACATTAACAATAGCCGTCTTTTTACTGTTACTACTCAAGGCCATTTTTAATGCTATGAGTAACAACTGAGTTCAAAATGGCTACAGTAAAAAATCATTTTGTTGTGGGATCAACAGAAGACTTTTGTGATAGAAGTAATTTTATTATGTCGCAGTAAGAAAAGGATGGGTATCTAAATGATAATTAACTTCTTCAGTTTGAGGGCGACTCTTATTCAGAGCAAAGTTTACTTCCTGATGTAACTACTAAAACGTCATTTATTGCTGTCATGAACAATACCATGTCTGCTTTTTAATGTTAGTGTGCTATAGCATGACCAAAATATGACATGCACTTACATTCTACAATGTAGTTATAGTTAGTTAAAGAAGCAAAGGTAATTTCAGACAATTTGGGTGTCATAGTATTCATATGAACTTCTGTGTGTGTGATGTGATGTGGATGTCAGCATGCGCACCAACTCACAGGTCTACTTGCTCCTGATTGGCAAGATGAGTGACTAAAAGCGTGATGTGAAGAGTTGGGACAGGGATCATAGCTTTGGCCAGTCGGGGGTCCTGCTGGAGCACGGCCTCTTGGACCTCACTCACAGCTGAACTTATCTGTCAGTGGACAGAGAGCAGAAGTCAGTTAAAGGCCACGTCCTTAAACTGTGATTTGTGAGACACAATGTGCATAAACTCCACCTGCTCCAGCTTCTTACCTGAGTGTTAGTAATGGGGATGGAGACAAAGTAATTGGGTCGCTGGCTCTCTTTCTTTTTCTTCTTCTTGTCCCCATCGTCCTCACTGTCCACTCGGCCCTCGCTGTCTCCTCGCTTTCTCTTTCTCTTTTTCTTAGTTGACTCTTGGCTGGGGACTACGGACAACAGCAAAATGAAAGTTACAATTAAAAATATCAATTGAAAGGTCCCAAATCGTGAAAACACATCCTATTTTGTTATGTAGTTCTAATAGAGTTGGAGGTGTAAAATATAAGCTATGAAAATATGAAGTTGCTTCTGATTCCGTTCCTCTAGCACCAACACCCACACATAAAAACTGGACATCATGCTAAGGATTTGCATGAAAATAAATATAATACAGGATCAGGACAGTGAAAACAGACCACTTATTAGCCATAAGGTGCTCGCTTGACTTGTCATTAAGGCTTCTTAATAGTGGGGAAAAATGCTGCTAACTCAAGTAATTATAAAACATTAGGAACATACATAGTGCTTTCCATGTTGTTGGGCTGGCCAAAGCAAATGGAAGCTCTGACAATAAGTTTTCAGAAGTATCAGAACACTTCAGCGTTTTCTTCATCAGTTTCTTCCTCTCCCTCCTCAACTTCCTTCTAGTCTTCTTCTCACTTGATCCTGAAGGAGCTGTCAAAAAAACAAACAAGTTTATCATACTGTATCTACATGAACTGAATATACAAATGAAAATAAAAGAACAGACATGCAGTCATAGGCATGCAGTGTTACCCACAGACTCGACACGGCTCATGAAACAGTGTGCTAGACACAGCACCAGAACCCAGAATTATGATACCCAAAATCTGAAAGTCTGAGAATCATACAAGACGTATTGGTACTGAGTACTAAGTTTCTGGCACCGTAACATTTTTACAGTGTGCTTAAGTTGCTTAAGTACAGAATGCCGGCATAGAAGATCGTGTTCTTCTAACGTTAAATTATTGCTACTGTACGAGTCGTCATCTAAATTGCATCTGGACTTTGACTCAGGCAGAACCGCATTATAAAACGTGTTAAGCCACAAGCTTAAGAGTTTCTGGCAAAAACTTAAAGTTACATTTGGTCACCTCATAAAATTTTAAAAAGCAGTTATGAAACTTTTTTCATTTAAATTCAATCATGCAAGGACACGTGGCAGTCGTGTTTACTAGTCTATTGTTGTCCACGCTCACATTTGATAAATATTACTTTGCTAAATAAACACAGATTTCAAATTATGTGGTACCAGGAAGCCAACAAAAAAGTGAATCTATTCCCCAATTAAACCAAAGATTAGTCAGTATTGTATGACAGTTTCAGCCATTTAACTTACTGGACACCGAGGCAGCTTCAGGATCTGCAGGACTTTCCTGGACCTCCATGCCGACTGCCCCTGTCTGGGCTGAAGTCATCACCATCTCTCTCAGGTCCTTGTGCTCTTCTCCGACCTCCTTTCCTGCCAGATTTTCATCACCCTCATCATCCTCATCTGATGCAACTGCAGTTGTGTCTCTTCCGTAGGAGATGCTGGCTGGCTGCATATCACACACGGTGAGCAGATGATGATAGGACGGTGCTGTCACCTAAAACAGAGAGGCCATGTATCATTTCCTGGTTACACTTTCTGCAGCCAACTTGATTTTTCTCTTCATTACCTGAAATCTGAACCGCTGTGCAGGCGGCTTGAGGCGAAGAGCTCTGGCTTGTTGGCAATGACCGACAGATACTGAATGCTGACTCCTAAGCAGTACTTCATTAACAGCACATATCCTCTGTAAACACGCGCTTTGTGAACGCTTAGACCCGAGGCTCAATATCACACGGCTGAAGATCATAACACACAAGTCTGTTCAATTTTAGATATAAACTTTTAGATTTTTAAACAGAGAAATGTGTGAAGTAGGCATCACAGAGAACAACATTGCAACTACCACAAAAAAAACCAAACAACAACCCACAAGTCTGCAGCGTCTTATGAAACTCAAAAGACTGACTTTACCTCCATTTACAACACCTGTTGAAATATATCAGAGCCATGCTGCAGAACATCTGCTGAGCTACACAACTGTTAGCTAACTCTCTCTAACGGAGCTGTGCTACTGTTTATCAAACTAAACGAAATACGCGCACATTTTTCTTACTTTTTTTTATATCGAGCTGGCGCAAAAAGCACGCAGGTGGTAGTGTTTGTATCAAAACTGGTAAGGTAAATAACACAAAATAATATTCATGCCAACGCGCTACCTAGCAGGACCTACCGGAAGCATTCATTTGTAAACAATATCAAACTTCCGGTCTAGAAAAAAAAATAAAACAAACATTTTCAAAATAAAAGTACAAGTTATATGCCCTCTCCATTTAGGAAAACAAAGACAAAGACACAATCATATTCATCTAACTTAGTTTAACTTCATGTTTACTATTTCTTTCCACCTTAATTTTCCCTTTCACGAATGCCTTTCTGCAGAAGCTCTACGCCCCAGGGGGCCTCAAAACACAGTTTAAGTACCACAGTGCTAATCTAAAGAATTAATAACACGTCATTTATGTGACATTAATTTGGCGTTGCTAGCAAATCAAAGGACCGGATTAAACGTAATTATTCCGTCAAATACTAGAATACAGCGCAGTTTATGTTAGTTCATTTTTATTTAGATGACAAACTTTACACGAGCCAAAAAAAAAAAAAAAAAAAAAAGTTTGTCACACAATTTTTCATTTTCTATGAATATAATGTATACATGTATAAAGTGGCTTGTCATTGAATATGTGGTCTTTGCACTCTTTAGTCTTTCTTAGAGTGAATAAAAGTCAAGAATATAGAAAATAACATCAGAAATATTAGCTGAACTAGGTTAAATTATACTGTAAATACACTGGTGTTTTGAACTGTTCAGGACCCCTCAATTTAAAAAAAAAAAAAAAAAAAAGAAGGAAAAAAAGAAAAAGACGACAACAGATGTTTTTTTTTTTAACATTTTTACTCACAATTTTAAACATTGGCTTGATTTTTTTTTTCTGAAAGATGAAAATAACTTGCAGATTTACATAGCAACTGTGAAACTAATCACAATATATTTGACTTTGATATAAATATATTTATTATTTATCTTAATGATCAAAGGACTTACAATGTCACTGTGTACATATAGCTGTAACTGTCACTTTTGGGTTGTTTTTTTTTTTAGAGATAAACAACAGTTGTTACAGTTGAAAGTAGTTTTATGGCTATCTACACCCATATACTGTGTCTCTGACCTCTTCTTTGACACTTCATGATCACACCTGTTGACTCGGCAACTACCCTTACAGCTGAAATATCTTAAAGTACTGAAATAAAGGTCACAAAGACAATTCTGTGCTGCCCTTTTGTTTCACAATGCACAAAATAATTATTTTGCATGATCAAAACCATAAAATCCTTAAATCCTATGCAAATGGTCAGAGCAATCTGCACTACTCAAGTGATACAGTGCAAAAAAAGTGGATTACAAAAGAGTAATGCATGGGACATATTTACAGTTTCTTTGACTTGTGATATCTGACTTTACACTATGAAAATTTATTTTAAAAATCTCATGAATGGATTACCAATAATACCCCCATAATAACTAGCAGCCACATTCTGTGTCTTTCCACTTGTATCTTTAATTGTCTGGATATCTGCGTGCTCCAGTAATGCCTTTCGAATTACAGAAATGGCATCGTTATTTTGCTGACACTGCAACAATCCATGCACTGTCTCATGGTAGAAAACATGGACTAGTAACACAACATTAGAAACGCCATCCCATGTTTTCATTAAAGTTACACACTTGGGTTCATGTGCGTGATGCATCAAAACCAGAATGACAGGCTGAGAACCTACAGAGAGCAAAAAAAGAGGAGACGGATTACGAGAACATAACATAACAGTGGAAAAGTATTAAAAGAAAAAAAATTTAATGGCCACAGATTTTCTTATACTATAGAAACATTAGACAAAATGCATGCTATTCTTGATGCTTTTAAAAGCTCATCATTATTATGAGTTACTTTCAGGTCGTATTCTCAAACCCAAAAATGTCTCATAAAACACAACTCCAATTTTTTGAATGGATGACTAATTTAATTCTTTCCCTTACCTTTGACTTGCGTCATGGCTGCATCAATATCTGTCCCCATACGTGAAACAATGGGACAGAAGACAATAATGGCCTGGCAATCCTGATCGCTTTCTTTCTGTTCGATCAAATTCAAATCTGGATCCTCCCTTAAAGCCTTTACTTTTTCCAGTATCTGTTGATGGGCATTAAAGGTTTTTCCACTTATCACCATCTTGTACTTCAGTGTGGCTATAGAAATAATACAAAAAATTACAAATAAAGAGCAAGTTAAATTCACAGGAGAATCAACTTAAACTTCCTGGAATACAGTGATTCATGATAAATGAAATAAAAGACTTTGCTTCAATGAGTGAAATCAATTTATTAATATAGCACAAAAAATTCTTGCTTAAATTTCAAAACATTACTAGAATGATTAACAGAGCTGTCTGAGTCTTTTATATATAAAGTCTTGAGTTGAACAGGTTTTAAACATAGTGTTTTAGATCATCTAAATGCAAATATAAAAATGTTAAGAATTCTCGAAAACAATATATGTGCTCAGGTAACTATACACTTTACAATATGCAGCTGAAATTTTAGGGTTTATTTTTCAATACAATTTTTTAGAGTGGAACAAAATATCATTTGATACACTGTACTGCCAAAGGTATTTGCTTGTCTGCTTTTACACACATATGAACTTAAGTGGCATACCATTCTTAATCTATATGGTTTAATATGATGCCAGCCCATTGTTTTCAGCTATAACAGTTTCTAACTCTTCTCGGAAGGCTTTCCACAACGTTTAGGAGTGTTTGTGGGAGTTTTTGAACATTCTTCCAGAAGCACATTTGTGAGGTCAGACATTGATGTTGACGAGAGGCCCTGGCTCGCAATCTCTGCTTTAATTCAACCGAATGTTGTCCTGTTAGGTTGAGGTCAGGACTCTGTCCAGGCCAGGGTTTTAATAGTTTTGCAATTTTCATTAGTTTTTATTTTTATTTAGTTTTGACTTCAGATTTTCAATTTTATATCAGTTTTAATTAGTTTTTACCAATTTTGCTAGTTTAGTTTAGTTTTTATTTTTTTGAAAAACCTTAGCTTCAGTTTAGTTTTGATTAGTTTCAATTATAATTTTAGTTGTGTTTGCAATAATTAAGTGTAAGAAAATCCCAGTTTCATCATATCAGTCATTCTCTTCTGCTCATCCTTGGGTATGTTGCTATTCCAGCTACCATACCCTGCACCCTGGACAGGTCGCCTGTCTGTCGCAGGGCTAACACGCAGAGACAGACAACTCACATTCCCACCTATGGGTTCTTTAAATAAATAAATAAATTAGGGCAGATGAACAACCATTGATACCAGGCAACTATAAAATGTATATGTTGGCCCCAATGAGACTATTAACTCTTGCAGCACCGGGTGTTCGTAATTTTGGTTCAAGTGAATTGATAAACTTTTTGAAGGCAATTGACTCACACAGTTATGTAGATATTCCAGTCCTGTTGTCTCGGGATGCATCACGCTGCCTTGCCTGGGGTTAGCTTCTGTTTCTGGGGATGAGGGTTGAGTGTGCTCTCAAGGTAAGCTAGGTTAGCCTTCTTGTGTGAGCTTTTCAAGTGCACTTTAAGGTTTGTGGGATTTTTTTTCCCTTTAGAAATGTCCCTCATAATTTGTCTCTTTCCACTACAAGACACTGACTATGACTGTGTTTTGGATAAAGCAAAAGTAATCCCAAATTGGACTCTGACATGATTCTGCGCGTGGACGGAGCAGCAACACAGACGACTCGACTAACGTACTTGCCACCTGCTGGCATAGACAGCAAGAAAAAAAAATCTGGAAACTAAACTTCATTTTCACCTTGACTATTGTATGACACGCACACATCAATGAAAACTAAACACATTTTTGCTATAAATTCAGTTAATTTTAGTTAGTTTTGTGAGCACTCGTTACAGTTTTAGTTAGTTTTCCTTTTTTGTTTTTATTTTTATTTCCGTTAACAAAAATGTTTTTTCACTTCTAGTTTTCGTTATTTCGTTAGTTTTCGTTAACGATAATAACCTTGGTCCAGGCCAGTCAAGTTCAGTCATGTTCCTTCTATGTTGGAATAGAAAGGGGGCGTCCCCAAACTGTTCCCACAAAGTTGGGAGAATGAAATATTTCAAAATGTCTTGGTTTGCCAAAGCATTAAGGGGCCGAGCCCAATTCCTGAAAAACCATGCCCCATAGCAAACTATGATCCCCCTTCCACCAAACATTGCACTTGGCACAGTGCTGTCAGACAAGTACTGTTTTCCTGGCAATCGCCAAACCCAGACTCATCAGATTGCCAAAGACGTGTGATTCGTCACTCGAGAGAACATGTCTCAAATGCTTCAGTAATGTCGTGTTTTACACCACTGCATCTAACACTTTGGACTTATTGAAATAAAGCTTGGATCTAGCATCTTGGCTATGGAAAACCATCCCATGACTCTACGCATTATGTGCCTCCGCTAAATCCGCTCTGTGATTTTACGTGGCCTACCACTTGGTGGCTGAGTTGCTGTCATTCCCAATCATTTTCAGTCACTGAGAGTTGATTGTGAAATATTTAGCAGCAAGAAAATTTTACAACTGCACTTGTCAGACAGCTGGTGTTTTTTTTTCACGATACCATGCTGGAATTCACAGAACTCCTGAGAGTAAACTATTCTTTCAGAATTGTCTGTAAAAGCAGTCTGCATGGCTAGGTGCTTGATTTTATACACCTGTGACCATGGAAGTGATTAGAACACCTGAATTCAATCATCTGGATGGGTGAGTGATTACCTCTGGCAATATAGTGTGTATAACAGTGTATTAAGTTAGATTTCTGAGATTTTTTTTAACATATAATAAGTGAATATTGAATATTGCCTGGAGTTGGAAACCTTAAAACCTGGTCAATAATACAACCTTACATTTTAACAGTGAAAAGCTAAATTTACCTTGTCTTTTATGTGGATGGTCACGCTTGAAAGAAGGAGAGCGTGAGAACCGATTTGCACTACTGGTACTTGTATCTAACAAATATTGATGTAAAACAGCTATGTAGCTATGTATGGCTATTTAACAATAGCCATACATAGCTACATATGCATGTGTCTGTGTGTCACTAGACTGTAAGTAAAAGAAGGTGAAATTTACCTTGTTGTATTTCTGGAAGGTCACTAGTTTGGCTATTCTCACTACTTGACGAAGAACCTGTTGAGTACAAGGGCATAACACATTTACAAGAAATTAAAAAATAAAACTTATGAATGTATGTAAAAATCTTAACTGTACTTAAGTAATAATTTACCATATCGTCATATACTATAGTTTTATACTATATGTAAGGGGTTTCTGAAAATCTATCCTGTGAATGACAACATAGCAGAATTTCGACTGACTTGACCTTTTCCATGTGTTTGTGATTCATGTGCAAGATTTAACACTTGAAGCAGACTGCTACACCAGCGGATTTTGTGGCAGGAACTTAAATCAGATAAAATTACACAAATGTTTGCACTTTTACTTTTAATTCTAACCAGTGAGAAATACATAAAATCAACTAAATGAAAAGCCAGCAGTGTTTGAATTACTGACTAAAAAAAAATGGATGCCTGTTGAATCTACACTCATGAACTTACGACACGTTAAGATTAGGCTGATTATACAAATCATTTCATTATAATTACTTTTGTGGTTCTGTTTTTTTTTTTAAATTATTATTATTAGTTTGCGGCATAAGGTAGTCCAGGTGTTTCTGACACCTATACTCAATTGTTGCAACAAGGAGCCTACTTACTGTAACTATATATATACATATATACATATATACATATATATATGAATTAGGGGTGGGAATTTAACACGTTAATTGCGATTAATTAATTTGAAAAAAATAAATAAATAAATAAATAACATGTTAAAAAATTAACACATTTAACGCACTTTGCATTCCAAGCAAAGGGGAACTTTTGTCAATGCATGATTTCCTAGTATACCGATTATACTGATGTACACAGCTAGAAAAATGGAAGAATCAGAAGAAAGTGCTTTGCTAGGACTGATCGGAGGCAAATTTCATTTCAAAAGACTACCCGACGGAAGCCTTGATAAAATCTTGGTTTTGTGCAAACTGTGCAAAAGGTTTGCATACCACCGAAGCACTTCAACCTTATGGTACCATCTAAATGCAAAACATGTTGCAGCGAGCACAGAAACTGTGGGAGCTGTTAGCCCTAGCCGTTCGAGTACCAACAAAAGGTGTTGGCAGCCCAAACTTGATGAAATGACTGGTTTTAGGACCAAAATTAGTGAGTCAACAGACAAACTTACAAATTCTCTCAGAAAATGGATTGCTGTAGACCACCCTCACTGGTACAAGATAGGGGGTTAGAAAATGTGCTATTTAGAGTCAGGTGATCCAACTTTCCAAATGCCATGCAGAAAAACTATATCATGTAAAATTCAACAGCTTTATGACATTGAAAAGCAAGCAAATAATATTAATATTAATATTAAATTCGATTAATGGAGATTCATTAATTACAAAACCTCTAGTTAATTAGATTAATTTTTTTAATCGAGTCCCACCTCAATATAAATATTTACATCTTATTTTCTCTAACAGTGTGGAATAAATATTCCCAAAACACTGCCACTTAACTTCCAGTTTACCTGCTGCTTTTTCATCCTTGTGTCTTTTTTCTTTATGCAAAACGTTTTCCTCTGCAGAAGAGAAGAAAAAAAATCAGAGAAAACAGAGGTTGGACATTTTTGTTGCTGTTATCCTATTGGATCGGCATGACAACTAAACAACATGGAAACAGACCTGCTGTGCAAGCTGGGCCTGCAGGAGCAAAAGAGAAGATGCTGGGATGAAAAACCCCCAATACTGTTAGATGTAGATATTTCCATTGTACTGTCAGTCTATTCTAGCTTCATCAAAAAAAACACCCACCGTTTACGGTCAACAAAAAGTGAAAGTAGACTGACTGAACAGTTTGGTCATGCTGTGATCCGGCATTGGTTATTGGAGTACATGCGCAGCCCCGCCCACTATAACCACGCGATTGCTGCAAAATGTCCACCCTACTGTTACTCATTTTATATTAAGATTTAAAAATCTAGTTTGTATTGGTAAGGTGAGTAGCCTTCAGTAATGGTAATAAATCACACAGCAATAGTACATTCATGTAGTTGTAAAAAGCATGATAATATATTATGTAATCCAAAGTATTCAGAATACATTACTCTCATTGAGTAATGTAACGGAATACGTTACAAAATACATTTTGGGGCATGTATTCTGTAATCTGTAGTGGAATACATTTTAAAAGTAACCTTCCCAACACTGACCTTAACACCTGGTGAAGAGCTAAATTTACCTTGGTGGGGACAACATTGCACTACTGGTAATTGTATCTAATAAACCTTCATGTAAAACAGCATTAAAATTTAACAATAGCCATACGCATGTATCTGTGTGTCACTGGAGTGCAAAGAAAAACAAGGTGAGATTTACCTTGTTGCATTTGTGGAGGGTCACTGGTTTGGCTATTGTGGCGCTTCACTGGACCACTTGACGAAGAACCTGTTGAGTACATTGGCATAACGCATTTACAAGAAATTTAAAAAAAATCTTATGAATGTATGTAAAAATCTTAACTGTACTCTAGTTCTAATTTACCATATAGTCATATACCATAGTTATATACTATATGTAAGGGGTTTCTGAGAATCTATCTTGTGAACGGCAACATAGTAGAATTTTGACAGACTTTACCTTTTCCATGTGTTTGTGATTCATGTACAAAATGTAACACTTTTTGTACACAGACTGCTCTGAGCATGGCATGGGCAGAATGACATGTTAATTGAGACTTCATGTCTCTGTTATTTCCATTCTATGGATTCATGTAAAAATATATGTAAAAGCAAAGAAGGTTGAGCCGTGGTCAGATATTATGTCTATTCAATACCAAAGACATGGCTTATAAATATTCAGCATAAATGGACTGGATCAGATAGAAAACTGGATTAAAAACCTTTGTCCTGGTTCTGCAATGGTTGAGATTTCCTGAGGTCCTCCAGTAGATTGATATGTGCATCAAGGAAATCTTGCACTTTATTCATTTGGATCTTCATTTCCTTCAACATTTTCAGGTAGCCGACCAAAACTCCATTTTCGGTTAAGGCGGCTGGATGGAAAGTTTAAGGTTATGTATAAGAATCTGCATCTGATATTTTAAAACTTCCCCAAAACATCCTAAATCCATCCATCCATCTATTTTCTTCCGCTTATCCAAATCAATCAAATGCAAGAGCCAACAATGTTAGCAGGCTGTACTTACCCCTGAAAGATTCATGTGGGATGAAGTCCTTGAATTTTTCTATGAGCACACCAATTGGTTTCTGAAACAAAGAAAAACAAATAAAAGTGTTTATTGTCCAGATCTGACTTTCTATATGGGTTACACACGTCCAGCTGAATCCCTCTCCTCTCAGTTATACACAGCTTGCTTGCTTACCTGCTTGTGTATTATATCAAAGATTTCCCTTATCCGTTTGACATTTTCAACTCCAGGTAACAGCAAACGCAGGTCTTGTAAAGTCAGTAACTGGAGATCTGAGTCAGCTCTCAAACCTTCCTCTGAAAGATTAGATCTGTTATTGATCAAGTAGTCTCCTGATTGTCTGTGAAGGTTCTCAGTCCTCCAGGTCATCGTAGTCTAAGGAGCTTGGAAAGAAAAGCGTCTGGACTTCTTTAAGTTGCTTGAAGACGTTTCACCTCTCATCCGAGAAGCTTCTTCAGTTCTAAGAGTCAAATGGCGGAGAGTCCCAGATTTAAACCCAGTGGGAGTTTCCCCCCAAAGAGGGACAAAGGACCCCCTGATGATCCTCTACCTAATCACATGAGTCAAGGTGTGAAAACGGGTGTGGGTCACAATGTGCCAGGGTTTCAGGTGAGCTCATTGTGAAACCTGGCCCCACCCTATCACGTGATTTCTTGAGGTCAGATGGCCCAGGGTGTGAGTGGGTGTTAAGGTGTCTGGGAAGGGAAGATGGTCGCTCACAGTGGACATAAATGGCTTCTTTCACTCCTCTTTCAAACCAGCTGTCCTCTCTGTCCAAAATGTGAACATTGGCATCCTCGAAAGAGTGACCTTTGTCCCTTAGATGCAAATGGATCGCCGAGTCTTGTCCTGTGGAGGTGGCTCTTCTATGTTGTGCCATGCGCTTGTGAAGTGGCTGTTTGGTCTCTCCAATGTAGAGGTCTGGGCATTCCTCGCTACACTGTACAGGATACACCACATTGTTAAGTTTGTGTTTTGGAGTTTTGTCTTTGGGATGAACCAGTTTCTGTCTGACTGTATTGCTGGGTCTGAAATGCACCGGGATGTCGTGCTTGGAGAAAACTCTGAGTTTCTCTGATACACTGGCTACATAGGGGATGACAATGTTGTTGCGTCTGACTTTCTTATCCTCCCTAGCTGGTGTCCGATCTTCTTTTCTGTGCATCTTTACTGACTTTATAAATGCCCAGTTAGGATACCCGCATGTTTTGAGTGCTTCCTTTACATGTGTGTGTTCCTTCTTTTTCCCTTCAGGCTTAGAGGGAACATATTCTGCCCGGTGGTGTAGGGTCTAATTTTTCCAAGTTTGTGTTCCAGAGGGTGATGGGAGTCAAAGAGGAGGTATTGGTCTATGTGTGTGGGCTTCCGGTAAACTTCAATGTTGAGGTTGCCATTCTCTTCAGTGTGCACAGCGCAGTCCAGGAAAGGCAAACAGTTATCCTTTGTGTGAACTTGATGTTTTTATCCACGGCGTTAATGTGCGCTGTGAAGGATTCCACTTCTTGTGTTTTGATTTTGACCCAGGTGTCGTCTACATATCTGTACCAGTGGCTGGGTACTCTAACTTTAAAAGAGCCAAGAGCCTTTCTTTCCACTTCCTCCATGTAACGGTTGGCTACAATAGGTGACACGGGGGTGTCTGTAGAAACCCTCATTGTATTTGAAATATAAAGTGGTAAGGCAGAGGTGTAACAGGGTGCAAATCTGATCGGGTGTGAAGTTGGTCCTGACTTCCAAGGAGCTGTCTTCTTCTAGTCGTTTTCTGAAAGTCTCCACTGCCTCCGTGATAGGTATGCAAGTGAAGAGAGAGACGACATCAAAGAACACTATGGTTTCATCTGGATCCAGGGTAAGTTTCTGGACCTTGTTGGCCATCGGGACCATCTGACCTTAGAAAATCACATGATAGGGTGGGGCCAGGTTTCACAATGAGCTCACCCGAAACCCTGGCACATTGTGACCCACACCCATTTTCACACCTTGACTCATGTGATTAGGTAGAGGATCATCAGGGGGTCCTTTGTCCCTCTTTGGAGGAAACTCCCACTGGGTTTAAATCTGGGACTATCCGCCATTTGACTCTTAGAACTGAAGAAGCTTCTCGGATGAGAGGTGAAACGTTTTCAAGCAACTTAAAGAAGTCCAGACGCTTTTCTTTCCAAGCTCCTTAGACTAGTCTCCTGATTATACATTATAAAAGTTATTATTGTTTGTTGTTGTGATTTGGCGCTGTATAAATAAAACTGAGTTGAATTAGAATTATAATTCGATTTATGGCTTTGTTAGCTTTTTTCTTGTTAGTTTGCAGCATAATGGAGGAACAATGGAGCCTACTCAGTGTAATATATTTATGCCTATTTACATCTTATTTACTCTGACAGTACATATTCTCAAAAAACTGCCATTTACCTTCCAGTTTATTGGCTGCCACTTCATCCTTGCGTTTTATTTCTTTAAGCAAAATATCCATGATTTCACCTGCAGAAAAGAAGAAAAAAATCAGAGAAAACGGAGGTTGAACATTTCTCATACTGTATAGTTCCTGTTTCTGTTCTCCTGTTGGATTGACATAACATCTGAACAATGTGGAAACAGACCTGCTCTACAAGCTGGGCCTGCAGGAGCAAAAGAGAAGATGCTGGGATGAAAAACCCCCCCAAAAAAACCAATACTTTTAGCTGTAGATATTGTTGATCGTGTTGTCAGTCTAGCCTAGCTGATCACAAAAAGCCCATCATTTCAGAATTAACCCACAAGGTTTAGTGTTCATGGGAATTTGTGAGGTCAGACGTTGATGTTGACGAGAAGGCCTGATTCCCAGTCTCCACTCTAATTAATCCCAAAGTTGTTGTGTCGGGTTGAGGTCAGAACTCTGCGCAGACCAGTCAAGTTCTTCCACACCAAAGTGGCTGATTGATGACTTTATGGACTTTGCTTGTGTTACATTCTAAGTCTAGGCGTGTCTTGAACGCAACAAAACATTGGCCCACGACACTCCACCCAAAACAAGAACCCAAACAATAGTATCTTTTAAAATGCTAAGCAGCCATTTATTTGCTTCAGCAGTGAGCAGTGCCAAAAATAACAAACAAAACTCCCTAATGGTCCCTACGCTTCCCTACAAAAAAAAAGAAAACCAAACAAAAGACAATTCTCTTACCTAACTCGCTACATGAAAAACAGGAGAAAACTTAATCAACAAAAATGGCTTCTCACGCCTACTAGGCTGCTGCAGTGAACAATATATACAAGGTGGAGAAGAAGAAAAAAAAAAAATACTCAATTGCTACTTTACAAATCTATTTACAGCTATTTACAAAACTACGATACCAACACCACAGTGATCACGACCCATGACAAACTGAAACACAGGGCTTAAATACACAGAGGGAGCAATCAGGGAATGGACAACAGGAGGGAAACACAGCTGGGGCAAATCAGAACTGACGAGACAAGGAAGCGTAACCTGAACACACTGAGATAAGACAGACCTTCAAAGTAAAACAGGAAACACATAACAGTCACGCCTAACACAAAACACTGACAACATTGGATCGTAACACTTGGTGCATTGGTGTGCAGTCATGTTGGAGCAGCAAGGGCCCATTATTGACTAAAAAAAATGGATGCCTGTTAATCTGTCCATTACATTGAGAGAATGACATGTCAATTGAGACTTCATGCCTCTGTTATTTCCATTCTGTGGATTCATGTAAAACTAGATGTAAAAGCAAACAAGCCTGAGCTGTGGTCAGATATTGTGTCTATTCAATATCAAAGACATGGCTTATGCATATTCAGCATAAATGGACTGGATCAGATAAAAAGCTTTACCTACATTAAGTTGAAGTTTGCTACCCTCTGTAAAAGCTTTGAATCTGCACTCATGAAATTAAGACACGTTAATATTAGGCTTAAAAAAAACTGGATTTAAAAACCTTTGTCCTGGTCCTGCGATGGTTGAGATTTCCTGAAGTCCTCCAGTAGATTGATATGCGGATCAAGGAAATCTTTATTCATTTGGGTCTTCATTTCCTTCAACATTTTCAGGTAGTCAACCAAGACTCCATTTTCAGTTAAGGCAGCTGGATGGAAAGTTTAAGGTTATGTATAAGAATATGCATCTGATATTTTAAAACTTCCCCAAAACATCCTAAATCCATCCATCCATCTATTTTCTTCCGCTTATCCAAATCAAATGCAAGAGCCAACAATGTTAGCAGGCTGTACTTACCCCTGAGAGAGTCATGTGGGATGAAGTGCTTGAATTCCTCTATGAGCTCACCAATTGGTTTCTGAAACAAAGAAAAACAAATAAAAGTGTTTATTGTCCAGATCTGACTTTCTATATGGGTTACACACGTCCAGCTGAATCCCTCTCCTCTCAGTTATACACAACTTGCTTGCTTACCTGCTTGTTTATTATATCAAAGATATCCCTTCTCAGTTTGACATTTTCAACTCCAGGGAACAGCAAACCCAGGTCTTGTAAAGTCAGTGACTGGAGATCTGAGTCACTGCGTAAATCTGCCTCTGAAAGAGCAGATCTGTTATTGATCAAGTAGCCTCCTGATTATACAAATTAAAGTTATTATTGTTCGTTGTTGTGATTTGGCGCTGTATAAATAAAACTGAATTGAAATAACATTCAATTTGTGGTTCTGTTGATTTTTTTCTTGTTAAGTTTCCAGTGGTTTCTGACACCTATACTCATTTGTTGCAACAACGGAGCCTACTCACTGTAACTAATATATATATCTTATTTACTCTAGTAGTGTAGGATCAATTAGGGCTTTTCGATATAACATATATATCAGATGACGATATAAAAACGTCTATCGTTCCATTTTACGCTATCGTTTGTTTCGTGGTGTCGCAAAATAAACTGTTTACGGCAATATTTTTTCAGCGTTTTGATGGTCACTGTAGTGGCTATATTAATTTCTTAAAGTTCTCTCTTTCTCTTATATTTAATATAACCACACTACAGAGGACAAGCGCCTGTTTTTATGCGTTGTGGTTAGCAACAACGACGGTAACAGCATCGCGTGTCCGCTTGTTTATGTTCCACATAAACCTTTAAACCTTAGACTCAAACGTTAGAACAGGCTTTTCCCCGCAGCACGCCGTGTAATAAATACTCACAAAGAAAACGGCTTAACTTATGTCTAAAAATGTATAGTTTCATGCATCTGTTAAAGATTCACAGAATTTACAGAAAATGTTACATTTTTGTGATTTATATCGTTATCAAGACGATAGAATTCTTATATCGGGATATGAGATTTTGGTCATATCGCACAGCCCTAGGATAAATATTCTCATTTTCTCTGCCACTTACGTTCCAGTACAGAGGCGGCTGCTTGATCCTTGCTTCTTATTTCCTTAAGCAAACCATCCATGATTTCACCTGCAGAAAAGAAGAAAAAGTCAGAGAATAGGGATGTTGGACATTTCTCATACTGTATAGTTCCTGTTTCTGTTCTCCTGTTGGATCGACATGACATCTGAACAACGTGGAAACAGACCTGCTGTGCAAATGGGGTCTTCGGGAGCAAAAGAGACGCTGGGATGAAAAAACCCCCAAATACTTTCAGATGTATTGATCATATCGTCAGTCTAGCCTAGCTTGATCAAAAAAACGCCACCGTTTACAGTCAAAGGAAAGTGAAAGTAGACTGACTGAAGTGGTTGGTCATGCTATGACGTCGCAGGGCTTTAAGCAACCATTGGTTCATGAGCAGCCCCGCCCACTATGACTGCTATAAAAAAGTCTGGGTCCTAAAATATCCAAAGTCATGCACTGTGTGTTAAACGTACACATAATTTTTACACAAAGCACATTTCACATTTTGGCAAAACGAACAAGAGCAACACCATGTTACAATGTAATCGTGCAATGTGTCTCATCTTTAAAACTTTAAAAGTCTATATAACAGTTATGTAAGGACTTCGTTGTTTCACTCGAGTCCCACAGCATCAGTCTTCAAGTTTGTGTTACAGAGCCAGATTGAAATAGCTCAGCATGCAAACACTTAAAACACCAGCAGGGTGCAGCAGTGCACAGTTTTTCTTTGCCAGTGCAACCCGTACAAAGTGCACACACTGCCATACATCTCAGTGCAGGCTTGCACAGTAAAAAGACTTCCCTCCAAATATGCTGCCGGTAAAAAGACTCCAAAAGAACACTAAAGGGCGTTAATTTGAAAAGGAACAGGGACAAAACCAAGAAATGATTTCCTTTGTTTCATGTCAGGGTATTTAAAGGTGAGGAACCATTAGTATTAACCCATTTAATCTCAAATAATTTCCCCCTGCAAAATAAGTGCATGCATTTTACTCCTTAGACATCCCCTACACACAATGTTTCATTTTGTTAATGTAATATGTGGTTAAAACAGCAACAATTGTTGCCAGTGTGATTAAATGGGTTAACACAATACTTGAACTTTGAGCATATGTACAGGACGTTCTTGCAGCCTCTCACAGTACAGCACTGACTGTGTTCTCTCCGTTCATTAAGCTTTCTGCTATTTAATAGTAGCTTCAGCAGCAATATTTCTTTTAATTGTTTTTAAATATTCTAAAAAGCTGAAAATGGCAACTTTTCCTTTATTTTTATTAGTACGTCTTCTTGTCCACTAGATTCAAATAAACCTCAATAAAAATTGTTCTGCACATGTAGCATGTGTGTGCTCACTCTGTCCTCAGAGCCAGTTTCACCAACAGCTCAGTCAAATTCGTGCTTCACTCTCTGTATGTCTGCAGAGAGCCGAGAGATAAAGAGAAGCTATCTTGAAGTCAGAAGCAGCGGCATGTTTGTCTTTGTGTCTATATAACTGTTTGAGTTTTTCTTGGAGGCCTTTTGGCAGTCGCTGACAGAAGGTGGAGTGCTTTTTTTTCTCTCTCCTGTCTCAGACTTTACTGCAGGGGGGAGACAGCTCCTGGTGGCTCTGCTTAGCTTCCTTCATGTATGCTGTTGGAATGAAACAGTGTTGTGTGAATCTGACTGCGTAACATAGCAGTCTCTATGCAATGACATTCAAAGCGTGTCTGAGAATGTGAAAACGTCTGGCTGCTCATTCTACGACGGCTCAGTGTTTAGCTTTTTGATTGTGGCTTTCAAGCTTCTTCGGTGGTCCCTTTGAAGAGAAAGCAAACAGTAATACTAACAGCAGGGTTTGAGCTTTAGTTTCAGTAAACAGCAGAAGTTGTTTTGATATTTCACTCTTTCTGGTTTTAATTAAACTGTAAGCAAATACGCCGAGCTGCTTCAGTGACCGTTACTTTATCTGAGGGGGAAGCAGTGACAAGCTTTGGCCAGAAGATGGTAATCAGGCATCATGGATCTATCGATTCAGCAAATGCAGGAGCGTTAATGGATAAGTTTAAGAGCACATTTGGACTCTAGCCTAACTTTTCAATGATGCCAAGTCTGCAGTGCATCAGAAAATACTGAACTGGAGCCAACGCTTAACCCAAACAGATGTCTCCGTCTTACTTAGCGGTCTCATTTACAGCTATCAAGATGATATCTAATATGTTTGGTTCCAAATGAGTAAGTAATGATTCATTTTGAATAAATAAAAGAGCAGTGAGTGGGAAAACATGTATTTGACCATGTGAAAAACTACAGAGCACTTTTGACCCAAGAAGTGTATCACACAGAGGAGGAGATTATAATCAATTAATCACATGTATGTTTAAAAAAAAAAAAAAAAAGTAAGGTCGATGATATCAGATTTGAACCTATGGTCAAAATTACCGCAAAGTGCAAGACCACAAAAGTGTGGATTTCTGATTTAGAGGCTGGTGCCTGCTGTCTGTACATCCTGCAGATGGCACAAGGAGATATGGTTTGTAAAACTGCGTCTTAAAAGCAAATCAAACTGACATAAACTCAGCATTTCTGCTCAAATCTCAAATTCCTCTTGAACTTAACTTCAAAAATTCTTGCAGAGCAAAGTCTGCAATCATGCGACCTGCCTTCATTTAAAGCCAATCTCAGAGAACATTCAAAGGACACCGTCGAGCCAACTGAGAAACTTAAAATTATTCTACATGCAGAACTTTTAGAAAACTTTAAATGGGCTCAGAGGCAAAAAAAAATCTGATTTGGTCCAAGGCTATAATGCCATGTCATGTGTACCAGCATACAGCATGTATTAGACTCTCTTTTCAGACCACAGACTGTCCTGTGCTTCATCATCTGCTCTGCTGATCATGTCAGAGTACGATGACTGCTGGCAGACTCACACTTCTATGCTATGATCAGAAATAGCACTCACTTGAGTTTCGACTGAGTCATGATAGCAAGACTACCTACATTGTGAAGCCTCATGGGTGCTCTTTGGTTGCTTTATTCAGGGGCAGTGATATGAAAACACTGCTGTATTGCCTGTGCACATTACATATAATTACATATAAACTGAGTCGAGGGTTTGGGGGGATGGAGCAGTCATATATAAAAGTAATAATTCCACTTTTCCTGATAACAGCTTAGACAACATTATGACGTGTTTGATAATGTTGCTTCAGGAATGTGAAATTGAATTAAAACAATTATAAAAACAACAACAACTGTAAATACAGGCACATAAATAAAGGATGGACACAGTTACTAAAAAAACAACTACAAGGGAGAATGTATGATTTCCTGTGTGTGCATGCTGCAAAAAGCAGACGCTGACCTTTGGATTTCATAAGCAAAGAATGGATGTGGAAAGACGATGTCAAGTGGGGAGAAGAAATTCTTATGTATTTGATCCTTTGATATGAATGGCAAGCAGATAAGCACAGATGAGAGGTTGCTCTAAAACAGGGGAACAGTGATGCAACTTGTGTTCCTTCGCACCAGGAGTCTGATCTCCTCCTCTTAACACACTCAATTATCTCAGAATGAGATTTTCTCTCGACTAGAAACAAGCAACATGTAAGATTAAAAGTCAACGCTTTGTAGGCACAGATGCACACACATTCACGCACACACACACACACACATACACACACACACACACAAAGCGCGCACTGTCACAGACATTGCCCTGAGTTATTATGCATTCATAAATCAAAAGGTTGTGACGGGAATTAATCTAAAACGATGGTGAGCGTAAGTCACCGGATGCAAATATGACAGCTTTATTAGAAAACTAGATTGCTTGAATTTGTCTGAATTAATGTGACACTTTTTCTGATTAAATAGCACTCCCTTCCCTTCACTTACCAAGCTGGGGATGGAGGGGGGAGGCGATTAAGGCGACCACAGAGAAGCAGAGGCTGCTCATATCCACAGTGGGGTTTCTTTTTTTTTGTTGTTGTTGTTGTTTTTTATCTTATTGTTGTTTATACAACAGCAATACTTTTTAATTAAGTTTCTGAAATGAGCAGTCCAAACCATTCACTGCCTATGATCCGAACAAACTGAACAATCACATTCATAGTGAGCTCTAAATACAAATATTTAACTCATAATGATGAACATGGAAGCTGCTACTCTATGTCTGAGCTTAGATGGGCCAACTATTGGATGTAAATATTGATTAGTTGGCTGAAATTACAATTTTAAATGATTCATATGTTAGCAATTAGCAAGTATTTGCAGCAGTATGGCAGGGGTGTCAAACTCATTTTACATCATGAGCCACATGGAGCCCACTTTAATCTGAAGTGACATTTCTATAGTGTGAAAACGCAGGAACTTTTCTACCATCTGCTATATGTTTGACTTACTTTAGTGTAGTATAATTAGCTATGGAGGTTATCAGTAGGGAAAGTTATCAAATGTTACATTTTCCAAAGTTATCCAATGGGCCAGCTTCAAGTCTTTGCCAGGCCAATTCTGGCCCCCAGGCTTTATGTTTGACACACCTGGTCTATGCCTTTAGCCACAGACTTTCCTCCAAATATTGTGCCATCTCGCTCCACAAACCGATTACTAAAATCCCAAAAGCTTCCAAAACAGTAATCCACCAACCAGTGGGTGGCATCCCCTACCATCTATAGGCCTCCAGCTAAATGGTTGTCATAGCCTAGCAGACACAGCCGTCCCGCTTTCTTTTCCTGGCAGTGCTCGGCAGGTATTCCCACTCCAGCTGCAGCCTCTTCAGCACACCTGTTCTCTGTTACCTGCTGGGGATTTGAAAACCAGGCTCTTCCACCAGTCTCCGCCAGATCGTTGTACTTAGCAGCAGTAATCAGACCTGTGCTTATCTTATGCTTTGCTTAACCTCGGGTTCTCGCTTTTCACCTCCTGGTGTGTTTGGTTGCTGATTCCTGGTGAAAGAAGCAGTCGGAGCCTGGATTGGGAAAATCAGGGATATTCAATTGGGATAGCACAAGGACATGCAAAACGTAAAAGTGTGCATCTTTAAAGCAAATCCAACTTGAATAAACTCCACATTGCTGCTCAAATCTTAAATTCCTCTTGAACTTAACATCAAAACGTCTTGCCGAGCAAAGTCTGCAATCATGCGACCTGCCTTCATTTAAAGTCAATCTCAAAGAACATTCAAAGGACACTGTCAAGCCAACTGAGAAACTTAAAGTTATTACATGTGCACAACTTGTAGAAAAACTTTATGTGGGCTCAGAGGTTCTTGTTTTACAAAAGCAACATTTAGAACAGGCAAAAAAAAAAATCCGAATTGTTTCAAGACTATAATGCCATGTCATGTTTAACAGCACAGAACATCAATGAGACATACATCTCCCAGCAGATGTCTCGTTTTAGACCACAGACTGTCCTGTGCTTCATCATTTGCTCTGCTGGTCATGTCAGAGTACAATGACTGCTGACAGACTAACACTTCTGTGCTACCACCAGTAATACAGAGTGAGAATCTTGGGCTCTCATTTTCCTTCCTAGTTCTCTCCTGATTCAAACAGTTGGTGTCTTGATTGGGAAATTCCCTGAATAGAAATTCTCACCTGTAAAAACCTAACTGGCCAGGACAGCTCTCTGCCCGCTTAAATGAATAAGTTCCTGCCTGAAGAATTTACATGCCTGCCTACTGTAACCCAAACAGAACACACAAGCACTGCAGGTTACGCTTACCTGTCAACACTCACCTTCACTCCCCAGGTGAAACTTGCATTCTGGATAACCCTGCCTATAAATACAACAGTTAAACCGGTAACATTTGTCTGGGTTTACTTTTAGGTCCAGACATTCTAGTCCAATATGAAAATGCTAATTTACGGCATTTTAAAAATGTTATATATACTGTATGTGCATGATAATGGCCTGGTTCTTTTCAGCTCTTCTTGACAACATGTCTCATTCAGCCATTGGCACACTTCCATACAAGCATGCTTTTCTACATTTAAGTGCTTTCGACCTAACTTTAACACTCTAATGAATTCACCAGGAACAATTCAGTTTAGTACTGTGTCTTTTCCAAGGATACTTGGCATGCTAGCAGAGACTGAATGACCAACTTTACTATCAGTGGATGACCTGCTCTTCCTCATGAGCCACACCCACCCCGACCAAATATCCGTATGCTAAATATTCACAGCTGCATCACCATTTAGATGTTTAGATCTTGTTAATGTTGATATTTTGTGTAATCTTCTGTTTAGACCCAGCTGAGATCAATGGGAATGTCCTAAGATATTTTCTTTATGTTGTTTGGAAAACATAAATCTAAACTATGATGGTAAAAATGTGAAATTTGCCCAGGGAAGATAGGAGCTCACCGAAGACATAGAAGAGGTACGAGTGCACCAGATCTGTAGAATATATTTGTTGAAAGATTTCATTCAAAATTCAGGAGATGACCCAGTCAGTCAGCTTTGTCTTCTGGGAAGCACTGAGGTCTCCATTAAAAAAGCCTCATAGTGTTACTTCAAACGGCAGTTTAAGCTATCTCCGTGAGGATTGACTGACTGCTGAGTGACAGATCAGCCAACCAAAATTTCTCCCCCTGGAGAGAAACAACAAAGATTGAAAAAAAAAAATGAAAGAAATAGCAGCTATAATTTACCTCATTTGCTGCATCTTTGTAAATATTAGAAAATGTTCGTTTCATTCCCTCGGGAAATTCTGATCACAATTTGGGAAATGTTAGGACTGGAATAATTAATCAGGCTTTGATTTAAAATGTACCTGATCAAAATAATTGTTGCTGCTCAGTGCTCTTATTAGCTTTTTAAAGAGAATGATGTGAAACAGTGGTGCTTGGGTATTTTCAAAGTAAAATAAAGAAGTCTTCCGGCTTTTACAAACTACTTTGACCTATATTTAACATCACAAATCAACAAAGTGTTCAGCTTCTTGTTTTACATACAGTCTCTATTGTACCTACTGCGTTTCTTAATGGTGCTTGTTGTCATTATCGCTCTCTCTTCTGTCTTTCCTGTTGTCTTTCGCTTCCTTTTAATTAAAGAGCACTTTTCCCTCTTCTCTAAAAGACATAACCGCAAACAGAATCTGTGGATTACCTCCTCTTCTGAGTGCTGATGTATAAAATACAGCAGCGAGGCACCAGAGACGGGGAAATAAACATAAAAAAGAAGAAGATTTAAGTCAGAGGTGATGTAACATGTTTATTGAACAGACAGGTTTTGGGGGTTATGATGGAAAATAGCAAGTGACTCTGCTGATTCCACCTTTAGAGAGGAAGGATAACCAGCCTGCCGCAGGGAGAGCAAAGCAAAGTGGCAGGTAACGACAGAATGCAGATCACAGCCTGACGTGCACAACTACACTTTGGGCTACGGGTTGGAGGTTGGCACACCAGATTTTGTATTCAACACACAGCCTTGTGAAGCCAGTGGTGGGACTGTGTTAGTAGACGGGGTGGGGGGAAAGGGGACTCTCAATGTAAGGGCTAAGGAGTGCTTTGGGAGTCGAGCCAGGAGGGATGGTGCAGCAGCCCGGGTGGGATGACTAAAGCATGAAAGGAGGGTTAGGTAATTTCCTTTGGGAGGCAGGAAGGGGGGGTCTGGTACAGTGGATGGGTTAGACTGCAGTAGCACATCTGTGACAAACTGTAGTACACTGGAGCAGGTGGAAAACGACCTGGAGACCAGCAAAAATGCTACTGCGTTCCTATTTGTCTCAAATTTTCTGTGGCTTAGCTGCTGTCTTCAGATCAGTCAAGTGAACCTCTGGAGGAAAAAAAAATCTTGTGCCTGCAAAAATGTTTGGAGAAATGTTGAATATTTTAGACTGTCAGCTGCACACACTTTGAAACCACACTGGAGCCACAGCAGGAGCCACATCTGTTTTTATTTGAAGAAATTAAAATCGACATTAGAGTTACAAGCCTCTTTGAGTGCTGTATTAAATGCTGGAGAGAGATGAAAAAAAAAGTCTAAAAATGTGCCAAAATGAAACATTTTTCTCTCACACTGCAGGTTTAAATGGTGTGGGAGCTTCGACTGATGACTTACTCCCTTGTTGGATTCTGCTGTGCAGCTGCTTTGAGTGTGTGTTTGTGTGTGTGTGTGTGTCCATTCTTCCAGCCAAGCTTCTTAAGGAAAACACACAAAATCGAGCTGTGGTGAGATTTGCTTTGTGCAGTCGATGTAAGTGTTTGTGCGTTTGCACGCCCCGAGCTTCGTTTTGCCGGCGCTGGTGCAAGTAAGTGTCATGGTGCATCCACGTGCCTCATTGTGCATGTGTCTGTGTGGGTTGTTGTGCATGATAGTCATGGGAGTGCGATTCCTTTGATCACGACAGCTGCATGGAAAGGCAGATTACCTTTCATTGCTGCTGTTTGTGACAGAAAAGCGCTCTCAGGTTGACAAACCCCACCAGCAAATTTAATATCCTCCTCATTTCGCTGACGTATCCCGGGCTACGAGCAGTTGCCGAAGTTATTTGAGAATATCATGGAACGGTAAATAATGTGACAATATCTGTCGACTCAAAACGGGGAGCACGGGACTGAGGTGTGCTACTGAACAGATTGTTCCAGTTTGGCAAATTCAGCTGTGAGCAGATTAAAAATGATCCCCAAAGTATTGATACAGGTGAAGATTTTTTTGTAAGTAACTATAATTTGCTGCAAAGATTGTTACTGTCTAAAACCAAATACTTCCAAATCCTTAAAAATTAAAATGTTGAATACTACCAAAAAAAGAAGAAGAGGAAAAAGAAAAAGTCAAATAAAGAAAACAAACCACTGAGTTGCTTTTATTGCAAAGTGTTACAGTTGTGCTTGGACTGATTTGGGTCTATTTTATACAGGAATGTGTACTGTTATTTTTTTCCCCACAAACACACATCCAGGCACACAAATGTATGTTAACTAATAATATACCCGTATTCTTTCCACCTCTCCTGTTCAGGCTAATGTTAATTCCCCCAGACTGCTCTCTGGCTGTCAATAATTAGTTTGACATTTTAAAAAATTGCCCTTTTCTTGGAAATTGACAGTCCTCTCATGCCAACCTCCAGGGCTGAAAAAACGAAACCTTTTCCTTGAATTGCCACTTAAAACCAGCTCCTGAGGGGATTCAGACCCCATACATGCCCTCTCCACCACCACCACCACTGTAATAAAATGGCTAACTTTTAAAAAGGTTACACCCAAGAACAAAAACTGAAACGGCAGAGTTATTGAGTTTTTATCTACTCATGTGATCCACCCATTTATGCTGTGGTATGGTGGTTAGCACTGTCACCTCACAGCTAGAAGTTCCTAGGTTTGATTCCACTGGCTGGCTCTGGCTCGTTTACATGGGTTCTTCTCTGGATACAAGACATATCAACTGACTGGGGTCCCATGCCAGTGGGAGGCCCCAAGGACTGTCAAACTTTAAGCTAAAGCAGTGACAATGTGCAAAGTTTTCAATGATAGCAGGACAGATGTGACCTTCTAAAGCCTCGGTTATACTCATTTGCGGACACAAACAGCCGGAAACCCAACGGCTGAGTAGTCGTTCCTGTTTTATTTCTGTGAACTCTGCTTGCAGTCTGCTGGGCCTCACGCTCACTGTCCGATTATGAAATTTGCGTGACTGGGTCCCAAGCAGACTCTAATAGACTCATGGACACGAAGAGTATAAAACCCTCATAAGTGAGACCCGACGAACTGGACTCAGTCCTGTTGCAAGCGGTGTGCAGGATTCTGTTTAGCTCTTTTCATAACCAACGGCAGTCTTTGGACCTGGAGCATGTAATTACATCTGCACAAGCCAAGGGCTGTAACCAACATTTAAAGAATAAGAAAATGTTTAAATTTGCAGTGTTTTTTGTTAGTGTCAAACTATAACATACAGTATAACATAATGGTGATTAACACTGGTTGATCCCTTGTGAAGTTTTGCCTACAATCCAAAGAGACTCTAGAAATGCCATAGTGCTTCCTCCCTCAGTCTAAAGAGATGTGCTAATCTATATGCAAATTTTGTAATGATTAGCCTGAAGGATAACTTGTTTTCTTACAACTATGCAGTTATTTAGTCCCAAATCCTCAAGTTCTCTTGAACAAGTGGAAATGCTTTTACGTACACTATTAAACATAGCCTTGAATTGTACGGATGATTTCACCAAAAAATGACCCCCGATCACAACCACGTTTTCCCCTCAAAGACGAGGGTTCACCTTCATCCTTCAGGGATTTCATAAAGTGTTGGACAATTATTAACCCAGTTTTAGCAGTTTCAGCAATCTCCATATCTGCTTGATGCAGGCCGATAAATGGAGTTGAGTAACCTGTGTTTCCATGACCACAGCTGATTAAGATATAAGAAGCTGCTTGCTGTATCATTTAGGATTAAATAACCTGTTGCCAGCTGAAACATATTAATCACTGCGGTGATTATCCAGAGGAAGGCTCTTACTTATTTGCTTAGTTAAATCCAGATGGCGACTGGCCAGGCAGTGTACCTAAACACTTAAAGAAAGATGCAGTGTGTTACCTCATTAGGGCAAGATTCTGTCTTCAAGTTGCATGGCACAAAAGAAACTTAATGAGTAGTGTAACAAATTACTCTCTGTAGGGAACATCAAGTAACATAATGCGTTAATTTTCTGTAATTTCAGAGTAATATGTGATATGTTTCCATCCAGTTTGGGGAAAGAGGGGAGAAAAACAGCTAAACTGGAGGCTTTAAAACTGGACCATAAACCAGATAAACCAGTGACTTCAAAGTTGCTATGTTACAAGGTTTTTTCTGTCCTAATCACCATCATCATTAAAATTAATTTAGGCAATGTTACAAAATATCTTCCCAAATAAGTGCCTGAGTGGCAAGACTTACATCAACCAGTAATTTTTATTTATACACAGTACAATATATAATTTGTACTATAAATAGAGGAAGAAGCAGCTTAGTTTGGCAGAAACTTTTAAAATGACCTAACTATGTCTAACGCTAACTAAAACTACCAACACCTTATCAGCACCGGTGTTTAATTAAACAGTCATTAATTAATGACAACAAGTTGCAATTTTAGGAAGGTATACCTTTTGTAGTACCTGTTTCCTGGCAGTAATCTTATGTCTTTTCTGTGAGGTTGCAAATCATCAAAGTTAAATCAGGAATTTAAGAGGATTTATTGAGCAGATTTCAATAATTTTCGATGGAGACAATTTCCAGTCTTTGTGCTAAGTTAAGCTAATAAGCCGTTGACAGCTTCACAGATTTCAGACACTAGCGTAGCATCGGCCTTCTCTGCTGTAACTCTTGGCAAAAAAGCAAACGTGCAATAATTCCTTTAATATATAGAGCACATTGTAGTCCTATGTCCCGACCTATGGCCTCTGAAACCACTTATCTTATTGGTCCAGTCCAGCTGGAGGTGTTTCTAGGTGAAATATACACAAAAACATAACACGACTCAAGATTTAATTTAATATAAAAATGAAATATATGATTTAATATTTCTGTGAAATGACTTGATAAAAGCAATACCCAGCTTTGTTTCAAAAAGCCCCCAAATTCTCACTGAGACACCAATAATAGTGTCAGCAACCTGCTTGCTATTGTAACAATGGCCAGTGTGTGTGTGTGTGTGTGTGTGTGTGTGGGCTCCTGGAAACTGATAATCTGATCAAATGTTGGCTTTTGTGCTTACTGCTTGATTTCTGTGTATGATTATACGCTGAGAAGTTATTAATGAGAATATGAAGATGCGTGTACAGTAAACAGCTTACTGCGATTATGAGCTCAGCATGGGTGACAATCCAAAGTGGTGTAAACACCGTCTGTAAACACACTCTGGACTTCTGGCAACATGAAGCTCATTATGGGGTGAGCGTGATCAAAGGTTTGTGGCACTGCTGATCCTGAAATCTGTTTTGGATAACAACAAGCCTGGGAAAGAAGATGTTAGACATTAAAAAGCTGCTGTCTCAAATGAAATCAGAGGTAAAGACTGAGACTCCTTGAGCCTGTGTAAAACGGATACACTGCATTGCTTAAAGTATTCACTCTCCCATCCAGATCAATGAATTCAGGCCTTTCAATCACTTCCATGGCCACAGGTGTATAAAATCAAGCACCTCAAGAAATTTCCTCACAACTAAATATCCCGCTGTCAACTGTTAGTGGTATTATAACAATATGGAAACAAGTGGGAACGATAGCAACTCTGCCATAAGTGGCAGACTGTGTAAGGTCACAGTGCTGGGTCAGCGGATGCTGAAGCGCATACTGCACAGAGGTCACAAAGTCTGCAATTCAGTTCAGTTTTATTTTTATAGCGCCAATTCACAAGGTAAAGAAAACAGAGAAAACCTCAACAATCATATGACCCCATATGGGCAAACGCTTTGGCGACAATGGGAAGGAAAAACTCCCTTTTAACAGGAAGAAACCTCCAGCAGAACCAGGCTCAGGGAGGGGCGGTCATCTGTCACTACCGGCTGGGGGTGAGTGGATGACAACAGGACAAAGACCCGCTGTGGAAGAGAGACGGAGATTAATATTAAAAAATAATTAAATGCAGAGAGGTGACTGAAGAAGAAGCACTCAGTGCATCATGGGAATCCCCCAGAAGTCTAGACCTACTGCAGCAAAACTAAGGGAGGATTCAGGATAACCTGATCCAACCCTAACTATGTGCTTTATCGAAAAAGTTTTAAGCCTAATTTTGAATCAGTCGCCACAGACCTCCAGATTTCATGTGGCCTTCAGATGAGCTGAAGAACAGTGTGTAAAGAGCTTCTTTAAATGGCTTTCCATGGCCTGGGCCATTGCAGCACCTCTGTTCTTTTAATTTTAAAACATATTTCACTCTAGAATACTTTGGTATACAAAGGAGCTCAACTTAAATGCAGGTACCCAGGTCCTTTGGCAAAACAAGTCCAAATCATCACCCCTCCACCACCGTGCTTGACAGTATTAGGTGTTTGTGCCCATGTGCTGTGTTTGGTTTTTGTCCAAAGGACATTGTTCCAGTCTTGGAGTTTGTTCAGATGCAGCTTTGTACACTAAGTCCTGCTGCCATGTTCTTTTTAGAGAGGAGAGGTTTTATCTCGGCAATCCTTCCAACCAAGCAATGCTTGTTCACTCTTTTCCTAATTGCACTGTCACAAACATGTAATATTTAACATGCTAAGTGTAGAGTAGAGTCTGAGATGTAACTCTTTGTTTCTTTTTCAGACTCTCTGAGCATTGCACAGACTGATCTGGGGGTGAAATGGTCTCTATGTTTTCCACTTGAGAATCTTTCTCACTGAAGAATGATGGGCTTCAAATTATTTGTAAATGCCTTTATAACCATTTTCAGACTGATGGGGAGCAACAATTGCTTCTGTAAAATCTCTACTGTATTATATTTCCTCCTTGGCATTTTGTTGCCACACACCTGAATGCTCCAGAGCAGCAAACTGCCAAAAGTTCTGCTTTTATAGAAGTGAAAACAGTTTCTGATGATCCATTCAGTTAATTGAATCCATTTGATTCACAGCACCTGGCTGCTACTTAGCCTCTTAAGGGTATTTATTGTAAGGGTATTTTATAGTTATTGCTATAGCAGCAGTAAGTCTCCACAGAGTCGTATGAAAACAGTCATTTTTACATTATTATATAATACTTGTTTTTGTATAACTGGTTTTATGGTGTTTTCTTTCTTTGCTGTTTTCTTTCTTTATTTACGAAATTTTCGTGGCAGAGTGGTGCTCTGATGTAATGGTTTTATCCATAACAGCACACTTAAAATTGTGGATTTCTACATTTTATTCATTCCATCACAAAAACCACTCAGAGCACCCTGGCTGCAGAAACAAGTTACCTCTCAAACACCGGGCTGTATTGGAAAAATATTGACAACTTGTAATTAGCAGGGTTTGTTATGAAAGTCTCATTGAGTCGTGTTGTCATCATGATGGTACTTGCTCTGGTGCCCCCCCCACTCCATGTTGCTGATTAGGCTGAACTGTGATGATGTGTACTCCAGCATGCTGAGCCATTGAGTATGAGAATGTGTAAACCTGAAACTCAATTACACGTTACAAGCTCATCTCCCTGTTAAAAACCGTGATTTAAAAAAAAACTGCCTCGGTTACCTGTTAAATAAACATCGTCACTTTTTTTAAGTAAATATACTAAAATATGTTTTTAAAGAACCAGATAATGAATATTAAACTATAAATTTAACTCAGTTTCTTTGTGAAAGTGTGAGAAACACAGTTTCTAAAAGAAAATTTGCTTGCACGAAATTCAAGTGCAGAAATGTGCATGTTTCATGTGGACTGTGCCATGCGCATGTACCCCTCCCACCCTCGGGTGCGGTTCACTTTTGTGTAAAGCACCTAGCCTGAGGGCTGACGTTACCAGGTTGTGTAAATAAATTAAAGCAACAAATTATGTTTAAAAGCTTCTCCCTCAGGCCAGGGAAAACCAAGATCCATTATTCATGGCTCTTACTGCCGGGAATCTAAAGGCAGGTGTGTGCGTGCGCGCGAGTGTGTCTGTCGGTATTTTTTGTCAATTATTCAAAGATTAACCGCCCTTACCTCATCACATTATCTTGCTGATGAAATTGAATATCATTTACATTGTGAAACCGGTAATGAAACCACAACAACGGGCACTGCTCCTTTTCACGCCGCAGTAAATGGAGAGATTCTGGTTGAAATCTGATGCCAAAAACAAGTAAAAGCTGACATTTCAGCTCACTTTCCATCAGATATTAGTGAAAAGGGAGAAAAGAAACAGAAGAGACAACATAGCAAGAAGACAAAAGAAAGCCTTGAAAAACCTCCTATTTAGGGGCTTAAAAAATAAGAAGTTCATATTTTGGTGATAATTTAAGTAAAAAAAATGTATTAGAGCATAGGTGTCAAACTCTGGCCCGCGGGCCAAATTTGGCCCGCAGCCTAATTACATTTGGCCCGTGAAGCCATACCAAATTACTATTAGAGCTGGCCTACTGGTATTATACAGCTAATATATATATTGTTTAGTATTAAGCTTTGCTTGTTCCATATTCAGTTTTCCAGCAAAACTTATTTGAGTCCATAAGAAAAGATTCATTCTTATATCTGGAGGAAGATTTTTTTTTCAATAAATGTTAATGTTAGCCCACAACTTTGTTCCAGTTTTGAATTTTGGCCCACTGTGTATTTGAGTTTGACACCCCTGTATTAGAGTAACTGGATAGAAGCTCTACAGTGTTTTCCAGTCAGGTGCGTTATAATTCTATCAGCATGCACAGGTTGGGGGAGGTTTAAAAGGATCTCCAACAGCACTTACTTCACACATGACCACACCACTCTAGCTTCACACTGTAATATATTAAATCCTAAAATAGAAAAGTAGTATCAGGTAAATGATAAGTGGTAGGAACGTTTGTGCTGGAGTTGCTGTTGGCTGGGGGAGGAAAAATAAGGAGGACTCACTGGAGTAATACATGGCCCTCGTGCATCTGTGTGTTATGCCTACAGTTAAATAATATACACCCACATTAGTAGCAGAACAACAAATATTAAAAGCAAGTTAAAGACTTAAAACATTACTTATTTTTGCTTCTTTGACTGTCATGTGTAAACGTGTTGCTAGCAGTTAGCGGACCCAAATTGCAGACCCTGAGACTGATTCAGAACTCACACAGTTTGTGGTGGGGCTCGGGAAACTAAACACAAAACAACTGAAAACACAGTCTAAACTGAAATCTAGAGCTTAATAGTTACGTCAGTCCTGTCGATATTTGAATCGATCCGCTGCTCAAAAGGCACCTGGTGTGGCAGCACAGAGTGGGCTTACGCAAGCTTGGCAAGTACCCATGTATTTTCCTTTGCTGCTTCTGTTTGTCTGCACCTCTAATACACCCTGTTATTACAAAATATGTATTTCATTTATTTTAAAGAAAAACTCAAAGATGAAGATCATTCTGAAGTTAAGAAAATCTAAGAAAAGCCACATATGCCCTGTTAATCGACACAAAAAGACTTACAACATGCTAATCCAAGAGTTTAGAGTTGCTAACCTTTTTATGTTTACTATCTAATTTTTCTGCAATAAAGTGGACAAGCTTATTTCCCCATTTACTAAATTCTTCATTTAATCCGCAGTAATGTGATCATTGTAAAGCAATCCCATTTCTCATACTGCGTCCTTTTGTTTAAGGTGGTGTATATAATCAAACTTCATTAACACTAGTCATCATTAGCTACTAAATCATCATCTGGTTATAGTATGCATTAGAGAGAATGGATGCTACAAGTCCTAACCTCTCCTAAGGTAAGTGACTATTTTTCATATTCACTTATAGCTATAAGCATGCAATGATGAGAAAAAGCCTGGGATAAAACTGTCTTGCATAATTTCTATTTAAAACTCTTCCTAAGCATGGTTTGAATAGATAATAATGGATAATGCAATGTAATTTAGTGAATCAACTCCCTGTTCAGTTAGATTTTCTACTACACCAATGTGCTCACCCCAGCGTGCTTAAAATCCATTACAGCTGCAACAAAGTTATGATTTCATTATAATTTCAATTTAAGTTCATGATTTCATTATACTGGAAACTCATTCCCAAAATACTGGTTACCAGCTGCAGCAGTACGGCTGGTATTGTAATAACCTTGTGTATGTTTGTGCATGTGTGTGATCTTTAAGTATTTATATGCCTTACTGCAGCCTTTTATCAATGCAATAGTGTTGCAACCATCTACAGTATATTCACCAAACTTTTTAGGTTTTTAGTTTAGTTTATGCTGGATTCACAGATGTTAAAATGCCTGAAGGACTGGAAGTTAGAATTAGCTCATTAGCATTTTTGTACTTTAAAAGAACATTAGCTGATGCAGATGAGCTAGGTAGGTTACCAGTAGCCAAAACTGATGATTAAAACAATTTAAAAACCAACAATATGTAGCACTTGGTAAAGTGTAAAGCTAAAATATGTCTAAAACATTGCATAAATCTGTTGGTATTTGGGCTATTCAGCCATATGTTTGGGTTTTTTGGCTGCTACATGTTTCCACCAGTAGAGGGCAGTCACGGCAAAAAGAAAAGAATAATGTTCTGTAAAAAAAGAGAAAAGCTTGCTTGGGTTTTGTATGTAAAAGCCACGGTTCTGGAGTACCCAAATAAACTGGGTTTGGTGTTTACACCAAGTTGTCCTGGAGTGGTGTAATAAATACAGATTTTTATAACCTCCATAGCCTTAGCTAAAAAGTTAAACATTGGCTAAAATTTAGCTAAATGCAAATGAATCCCAAGGCTGTTCAATTTTAACGCATATGTTTAGTAATATCTGACTCAAAAAGAGCATTTTTATTTTACTTTTACTAGCTAGTGTAGGTGCTAGACCATCTAGACCAAGGTGAAACACTCATGAATTATTATTGTTAATTAATTAATAATGGAGAAATGTTGGCTCACTCTTCTTAACGTTGTTACTTTGGTTCATTTTGTGGACATTTGTTTATGCAAAACTCTCTTAAGGTCCCATCACTCAGGATGAGGTCTGGACTTTGTCTCAGCCATTGCAACACCTTGATGCTTTTCAACCACTTTTCTGTAGATTTGCCGCTGTGCTTGGGGCGAACGTGGCTCACGGGGTTGGGAAGCGCATCTGTAATCGGAAGGTCGCCGGTTTGATCCCCGGCCTCTCTGTCCTGGTCGTTGTGTCCTTGGGCAAGACACTTTACCCTACCGCCTACTGGTGTTGGCCGATGGCGCGATATGATATGGCAGCCTCGCTTCTGTCAGTCTGCCCGAGGGCAGCTGTGGCTACAACTGTAGCTTGCCTCCACCAGTGTATAAATGCGAGAGTGAATGAATAGTGGCATTGTAAAGCGCTTTGGGTGCCTTGAAAAGCGCTATATAAATCCAATCCATTATTGTGTTGCATGATGCAATTTGGGCCAAAGCCGCTGGAGCTTTTTTTATGATGTTTTGTAAAAGGATGATTGAGTTGTTTTCTCCTTTATGTATCTCTCTTTAACCTGTTCTTCTGCTCTGCTTTTTAAGAGGTTCTTGGTATCAGCGCTTTGGGGTCCTTAGGGACTAGTAACGCGCTATACAAATACAGGCCATTTACCATTTTTACCATAAAAAAAAGCCAAAATCATCACCCCTCTACCACCATGTCTGACAGGTAGTGTGAGCTATTTGTGCTGATGTGCTGAGTTTGGTTTTCTCAGAACTGCATTATAAGCAGACATCTCCACCTTAGTATTGTCTGTCCAAAGAAAGTTGTTCCAGGTGTCATTTGGACAGTTTGTCCAGTTTTTTTCAGATTCAGTTTTGCAACACTAAGCCCTGCTGCTGTTTTCTTATTAGAGAGAAGAAACTTTCTCCTGGCAATGCTTCCACTTTATTTTTGTTTATTTTTTTTATTTTTTTTTGCATTTCTCTGAACATTGCACACTCTGACCTTGGAGTGAATTTGCTAGAATGTCCGCTCCTGGGAAGCCTGGCGACTGTCTTGAATATTTTACACTGTTGAATAATTTTCCTCACTCTGTAGAATGATGGACTTCAAATTATGTGGAAATGGCCGTCTATTTTTACTGGATTGATGAGCGGCACTGAGTGCTTCCTTAGGATCATCGCTGATACATTTCCTTCTTGGCATTGTGTTTACACACACCTGAACGCTGCAGGCCGGCAAACTACCAAAACCTCTGCTTTTATAGAGGTGATCAAAGTTGCTGATGAACAATTATTCCTTGGTATTGAATGATTAGCTGAGTGCACCTGATTAGCAGCATTTGACTGTTACTTACCCTTTTAAATCCTATGGAAGCACTTTGTGCTTTGTTTGTTCACTTTGTAATATGTCATGTTTTGTAGTTGACCTAAGGTTGTATTTACCCATTACCCATCAAACTAAGCCAGTAACTAACTAAAGTAATCATCACAGTACTGCTTTACCCTTAAAGTGTATGACAATGTAAAATTAAACGTAAATGAAGCAGCTGGAGCTTTTTTCATGATGTTTTGGAAAAGGATGAATGAGTTGTTTTCTCCTTTATGTATCTGTCTTTAATCTGTTCTCCTCCTCTGCTTTTTAAGAGGTTCTTGGTATCCTTTTAATTAACTCCATCTTTCCTCTTCCTTTCCTTTTTTCAGAGCGCTTCTGCATTAAAAACAAAAAACACAAACATAGTCTACAGTACATACCTATGTATTTGAGGATGAACACTTAAAAAGGTTTTCACGTGCCACTCACATAGGTCCCAAGTGGCTTGGACTGCTGAGCTTGTGCCCAGGGTGCCGATTTGACAATCTTGCCCAGGGTCAGACATTTTACTTGTTTGTTTTGCTGGCACTGGCAGAAGGGCAAGGAAATCATAAGCATTGATTGGCTGAGGCAGTTGTTGCCCCAGGGGTGTTGTTCTCTAGACAACAAGCATTTGGAAAGACGTGCTCCAACTCACGAGTCCTGGTAAAAGGGCCAGACTTATGGGTGCTCGTGTCAAGGCATAAAATCAAAGGCAGAGACACTCATGAGCTGTTGTAATGCTGGACGCATGAGAGGTGACTGTCTTTTGTTAAAGAGCAATAAATTCCTTTTTTGGATGTTGCAATGGTGGAGGTGGAAGCCAGGAGTGTTTCATTTCATTACCTTACATTTTGTCATTTTATGTCTCCATGGTAACACGGGGAAGATGTAATGTGCCTAAAATTTGATTAAAAAACAATCTACCTATTTTAGAGCAAATCACAAAAGTCCAGTAACTACAAGCAGAAAAAAAAAAGCGCAAAGGTTTCAATTTGGAATCTTTTATTCATCAAATTAAATCATCAGTTACCGCTCAACAACAGACAGAAAAAACATTACTGCGATTTAATGTGCAACACTGTAACAGCCGTCTCAACCTTTCTGTCCTCTCTCCTCCAGCTCTGGTCCTTTTCCACTTCCTGCCCTTCAGAGTTCCTCTGAGTGGAAAGCTGATACGCAAGAAACAGAGTTCATAAAAATATTAATGTTAAATATTGCCAGATGGTGAGCGACACATACGACAAACCTTCCTTTACATGCATGAAAATAAATGGCTGACATTACCCAGCAATCAGTTTAAGACTGGGTGCATAAAGGAATGATTGTTTGCCTTTTGATTGGCCTTGAACTGTAGCACATCTTTCTGCTGCCATCAGTGTGAATCAGAATGACTTTTAGTTATTTTTGAATCTACGGTAAATGTTTTAAATGCAGTTTTAAATTGCCCTCAGCGGCATGTGTGCACACTTTGTCTATTCATCATAACCCTCTTAGTCAGCTACTGCAAAAGCTAAGCCCTTGATAAAACGTTAGGCAGGATGAGCATCGCATGAATTGTTAATAACGGTCAAACAACTGAGGGTTAATTTAATGTCAGGTGATGTTTTCTTACATGTGAGGCTTTCGGTTAGATGATGAATACCTTCCTCCTCCTCATCAGGAGCTACCAGACTGGCTGCAAATGCCCACATCATTTCCAGCCAGTCAGTGCTCTCCTGAGGTGAGACTCCAGCAGAGCTTGATTTTATTGGACGAACTCCACCTAAAGCAAAGCAGAATAGAGATAAAGATCTAATGAATAGTATATAACTAAACAACAGAACCTTTCATTTTAATGTTTTATCTGAGCTAGAACGGCAAATCAAAGTTTCGCTGGAACGTAACTTTCTCTCAGACAGTGACCGAAACTAAGCACTTTCTAAGCACTTGTCTGCACCAAAAACCATACCACAGTCAAAGTCACTTAAAATTAGCTTTCTTCCTCGTTCAGATGTTCAGTTTAAACTTCACCAGGTTGTCTTGACCGTGTCTACGTGCCTAAATTTGCATGGAATTACCGCTATGTGATTGGCTGATTAGATATTTGCATTAACAAACAGTTCAACAGTTATACCTAATAAAGTGGCCAGTGATTGTTTACTATCCTGTATTTATTTGGACTCTAATAGAGTATCTTTGCTTCCACAGTTCAAAAATAATCTTAGTTATCTGATCTTGGACTTTGGAAACAAGCTGTTTTAGCTCTTCTCCCTTTAAGAGGGCTTTCCTCTGATTGGCTGTCCATCTTAAGCACCTTTGACCTCACAGTCAGAGCTGTGTGTTCGAATATCCACTCCCACTGATATCGTGTAGAGACCAGAGTTGAAAAACCAAGGTGACACAGAGGGTTTAGACCAGTGTGAAGCTCTGGGGGATTACAAATAAATAGACTGATGTCATCAACTGTAACTTTAGCCATGTTTAACATCCAAACAGTAAGATTTTATATGACAGACGCTTATATAAGACTTTACCCTATGAAGCTGTTCAAGCTCACACACTATGATGGGGTTTGTCACAGTTCTGTAAGCCTTGGTTTGTTTTCACAACCATATGCTAGTATTCTACCATAGTATACAATATGCTATATAGTATAGTATCTAGCATAGCATAGCATAGTATAGTACACTATGCGACAGGTTTATGTTTTGAATTTGGGTGTATATGTGATGTATGCTGGCTTAGAAGTCTCTGCTTGCCTCTAGTCCTCATACTTCTCTTCGCAATGGCGGCAGGGGGAGGGAGGCCTGAGGAGGGGAGACACACAAGCACGACATTAACCGAAACTGCATCGTATGAAGTACACACAGGACGCATGCTGAGAGGAAAAGGAAGAACACGCACAATAGAAAGATAATCCACAACGAGAGCTGAGAAAAACAACGATCAGCAGCCTTCGTCTCTGCGCCTGACTGCATAGTTCGTGTTTTCAGCCACATATAGCGTTAGAGTTGCAGCTTTGCCGCTTTAATGCAGCAAAGATGTTAAAGAGAAAGGAAAAAAAGCTGCTCCCGAACACAAATCACACTTTCCATTAAAAAAACATTTTTTTTCTCCATGATGCAGCGCACATGCGGAATGAGAGCACAGCAAGAAACCACAGCGGTATTAAATTTGCAGAAATATTAAAACATTCCTGATTAATTTTTACCTGGATTTCCACCCCTGATCTCATCTGCACAAATATAAATAGTTGTGACTCACTAATCTTTCCATTACAAGCACCCTGATACTGGATCTTTAAATCTTTAAGTCAGTAATACACAATTGTTTTTTACCAGTTACCAAAAATGTAAAAGGACTGAATTATTATATAAATGCAAGTAGGTCCTTGACTTGTAACCTTGACTTGTATAGGACCAGAAGTCTTTTTTGAAAACTACAGATATCACTGCCGGGAGATTTGAAAAAGCGTGCAGGTTTACAGTGACTAGCATTGGCTTCATTCTACAGAGCTGGAAGCTTCGTCTATTTTTTACTCCGTCGCCTCTGTCAGTGCGCCCCAGGGCGGCTGTGGCTACAATGTAGCTTCCTATCACCAGTGTGTGAATGTGTGTGTGGATGATTAGATGTGTAAAGCGCTTTGGGGTCCTTAGGGACTAGTAAAGCGCTATATAAATACAGGCCATTTTAAGAATATACCAGAATATACCAGAACTGGCTTTAGCAGGTCACCACTTTTTAGTCAGTTGTCCAATTACTTCTGTTTTTCTGTGTATAAATGTGGTTGTAATTCCTAAATAGTTCATAAATCCCTGCAATAAATAAGGACCTAAAATAAAAAAAATTAAAAAGTGCACTGTGGTGGCATACAGAGGCAAAAATAGAAAGATAATGACATCGTCACAGCATGAATTTCACTGTAAATTATTTCTTATATGAATTAAAATCAGATCTGTATTTCAGGTCTGCGGCACGGTGGTTAGCACTGTTGCCGCACAGCAAGAAGGTCCTGAGTTCAATTCCACCATCAGGCCGCGGTCTTTCTGTGTGGAGTTTGCATGTTTTCCCCGTGTTTGCGTGGGTTCCCTCCGGGTACTCCGGCTTCCTCCCACCGTTTCCATGCAACTTGTGGGGATAGGTTAATTGGATAATCTAAATTGCCACTAGGTGTGAATGTGAGTGCAAATGGTTGTCGGTCCCTGTGTGTTGGCCCTGCAATAGACTGGCGACCTGTCCAGGGTGTGCCCCGCCTCTCGCCCTATGACAGCTGGGATAGGCTCCAGCGCCCCTGAAAATGATAAGCGGAAGCGAATGGATTGATCTGTATTTCAAACAAATAAGCAACAAATGTTAGTGACATAAAAAATATATATTCATATATTCATATTCATGTGATGAAAATATTATTATTATTATTATACAGACTAATATATAAATGATCTATAAATATATATACTGGTCTAATACACTGTCCCTTGTTTTATTAATATCTATGTATAACTATTATATCTACACTCTGCCAAAAGTATTGCTTTTTTAAAAATGTGTCATATATATTATATAAAATTATCAATATTTAATGTACAGTAGATCCACTGTATTCTCTGCAGTCTGCAACCCAGGTATCTGCTCAGTATCAAAAATACCTGAAATATTAAACACTCTGCCTCAACCATAAACTGCTCTACAAGTGTTTTTTAAAAACTGATTTATATTTGTTCATCTTGTCAAATTGCCCCCCCAGAGTCGTCCACAAATTCACTCCACAGGCTGCTATGAACATGGCCCATGGCCCATTGGGTTTTTTTTTTTTTACTTTTTTTTGCACACGCATACACACACACACCCTTTTAATTTATTTATTTGCCGATGAATAAAAGATCAAAGAAACAGTGAAGGAGATGAGGTGGGTTGTGTGTATCAAAAATGGTGGGAGTTTCGGCGTGTGAATTTGTCATGTTATTGTTTTAAATGCACGCTGGGTATCATAAGAACGACGACCGTGTTTTTCCAAATTGGGTCAAATTGTTCTTTCAAGCTGAAGTCAAGTTTTCTAAATTTGTATGATCTGTCAGGAAACTGAGCCACTGTTTTTCCAGTAAGATATTTTGTTGTTTTATTTTTGGGCGATGGTAAATCTATTAAGATAAAGGTTTGGAGTTGTCAAAGAGGACAGGTCAAGTAGAAGTAAAAGCAGAAGGGGATTATGGGATGGTGGATGCATTTTTATTAAGATCAAATATAAGGATTCAATAAGAAGACTTGATGTCTCTGAATTAAAAAATAAATAAATGGAGATTTCAATCAAGCTTAACAACAACACACAATTATTAGCAATGAAACCAATGGACTTACCTCAGCTAAAAACATTTATAAAGGGCGACCTCTCCGAGAAGGCCACCAAGGTACCAAATGATACGTATTTTTCTCCAATTGTGTCATTTTAAGGATTACCTTTTTCCACGGGAAATTGGGCCCCCGGTTTCCTACAAATTGCATTTCCAGCTAAACTATTATTCCCATAATGATTGTAATGGTGCTCTGGATTACATTCAGAGGCGGTGTTTTGTTGAATGAATGAAGCATGCCGTCTATTAACGACAAATGCATTAGTTAAACACACATTCAGCTAAATGTTTCCTCGTTACGGTAATAGAAACTGTAATGTGATTTCTAGGTTGGATTGCTGAACACGAGAGTGATTAGGTTGCAATCAAATGCTGCACGAGAAGCATTATGAAGACATGACGCTGGAATATTGTTTTCTGCTTCCTCCCCTCTGTGCCTTTCAACACTTTTTTTTGTCTACTTTAAAGGCTGTTTGTGTGTCACAGCTTCTTTAACTCTTTCTTAAACTGTCCAGTAATTGCTGCTGTGTCTGTTTATTGTCTTACCGAGCTGCACACGTGAGCTTTGAATGACTTGATCTCATGTGCAATCAGCTGATTAAGGTGTGACCTGTCGCTGCTCTGCCTGAATATATCTGCAAGCAGCCAGATATTAATTTTTATTTTGGTTTCTCTGGTCCTGAAACTATTACCTGTTATTAAGCTGCTAAAAGTCCTTAAAACAAACTGTAATCATATGCTGCCGCTGCAGTGCAGGTGTTTTGCATCTGCCTCTCTGAGGAACATGCGAATTAGCACATTCATCAATACTCTGCATTTAGATAACTGTTGGCTCTGGAGTGCTAAATGGATTGTTTGGATTTTCTCCGTGGATCTCTTTCAGTCTCTCTCTCCCAGGTGGAGGAAGCTTTCCGCCTGCTTCTCGCCCAGTGCGGAGGAGGTGCATAGGCTAATGGAGCCTCATAAAACAACTGATTAATGCACTGACATTTCTTTGATTGGCACTGCAGACACAGAGCCAGAGAGACAGGGAACAGGAGGCCAGCTTTCTCCCTTGCTAACGCTCCCTCTCCTTCTTTTGATTGCTGTCACTCTGTCACTCAGTTTCCCTTCCGCTCCACCTTTCTTTGTCTTTCTTTGTCTTTCTTTCTTTCTTTTCCAATCACATCTCTCTTCCACTTCGCTCCTCTTTAAATCTATTTTCTCTCACGCTCTCACTTTCATGTGCTTATCTTCTGACTCTTCTTCTCTCTTGTGCCTTTTGTTTTTGCTATGTTTTTAGTTTACTGCAGTTTAGCAGCCACATCAAAATGATAAAACACAAAGGATATAGATGAAAAATACAAATTGTGCAACAGAGATTTAAAAACGGGAACCCAAGGGGCTCTGACAAAAAACACCCCAAAAAAAACTTCAGAACAAAAGCGCAGAGTTCGAAGAGACAAAAACAAACTGGATAAGAGAAAAGAAATGATACAAGAGAATATTCATTTTTTCTTTCTATCCTTCCTTCATTCCTTCCTTCCTTCCTTCCTCCTACTTGGAATATTCTGAAATTCTTGGGGAGTTTTTGGCTTTGTATTCTGGTTCTTTATTCTTTATTATTTAGTCTTCTGGTTATGGAAATATATTACAATTCCTGTGATTAAGTGGATCCAATGTCCGACACCTGACCTGTAGTTTCCTCCTTGCTTTTGTTGTTGACTCCCCCCCTTTCCCTCCCCTTGGCTTAGTGTAATCCTCTTCTATGTCTGTCTGTCATTTCCTGTTTTATTTTGATAGTCTCTCGTTTTGTGTGCTTTCTGTTTAGTTTTGCTTTCTGTGTCTCATTGGTCGCTTCAGTCTTGTTCCCACCTGTTACTGTTCCCTGTCAATATTTGATCTCATTCTGCTCTTTGTCGTAATCGTCCTCAGCCTGTTTGAGTCCTTCTTCAATCTTTCCCTGCATACTTCTGTTTGTTGGATTACTAGCTCCTGGTATAAGTTATTTTTGTATTTTTTGCAAGGGTTCAGCAATAAAGCTGTTTTCATTTATACTTTTGTCTGCCAAGTCCTGCATTTTGGGTCCTTCCCTGCCTAACACACAGCTGAGACGTGACACCTTTTGCTTTTGCATTTCTCACGCATCTCGGCATTTTTCCATTCCTGCTTTTGTTATTTTTGTTTTTTACTTTCTTCTGAATTGCCTTTGTTATAGAGTATGTCCCTGAGAGTGTGGGGGTCTCTGTCTTTCTAATTCCGTATGTTATCCCATATTTTTCGTGCAGTTTTTCTAGATTGCTCTGGTGCGATACTCACATCAGCAACATCATCCTCTCCACTCCTAAAGCAGATATCAAAACAGTCAAGGTATTTCTCATAATGCCAACTCACCTGTGCAAAAGACTAAAACAAAACGTTTTCTTTCTTTCTTTTTTCACGTCAAAACATACAGAGTGAGCGATCACTTTAACTCTGTGAGCAACGAGTAAAAACCCTTTCAGCTTTTATGACCTTTCATTTTTAAGACTTGGACACCAAATGGTTTTATACATTTATCAAAGCCAACTGACTTTGGTCTGAGTGCTGTAAATATTGTGGCCTAAAGTAGAGTTGTAAGTGTTTGGGATGTATTTGAAACTTTACACAATATCACTGCTGAACCTGAGAGCAGCAAAATCCTATATGTGAAAGTATCTTCCTATTATTATTATTCTTCTTTTGGCTGCTTCCTTTAGGGGCCTCCACAGCAGATCATCTACCTCTATCTCACCCTGTCCCTAGAGTCTTCCTCTGTCACACCAACTCTCTGCATGTCCTCCTTCGCTATGTCCATCAATCTGCTCTGAGGTCTTCTTTTTTTCCTCCTGCCTGGAAGCTCCATCTTCAACATCCTTTGTATCCTTTATATCCACAATGTCTGGGAGTACCAGGATTGACAGGATTGGAAATGAATACATCAGAGGGACAGCTCAGGTTGAGTGGTTTGGAGACAAAGTTAGAGAGGCTTGGCTGAGATTATTTGGACATGTGCAGAGGAGGGATGGTGGATATATTGGGCAAGAGATGTTGAAGATGGAGCTGCCAAGAGGAAGACTTCATTTCAGTTCCTCAACCTTTTCACTCTACCCTAACCCGTATTATAACCCGGATATTTCCATCAGGAGTTTGGTTGAGAGTAGAATTCATGTTTCCATCAATATGGCAAATCATCCAGGTACCGAAGAAGCAAAGCCACCAGACCATCACGCTACAACCACCATGTTTGACCGCTGCTGTAATATCTTATAGCAGTTGTATTGGGACTCAAACCTTCCAAATTGTTGCTTGATGCGTTGCTTTTTGAGATATTTTAGCCTCACTTTGTCAGAAAGCTTCTATTTAAATGAAATTTAGCTTTCCAATAAGTGCAGTTAATCACAGTTAATTCATGATTTAGCAACATGGGCAATTACTTTTTCACACAGGGCTACGTGTAGGTTTGGATTTTTTCCCCCTTGATTATAAACACTTTAATTTGCAAACTGCATGTTGTCTTTACTTGTGTTATCTTTGTCTAATATTTAAATTTGTTTGATTTCATTTCATTTCATTTCATTTTTTATTTTTTATTTATTTCACACTTGGTACAACCAATCAAACAAAACAACCACATGATGATCTGAAATGCAAAAAACAAAAAACTCTACAACTGTATTTCTTCTTTAATATCCCCAAAATGTAGCTGTTTCATTTACACACGCTGCTCTTTGCTGAAACGTTGTGATGGAAGAAAAGCCTTGTGTTAAATTGAACCCAGCATTTTGTCATTTTTCACCTTGGAAATGTTTGCTTCAAAAACTGAAAGGATGGAAGGGAAAAACTATCATGTACATCCTACATTGAGCGTCTAGAGAATCCCTGTGTACTACGGTTCTCCGGTCTAGCCCCTCGGCAAAAGGTTTCCTTGACTTATATAAAGATGGGTAACTTTCATAAACAAGTAAACTCTCATTGAAGGACTCTGTTATTGTTCTACGTTAAAATGATCCTGAATTATGACGTTAGCAGTCATGGAATCATGCACCACATTAATCATCACTCAGAAAGTCCAGACAAGCATGCAGTACACATGCTGGTTTTTATGCACAACACTAGGAAAGAACGAGGACACGCTGATGGGTCACAAACTAAAGAAAAATAAAATGATTGGAGAAACTGAAAGCGAACACTGGGTCACTTAATGCTTTAATTAAAACAGTGGACTTCAGTCAGCACTTCTCAAACCATTTGGGAGGTTCAAGGCCAGGGACAGTGCTCTCCACAATTGCCAAATGAAAACACCAAATGATGAAATGGATTTTGGAGGAGCAGCGTTTTAGTAAAGTGCAGGAATGATGTCAAGGAGCACTGAGTCTATTCTGGATGCTTGTGACAGCCAAATACCTTTCTGTCCTTCATTTCCTTTAATTTGCCACCCATCCGTGGGCCTTGATAAATGCAGACTCTTTGCGCTTGGTGACAGAACAGAACAAGACTGAATTCCAGTGAATCTAAAGTAAATTAACAAAGGCTTGACATCAGGGCAGATCGACACTGTGTGCCTTAAGCTTAAAGAGCGAGTAGTTCGTTCTCCAAACAGACTGACTGTCTGGAGTCTTTAGGTGCTTTAGTCTTTAAGACTTGTTTCAAATACATTTTAAGAGGCATGTAAGGGCAATCATCCCAATCTGACCACTGGGATCAGTGGATTCATTAATGTGGGTGAAAATGTACATCGTTTTAGATGGAGGTTCATTTGTTCTGCAAGCGAGATTTGGGAAATCCAAAATGTAAAAAGCTATCATAGCTTATTAGCCTCTTAAAAAATTGAGATTTAGTGTCGATTTACCCGTTAAAGGTGAAAGTCAAAGCCTCCGAACTAAAGAAAAACATGCTGAGCAAAAATCACATCTATCCAGATTTGACTCTGAACAACTGCAGTCAACACTCTGAAAGCAAGCTGAGCAGTCAAACAGTGTTTTTGCTGTTGGTTTTACCAGGAGGTAAACACACGGGGTCGTCACAGTATGAGGTGTAGTCTTTGGATGGGATGGCAGGTGATTGACAGCATGAGCATGGAGGGGAATTGGAGGGGCGGGGTGGAGTGGAGTGGGGTAAAGAAAGGGGAAAAGTGAGGAGAGGAGTTAGAGATGAGTGTGTTGGATGTGTGAGGCAGGCCTATCCTTACGCTGTAGGATAGTGAGGGTGATGTGTAGTAGCAACCGGTGGGAGAGTAGAATAGATAGAAGGGTCACTATGTCGCTGTTGTACACGGAAAGAAAGGGAAGCTCAGTTGCAGTTTGATATTTAACTTTCAGTTATACTTGGCTTATTTAAGTTTGCCGAGTGTTAGTTATTATTCTTTTATGGCTTCAAAAAACTTAAAAAAAAGAGCAAAAGAATGTACCAGTAGGTATAGAAAGAAAAAATAAAGAAAACCAAATCAATTCTTTTTATTTATTTAGGGGACGTTTACTCTACCTACAGCCTTTTTTCGCATTTTTCTTCCACAGCCAGGTGCTTCATTGCACTTCATTAATTTATCATCAGCAAGTGTTTTCACTTTGATAAAAGCAGAAGTTTTGACAGTTTGCCGGTCTGGAGCATTCAAGTGTGTTAACACATTGCCAAGGAGGAAAGACAACAGCAGGGATCTTACAGAGGCAGTTGTTGCCCATCAGTTAGTAAAGGGTTATAAGGCCATTTCCAAACAATTTGAAATTCAGTATTCTGCGGTGCAAAAGAGGCTTCACAAGTGGAAAACATTCAAGACAGCTGCCACCCTTCCCAGGAGGGGACATTTCAGCAAATTAACCCCAAAGGTCTGATCGTGTTCAGAGAAACGGCAACAAGCCAAAGAGCTACATCTCAGACTTTACAGGCCTCAATTAGCATGCTAAATATTGAAGTTCGTAGCACTACAATTAGAAAAAGACTGAAAAAGTATGGCTTGTTTTGAAAGACTTCCAGGAGAAAACCTCTTCTCTCTAAGAAGAACATAGCAGCATGGCTCAGGTTTACAAAGTTGTTTCTGAACAAACCACAAAAGATCTGGAAAAATGTCCTTTGGACACACAAGACCAAGGCAGAGATGTTTGGCCCAAACCAAACACCTCATCAGTAAAAATTTGGGTTTGTTTTTTTAGTCACAGGACCTGGGCACCTTACGTTCACTGCATGGACCATGGCTCCTCTGTATACCAAAGTATTCCGGAGTGGATGTGGAGACATCAGTCAGACGGATAGAGCTTAGCTGAGACTGGGTCAAACAACAGGGCAATGATCCCAAACACAGCACAAAGGCTGATAAAAGAAAAGAATCAAGGTGTTGCAATGGCCCGGTCAAAATCCAGACCCCAACCTGACTGAAATGCTTCGATGGGATCTTAAGAGACTTGTGCATAAAGAAATGCTATAATCATTAATTAATTGAAGCAATGCTGCAAAAAAGGAGCATGAACTAAAACTCCTCCACAACAATGTGAAATGCTGATTAATTTTTTTTAGAAAAAATTTACCTCAAGGGATTCGAGCTAAAGATGGTTCTACAAGTTATTTAATCACGAGATGCAGTGGTTAACGCATTTGTTTGGCAATGAACGGTCACTGGTTTGAGACACAAATCCCCCTCAGGGCTTTGTCACAAAGAACATCCAGTGTAAAATTCTGCCAAATCAAACATGTGGCGGTACCTCCAGCGACAACCCCACAGGACTGCGTGCAGTTTGTGTTGCATGTGTCGAATGCCCAGCTGGGACAAATATGAGCAGACTGTTCAACATGACTGGCTAGATGAACTAAAGCATAAGACCAAGATGAATGAGATATTAAAAATGTATAGGGTGAAACTGCAACCCAGCTCCCTTCCACACAATTAAAAGACAATAGTTTCATTATTGAAACTAACACTGTTTCAGAAGAAGCAGACACAAAGTGTACTGGATACAATGATGCTATCAGTGGAAAATAAACACATTCATTTAGACTAAAGGTGTGACTGAAACAGTGTTCATTTCAAGATAAATATCAAACCTGTTATGGATTAAATGCTAATTACAAGTTTACACTGACAATGTTAACATGCATACCAGTGGATTCACCCTAACTGAGTTCTGAGCATTTAATCAACTGGGACAGTATTTAAGGAAGTACACTTTTACAGACTCCTGCCTGAGAACTGGACGAGAAGATTGTGAAGCTCAACTAAGAATTCAGCTGGTCGATAATTTCTGCTGATACCGGCCAGCTAAAGATACTGGCATCCATGTATGTGAGATACGCTGATATTACAAATTTTTTGTTTATTTTTATTATTTCATTATGACAATGTGCATTAATATGTGCATGAAAACATTTTTAAAACATCAGCATTAATAATCTGAAATGAGGGCAAACCCTAAAATACAATCTGGGTCAGACTCTAAAGTCTTATCCTGACATTTATATCCAATAATTAAGAAGCGACATCCTTAGCTTAGCTTAAAGAAACGTGTCCAAACAGCTCTACTTGCCAGTAATTATTTAAAATAACACTTTAACGTGTTACACTTTGATGTGCTAAAACCGAAGCGTAAAACGAGAATTTGTTGTCTTGTGCTGAGGTTATTTTTGACACAACCAGTTGCCAAGCAATCAGCTGCTGCTGCTGCAGGAAGTTGCTGATCTGAGTCAAGAAAATTCACCAAATAATCCTCTCTGAAAATGGCAGTTTCTCAGTTAGACAATTTGTTTCTTTTTCCAGGAATAAACACTAAAGATATAACGTAGGAAACAGTGAATTTTAGAAATGAGTTTAAAGTGCGGCTGGAATTTGTTTTTGCCTTTTTGAGAATGAATTCAAAGTGAAAGCAGTGTAATGTTCAGCTCTGCACCGCCGTGTCTCCGTGCTATATTATTGTGATTTACTGCAATGGACGTTTCCCCTAATATATAAATTAACAGCTTTCTACAGATTTGCCAGCCTTAAGCAGAACTGAAAATGCTTAAGCAGAGATCTTCACTGTTGCGTTCACTTCAATCAGCAGTGTGGTTGTGATCTCAGGGAAATTCATTTCCTGTTATCTCATGACAATGAAGCAATTAAAGCCGGATCAAAGCTAACAAAATGTGATTACTCGAGACAATTAAGTCATGAAATGGAGATAAAGGGATTAAAAAAATATATGAGAAAACAAAGCTGCTCCCCGTTTGTGTAATGTGGCAACAGCCGCTGCACAGGATTCCACTGATGTCCACATTAAGCAGGTTATTAAATGAATCATTTTACTTTGTATGGCTCAATGCTGTAATCAACCCCTGTGACTCCATTATTAGTATGCATGTTAACACCAGAACGCACCCTTTCGATCCATTCTACGGCCGTATGAGTGATATTTAGGAGGAAATGAGAAGCTACTGCCCTGATAAATAAGCTAAGAAAAAGGTAGACTAATTAATGTTAAAGTTTAACTGAGTATGTGAACAGGAGGAAATGCATTCGCTAAACCAGTGTGCGTCAAGAAGATGGGAAACACACCTCGCGTTACTCTGAACAGAACTGGCATTAAAGCAAAACACACACATGTCGAGGCACATGTGGTGAAAGCAACAAGGAGATGGTGTGTGTCCCATAGTTTGACTCGGTGAAAATGATGTCCACTTTTGAAGTTTGCTTCAAAAATGTCTGAAGTCTTGTTGGAAAATGCTCGGATGAAATATGGAAGTGTGAAATGTAGAAAATGGGTGATTGATGAGTGGAAGGAAAGTGTCATTAGGCATTATAAAACATTACAAACACATCATGATAACAGTTAATAATAAAATATAATAATAAACAGTTAAATAATAAAATTATGAGAATAAAATGCTGAATTAAGTTTGGGATTTTTAAGAAGAAAAGTAAACAGCCGTTACCTGCCAGAGTTTTATAATCGAGCAGATCAAACAAAACGATAGCCACTGCTGACCACGTGATGATAAGGGCCACGACCATCAGCCAGGCCATTGGTGAGGTGAACGTTAATATGACATCATCCAGAAATGTCCTCTGATTGGACCGAGATGGAGAGGCCACCTCCCTGATGCTGGTCTGACTGCTCATTGGTGAAGATAGCTGGGAGCAGAGGGAGAGAGGAGAAGGAAGGAGATGGAAACTTGAGTTTGAAGGGAGTCTGGGCATTGAAATACTTGCAAGAATGTTTAAAAAATTTAAAGCATCACTGCAAAACCCATTCAGTGTAAAGTTACTGAATCCCCCACTGATTACTGAACAATATTGGCCTGTGCATTGGCAAATTTGCACACAATATAATATAATTTTATATAAAAATGCATTCTCAAAGTCGTATCATTGTAATAGTGCTGAACTAACACACTTTATATTTTGTTTCAATTCTTTATTTAATTTATTCAATGTATTTTTTAATGTCTGTTATTTATTTATATTAATTTAATGTAAGCTTTGTCTGTTAATTCGTGAAGAGTACTTACACAGACTTTCATTGCTCAGTGTAACCATTGTGTTTTGCAGTGTACATGACAATAATTTTTTTGATTCAGTCATTTGTTATTTATTAGCAAATTACAATATATGTGTGAGTCCTAGCTAGGCTTTCTGGATTGTAAGAAGGCATTACAATAGTGAGAAATCTAGTGATTCATTCCAGCATGGCATGAATAACATGTCAAATAATTTCAATTTCATGTTTTTTTATTTATTTATTTTAAGAATAAGTGGGGCATAATTTCAGTGAGACATATGCTGATGAGTTATGGTTTTTGGGGCACTACAGTATAAAACGCGATTAGTTTCCAGAACTTGAACAAATTATGCAAACTCGCTGCATTTGAATAACTAAGTACAGCTCGTTTAAGTTGACTAAGTTAGGGCAACTCATTCATTTTGAGTACAAGCACCACAAAGCAAAAAGTATTTAAGTGTATTATATTCAAGAGAAGATAAACAGTTCTTAAGCCATTCTCTCCGAACTCTGGCTAAAAGTAAATGTAAATAGCACTACTGTGCTACTATTTAATATAGATGTGCAACAAATTGCTTCTTTTAAGTGTAAAGTGACCATGACAAGCTCGAAACGTGAGTTCAAGTGCACTGCAACTTAAGGAAACACAGGAAAATAGAAAAATGCTGAGAAAGCCTACAAAACTCAACAGAAGTGTTTTTGGGGGAAGCAATAACGTGACGGACCAGCTGCAGAATGATAGAAATGGAAACATTAGAATGATGACACACTTAAACAAAGTGAAGGATTCATCGGTGTTGTGAGGGAGAAAAAGATGTGGATAATGTTTGTTGTTTTAATCACACGACGCATATAATACTGTAGATACATGTTTGCTATTAGCCGTTTACTGTTAGCTTGTCACTTCTGCAGCTGCTCTGTAACATTATTGTCTCCACAAAAACACTTCTGCTGTATTTTGTAGGGTGTTTTTATTGTTTTTTGTTTTTTTGTGAAGCTTTTTTTTTCTATTCCAGTTGTGTCCTATTCATATTTTATATATTTATTTTATCTTTTATTAGCTGCTTGCGTTTTCTTAAGTTGCAGTGTGTTTGACCTCTCAGGGCCACCGTAGAATGCATTGAAATAACAATCAAAAATATGGCTGAAGAAGAGGGAGTTTTGTTAAATAATAATATAATAAGATGTACATATAAGTGTATCCATAAATATTAAGTGATGACAAAACCGTTACCTAGTTAACGCTCAGTTCTAGCTTACTTACCGACTGTAGTTTACCAAAAACGTTTCTTCTGTGACTTCAGCGAAGTTAGGGTAGTTTTCCTAAGAGGCGTCCAAGGTTTTAAAGCAACGTTTAACAGAAACAAATAATCTGATATTAAATGACAATTAGCATTAAAACAGATGTTTCAAGCATTTTAAAAACCACACAAACCTCTGGAGCGTTGGAGGGCTAAATGTTTTGTGGTCCTGAACTGACAGTGAATGCTGGTTACAGGAGTTGCTAAGTGTGTTATGTGACATTGTGCAGATATGTTACCACCGCAAATTCACTGCACCCGCACTGTCAATTTGTGCTCAATATAACAGAGTAACTGGCACGTCTGTGGCATTGATGTTAGCAGCTCAATGCTCAGCAGGTGTTTATTTATGCAGCATTTTGTTTTTCTACGTCAGGATGAACACAAGCTGCATGAGGAGGAGAGGGGCAGAGCGACAGAAAGACGAGGAAGAGAGAGACAAACAGAAGAGATAAGACGATTACATCCCCGCTCCAAAATCGGCGCTTCAAGACAAATTACTTCTCTAAACAAAGTTTTCATCACTGTATGGCAGCGGGGGCCGCGCTCCAGTAACATGATTACATGCCCGTGTTAGGCTGTTTGTGTTCGTTATGTGGCGCTTGGGATGATTCTTTTTTTCTCTCCCCTCTTTCTGCGCCTGCCTCTCACACGGCGTATCTGCTAATATGAAAGAAGAGATTTGAAGAAACTGCTCTGTATCCTTCTCTTTAATTAGACTCTGAAGGATGCAGATCCATGTGAGTGCTGCGTGCTTTGTGCAGGTCTGGTTTAAGCATTCATTATGAAAGTCTCATTAAGAGAATCAGCTGCTGTTTCTCACCTTTGATGCCAATTAATTTAAACTCAGTATAGAGTGGTGACAATGTTTTTGCTGTCCTCTTATTACATAATGAATGTACCACAAGGCAAAATGCATACCCATGTTATTTCTCCACTTTCTTCTTCTGATGAGTTAAACCCAGTCACGTGGGTATCTGGGCTACATTGTACTCTATAAAGTAGCAGCTATTATTTCTTGATATTTTGCAAAGAAAATGGGAAACAGGTGCTCTGATGTATTGAAGCATGTGTAGACATTTGTGGAAATACTGTATATAAGGCAAACTGGACAAATCTAATGGGCTTGAAAGTCAAGATTTAGTATGACCACCTTTGTCCTTCTCCAGGCTTCTTTAAGGAGATTCAAAGCTGTTCTTTGGATGTTGCCTTCCTTTTGTTCTGTTCTCTGTCAAGATCATCCCAAACTGCTTCACAAATTTTGAGGTTTGGGCTCCGAGGTGGCCAATCCATGACCGATAGTGTTATATTGTGTGTTCTTTTATCCACTTTTACTGCATTGACAGCGTGTTTCGGATCATTGTCATCCTAAGAAAGTGAAGCCATTTCCAACTCGACAGTTTCTAAAGGGTATTGTATGATGGATTGAAATCCAGCAACAAACTCCCCAACACCACTGGCTCTAATGCAGCTCAAAACCACCGCAGAGTCTTCATCCTATTTTCCATGCTATAGACGGTTGTGATCTCACTGTTGGACCTCCCTCCTGACCTGGCGATTTGAACCAAATATGTCAACTTTGGATGAATCAGTCTGTTGATTTTCAGTCCAGTTCTTCTGTAATTTTGCATACCTCTGCCTTTTCTCCCTATTTCCCTTCCTTAAGAATGGTTTTTTGACAGCCACCCCTCCACTGAGCCATTTCTGATGGCTTTGACAAACAGAAGGTGGATCAACTGAAGGTCCAGATGCATCTCTCAGGTCTTGTTTAAGACCTGAGACTTGAAGATACTGTTCATCAGCTGTTTGTAGGCCTGCCTTCTTTTGTGCTTCACTTGACCAGTTTCCTTAATTTTTTTTTAAGCGCATAGTGCACGCCATGCAATAGGCTGCAAATAACAAAGTTCTTAAATATCCAATTTAAAATTGGCTCTTTTCTCAGTTGTCTGTACTGTGCAGGCAGAACACTGATTCATCTGTTGAGTTAGGTCCTTTTATTTATTTTTTTGCTTGAATGATTCACAGGTCAGTGTTAAGTGGACACACACCATGCTGCAATATATCAAGTCTCAACTAACAGCTCTTTGAGAATCACCTTGTTTGTACAAAAATAATATGTCACGGCTGTGCTATCTTTTACATTTTTCACACATTCAATTCTTTCTTTTTTTCAGCATGGGGTTAACAAAGTAAAATGTTAAGATTCGGTAGCTGGTCTCGGGCTGACCTTTCTTTTGCAGCGTTCAGTTAACAAGTCGCAAAATCAATTTAACATAATTCTACCCACTCACAACCTAATGCACATTTTTGTGTTCGTCTGATTCGAGAAAGCTGAGCATTGATCTGGTGAACAACAGCTGCCGTCTGTGTTATTTCAGAAGCTGAGCTGAGAGCGCGTGCGCGTGATGTAAAGGCCGACCATTGATCAAGCGAAGCCTTGGCAACAGTTAGTCGGGCCAACATATTGATTTGCAGCAGCTAAAACAGCAACAATGTTACAATGACAGAAGGACTGGAGAGCAGTCAAAATCTCCTGCAGCAGGTAGAGGGGAAAACCTGCACAGTGCAAAGATCCACTTCACTGTTCTGCTACTAAATGTATTAATTAAGTTTATTTCCTCTGTGTTTGAAAGTTTCTGTCAAACTGTGTGTCACAGTCTGCAACCTTTTCCCTTTTAATTTTCCTCACTTGCTTTGGTTTATTTCCTGAATTAGACTTAAATGGGACCTGCTTGCTCATTTTTAAATTCAATAACATTATTCTTGGACTCAACTAGAACAGCTTTGTATGACCCTGATAATTAGATTCATATGCATTAGTTTAAAATGAGTATTCACCACTGCAGCAGTGCATAGAGTCGTGGTATATAGTCTTTGAATTATAAGGTTTCATATACAGTATGAGGACTTCCATTAAAAAACTAGGTGATCCTTAGTCAGGTCTTAAAATGATGTAAATAAAACCACAGATGAACAACAGCACATGACATATTCCACTGTGTCATTATTTACTGAACCAACACTAAACCTCACTGCAGGAGCAGTGAGTGAAAAGCCAAGTACACCCTGACTGCTTCCATAGGAATTAAGTAACAGTCACTAATAAATGCACTTGATTAATTGTCCATCAGCAAGTGTGAGCACCTCTATAAAAGCAGATGTTTTGGTAGTTTGATGGTCTGGAGCATTCAGGTGTGTGTTAACATGAGGCCAGGGAGAAAAGACAACAGCACTGGTCGTAAAGAATTAATTGTTGCGGCCGATCAATGTGGGAAGGGTTATAAAACAATTTCCAGGCAATTTGATCTCCATCGTTTTACTGTAAGAGAGATCATTCACAAGTCAAAGACAGTTTCTCATCTTCAATGAAGTGGACAAAAAGCTGAAAAGCTACATCTCAGACTCTACGAGGGTCAGTTATTCCCAGGAGAACATGTTTTGGAACATGGCAGCATGGCTTAGGTTTGTGAAGCTACATCCTAAGAAACCACTTCTGAACTTCTGTAACAATCTGTCTTTTGACAGATGACGCTAAAGCGGACATGTTTGACTAAAATGTACATCGCTGAACATTGATGAACACCAAACAGAGCGTTCCAGCACAAACACGCCACACCAACTGTCCAGCATGGTGGTGGAAAGGTGATATTTTGGGTTTGTTTTCCAGCCAAAGGACCTGGTCACTTTGCAGTTATTGAGATGACCATGAACTCCTCTATATACCAAATTATTCTAGATTCAAATACGAGACCATCTATAGGACGGACAAAGCTTGGCCCACACCCGGGTCACTGAGCAGAACATACGGTGGCCCTGAGAGGCCAAACGGACTGCAACTTAAGGGGAATGGATTTTGAACATGGAGCTGCCAGGCAAAAATGGGAAAAAAGGAAGACCACGGAGAAGATTCATGAATGTGGAGAACATGCAGAAGGCTGGTGTAGCAGAGGAGAATGCTAGGGATAGGGTGAGGTGGAGGAAGATGGTCAGCTGTGGCAGCTAAAGAAAGAAGAAAGAAGATGAAAATAGCTGAGGCGACTGCACAGTTCTGCCAGCATGTATAATACATCTTGGTTACCGTACCCAATTAATACAGCAGACATGAATAATAATTTACACCAACTGGGAAAAGCATTCAGAAGATAAAGAAACTGCTTTCACAACAACAAACTGTTTTTGAACATTTCTGATCTGAGAAATGCACCAAAGAGAAAGAAATGTAATGCACTCTGCGTGTATATATCCGCCTTCAAATACAGACGACCCAGCCCACCTGCTGTTACCCTCGAGCTCTGAGCTTGATCTGCACTCACACACACAATGGCCGACTGGTGCTGCCTCCTCCTCCACGACAAAGGAATGAGCAGAATTAGAACAATGTGGGTGCCGACAACTAACTGGCAAATGAAAGGGCAAATGAAAGACAACAACAGCTTGGTCAAAACTCTGAGTCACCGAATGCTGTAAGGAGGAGTCAGCACAGTACTGCTTACAAAGTAAACTTGCTAGTAATGTTTCCAGTTTTGAGCTGCTTTTATTTCACCGTCAAATGACGGTTTGTCTCATCAGGAAAGCCCAGATGTTCATGAGTGTGAATGCAGGGTTTTTTGGGGGGTTTTTTTTGCATTATTGTCCTCGTTACTTTGATATACAGCACCAAATACAACCCAAACCACTGATAAATGCTTGTTATCAGGATGATAAGTTCCTAAAATTATCATGGATTTACTGCATGGAGGTGAAAATATATTTGCACATGTGGTTCAGTTTCTGGGCAGGATAAATGAAGAGTTATTTATATGTGAGTCTTTTCTCTTTATTCTATTTTACAAGTTATTTGATGGCACAGAGGAACAGGAAAAAGAGTAAAGCGTGAGAAAGAAGAAAGGCAATTGTTTCAACATCAGAGCGAGTGTTTTCAAATGCAGTTGTTCCCCACCTGGGGTTCAGGACCCCCTATGGATACGAAGACATGTTAGAGAGACCCCAAGATGCTTTGAAAGAAAGAAAGGGGAATATATCTTTTTCCTTTCTTTTGGAAATTTCGATTCTTTGAACTCTGCAGGCTTTAATAAATAACACACGTAGCTCCATTTTAAGGGGGTCACAAGTGAAAAGGGTTGGTAGGTACAGGTTTAATGGGGGCATAAAGGATGAATTATGGTCCTAACAACAGTGCTGAGCAAAAAGTTGCTTTTTCACTAGATTTTGTGCTGACAGTGGTTGTGGTTTTCCATCTTTGCCAACTGCTAATTTCAAAGCATAGTACATTTAGGACACTTTATAGTTTTTAGACATGTTAGTTTTGGAATTGCAGGTAAGTGCTCAATATCATTACATCCATGCAGAAAGAGAGCAACTGGTCATCATACAGAATTAAGTCATGAAGGAGAAATTTAATGTAATTCTACTTGCAGTCCTAGTACCAGACCATTTTCACAAAGTTTGTTATGTTTGTTGAGCCACTTAACACTGACAATGAATCATTCAAGGATCAAAAAACACCTCAGTAAAAGGATGAAGCAGTGTTGTGTCGACCTATAACAGACAACTTAGCAAAGGACCAATTTTAATGTGTCTCTTTAGGCACTTTGTTAGTAGCAGCCTGTTAGAAAAATGCATAGTTTGTTTGCATTTTTTCATTGAAACTACAGAAAATGGCAAAGATAGCACAGTCTGCCAGATATATGAGAGTATTTTTGTACCAACAAGGGGACTCCTAAAGAGCTATTACCTGAAAACTTGCTATATCTCTGCATGGTGTGCAGTTTGTCCTTAATAGATTTGAGGAAACTGGAGAGGTGGAGGACAAGAAAAAACTATCACGAGTAAAATCTGTCTACAACAGAGAAACAGTCGTGCCCTTAAGAAATAGGAAAATATCCAGCAAAGATCCAAAACAGGACCTGAGAGATTAATCTGGGGCTTCAGTTGATCCATCTACTGTTCACTGAATCCTGACCAGAAATGGTTTCAATGGAAGGGAGACTATCAAGAAACAATTCTTAAGGAAGTGAAATAGGGAGGAAAGGCTGAGGGACACGAAATTACATTTAGAGTGAAAATCAGTGGTAATAGGTCCCAAGGAGTGGTAAACCCAGCCATCAGTAAAACATGATGGAGGCTCTGTTATGATTTGTGGCTGAAATTTGTTTGGTGAAGGTGAAGAATCCATGACTGATAGTGTTCATTGTTTGTTTTTCTATCCAGCTGTGGCACGATCACCAACACCAATGAATAGCATCTAAATGGGAGTCTTATAGTCTACACCTCATGTGTGCACATACTTCCCATTTTCCTATAATTCAAAATTAAAAGGAATGAGGGTTGTCTCAAGACTTTTGTACAGCCACTAATGTCTAATCACAATGTCAAGAACACATTTTTAAACTGACCCTCAGTTTAAAAGACCATTTGTGGTCCCTTCAAAACCTCAAGAGGAAACAGTGACATAAGAGATATGGCCCAGATGGTTCTCCATGTTATTAATAGCGCCATCTCACTGGCTGTTAGTTACCTAATATCTATTTTAAATGACAATTAAAAAAAGAGTAACTGGTGGGATTGCAAACACTCACATTTCTGTTTTGAATTTATTACTTTTATAACTTTTAAAAGAGTGAAATGGATTTTTAAAGTACCTTAGTCTTTGAAGTTGCTGGATGTTCACTGATAATCTTCAGTCCTTCAAGGGCTCTGGGAATGCTGTGTTACCATAGAAACGAGTATGTAACTCCTTGTCAAGTCCTGTTTTTGACCCGAGTCGATTATGAGAAAAGAAACACTCAAATCATACAGCAAAAAAACACATTAAATTGTCTTAAGCCAGATCACAGCGGGTCTAAAAATACACAAAAACTTTCCCACAAGTGGCGTGAAACTGGGATAAAATCCAAGAAACTAAGTTTTGTGTCCCAAAAAGTTACCAGGGCGAGGTTTCTGAGATTTCAGTGCTGGAGAGAGTGGGATAGAAAGGGAGAGACTGATAGAAAGAAGCAGGGAGACGGAGTTTGACCCACTGAGAGTCACCCAGCCCCTCTGAGGGTCCTAAATAGACAGATAGGGAAGGGAGAGAGGGAGGGAGCAAGGAACGTAGAAAGGGTGTAAAAGGAACAAAAGATTTAAAGAACAAGGAAAAAGGCAGGAAGAGAATACAGTGAAGAGATGAAGGTCTAAAAGTCTCCTACTCACATATCCCAGAAACACAGAGCTTATTAATCACCAGCGAACAGCTGATATTTCATCAGTGTTTCCTCTGAGAGGCCCATTTCCTCACCTCATTTCACCCACACTGGCTTCCTAACTGTAAACAAATATAAAGACAATTCCTTTACATCTGCAAATTGAATTAAGTAGTACTATTATGATTAAATGCTTGGTGGTTCCTCGATAACACTGACAAAAGTACATTTTACAAGATTCTCAGGGGTCCAAGCAGATTCACTGTGTGCCCTTGACAAGAACTTCAAGAAAACAGAAGCACTTAAAACTTTAAACTTTCTAAATTTCCCAGCCTTTCCCAGACTTACTCCAGGGGAAACATGTTTCCTCCTCAGTGCCCAGGCTTGTCAAATGGAGGTCAAAGTGAAGAGTAAATAAGTGAATAAATACCTAGCTGAGCCCCAAGTGAGATTTTAGGCCTTGTCAGACACTGTTTTTTGGAGGCCCAGTTTAAACAAGGATGTGTGTGTGTGTGCTTGTGTCTGCTTGTGAGAGCTTTCAGAAGGAGTAACCTGACCCCCCCAGCTTTGCCCTGTGAGCCTGTACTGCAGAGGCTATAATTAGAGATACAGACAGCAGCTGGTGTTAACATTGGACTGGACTGCTTTAAATGTAGGGCACACAGAGAGGGCACAACACACACAAACACACGTGTTCTTTCTTCTGTAAGATGTATCACAAAAAGTTAGGCCAACACTGTATGTTGAGTCTTTTTGGATCGGGTGGGGGGGTCATTCGTAACTGAGGAGGAAAAGTGGGCTATCCACCAACTGGAAGGTTGGTGGTTCAATTATGGACTCCCTAGTCTGCATACTGAAGACAGGACTTTAGCTTAAACTCAGCTTTATTGCCAAAAACTGTAACAGCATAGAGGGAGATCACAGCAAGAGACAGAGGGAAACTAAAGGCTTAAATACACCCAAGGTAATCAGGGAAATGGAACACACCAGGGACACAGGTGAACTACATCAGACTAAGGAGACAGGCGAAGCAAAACTGAATAGAACGCACACAGGGATGACAGACTATCAAATTAAGACAAGAAATAAACATAGACAGAGACACAGACTCCAAATATACAAATTTGCCACAGGGAGGAGTAAACAAACAGACAGGAGACGAGATTCACCAGACAGCCACAGAAACAGGGCACAGAGAGCAGACACGGAGACACGACTGGAGAAACAGACTGAGTCCAGTGGAAATGACTGACAAATGAGACAAGGACAGACACGTGAACATAGCCTGCCAAAGTAAAGCAGGAAATAACCGAACAAGGAAACAGAAATGCAGACTTAACACCGAGAAAAAGGTAAACAAATACTGAGCTGGAGACCAGACACAGACAGAGAAACCAACACAGAGGCCAAACTGACGCGCAGAGATGAGACCAAGATAGAGAAAAGAGAACTAACTAAATAAAACGAGGAACTTAGGACTAGGAATATAAATACAAAAACTCAGGTACTAGGGAAATTGAACACAATGCTTGATTCACAAGAGCTTGAAAATCAGTTAGTTTTTACAACTCCAAGAGTATGAATCCCGAGTCCATAACAAGACTTCAGAGTTCAAACTCTGGGACTAATTTCTACCACTTTACAAACAGCATAGAGGGAGATCACAGCATCATGAAAAAATATTACTCAGTTTATAAAAAAAATTTCTGCACAAATTATTCTGCAATCCCAAACCCCCCCCCCCCCCCCCCCCAAAAAAAAAAAAAAGTTGGGGCGCTGTGTAAATAAAAACAGAATGCAATGATTTACAAATCTAATAAAGTTATGTTTTATTGACAAATGAACATAAAAAACAAATGTTATCAACAAAAAATCACATCTAAATGGAACATTTTACTTTCCATGGGATGGGTGCTAATAAACGCTGGAAAAGTAGGAAGGACGAAAAGGAAACAGCTGGAGGAATATTTTGCAACTAATTATCTTAACTATTGTATTGTATTGTATTGTATTGTATCTTTATTTGTTTCAGACATATAAAACAAAAAACAATATATACACACTACATATATTTTCATTTACAGATACGAATATATAACTATAAAATGAGCATCTTGGAGAGGCAAAGTTTCTTAGAAGTAAAATCAGGCAGAGGTTCACCAATCTGCAAAAAAACTGCATCTGCAAATTATGGAAATAAAATTTCTGAACATAAAATTATGAAGACTTTCAGTATCCCATCATGTATAATATATATTATCATCAAAAGATTTTGATAATCTAGATAAAAAATAAAAAATCCAAATATTGGAAGTCTCTGATCTTCCACAAACAGACATTGTGCATGGGATCACAAATCCAGGGTAAAGCTCTGTCATGCAAAGAAATGGAACACTGTTCTGTTGTCACATCTGGAAAGGCACCATCAATGCCAAAAGGTATATACAGGTTCTAGAGCAGTATATGCTCCAATCCACTTGATGTCCTTTTCAGGGAAGATCTTGCATATTTCAGCAAGACAATGCTAAACGGCATATTGCATCAATTCCAACAGCAAGTTTAGAAGAGTTCAGCTGTTGAACTAGTCTCCTTGCAGTCCAGACGTTTTATCAAATGAAAACATTTGGAGCATTATGACATGAAGAATATGACAAAGACAACTCAGGACTGCTGAGCAGTTAGAATTCTAAAATCCAAAATTCCTCCCCAAGAAATCCAGCAGCTGGTTTTCCTTTTCCCGGAATTGGACTGTTTTTAAAAGCAGAGGGGATGCTGATGTGTGTTGCTGCCATTAAATTCAGAATAATCATGATTTTTTTCTCTTATAATGGTACACTTTGTCAGTTTAAATATTTTCAGTGTTTTCTATGTTCCATTGTGAATAAAATTTGGCTTTATGGGATCATTCTGGGTTTTTTCTCCATTTTCCACAATGACAGAAACACAGTTTGAACTCAGGATAATAAATATTCAAGTATGTATCCTATCAGGTGCAGTTTGGGGGCACTGGTTAGCTGGCCTCTTATAAAGTTATGTTAGTAGTAATAGTAGTAGTAGTGTTACAGCACTAGCTTTGCTACTGCCTCTAGATCTAATTCATTCTCATCCCAAGACACGTCAAGAGACTTTTTAGTCATGTCTTGAGAAGATCATGTTTTGTGTCAGTGCCATTCTGCATCAGTGTTGTGTGTTAAAAATGACCCCTATCTTCAGAATTCAAAAATTAAACGGATCCTTTGCGTGATCATATGTGACAAGCTGAGAGTGACAGACCCATCTCACTGTGGTGTCGACGCACTGACACCGCAGGATACACCACCTTCCGTGTATATGAGGGACCTCAACAGCTTTGACAGGAAGCACAGTACCTGGAAAAATCTTCCAGCGAATGCGGTTGGTCCGTTATCCTCCACCTGCAAACAGTGACGAAAACAGAGACAGGACTCTTGTGCTCTGCATATCTCAAACTGCATTTTCGGGATCATATACCCACACCAAAACCTTTTTTTTATTACTTGTTTACTGGTGAGCGTGTTGCAGCTTTAGTCCTGATTTTCCATTATTTCTTTGTGATCTCATTTGATTTTTCTCTCAGCTAGCTGTTTCGCGCACACACAAATGCACACCCGTGAGAGATGTACTGATGAAACCAAACATCCAAAGTAATTCTGATGAAACTAACAGCAATCAACAAGAATGGCGCTCATGTCTGCTCTGCAGTACGTTGTGTCTGCCGGCGTCTGGCTTTGTGTGCCAGTCTGACAAAAAGAACACAGATACATCTTGTTTTTGTATATTTGCAACTGTGACTCAGCATATTGAAGAGGTATGTGCAGAAAGTCCCCAGTGATGCAGTTGTATAACAATTCCAGTGGGTTTTAAGAGACTAACCATCACACTGACAAATTGAGGTCCTCTGTGACAGTGCATGGAGAGCTTTACTGATCCCTGGGCACTGGCACGAGATCAGATCCTGGAGAGATATTCAGCCCTGCTGCTTCCTGTTCAGCACCTAGGACAGCGAACAAGGACAAGCTCCCACCTGAGGCCAGAAGACGCAGCTGGATGGGATGTGTCCAACAATCTGGTTCAGTGCCTCAGGTGAACAGTTAGAGCTGAGGTTCATAAATCTCAGTATGGGAGAGTATGAAGGCATTAGTGTGAACCTTACACAAGTTCTTGGATACCACTACTAGCATGATGCTAAATCTTACTTTTAAGACTTGAATTAAAGCTCAGTGAAAAAGATTACAGTTGATAAAGTTTTTTTTTGTTTTTTTAAATTTCAAGTTAAGTGATGTGGTACACAATGTCAAGAATTAAACAGCATGAAGGTGTACAGGGTGGGCCATTTATGTGGATACACCGTAATAACATGGGAATGTTTGGTGATATTAAAGTCCTGTTTGTGGCACATCAGTATATGTGAGGGGGCAAACTCCTCAAGATGGGTGGTGACCATGGTGGCCATTTAGAAGTCGGCCATCTTGGATACAACTTTTGTTTTTTCAATAGGAAGAGGGCCATGTGACACATTAAACTTATTGGTAATGTCACAAGAAAAACAATGGTGTGCTTGATTTCAACGTAACTTTATTCTTTCATGAGTTATTTACAAGTTTCTGACCACTTATAAAACATGTTCAATGTGCTGCCCATTGTGTTGGATTGTCAATGCAACCCTCTTCTCCCACTCTTCACATTCTTCATCAGTGGCTGTCCTAGCTTCATTCAGCAAGAGCCCACAGCGTAGCACAAAATTATATCAAATTAAAGGTTTATTTAAGTTAATTTCACTTGACCAGATTCCATGAAAATTATTTTTTTACATTGTAACTTATATCAAAACGTTACATGTAATCAAATTACTTAAAATATACATTTGGGGCTTTTTTGTGTAGTTGCTTTCCCATAATTTAAAACGTATTTTTGAGGAGCTTTTTAGCTTTTACTGAAGAAGACAGGAAAGCTGAGAAAGAACACAGGGCAGAAGAGACAGAGGCAGATTTGAACTTGGGCCACTGCAACAACTTTATAGAAAATGGGCTGCTTTCTTTGTCATCTTTTATATACAGTCTGTATATGTTGTGCTTGTTAGCTCCTTACAGTGTTACCTAAATTAAACTTGAGGAAAGAATAATATATTTGTAAGGCCAAAAAGAACTAAATGTGTGCAAGACATTGTTGATCCAACATTTTGAGTTTGGATTTTCAAGTTCAGTTTACGATTGAATATTTTCTCTTGAATTCATTGTTTTCCTACCGTTCCTCAGTGTTTCCCATCTAATCCTGTGGTTTCAGTTTCCCTATGTTAAGTTTGTAGTTGCTGTTTCCACTTCCTGTCTTATTTTAATAGTTTGTAGCCGCCTGTGCCTTGTTTATAGTTTTACTTCCCTTCCCTTTGTCATCATTGATTTGGTTTACTTATCCTAATGTTACCCAGCTATGTCTTGTATTTTCCTTTGTGTTTTTCCTCCCTAAATGTATCCATTCAATCCTTGGTCCCATTTCCTTTGGACCAGTGGTCTCCAACGTTTTTTGCGCCACGGACCGGCCTTTAAGATGTCGTGGATAAATACAACAAAATAAAACCAGTACCAATAGCAAAAAATAAGATTTATTCATAACACACGAGACAAGACCCAGGTAAACCGAGTTAACTATAAAAATGATTTTAAAAACATAACTATAAAAACCCTCAAAACCATCAATTTCACACCCGAGCTTCAACTCTCGCAGCCCAGCACCAAACAAGTCACGTACCGTCCATGGCCCGGGCGTTGGGGACCACTGCTTTGGACTGTTTCAGCTAACATTTATTAAAGGTAGGCTTAAGTTTTTACCTCGCCTGCCTCTGATGAGAGTGCATTCAGGTCCTTATTCCTCCCAGTCTACATCTAAAGCTTTAATTTTCACATTGGAATTAATTATAAGCTAAATGAGGAACGCCATCAATTCTCTGGAAAAACATGTAATAACCCACAGGTACATGATGGAGTGTTACTTCACGTAATGAGCTGCTAAGTCGTCTTAACATGTCAAATTAAGATGTATATTAGACTGAATAAGATGTGATTTTAAATTACAAATTAATTTGGGGGCCGGATGCTTGCTCGTGTTCCATGTGCTTCCTTAGTAATACTGCCAGGGGGTACCAGTCACCTATTTTGGATGAGTAGATAGCTGCAGGCCTTTAAGCAGCAGAGGACAGCAAGGACACTGTTATTAAACAGATGTGAAGAACAGACCAGTCATACATCAACCGTATATGTCTGTCTTTCCATGCCGCTCCCTGCTCCTTCATTACTGCCTGACTTTTTCACCTACCCTCTTTCTTTTCTTCCTCTCCTCCCTCTTCTCACTTCTCCTCTCTGCCTTTGTAACTGTATGTCCTCCTTTCACCCTCACCTCTCCCTATTCCTTTTCTTAGTCTCCTCTTCTCTCCTCCTGTCCCTTTGTTTATCCAACCTGTTCTAGAGTTACACTTCTTCCATTCCTCATTCTTTCCCCCACCATCCATCTCCCCTCTCTTTTCACATCCTGCACTTATCTATCTCTCCGTCCCTTGCTGTCTTTGTTTCTCTCACTCTCACCCCCCACACACACACATGAACACACAACTCTTCTTATTAAATTAGTAATAATGTCACCATGCTCCCTCCCAGGAGGCCAGTGTTATTGACTTCATTATGCAAATGTAAACCAGCCCAGAGCTATACTACTGATGGGATAAGACATGTACACACACACAAACACACACACGCTGTTTATAGGGCGAGTGTGCTGGCCAGGAAAAATTTCTTGCTGTTTCAGATAATTATGTCAACCAGTGGAGTTGATGTGTGAATTAGCATGAAATCTGCTAAATCCGAAAGGCCTGGGGCTTATGATATCAGTCTTGGAGTGACAATGTGTTAGTATTATACACAAGACTAGACTATGGAATAGAATAGAATAGAACAGAGTTATCAAACATATGTGATTGTGTAAAAAATTGGCAATGTTCACATAAAACATATTAACTGTAATGCAGGCCAAGTTACCCAACAGGTATCTGAATGGCCCGTGACATGTTGGAGTTATTTTGGCTTTGTGGTTTGGCCAGGCAGCGACCGTCCTCTTATTCGGTCTCTGATCTGTTGAGCACGCAGTTCGTTCTATAGTAGTGGCACTGACTGATAAGAGTTGCCAAACCCTGCTGTGTCTTGATACAAGTTCACAGACCTGGAAACATACTGGAGTGTATACAGAAAACACACAGGCTCACATATGGGCACAAATACACACACACGTTCAGCCACAGTATTGGCAGAGTTGGTCGGGACAGATGGAAAGACAGCAGAGAGCAGGGAGGAAGTGGAAATTAAAGTCACAGTGTCAGGATGAACAATTGGAGCTCAGGGACAAGCAATACATGCTGTTAAAGTATTCCACCTCAATATTAATCAGTGGCACAGTTTTCCTTTTTACAATTCTTCATTAATTACAGTTTGAACAAATAAAAATACAGTTTGTTTTTCTAACACCAAAATGTGTCACCATTGTTCGGATAGTACATGCCACTTTATACCGCTTCAGCTGATTTACTGAAATGCTTAGGTAGTTGTTTTGACTTCCATTGTTGCTTAATTAAAATTGCCTAAACATCTGTCTTGTTTATTTGATTTGAATCCAATATCCTATTGAGCCTCTCTGGCACTTCTTTGAAATTAAACCTCCACTTAACAAACCTTAAAGCCATAGTTTGTTACTTACCATGTAGCTGCAGCTCATTTGCTCAGCGTAAGCCCAAAGAATTCAAGTAAGAGCAACTCATGATCTGAAATAAAGCTTAAATAAAACTTTAGAAATCATAGAATTAATAACTGAATTAGCCAATATAAATATTTGTTGATTCGATGATATTTCTTGATGATGAATAGGCAATAAACTTTGTACACAGACTACTGACTTTAGCTTTCTGTCTTTATCTCATCATGACTGGATATTAGATGAAACAAGACAAACTGATAACATACCGCTTTGTTCCGCCTTTCTTTTGTTCATTTATGCATGCTGACAGCCTTGTCCGACTTGCTGCACTTTTTCTCATCATCTTCACCTTTTTGAACTCTCTCCAAGCTAAAGAGTTGTAAAATGTCATAACTGTTGTTGTTATCTAAATATGCACTATTGGCAAACGGTGATGAGTCGTATAGGATTTTTTAAACCCATTCCTTTAGCAAAAGGAGGAATAAAAAACTCTCTTCACACACAAAAACGTATTACTGGCAAATTGTGCATTAATGATAAAAGTATTGCAGCAAATCTGCTTAATCTCCAGTAATGCATCACATTCTGTAAAATCATCAGTTTGTATTGTAACTGTTCCATGAGGACTGCATATCTCTAAAAGAAAATGTTTTAATGAGCTCAGGAATACAGGTATACACCTTAACTCTCAATATCTACAGCAGGATTGAAAATATTAATGCAAAATGAAGGCGCTGTATTAGCAAAACAGCTGGTTTAACTTTGTACATTCAGTCAGCCAAGTGATATCTCAACCATGCTAATCATCAAAGTGCTGACTGAGCCTGCACCTATTCAAGTTGTCTGTTTCATTGAAGCAGACATGGAAATAGTTCCTCTCTCAATCATCAAGGTTTTCACTGCTAATGTGCAAAAGGACTTGTTAACGTTTTAACACCAGTCTAACTCTTCTACATCATGCACGCACGTTGGCCGAGGTTGTTACTGAGGAAAAACTTTTCTGTAACACTGATAACTCACAGAGGGCTTGTTTACTTGCAAATTCTAGCTCTGTTTCTTCACAGAGCGGAGCGGCAGCTTTCCCAGTTCTCCATCAGTTTCCCGTGAGAGATGGTTTATCTATAATGACCAGAAAAGGCTATGTTTTCTGGAGATGCCCATCAAAATACTGGGCCCTTAAAGACTCCAGTGCAGTAGGAGCCAAGCTGACACAAACCTGCTTCCAGAGACAATATTCAAATGCAGCCACAAGAACACAGGAATTAAAAGGTTGAATGCAGCAAACAGTTAAGAAGTTTTGTTACAACACTATTTGAAATGATTGAGATCATGTTCATTTTGTAATGTTATAATTAATGTCTACTTTCAGATTTTACTGGTCAAGCACTGCTTGCCTTGCTTGCTCTAACTGAATGACACTGCTTTATAGAATATTTACACTTACTTAGAGCTTACTTCCTCCTATGCTTAGCGGCGCATCGGGCAGCTAACGGTCTCCATCGATGTCAGTCAGCGGTGACTGCTTCAGCTTCTGCCCAGGCGATGGATGGTTTTCAGATCATCCATAAACGTTTGACACCATGTGATCTTTGGTAAGCCTTGCTTTCGCTTGGTAGTGCACAGGAACCATGTAATGGCGATTTTTTTTGGCCAGGCGATAAGGGGGGTAGACGTAGCCAATGTCGTTGCAGAAAGGGGCTTCCGCTTTGCAGGCCATATTCTACGTCTACCCCCTTATAGCCTGGCCAAGGTTGCTCTTACATAGAATATTTACAGCCTGGTACAAAAAACTGTTCTGTTGGTTTTATCATACTGGCTAGCTAACATTAGACCTGTCCAGCTCTAACCTGTTATCCAAATATGGCCTATCCCCACAACTCAACATGTTAATCTACAAACTATTTTTCTCAGGAGACTTTTTGAGTGGTCGTAATAAGGTTTATTATGACTCAGGTGTTACATTAATTGAGTTACTTTTTTCTGTTACTAGATAACACAGAGAAAACTAGAAAGAAAAGTGGTAAATCTATACATCCTTCTTTTAAATTCAGTTTATTAGTAAAACGATAATTTCCGTCCTGTATATTACCACTGTCATTTAGAGCATGTAAGCGCAGAATTCGCAATACTGTGCAAACTCATAGCCTCAAACATACGATAATGTGGTTCTCAGTATATTGTATAAAGGATGAGAAATCCTTTTTTCACCTGTAGTTCAGCCGAAACTGAACTACAGGTGAATAAAGTAAAAAAATTGTTTAAAGAGCCAATTCGCTGACCAACTTACTGACCGTTTGTAAAAGGGGCCGATGCCATCTCACAGTTCACTGCCTCAGTTTTGGTTCAACAATGTAGAGCTCTTAGACTGACAAGAATATCTCTTTATTCATCTGTCTGGTTCCACAATTCAAAGGAAAAATGGAAATGACATTTTTACACAAGTTTAAAGCACACAAAGCTTCAATTTCTTCAAAATATTCTGCATTTAAAACAACTGAAACCAGGCAGACTCATCAATTTCAATAAGATTGTACTTCTGATAGAGACTTTGGAGTGACTGTGTTATTTAGCGCCAGATTGTGCCAGAGACTGACTGACTGACTAGCTGTGCTTCCATCTGCCTGTTACTCAGCAGTGTCTGACTAACTGACTGACTGACTTATATAGAGCATCAAATGATATAAAAACAGCTATTAGACGCAGCTATTCGCAAAGATTATGCTTTTGATTCCGCCTGTCTGGTCAGAAGGCATTAGAAATGAGGAGCTGCACACCAGACACCTCATGCATTTTTAACCAATCAATATCCTCTGTTCTACATCTCTTTTTCCTTCTCTATTGCTCAATTTTTCTTTGCCTCTCTCTGTCTGCCCTTTGCTTCCTTTACTCGTTGACGTTCATGCTGCTGCTTTATGCTGTGATTATTTTTCTCTCTCTCATCTCGCTCTGTTTGTTCTCTCTCTCCATCACTTGCCACAATATCGCTCTCAAGCCAGCTTCTTGTCTTTTCTTTGCTCTGTCTCATTTGCCTTTTGTTTTTCTTTGCTCCAATCACCACGATCTCTCTGTCTTCATATTCCCATCCAATTTCTTTATTATACATTATTAAAGACGTGATTCATTTTGGAAATCACCTGACCTTGGATTTGACTTATTCAGTAGCCTTTCTTTCTTTCTTTCTTTCTTTCTTTCTTTCTTTCTTTCTTTCTTTCTTTCTTTCTTTCTTTCTTGCTTTCTTCATTATTTAGACAATATTCCTAAACTGGGGAATATTCAAACTGGGTTCTAAGCATGCTTAAAAGAATCTAGGACACTAATTTGACAAATTGATGCTACTTCTCATTTTTATTTATTTATTTTTATTTATTAATACAATCTTAAAAAGCAGCACAAATCTTGGAAAAAATATCTTAAATCAGTGTGGCTCACCACTAAGGGGTGTGAGTGGTAAAATACACCTTTCCTGTCATTTTAAAATCTCCCTATCACACCCACAGAGTGACACCCCACGTGTGTGTGTGTGTGTTCCTCAAACTAGGCCCGGAAATCTGAGGATTTAGTGCAGTACCTCAGCTGCTCCTGGGCCTGCACATTTCTGGCCAGAGATCTCTGATGTTGTGCCTGGAATTTGCTGGAGCAACTCTTCCAGTTTCAGGGTTATAACTCCTAATGTTCCTGTTTCCTCTGGGACAACTTTGGGCTTTACATTCCACATCTGCTCTGTTTTCTTCTGCTCCTTCCTTCTCATGTTACTGTCCACCAGGACTGTATAGAAACCCATCAGATGCTTTATTAGTACACCTTGCTAGTCCTGGGTTGGACCCTCCTTTTTTTGCCTTCAAACTCTGTTAATTCATTCTTAATGAGGCACAAACTCAGAGAGGCACAAACTCAGAAAGGTGTTGGACATTTAGAATCATGTCATTCATCCATGACGTGAATCTCACATTCCACCAAATCCTAAAGGTGCTCTACTGAATTGAGATCTGATGACTGTGGAAGCCATTTCACTACAGTGACCTCACTGTCATGTCAAGAAATCAGCTTGAAATTATTATACTTTAACATGGGGCATGGCTTTTTACATGTGTTTACATGTACGATGCTCAGTTGTTTCTAAGGGGCCCAAACTGTTCCCCAATACCATTACCCAACCACTAGCCTGAACTGATGACATAAGGTCCATGTTTTCACATTGTTCATGCTAAATTGTGACTCTACTATCCAAATGTTCCAGCAGAAAGACTCATCAGACCAAGCAATCTTCTGTTGTTGAATTGTAGCTTTACATGGCTAACAGGAGTGGTATGGCTTTTGCTGCTGCAGTACATCTGCTTCAAAGTTTAACGCGTCGCCCATTCAGAGATGCCCTTCTGCATACCTTGTTTGTAACAACTGATTATTTGAGTTACTGTTAACTTCCTATCAGCTTGAAGCAGCCTTGGAATTTTTCTCTGATCTCTGGCATCAACAAAGCATTTTCACCCAGAGAACTGCAGCTCACTGAGTATTTTCTCTTTTTTAGACCATTCTCTGTAAACCCTAAAAATGATTGTGTAGAAAAATCCCAGTAGATCAGCAGTTTCTGAAATACTCATGTCAAGCTAAGAGTCACTTAAATCACTTTTCTTACCCATTTTGATGCTCAGTTTGAGGTTCAGAGTGTTGCCTTTACCATGTCTGCATGCCTAAATGAGGCCGGTAAGTGTACAGTCGGTGATCCTTGTGAAATTACAAGGCAAGTCTTTGCAAAATGAAAAAAGTGACACGTTTGATAGCAGCGTTCTTAGATGTGTTTCTACTTGGTTTTCAAGTGGTGATGTAAGAAGGAAGGCTGCCCTTCAGATTTTATAATTGTTATGGAAAAAAACTAGGAATGACAGAATTAAATGTATTAAACAGAAACTCAACCAGAGCGGAATTTGATAACGGGACATCAAGCTTGTTGTGGTTTACATTATACATTTAGCCCCTGTTCTTGATAAAAATGACAAACGCAGTGAATCGTATTGGGCTCCCGTGAGCTACTGCTGCAATATCAAGATCTAATAGCACTTACTGTTGTGCCTCCAGGCACACACACACACGACTGAGTACATGCACTATCATGAGCCCTCGCACATAGACAAACACTTGAGGCCAGCCTATTAAGAAGGGAAAATGCTTTCAAAGATAAGAAGCACTAAAAGAAAGGAGGAAAAAGGCTGGATTAGTGTGTGTTTATGACGTAAATGTCTGCATCCACACTGTGAGGGTGTCTTTGTTTGGTGCACAGTCACAATAAAATTCTTTGAAGACAAGAAAGGAAGCTTTTATTTTAGGGTTACTGTTACTTATTTTATGTCATCAAAGCTTCTTAAAGGTTACCATTATGTTTCAAGGTAATAAATGAGTGTTTGTGAAAATTAAAGTGTTTTGTTTTTTTGTTTGTTTTTTAATTTTAGGAAATTTATTTGACCTCGAAAACTTGAAACGCTTCTGTGAAAATAAAAGCTAATTCCTGATGTTAAAAACAGAACCTGGCAGCATTGAGACTTTGAGGTTTGTATGTTCTCTTGGAAAATATGAGAATTTACAGGCACTTGTTGCTGTCAGTGTCATGATTCTGTTTAAATAAAAGTCTTTATGCAGTGTCTTGAAAGGGCAAACCACGAGCTAAAAACTGCTCCGTTTTGTTGCCCGAGCACATCAACAGATTAGGTGATAGATTCGACCTTCTACCACCACCCGATCCACGCTGTGCTTTCCGCATTGTGGCTCATCTGTTGTATTAAGCAGAGTGAATTCATGTTGTTAGAGATGCCCATACTGTTGATATAAATGTGCAAAAAATGTGAGAGCCTGGCATCTCCACCTCCTCACCCTGGTAGGTGACAGATGTCTGTATTTCCCGGCTCTGCCTGAAATATTTTTCCTGCTGCTGAACTGAAAATGTTTCTGCTTTTATCAAGCAACAAGCTCTCCACCACACTGTCCATAATTAGAGAAACGGGACAGGTGGCAGTGCCTCTCAGAGAACAAATCAATATGGCTCTGCACCAAAGGCCATGAGTGGGAAAATGTGTTGGGGTTTTTTCCTGTCACGGTGCCCATGTGAAACGATGGTTTTACCAACAGTGTATATAACAAACATGACATGAGAGCATCATCCAAGAAGTACTGACTGGAAATGATGGAAAGCTAAATAATCTTTCGCACAATGCCCCTTTCAATGTCTCAAGAGCTTGAAGCCAGGAGGGTTCTTCACTTCTACAGATCACCCCAATTAATCACAGCAGATTGCTGCCACTGCCTGAGCCTGTTTCTGCGGGAGGTTTCTTCCTGTTAAAATGGAGTTCTTTCTTCCTACTGTCACCAAGTGTTTGCTCATAGATGGCATTCTGATTGTTGGGGTATTCTCTGTATTATTGTAGGGTCTTTAGCTTAAAATAGCATCTTGAGGTGACTGTTTCTGTAACTTGGAGCTGTATAAATAAAACTGAATTAAACTGAACTGAATTGCAATGAAATGAAATTTAAAAAGTGGTATTTAAACCATCTCCTCATATTTAAACCCAAGTGCATGTTGTCCCCTTTGGAGTGTGTTGCTGACCTATTTTTGATCATGAGGTAGCCCTTGCCCTACCCTATCATGTGACCTATTTAGGTCACCTGAAGCAAGGTGTGAGGTGGGGAGAGAAGGGATCTCAAGACTTCCTTGTAAGTGGCTGAGAGTTAAATACCAAGGACTCTCCACCTTTTGTTTTTAGAACTGAAGAAACATCTTCGATGAGAGGTAAAGGGCACAAATGTTATGAAGTCCAATTGCTTTCATTTATCATGCTCTTAACACTGGCATGACGGCAGAGAACCTATACAGACACGACGGCAGAGAACCTACAGACACGCCCTTTCAGTGTAAGCATACGTTTTAAACACGTTTTCATCTTTGTTCATGCATCAATATAGCAGAGTTTTAAGGACAGCTGAGCCAGTGAGCATGAAGTCACACTGAAATGCTCTGAACAATATTTTTTTCTCACAGAAGGCAAACTTTCTCTTCACCCAATTCAAATGTTAACAGCCTATTAAATGGCCATCAGTTGTGATTACTCTGACATGGAGAGTAGGCGTCCTTGTGGAATGATTTGCAGGCCAGCAGGTGTGTTATCATCCATTCTGGTCAATTATAAACAGAACGTATGATGTAGGTGACCTCCAGTGCTCAGGAGAAAGTGCGTGTAACACCTCCAGGAGACTCGTTACTACTCTAACCTCTAAAATTGAGTTTTCTCACATAGGTGAACTGCAGGACACAAATCAGGATTTTTTTTCCTAATCCGTTGGTCAAATCTGTGTGAAACTCATCAGATTTTTTCTTCTACCACCCATCCAGCCTCCTTATGCCAACTTCTCCTAAATGGATTTTCAGCAGCTCTGCACAAACACCATTAAATGAGGTGATAATGACCTTCTGAGCCTACTAGCTGGCGGAGGAGGCTGTCTACTGACAATATCTATGGGATTGACAACAACAACAGCGAGCTTTTCTGTTTTTCTCTTTATTTTATAATCTACAAATGCAGACCTGAACAATGGACCATGTTACCACCTGTATATTTAAAGTGGGTTCTCTCAGCTTCAGCAGCTGAGCTACACTGCTATGTTGCGAAAAAGTATGCTTAGGGAAGCTTGTTTTCTAACTTGTTTAACATTTTAAGATGTTTGTAGGGATGGCTGTAGCTCAGACGGTATAGAGCAGGTTGGTGGTTCGATGCCTGGCTGCTCCAGTCTGCATGCTGAATATCCTTGGGTAAGATACTAACCCCACGTTGCTCTCTGATGCATGAGTATGAATGTGTGTGAATGCTAGATAGAAAGCACTTCCACAGAAAAACAGTGAATGAAGTAAGGTGTATTGAGTTCTCAAGTAGAGTGAAAAAGCATTATATAAGAACCAGTCCATTTACCATTTCAACATGATGAATGATCTTTTCCTAAGCAAACCAAGTAGTTTTTTCCATGTATGTAACTGTCACGGTAGGGGGTCTGTGACCCAGTGTTTTGTGTGTGTTTTAGTTATATTCTTTGATTATTGTTATTCATGGGTTTTGGTTCTGCTTGTGTTGTACATTTAGTCCTAGGATTTTGGTTTCTGTTACTTTGCCTTGTCACTCTTGTCTCCATGTTCCCTCTGTTTTTCCAGTCAGTGTCTAGTCTGCATCTTTGTGATTGTCTCGTGTTTCCTGTTTTACTTTGAAAGTTTGTATCCTATGTCAGTGTATCTAGTTTTGCTTAGTCCCAGCTTAGATTGGTCCCAGCTGTGTTTCCCTCCTGTTTCCCTCATTACACCCTTGTATATTTAAACCTTGTGTCTTTGTTGTGTCTTTGGTTGTGCTGTGTGTTTTCTCTATGTTCCTCACCATCCTCGCACCTAGTTTCTAGTGTCCCAGTTTATAGTTTCCTAGTGTCTTTGTTCCTCGTCCTTAGTTTTTAATTTTCTCCTTTTGGATTTTGCTTCTAGTATGTTTTTGCTCCAGCGTAATAAAGCTGCATTTTCCTTTCGTGTCTATAAGTCCTGCATTTGGGTCCTACATCCACAGCCACACAGCATAACCTGACAGAAACCAAGCAATTTTGTTGTCTTAGTTAGCAAAACAGGAACTGATAGACCTCCTGAGTAAAAGTGTAAGGTTTGACTTGTACCACAGAGAGTAATATTTCTCATGTTGAGAACCTTGATTGTGAAACTAAAACATGTATTTAGTTGCTTAAGATAGGAGGGGGGGGGGGAGATCAAATATTTGGCTTGTACTTTTGCCAAAAAATATTCCTAGAGCATGTCAGCGTTCTCTTCAGTTTCTTTCTTCTTCCTTTTTTAAAAATATATTTTTGTTATTGTTTCATTGATGCAAAGCCACGTTCTTGTCAGTAAGACAAAATGCATGTGACAGTCCTCCATTTTAACGCGCTTTATTTCAGCCTGTTTGCTGCAGCAGTGTGCAGAGATCTCCTAAGTTGCCTTAGTCTAACTCGGTATGCGCTTTCATGTTTTTGCTGCTGTGATCTGCATTTTTCTTCTATTTTTACATCAGGACCATTAACATGGAGGCTCCCTTTTTCAGAACAGCGCATTATCCCCCTGTGACCCTCTTGTGTTGCTCTTCCCATGCTCGCCCTTCTTGTCTGTCGCTGTCATTGCCTTTCCTCTGTTTTTTCCACCCATGTCTTGTTTTCCCCTCTATTTGATCTCATTTCTGTCCATCCTCAATTTTACAGGGTGTAAACAGTGTATATGAGTCTTCAGCAGTTCACTCAATGTAACTGATATTTCACAATCACGTATTTTCAACTATCACGGGTCTGCAGTTAGATTGTTTTCACATAGGACACGGTGTAGGAGGTATAGCATGTCAAAGTGGCAGAAGGATAGTGTGTGTGTGTGTGTGTTTTCCTTGCATTAGTGTGTGCGGATGCAAGTGTGTGTGTGTGAGAGCTGAGATAGGCTGGCAGCAGCAGGCATCTGGTGACATCTGGTCCAGACAGATAAAGTAATAAACACACACTATCTCTCTATCAGCGAGGTGTAGCCTATCGCACCTTCTCTTTCTCTTTCGTTGTCACTCCGTTTTTTCTTTTATATCACTTTTGGCCTGTGTCAGAATCACTGATAGGACAGGAATCAGCAAATACTGGCAAAGCAGTGTTTAAAATCAGGATGGAAATGATAACAATAGGTAAAATAACCAAGTATGCATTCTAAACTAATGCTGTGCTGGCAAAGAATGAATCTTTTATCTATTTATTTTACTATTTTTAATAGTGGAAATTGTCATGAATGTAATAAAAAAAGGTGCAGTAATAATAATAATAATAATAATAATAATAATAATAATAATAATAATGGATTGCATTTATATAGCGCTTTTCTAGGCACCCAAAGCTCTTTACAATTCCACTATTCATTCACTCTCACATTCACACACTGGTGGAGGCAGCTACAGTTGTAGCCACAGCTGCCCTGGGACAGACTGACAGAAGCGAGGCTGCCATATCGCGCCATCGGCCCCTCTGGCCATCACCAGTAGGCGGTAGGGTAAAGGGTCTTGCCCAAGGACACAACGACCAGAACAGAGAGAGCAGGGGGTTCAATCCCCCTGCTCTTCCGGTTACAGATGAGCTTCCAATCCCCTGAGCCATAATCTGTTTACGCTTCCCTTTGACAAGATCTAAGAGACAAAAGGACAAAACCAACAAAATCTCAGCGGCATGTTTTGGGTCATTGCCATCCTGGAAGATCCATCTACGACCCATCTTCAGGGTTCTGGCTGAGGGAAGGAGCCCGATTTTCTCATCCAAGATTTTACAATAAATGGCCCCATTCATTGGCCCTTTAATTTGGTGAAGTCATCCTGTACCCTTAACATAAAAAACACCCCAAAGCATGATGTTTCCAGCTCCATGCTTCCCTCCCAGGATGGTGTTCTTTGTGGTCATTTGGTTTTGCATGATAGTGGACAGATGTACTGTATACACATGACAAGTTGGGATCATTAGTATCTGTAATCAGCTGATTGTAATCAGATTACAGAGATCAAGCACTTATTTCACTCAATGACACGCAGTTTATAACTTCCTGCAATGTGTTTCTTCTTAATTTTTGTTTGATATTATGTCTCTCCATTAAAATGAAACTACCATTAAAATTAGAGACTGTTCATTCCTTTGGAAGTGAGCAAACTTACTTCAAATAATTATTTCTCCTACTGCATCCTCATTTATCACAGGGTTCAGCAACCTTTTATATCAAAGGAGCTATATTTGAGCAATGTTTCCAACAAACAAATTTGCATGTAGCTGCAAAACATATTTGAGCCTTTTGATGAAGATGGCAAAGCCTAATAGGTATAAATTAGCCCATCAAAACTGTGCAAATAATTCTCCCCTTTCATCACAGTCTTTGATGCATTATTTAAGTATAGAACTAGAATTAAAATAATGTTTTTTAACAAAGAAACTGAACAATTAAGTTGTTCAGGTGGTGAAAAGTATTTATTAAAATGCTAAGGCTTACTTTAAAACCAACCAGCATTATGAATCTTATCTTTTCAAGTACAAATGAATCAAATTAAAAGCTTTGCTTTGCTTTGATAAAATAATAACATATAAAGAACATATAAAGAACATATAAAGAAACAGAACGACAGCCCAATAGCTTTAAAAGTGATATAAGTTAAAGATAAATAAATAAAAACAGGCCACTTTCAATTTAATTTTTCACTGAAGTCCTGAAGCAGAATACCAGTAATCCAGCAGTGTTGATTAAAAGCATAAAAATCTTCCCAAAATGGTAAAATACTGTATTTTTTGTGGTGACATTTGTTTATTTGGATTTCAAATCCATATCTAAGGAGACTCAGGACTAGTCACAGATGTCTATTCATCCATGCTAGCCCCTGACAGTGAAGCTTTAATAAAACCTAAGAGGATAAGACACCAGGCGGCAGACAAAGGCTATGTCACACATTTTTAAAACTGGAGAATGTAAAGACTTACTAATGCTACGACAAATAAAACTAAAAAATGTTTAAAAACAATTTCCATTATCATTTGGTTTTTATCGCGGTTACAGGGAATTACTGGAGATGAACTAAAGGGCTCTGGGGGCTCTTCCACTGATAACAACTCTTGAAGTCCAAACTGAAATCCTTTTGTTTGCCTCTTCTTCATTAAAATAACTTGTTTGGCAGGAAGACTAGTGCTATAACAATATATGCAGTTTTTTTCCCCCCGGTGGACGAGGTTTGATCACCACATGACAAGTTTTCAGTAATATCCAACCAAAGCTGTCTAACAAGAAGGTAGTACCACAAGCAAGTGCATTAGCATAAATACTACTTCACAACCGTACCCGCACAGTTTGGGTGATGTGTACTCAATTTTCTCCAACAGACAGGGTGCAAGGTGCTATCTAACACGTCTGTGTCTGCACTTCTTTTAAATTAGCGTTGTTATGCTTGCTTTTTGTCCTCCTCTTCTTCTTGATTTCCTTCTTTTTGTGTGTGTGGTTTCTTTTGAAGTTTAAACCCACTATTTCACTGAATCCAGATAGACTGATGGAAGGAAAGCTGGAACCTGATCAGTGGGTAAACACCACACAGTCCAATGAATTTTATTTTCCATACGATTGATTACCCTCTCTGAAACAGCAAGAAATCTTGAAAAACAAATGAAATCTTTCTGCCAACATGGGCAAGATATCCTTGCAATATTTCATTTACCAAACCATAAAATTAAATTCAACTCACAATTGTTCTTGCTTTTCAGTTTTGAGGAAAAAAGTCATGCAGACTTTTTCACAGCAAAATTGGCCTTTTCCCGTAGTTAAAGTCTGATGATTTTGTTTTTCTTCATTAAGGTTTAATCTTCAGATTATTTTTTGCTTAATCAAATGATGCCTCTTGTTTTGTTTGGAGGTTTAAAACCCCAAGATATCCCATTTCCAATCAGAGACAACAAAGAACACCAGAAAATATTCACATTTAATGAGCTGGAATCTGTTGGGGGGGGTTTCTTCTTTTTTTTCCCCACAGTTTCTGCAAATAATCGCTTGCTGATGAATTTGTAATTTATCTCTGGATTAACTATTTCACAGCTCCTCATTTCAGTCTTACTCTTACCTCCCATATCTGCTAAAATCACATATAAGATGTGTACACACGCGCAGGGGAGATTTGTTATTTACTCACCCCTGAACCACCTCGCTTTCAGTGGTCAGAGCCTCTGTGGGTACAGGCCCAACTGGCCCCGTCCAGAAGGCTTTTCTAAAGAGCAGATGATGTGTGACAGGGAGAATTAGGAAAGCCGACTTCTACAAAGGCCTCAGAAAAGACACAAGGAAAGGTTGAGAAGGAGCTGGGAGTGGTTAAGAAAAAGGAGGCTGACTATAAGCGAGAACCTGAGTGGAAATATTGGTGGATGGAGTGATGGATGACTAAGTAAGTAAATGATAAATAGAAGGAGGGCTGGGTGGATGAATGGGTGGATGCCTCGACACATGGCCCCAGGGAGTCAGCCATTATACATGCTACTGTCACTCAAGATTAGAGGCATAATTAAACTCCTGTCCCACTGCGTGTGGCTGGAACGAGTGTGTGTTTGCATTTGTTTGTGCATGCTTGGTGTGTACCTGGATGTGTGTGTTGTTTTGGGTGCGTGTGGGAGGGGCAGACTGTGACAGAGATTGATGGTGAGGGGAAAGCGGGCCATTATGTTGTCTAGCAAAAGGAGTGATAGCCTCTCCACCTCTGTGTCTGCTTAAACTGCTGGCCATTTTATAGGCGTGGCACAAGCGACCCCACAACACACACACGCACACACACACATGCACACACAGATTCTATAAGTCTTTAATTAGGAACAAACTGCTTATTTCGAGGAGCTTCTTGAAGCTTCATTTGGCTGCAGTTGGTAGCTGGAAAGCTTCTGCTGGATTGCACAGGCACTGTGAAAACAACACAGAGCCGCTGAGCAGAAACTAAGTGTCATTTATAAATTAGACAATAACCCTCCAAAGTGTTCACCCAAGGCTCTTTCCAACAATTTATAGATATTTGCGAGTTATTTTAATAAGCTACACCATTTCCCCCTCCTCTTTAAAATGTTTAGACTTAATAGCAGGTTATCAGAAAACCATTCAGACTTCAATTAAGTGAATGAAAAATGAGGATAAAATGATTATCTTGACAGCTCAGAGAGGACAGCCGACTGAGAGAGAGAGAGATTCACGATGATGGTTAAAGGCCATGCTCATGAGCAGCTGCACACCGACCAGGGCTACGTCTCTCTCTACATGTTTGTGTTTCAGGGAGTGAAAGAACCGCGCCGCTCCCCTGCCGAGCAGAACATCAGCCTCATCAAGTCCGCCGGGCTCAGATACAGCACGGCGGCAGGATGGCTTAGGCTGCCTTCAAAATAAAAGTCCAATAAATAAAACCAATGTTTAAAAAAACGGGAACACATAATGCACTGAAATTTGTTGTACTAAGCAAAATTTGCTTGAATGATTTCAACTTTTAAAATATAAAAATATTTTATTATTATAAAATAATAATAATTATTATTATAATGCGTACTGTATGCGGAAGAGACCTTCCGCATACAGTACGCATTGTGTGCTTAAAAACATGCCACTGTAAACACTATACTGGTTTTAAATTTTGGACTGACTGAAGCTGATTAAAAGTAGTTAATGTCTACACTATCACAGGTACTGTATTATAATGTATCATCCCTGTTATCGTAGGGCAGGGAAGTCAAAGTCATTTTAAAAAAGAAGGTCACACGCAGCCCCCTTTGATCTTAAGCATGCAAGACGAGTGAAACTCCACTTTCTGTCAGCGTAAAGGCGTTTAACTGCACATTTAATAAGATACCTTAATATAGGGTACAGAAGTGCAGCTTCAACAGCATATCTCAGTTTTTCTACATGATGAATGTGTAAAATTGCTGAAAAAAGTTCTTGCAGGTCACTGCACAAACTGTCCCATTTTTTTTTTTAATTTACCTACAAATACTTAGCAGTATATTCACTAGAATGGGGGGGGGGGGTTAATAATTAATACATTGCATTTTTAGGGACTTTATTTATTTATTTTGTTTGTTTATTTTTTTTGTTTTCTTTTTCCCACAGCTGTTGAACTGTTGTGAAAGAAGAAAATCAAATCTCACTTGGATCTGTCTTTATAAGATCAAATGGTCCGATACCTATGCCCAATGCATGCTGGTGTTTATTTTTTATATCCTTATAAGGAGGAAAGGAAGATCAGTCCTTACAACATTTTATATGTGATATAAAAGGACAGTTGAATAGTGCAACATCCATGATGCACATCAGTATGATGTACAATAAATATGCAAATAAAAGCAAAGTGAAGCCACTGCATAATACAGCATATTTACAATACAAGATGGGGAAATTTGTTTTTATACTAAATTAGCCAGATGTTATTCACTCTTTGAAATTACTTGCAGTATCATTATTTACTCTTTCTTGGAAATACTTGATACGTTACCTACTTATTTTAGTGTATATACTGGTAAGTATTTGCAGGTAAATATAATTACATCAGAAAATACATAAAATTTCCAGTTAATTCTTGGGGAATTACACCCTTAGTCGCGAGAATATTATAAAGTGCTATTAGCCCTGATAGCAGCGTGGTACTCTACCTGCTTTATAGTAAAAACACTTTCATGTCTAGTGTAACTGTGATGCACTTTGTAAACTGCTGAGTATGCAGGTTAAAGGTTGGGAATAGGTAATGTGAAGGACAGACAGTAAACAGTTTAAACTGAACCCTGCACCCTTACATCACTTAGCACACACTAAGATACTGTTTGCTTTGCGCTGTTTGCTACACTTAAACTGTTACCAGTGTAGTCTGATATTTGCTCTGCTGTTTGCATTTAAATTGTGCTTTTTTTGATCATTTGGCCAGTTATTAGAAAGATGATTTAAAGTAACTTAAATTAACTGACCATCTTAAGTATTGTAAGTAAGTATTTGTCTCCGACCAGGCCCATCCCTTTATGACCACAGTGCACCCATCTCTTGATGGCTGCTTCCAACAGGACAAATCATCATGCCACTAAGCTCAAATCATCTCAAACTGCAGCTTCAAATCATGGATGTGCAGCAGGTCTGTGATGCTATTATGTCAATCCAGACCCAATCTGAGGAATGTTTTCAGCACCTTTTTGAATCTGTGGAGAATTAAGGCAGTACTAAAAGCAAGAGAGAGGCCAACCTGGTAATAACTACGTGTACTTAATTAATGGCAAGTGAAAGTTTTGCCAATTATGTCCACTTTTATTTTGAAAATCCCCAACCGGAACAGCACCACTGTACCGAGGTATTTGACTTGACAGATGGCAGGCGGGAGACGCTCCTCTCTCGGCTGTCTCTCTCGGTCCGTTGGTCCATCCCGGTTCTCATTGTCTTCCCTGTTCACTCCTTGAAGACAACCCCGAGACGACCAACTAAACTTAGCCGTTTTTTTCCCGCTCACACCACACACTATGCTTTACGTTTGGAGACTTACCTCGACCTGAAAATTTACCCCTTCCCTCTGTGTATGAAATTTGGACATGCTCTTCTGTTTTCTTGGTTTTGTTTTTGTTTTTTTTAAAAAAAACATTGTATAAACGCGTTGGCAGTAACGGAGACAGCACCGACTGAAACAACCATCGGCTGACGGGCTTGACAAGACAGCAGTTGTGCCATGGATCTGATGGGGAGATGAACCGAAGGAGGAGGAGGACTCATTAGCCAAAAAGCGCCCCCCGAAATCAGCTTCCAGCGGCTGTTGACACCTCACAACATTTTTATCAATGACCGTTTTCTCACTGGATAAAACACCACAGCTATCGGAAGATATAAGACAGGTTTGGGACCTAAGTGTTGGAGATTTGAAATAAATATATAAATAAATAAAACGCGGTTTTTGGTGAAGGATGTTGCCGCTACATGTCCGTTACTTCCCCTGAGAGGAGAGGAGCTCGCCTGTGTGAAAAGAGGCAGGGACCACTTTCGCTTGTTTTCTCCACCCTACAACAAATTAGGCTGTTTCACTCACACGAATGCAAGTGGCTCTTAATCGGATTACTAAACGAGGGATTTAATCTGGAGGGGAATACATCCATCTAATCTCACCGTCTCTCTTCCCCCCCCAGCCCTTCAGTGTCTTTAAGTGGCTGCTGCTGGTGTGCTGGACTGTGTCACTTCCAGTGTGCTCAGCGTTGTGATGATGATGGTGATGATGATGCGACTAATCGAGGTGATCGCAGGTGATGTCTGGACAAGTGCAAACTGTGTAGAAATCACTGGAAAGTCGCTGTAACCTCTGCTGGATGAATGAATGAAGGAGCTGGATCTGACTTCGTTTGTGTCACATGTATTGAAATGCAGCTGATTTAGCAGGCTACTAAAGTGCCCTCAGTTGCTGAGGCTTGGAGAGGGTTTATCTACATATCCAGCTCTGTGGACTTGAATCATTCCCCTCCCCAAAGGACGTACTGTTACGGGCTTAAGTAGTTGCCTTTCATTCCCTTCAGCTCCAGAGAGTACAAGGGGGGAGCTGGTACCCTGTCCTCTGAGCCCGAGAAGGGAGTGCTTCTACCTGGGCTGGAGGCCAGCCAGACGGCCCTTTGGGAGCTTTTGGATTTTGAAGGAGAGATCTTGGGGAGTTTCTGCTCCACGTGGACCTCCAGAGAGAGCCAGGAGGACATCATGGGGTGTTGCAGTGGCAGGTGCACCTTGGCCTTCATCTGTGGCATGCAGCTGGTGAGTGTTTACGTTACTATTGATCCTGTAAGGGGAGGAAAGTCTGGGTTAAATCTTTGAAAAGCTCCACAAACAGACAGGTTCTGATGGGAAAGAAGAAAAAAAGGCATCTTTATCTGGAGGTGGAGCAGGAGGAGAGGTGGGTGGCTGGAGAGAGGGAGAGATGGATTACTCAAAGGTCACATTTCAGAAGTTAATAAAAGGTCATGATACAAGGAATGATGTTGAATGACGAATATGAGGACTGAATAGATGAATACTGTTGCCTGGAGCTCTGAGGCTGTACTAAGAGTCCATATAGAGGGATTGATGGAGGTGGAGGGTGATAGATGGAGGCACTGTAGAGAAACGAGGTATGGGTGGATGGCAGATGGATAGATATATGAAGCAGGTACATGTAAAGCAAAGAAGGTAAAGACCCATTATAAGGTTGCAGCATCAGACGCTGCCATTCTGTGTCTGTCTGTCTCCCGGTGTATCTCTCTTTTACACCATCTGTGTCAGTGGAAACTGGTGCCAGGCAAGACAACTGGGAGGAGGGATGGTCTGTAGGTGTGTATGTGTGCATGCATGTGAGGAAGTGTGAGGAGCAGCACAAACAGTTTTATTAGTTCTGTCTTGTAGCTTCTGCATAATATGAGGAAAAATTTTCCCAGGAGCAGAACGATGTAATGAAGCAGCAAGAGCTGCCAAATGGTTTAATGTGGGTGACCTGCTGGTAGATCATGACATTTCTTATTAAACAGGCAAAGTGGATAACATTTTTTTTAGGTAGCATGTGAATAAACATTGTTGGAATTCAGTTAACGTTTTTTTGTTTTGTTTTTTTTAAATTAAATTTGATTAGATTTTCAGGCTTTTTTAGCCTTGTTTTGGTTAGTTTGTGACAAGCTTGTTGCCACCTTGGTTTCTGTATACCACTATATAAAGTCACTACACATAAATCTCCTGTAAACTACCTGTGGAAACCCAGCTTTTGCATTTTATTTTGTCTTTTATCATTTCGTAGTTTTATATCTGTGTGTGTGTGTACAAGAATACAGTCTATTTGCCCAACCTTAGTTAGGAGGATACTATAGGAAATATAAATATAGGCTGTTGTTTCTTCGGTAAGGCCGTTCCACTGTTTGCATCGCATCTCTTTCAATAAAGTTGAGCGATATGTAAACATTTTTCCACTTGGTGTTATTGCAACTTGTACCTACGGCATCTGTGTTACTCTTGGCAGCTTAAAGGTATTTATTGTGAATTTCCAAGCGAAACAGTTAAATCCTACTTCTGGTTCCTCCGTTTATTCACAAAGGGTCACCACAACAGGTAGCTGTGCAGCTTTGATTTGGCAGATTTTTACATTGGATGCCCTTCCAGACCACCGAGGGCTGGTGTCAGGAAGGGCATTAAGAACGTGAACAAACTTTATGTTGTAAGTGACTGAGTGCTGTGTTGTGGTGAAGAGATAATCAGGAATTTCTAGTAGGACCTGGCTGTACGTTCCAATACCAATTTGTACTAGGGTTGACTCGATAATAGAATTTCAATATCAATACCGATGCCCAAGACAATATTCGAATCGATACTTGATGCCACTTTTGAAACCAAAGGCAATGTTTTGACCCAGTAGTGCAACTGCAGAAGTACCAGTGAAGACTCAATTAAAAATCTTAAAAAAGTTAACTTGTTAATTTTCAACTAATTTCCCCAATTATAAATTTGATTTAACAAAATAAGTATTTAGGATTAATTTTAGAGATTTTACTTATTTTATAAATTATTTAGACAATTTCACTACAGACCATGAAGTTAAAATGTATTTTATATATGTATTACTCATAATAAACGAAGGGTACAACCAACAGCATAATACCTACCATATGTAAGTAACTTAATTGTTGTAAAAGAAGAGCATTAAAGAAAATTTAAAGATAAACTTTGGATGAAGTGTGGTATTCGTTCTGCTGCAAGAAATATTCATCTTTTATTTGGCTACAGTCCACAAGCTGCTGCATTAATGGTTTCAGATGCATAATGTGGCCATTGGGTAATTGCTAACAGTTAAACAGGTAGCACCAATATGTGTACTGGCTAGGTTAACATTCACAATACTTGTTTAATAATTCAGTGCTGTAAAACGGGAGCTTTACTGACCTCTGAAATTCCTCCTAAAATGTTGTTCACTCTTATGAACGTTAACTACTTGAAGGGGCTGCATGGGTGACTGTGCGTGAAGATCGGCTGGAGGAGGCAAAGACGGCACTGTTTGTATAGAAACAGTTCCAAAAAGGACAGCAGGACACATCTAAAACATTTAAACACTTGCTTGTTAAAATGCTGCTGCTTGGTGGTGAAAGTTCCGTTTTGGAGATTGTAATTAAAAAATGTTCCTTTAAGAATAAGACAAAAAGAAACGCTGTTTCTAATGGCTCCCTTTTAAGTCCTCAAACAGACTTTTTAAACTGAGAGCATGACTTTAATTGATCCCCAGTTGTGGGAAAGTAGATGCCTTTACTTTTCTTTCTAATACTGTTATATTTAAGCTGCTCATTCTAGCTACATTTTAAACTAAAGGATTATTATTGCTACTGTACATAGTAGCTATAAGACTAACAGCCACAGCAGAGCAATAATTCCAGGCAAAGATTCTCCAGACGCTAACCCGGGGAAATAAAGGAAATCATTCCCTTTAGGCAAAGCGGTACCACTCATCACAGAATAAATCCTGCATTTTCTAAAGATTTATGAAATGTTGCTGTTAGAGGATCTCGCTGTGGAGCTTTTGTCTGCCGCGTGTATGGTAGCCAAAGACAGGCTATGATATAGAATGGGACAGTGAACACGCATGTGAACAGAAATGCATAAACATGAGGTGAAACGCTTTGGCTGTTGCAGCCTTTGCAGTCATGTACAGTGAGTGTGTGCAAAAGTAAAAAGCTATTGTGATGATGAATAGGAAGCTGTTAGCGGCAGCGCGAAGCACTCTGTTTTCAATACAAAAGGAAAATATAGAGAAAAAAAACTATCCAATTTACCATAAAGATATTATGTGCATGACCCTCTTTGAGCGAGCGTGTGCTTGTAGGCCTATTGTGCTGTGAAATAGGACGTTGCTCTGCTCGTTTCCATTCAAATAAAGACAGTTCTGTAAGTGAACACGCCCGCAGCAGAATGCCGACGAGTTTACCAAATGCGGTGCACACACTGTACGCGAAGAAACACACCACTGTGCTGTAAATGGGGATGCTGTGTATTTCCCTGTGTGAAATAAAGGCCACGAGTGACTCTGTGTGTGTGTGTGTGTGTGTGAGAGAGAGAGAGAGAGAGAGTGCTTGTGAATGAGATGCTGTCACAGAGATAGTCATTGTATCTAATGCGGTGGAACTAATGCTATGCCATAGTCAACAACATGTTTTGCTCTGTTAACCGTTGTAATAGCTAAGCCAGCTGATGAGCTGGAGGTCTAACACTACTGTATGTTTCAGCTTGGCCATGCACGGTTAGCATCTGCAGCTATTGGAGCAGAGGGCTCGTGAAGCATCACAAAAAGTGCTCATTTCCACTCTTCAAAGACATACATGTGAAGATATTTCATTCCTGCGGTTCCCTCACCAGAAGGCACGCTGCTCTCAGTCCTCTCTGCTGTGAGTTAACCACATTGACCACAGATTAAAGACAGCCTCTTACCCTGCCTCAGACGCCCCCCTGTTAGAAGTAATTGTTTTTGCTAAGTGAGCCTCCGCCTAATTGGGGAGCTTGTAGAGTAGGAAGCAGCACTGGTCCAACCCAGTATCACGGCAAAACATGTAATAGACACAGCGCTCCACCATGTCTTTTTCACGCTTTGCCTCTCCAAAGTGTAAAAAAAAAAAAAACAGTGGACCGGCATGTCTGTTGCAAGTTTTGGTGCAATATCGGGTTGACTGGTCAGTGTGTCTTATATAGGGGAACTGATGTCTTATGTAACTCCTAGCAGCAGTTTTTCCCCCTGCTTCATTAGCTAGGTTAATTGCTAAAAGCTGATGTCGCCACACCTGAGCAGAGATCAATGATCCAGGTTGGAGATATGTCTACTTCACAGCTGACGTCAAAGCGTGCAGAGTTTAATTGATTCTATCAGCCAAATGTATATATTTGCCTGATTGTTTTCATTGGTCTTGCTTTTATTAGTAATGTGTAATTTAATGTCAGCAGTCAGTTCAAAGAAAAAAGTGTGCTGCTTTTCTGATAGCGCTCGGTGCCAGTCTAAATCGTTTTCTTTCTTTTCCTCACAGCCACACTTAGTAAGTAAAGCTAAAGGGACTATTGACTTTGGGGGATTGAATAAATGGTTATATTCTCAGTGAATCAAGTAACCTCTAAAGAAAAAAAACGTAAAATGTAATTACGTCCAAGGTGATGGCGTCATATCCCTTGATTTGGCTGCTCCCCCTCCAAAAAACAAACAAAGACAAAAACAAAAAACAAAACAAAAAAACAGCAAAAGCTACAATTTTCTTTTACAATTACAAAAGAGACAAAACAAGCAAAACAAACGCTTACTTGACAAAGAGACCAGCACAATTAAAAGTAATATACACTCATTGGACCCTTTACTTTTTACTTTGTACATTTAAGTACAGTGAACTTGCTATCTTCAGGAAATTATTTTATTAGTTGAGCTTTGTGACATGTTGATGTTATCCTGCTGGAAGCAGCTATCAGATGGTACCCTGGTCACAAAGGGACGGCCATGGTTCCTTCATGACCGCTCAGGTAGGCTGTGGCATTTAAAAGATGATCAACAGGTACCAAGAATATGTCCCCCATACCGTTACACCACCATCACCAAGAAGAAACAAAGATTCATCAAACCAGGCGGCATTTTTCCAGTCTTTTAATGTCCAATTCAAATATGGTGTAGCCTCGATTTCCTGTTCTTCGCTGTCAGGAGTGGCCGCAGGTGTGGTCTTCTGCTTCTGTGGCCAGCTATTTCAAGATTCAATGTATTGTGCACATTTAGAGATGCTCTTCAGCATACCTTGGTTGTAACAAGTAGTTATTTGAATTACTGTACCCTTACTGTCAGAGCGAAACAGTCTGGCCATTCTCTTCTGAAGGCAAGTCATTTTTTTCCTCCCAGTCAACTGACACTCGTTGGATATTTCCTCTTTTTTGGACAATTTTCTGTAAACCCTAGAGACGGTTATATGAGAAAATCCCAGCAGAGCGGTGGTTTCTGAAACAGAGTAGCCCGTCTGGCACCAACAAGTCACTTCAATCACCTTTCTTCCCTATTCGAGTTGAACTTCAGCAGGTCCTCTTCAACATGTCCACATGCCTAAATGCCTAGAGTTGGTGCCAAATGACTGGCTAATTGTATATTTGCATTAACAAGTAGCTGAACATGTGTATCTAATAATGTGGCTGTTGAGTGCAGATTTATTCTAAAGACAAAAGTGGTTTTGTCGTCTCTAGTGACTAAAAAAATGAGCAAATGAGAGACTTTCTCAAAATAAAGTCTTGTTGACTATAAAAGTGGCGTCCTAATGAGCCTGTAGCAACAGCGTTGTCATGTTGTATTACATGCATAAAGTTTCATGGTGCTGTGAGCAAGCTGTGTTATAAGAGGAAGATCATACAGCTGAATTGAACAAAACAGCCATCGAGTACACACACACAAACATAAACACACAGATACATGCCATGCCACTGGTGACTCACTGCCTGTGGCGATGGTTCAGGTCTATGTTGCTATAACAGCCCACAGCAACCATCAGCTGCTGCCACAGAAGTGATGACTAAATTATCTAAGGGCGTGACGGGTAACAGGACTGCAACCGTGGCCTCCCACCATTGGCTGGTTCAGTCGAGCTTTTGAAGTCGGCCGGTGGGTGTTAATGTTGATGGAACGGTAATTATGTTGTTGATGTGTACGTTAATTGAATTGAGGTAATGGAGTAAAATGATGGGCTTGTAATTCAGTGTAGTGCACAATTATAGTGAGATAATAACTGGTAATCCAGAGAAATGTAATTGATCTCTCAGACTGTCACAACAGGAGAACATTAACCTAAAAGAAATTTTCCCAGAAACTGAGGTAAGTGCTTTTTCTTAAAAAAAATTCTCTTTTACACGACTGGAATTGCAGATACTAAGGCACATACCAAGAATATTTGACTTTGATCTCCTGGCAAACTAAAGTTATTTTCATGTCTCCTTTATGAGGCTGTGGGACAGTAAGCGTTCAGCGCTTTCAAAGCTGAGCTGTGCGTCCCAGCACCTTAGAATTAAACAGCAACAAAGAGCAAGACATCAGACATAAAATATTTAATTGGAATTAAAATGTTGATTGTTGAATGTTGATGTCGCTCTGTGTGCTACAGCACCAGATTAGGGTTTGCTGCAGCATTCATTTCTTGTCTTTTTTACAGTAGTTATTGTAGTACTGGTATATTTTTTATCATCTTTTTCATTTTTAATCACCATTTGATTTTGATAACATCTCTGGAGTGGGTGGCGCTCATAGGGATCATTTTCTGTGGAAGAAAAGTCATATGATGCATGAAATACCCATTTTAGCTTGCTGCCAACAACACCCATTTCATTTGAAGTTTTTTTTTTGAAACATTTGACCAGACACACATGTATTTTTGTGTAATTTTGCAACTACAGTTTTATATGGAATGAGGTTATGCAGAGAATGACTGTAGGCTATCAGAGGCAGTGTTTATCTTACTGTGACAGTACGATCATGTGACATTTCCACCACTGAGGGACATACTGAATAATTTACCTTTTAGAAGCTGCAAAATGGATGCAGAAATGGTATCTCAGCATGTGCACCACATGTTTGAAAAAAAAAAAAGACTTTGTAACCATCAAAACTCAGAAACTAGTACTTAACCAAGATGTTTTGGGAGTTTAATAGAACTCATTTTATCTTGAAGCTGGCTTAATAACTTCAGCAGAACTGGTTTGTAGATTGATATAAGCAGTCAATTTCACTTCAGCATTGCAATTTGGCAAAAATGTTCTCCCACTCAGTTTGATTGTATCGTATATCCCATTTTTTTTTATTAGTGATCTTTAGTTGCAACTATTTTGTAGTGTGCACCATCTCCCGCTGTTGGTTTTTTCAGCATTTTAAAGAAAATCCACTTTTAGAATGGGTTGAGTTTTCAAAGTGAACAGAGCTCTGCTCTTTGGCAACAAACAATCTTCAGACCTCCTTCCTCATCGCAGCAACTCAGCGAGATAAAAAGGCTTTCCTATCCTTTATGTACAACACTGCTTTCAACAAAGGCCACACACAATCTCAGCTCTGAGTCTATAGATTTTCTGTCGCTCTTTCTTTTTCACACTCTCTAATTTGTCAGTCTCCCTTGCCCCGGGTCTCCATCTTTTTATATATGCCCACCCTCTGTGTGTATGTCTTTCTGGCCATTTTCATTTCTTTATCTCCACCTCCTCTCGCTGTCTGGCTCTGCTTGCAAGAATGCGGCCATCACACCTTGGCCAGGTACTTGACTGACAGCTCATTCACTGTATTTCAATAGTCTGAACACAAAGTAAGTCTTCACTCACTGATCTGATGAGGTAGTTTCAGTGTGCCAAATCAGTCCCACACTGAATCTCAGTCCTTGTAGATCAATCCAAGCTGCATCTGTATTGCTCATACATTCATGAATGATAGTGTCACATTCTGTGATTTTCTGTTCTGTGATTTTCTGTGAAGGTATGCTGTGTGCAAAAGGTTACGTTTTAGGCTTAAAACTTTACTTTTTGATAACACTGACAGTTAGGTCTGAATCAGGTGACCCTGAACCTTACCTTAGTTATGCTGCAATAGGCCTAGGCTGATGGTGGCTTGATGCACTAAGGGTTTCATCTCCACTCACTCCTTACACAGCATCATGACACAGGGTGTACCTCCTTTCACATCACTCTACATTTAATAATTATTCATTATTATTTCTGGCTTGGCTCTCTTTCACAGTGTGTCTTTTGTCCTGTCTTCCTCCCCTCATTCCCCGAGTGGCAACAGCAGATGGCTGTCACCCCCCTGGAGGTTTCTTCCTATTATGAGGGAGTTTTTCCTTCCCGCTCTTGCCAAGTCCTTGCTCATAGGGGATTGTGTGATTGTTGGGGTTTTCTCGCTATTATTGCAGGGTCTTTACCTTTTAATATGAGGTGCCTTGAGGAGACTGTTGTTGTTATTTGGCACAATATAATGAAAAATAAAACTGAATTGAACTGAATTAACAAAGAGTGACATATTTCTAAACTCTTTTGATATAGGGTATCGAGTATGTCAATAGGTTTTTTGCTCTTTCTAATCTACTGAGTGGTCAGTTCCATGTTGTGTATGCAAAGTCTGATTGAGTGCATTGTTTGAAGTCACACACTTGAACTAGCAGATTATTACCAGATACATAATAACTAGGGGTGCAACAATACTCGTATCGATATTGAACCGTTCGATACAGTGCTTTCGGTTCGGTACGCATATGTATCGAACAATACAAATTTTTTTATTTATTTTATCAACTTTTCCTCTGACGATGCTGTCTGTGTTTTGCGCTCAGTGGATCTGCGTTGGACTACTCCACCTAGGCTGCACTGTCAGTGCAGATCCACTGAGCGCAGCGCAAGCTAGCAAGACAGAAGCTAAGCTCGTTGCAACATGGCAAATTGAACCTCCCCCACCCTCATTCAGATGTGGCCTTTGGAACTATCTTGGTTTTCATGTGAAGAATGACCCTGATGGTAAGCGCGTCATGGACAAAAGTAAAACAGTATGTCGGATTTGCCACGCAATGCTCAATTGGTGGGAACTACTGCGTTAGCGCAGTTTGCTTGTTAACGTGTTGACGCCGTCCAGCCCCACGCACGGGGCGATCCGCGGTAACTCGTTAATGGAGATTTGCCGCGTTATGGCGTTAATCTCATTTTAATGAGATTAACGCTGACAGCACTAGTGGGAACAGAACGAATATGACTGCACATTTACGCCGACATCATCCTAGTGCGAAGACAAGTGGAAGCAGACAAATCAACAAGCACGCATGCTACAAACTTTAACCGAGTCATTTAGACAGCCGTTAGCACATGATTCTCCTTATGGGGACCTGATATGTTTAATATGCTGCTGAGAATATAGCCCAGAAGAAGCGTATAGTGTAGCTTTTATTTTGGAAAGAGCCCTTTCTCTGTAATAAACTCTCTTTTCCAAAGATGAGTGATTTCTCGATCAGATATATATATTTTTTACATTTAATTATTTTGTTGTTTCAGCAACATTAAATTTAAAAACTGTACTTTTGAGGTAAAATATATATTTATAATTTTAATAAATGACAAATTAAAAAAACATGAACATTTTTTTTGTATTGAAAAAATATCGAACCGTGACACCAAGTATCGAACCGAACCGAACCGTGAATTTTGTGTATCGTTGCACCCCTAATGATAACCTATATAAGCTATCCCAGTCCAGTTAATGTGCAGACAGTATAATGAAGGTACAGACAGGAAAACAATAGATCAGTCAACCAGCACTAAGAAATAGTGCGTATATTGTGAGTATTTTTTGCAACCGTGCAGAAGTAATTTTTCTGCTGTGAGACTTACATCTGCAGTAACTGAACTCTCCCAGCATAATTACACTGCTACTGACAGTCAACCTCACTAACAGATTTCAGGGCACTCTGCACTGTGGTGTGATACAAATTATCTTAGGTCAGACAATGGATCAGCTCTGTTCAAGCAGATATTTTTAATTACTCAGTTAGAACCTCCGCCTCCTATACAGCCAAACCCTAACACCCAGCATATCTACCTCTCCCTTTCTTTGTTTCCAGCATTGATCTTCACATTTGTGCTTACTTGCATCCACCAAATGCCTAATTGTTTTAAAGGCTCATCCTTTAGACACCAAATGACCGCTTAAGCTATGTTAAATAACTTTAAGGCGGAAGCAAGGTGGCCTGTTGTAACACTGCAGTAGTTCCAGCAGAATTCCAGCAGGCTCACCACCGCCTTCTTCAATACAGTAATAAATAATACTTTTTGTACTAGTGTAGTACTTCTATAGTATATATGTACTATAGTATATCTGTTTTTTTGCTTCATTCTTTACTGACCCATTCAACTGTCTCTCCACTCAGTTGTAGTCTGATGTTGATGAGCTCCACATTCTTGAGCTGTAGCTAACAACAGGTAGCAACAGAGTCCCTTCACAACAGGAAGGTTTTGGGTTCAAATTCACTGCCTGACTCTGGCCTTTTTGAGTTTTCTCCATGTTCCTGGGTGGGTTTTTGTCGAGTTCTCAGGTACTCAGTACTCACAAAGGAATGCATTCTAAATTATCCATAGGTGTGAGCGTGAGTGAATGGTTGTCTGTCTCTTTGTGTTAGCCCTGTGAAATATCCAGGGTATCATGGTACCTGGTCTGTGACCCAGGGTTTTGCGTTTTGGGAATGTTTAAGTTTTTTCTAGTTTGTTATCTTTATTTTAGTTATTATTTTGTATTTGTTGTTATTCAGTATTTCATTATTAAGTGTTCCCTGTCCTCTTGTTTCTGGATTCCTGTTAGTTATTTGTCTGTTCCCCCAGTCTTGTTTCTGTGTCTGTTTGCTTCCTCTGTTTTCTCTCGGTCCCCTGCTCTTGCTCTGTGTCCCTTGTCTCTCACCTTCGTATTGTGTCTTCTAGTCTTGTGTCTGTCTCCTCCCTCCATTCCCCTTATTTTGTCGGTCTGAATCTTATTAGTAGATGCAGATTAGGCACCCTGTGACTAACTTAGTTATTGTATTTGGTAATTCAGCAATAAAGCCACATTTATGTCCAGTTTTGCCTTTGTACGCTGCATCTTTGGGTCCATTCCTAACTGCCTTACACAGGGTGTACCCTGCCTCTTCTCCTATGACAGCTGGGCTAGGCCCCAGCCCCCCTGCGATTCTAAATTGGATAAGCAGTTGAGAAAATGGATGGATGCAGCACCATACTTACATTTTACTGAAGTTGTCAAAATGAATGTGAAATTTTAACTTCTGGAATTTTAGTGCTGTGAAAATTAGAAAGAAAGTAATTTTACTCAAGTGGTGAGCACCTGGACTATAATTTTCTATTTGGTTGTTAATGTGGGACGAATTTTTGTGGAGCCATTCATTAGCCAAAGAAGTCTATTAAATAGCTGTCACCAAACAGAACATCATTTTGCAAAATTTGTTTAGTTCATTAAGGTTTGGACTAAGACCAAATGGAAAATGTGTGGGTGCTCTGTGGTGGTCTACCAGTCATCTCTTTGCTTATGTTGATTTAAGGGAAGAAGTCTCGTGGACAACATAAAAGAGCCTTTTAATGCTATTTACATGTTTCTTTTTGATAAATATTTTCTGAAAGGTTGAAACATGTCGCCCTGCTTTCTGTCTAGATTCTAAGCTAAAGCTACTACATCTACTAGTTTACTGAATAGCAAATATTTTAAACATTATTAAAACTTAGTTCACGAGATGCAGACTCACTCAGCATGTATAGCAAGAAGAAAGTGTAGATTATACTCTGTATGTTACAGTTGCAGACACAGACAGCTGCAGGCACCACAGAGGCGTAGTCCTTCCTGTTATACTTCTTTGAAGTCCACTTGAAGTCTTCTCAAAGAGCGACTGTGTAGTTGGTGCATTGTACTTTAGTGCCCGTCTCCCCAGACAACTCTACGCAGTCATACAAACAGAGCAGCATGAATCACTCGGACACAAGTGGACCCTCGCAGCTTCAGAGAAACTATAACACCTCTGAAAGTATCTGTAGTCATACTCAAATCTTCTGGAAGGATGTACTACTTAGCCACACCTGTGTTTTGAGCTAAATGCTAACACTAATATCAGCACAAAAACAATGCGTAGATACTGTTTTAAACAGGCCTTAGCATGTTAAGCATCTTACTTTAGAAGGCTTTGCTGGATTTCTAAATTAAAGTCTAAGACTGTATTAATTGCCAGATTTAGATGAGAGTCTAATGCTAGTAGACCTGTGGGAGCAAGGTGCAGCCACAGACTGCGAATACATCACACAGGCACAAATTCCTGCCAGTTATTGTTAAATAACATTCAGGTGATGAGTCCTGATGATGCTGAAATTTAATGTCGTCGTCAGGTCCGATGTTCAATAGCCACTTGATGTAAAGTGTTTCTAAAAGAAATCGAAAGAAACACTTTCTCAGTCATAGAGCTGGACAAAAACATATAAACAGAATTATTGCAAAATAACTTTGTCCAATAAAGAAGCAGAGCAGCAAACTGTGTCGAAAGCATGTTTCCACAAATGGCAGGTGACATCACGGATCACAGTGCCATTCTCACACAGTGCACAGCTCATTGTTTAGCCGCACAATGCAAGATGTTGGAGTCTCAAGCAATTTTTCCTGCAACATGCCTTATGACAAAAAACAAAGCAACATAGTGATATCACAAATGCAACAGCCGACTTTATTGTGAAAGTCATTATGCCAGTGAGCACAGTCGAAAATGTTGGATTTTAGCTGCTTAATAAAGCAAGTGACTCTCATAACCAACTGGCCATAAACATTTCTAGCGACTTGTTCATGGTATACTCCACCTCTCACCCTACGACAGCTGGAGTAAGCTTGATTTATGTCGAGATATAAAGTTGTTGTCATGGTAATTTTTAACAATTTATTTTAAACTGTTCTTTTTTTATGGTGAAATGGGTTAATGTACAGCATACATCTTTAATAAATTAATAAAAGTTTGAATTTATTTTGGATTTTGTGTAATCCATACAGGATCTAATATATATATACACTGTGACTGATGTTTGGTTAAATGTCCCTCAGAAAGTTGCACCTCAACCAGAGATTTTTGGTTGCCATCAACAAGCTTCTGCCACAATTCTGGCTGGATATTTGAGCACTCTTCTTGGCAGGATTGGTGGAGTTCATTTAAATTGATTGGTTTCCTAGCACAGACCCAGCTTTTCAATAGGATTGAGGTCAGAGCTTTGGCAAGGCCATTCCAGAAGCTCTCTGTTAAAATAAAACTAGCATAAAATGACAGAGTTTTCATTTCTTTTAAATGAGCAGAGTTACAAATTCAGCAGGGGAATAAATAAATATTTCTCCCACACTATGCTGTGAAATCATTCCACCCTGACCGGTGGTAACATTAAGAAAAAGAACAGCTCAAAAAAATGATTAAAATTACCATGACATTCATGACCAAGATGCGTGGATGTAAACTTCTGACCAAAACTGTTTGTAAATATACATATGAAAAAAATGTTATTGTAAAAAGCAGGGTTCTTCTCTTAGTTGCGAACATAACACGTCTTGGAGGCTTAAAAAAGGAGTGCAACACAATGATAGTGTATCAGCTCACGTTGTCATCATAACAAAGTCTGTGAAAGTGTGAAAGAATGGCATCAGTAAAGAGTGATTTTTTTTTTTTGTTCGACTTAGAAAAGCTGACTCAATCTATATTCCTGCACAGCTCAGTGGAAGCTTTAAATTGAACTCTTACACAGTTGGATTGTTTGTTCTGTAGTCTCACTGATACTGACACGCATATTGTGAAATCACAGCTGCAAACCAAAACTGAAATCCACTGTGTGGTGGGTTTGTTGTGTACGTTCATGTGGCAGCACGCTGTACTATAGCACAAAATGTTTTCTGCTGGCATCGTTAAAAACACGTGACATTTACTGTGGAAAAGTAGTGAGATGGAGGAGGCTGTTGGTTCTTTTCTTCACTTATTTTTCTTTTTTCATATCAACAGTGCTCATCACAGAAACACACTTGCCTCAGTTTTAATATTTTGGGGAAAGCATGTGTTTTCAGCAGTTTGGCCATCATTTGGTTTGGTTTCTCTACTGTTGCGATGGAGAGGAAGACTGTCAGAGGTGCAAATTGGAGCTACAGCAATTTTACAAAGCTTTCAGATAAAACTGGATCATTTTAACTCTTTTGAATTTTTTGTTCCACTTTTCAAAATTTGAACGTTCCAAGCTGCAAGAAAAACCTCAGTTAACCATTTTAATTACAACGATTCAGATCTTCATCTAGTTTATGTTTTGTTTTTTTATTCAAAGGGAACACTGGAAATTCGTCATTATGAGCACTTAAGTTTGTGCATCGTTCAATATGCTAGATTTAGCTGTACATACAAGTACTAAAACAAAAGGGGTTGGTGGAAAAATAGACTTTCAGTGACACTACTCCAGATAAGGACAAAATGTATTTGCTGCTTTGGAGAGAAAGAAAAATATTATGTTCCTTATTTCTGGGGGTGTATTGTTTCAGGTATGTGTGTTTTAATTGTGACTTAATTTATCTAAAGAATTTATTAAAAGCAGATCAGAAAGAATAGAAATGAACAAATAATAAATAGATTTATTTGGCTAATTATCGCCCAGTATTAGTTATTTGCTATGAGTATCAGTATTCATATTCGTTGATGAGTTAAATTTTAAAAAGTAAAGAGACAGGAGCAAAACCTTCAAACATGTTATTGTGTGATTACACTCCATAGTCAGGGACTCCCCTGTTGGTAACTTGGGATGTGACGAACACAACAACCAGCTGATCCAAGCACATTCGAGTAGACTGTAAACAAGTACGTAAATCACTGCACATAACAAATTTTATGGAAATCTGCTTATGTTTGTGTGTCTGAAAGAAAGAAAATATTGGCTAGTATATCAGCATATCAGACCTTTAAATGACTAATATTGGTATTGGTCATAAAAATCCTGTATTGTTCATGTTTACTTTTGGTGTCTTTTTCAAACACATTAATAATTGCTCACAGTAAAAAACAGGTTTTCATCAGCAGTATTGAGATGTCTTTATTGAACAACCCTCTACGAGGCTCGACACAACATTTCATCTGGACTCAGGATTCTTGATTCCATAATATATTTTTAGCTCATTCCAGCCGAACATCTAATGAACTAAAATTAGCAACAGTTCATCTAAGCCCCTGCTGATCATTAACCAGTCACAACTGGCCAGAATTAGATGCTTTTTTCCAAAGTTCTTTGGTAATAAAAAATCATGTGGAGAGGAAAAAAGCTATTTGGTGGCACTTGAATATGACAAACCTAAAGTTGGAAACTGTACATCTCTTGGTGCTCCAATTATATATATTTTGTACACGTTTGCCTCATTGGTTTTTTTTTCTCTTGCTTGATTTAGCTTAATTGATGTAGCTTTTCTACTTATGATTTGAGCCAGAGAATTTCATAGTCATCCAAGACAAAGAAACACTCCATCTGTGAGTCAGCTATTATTGTCTGTGGGGAGAATGATTGGAAACTCTCTAACTGAAAGTCCTTAGTGTGCACTGTTTCCCTTGAAACATACATTTTAATTCCAGGTTTTTCCTTTTTAAAACCAGAGGTGATTATTTCATACACAATACAAGAAAGACAGAGGCAATGTATCAAAGATAATGCGAGGAACAGCAAAGTTCACAGTGGCTCACTGCTGAGCACAAAACTAGTCTGCAATGATATTTATTCACATCACTCCTCGGCAAACAAATTAGTTCCTTTAGCGCATGAGGAAAAACAACAAATGGTGAATAATGTTTAGAATCCTTGAAAGCTTCCTTTAATGCAGAACATTAGCGAGTGCACTTATAGATCTAGATTTTCAAAGTAATTGTCCAAACCTTTCATCTTAAATTGCAGCTGTGGAAAACACTAGGAAGGCCACTGCAGCCAGTTATATTGGATTGCTGTTGTTTCTTCAGAGCAATCTGGTGGCCAATTTCAATCTCCCTGCATCATACTCCTGAGTCCTGACCCCATCTTTGAAAATTGCCGCCGGTTTCATATCGACACTCAGCAGTGGCGAGCGAGAGGAAAGTGAGGCGACGACAGGCAACAAAGGTCATGTACTGGATTTGAGCGAGCGATATCACAGGCGGGCGTGCCTGCTGAGCTGCCAAGATCCGTATCGACGGCGCTGGAAGCTGACCTTGTGCACGACCACCGCTGACGGATGAGCCGAGATGGTGTTTGGTCAGATACTGCAGCCTCAATATTTACACTCAGGCAGACAGACAGGCCGCCACAGACACTTGCTTCTCTGTGCTTCATTTTAAAGCGCTCCAAATTGTTGTGCTGCTGACTTTCTGCTCGTTGCTGCTCCGGGATCGTTATTTACCCCTCAAGGTGAAACGCTCCCTATTGTTCTCAGAGAACTCATATCCTGTTGATGTAGTTGTTGCTATTGTTGTTACCGTGAATCCTGATATTCCGCCTGCGCAGTCGTTTTGATCTTATTACATCAAAGGAGTGCTTGAATTATAATGGCGAGCGGCTGCAGAGCAATGCTTCCAGCTTCATTTCACATAATTATAATGTGGAGATACGACTGGTGTCAGATTAAGAACTGCTATTTGGAGAGAAAACAACCATATTTTCGGAGTGACATTGGTATTTGGTCGAGTCTAATGGATTTTGGGGGAAGTTGCTCTGCACAGAAGAAACTAGAGTTATCAGCGCTCAATATTTAGATGAAAAAAGGTAAAAAATCAGTTACAAGAAGGAAGTGATGAAAATTCAATTTAGATGTTTTCTTCTTTCTACAGAAGCGAATTCTCTTTCTACCAACAATGTAACCATCCTTTCAACAGCAACAAACCTACTCCTGATAAAACATCTTGTTATATTGCCTGAAAGCTTTATCTTATCGGCTGCAGCTAAACCTCTGCTACGTCTTCTTTTATCATATTCACCATTTGTCTTTCCTCTGGTTTCTTATGCTGTTTCACTCTTTTCTTTCTCTGTGTCATTGTTGGCCTTGTTGTCTTGTAATTTTTCTCTCTGCGTCTCTCAATCTTTCTCTCAAGCTCACTCTCTCTTTTATTCTCTCTGTTGCTGCTCTGCAGAGTCTCCCGGGCCATTTGAGTTGCTCAGGGAGCTGTGAAAACGATGTCTGTGTGTCTTTGAGTCTGCATCCTGTAGGGACTGCCTTTGTGTGTGTGTGTGTGTGTGTGTGTGTGTGTGTGTGTGTGTGTGTGTGTGTGTGTGTGTGTATGTGTGTGTGTGTGTGTTCACATGCAGGGACGGGGAGGTAGTGGAGCGTGTTAAGTCTTGCTGTAGAAGCCTTTCGACTGGGATAAGGAGCCAAGGGAGGAAGGAGGGAGAGCAGGAAGGAAGGATGGTTGGATAGATATATTCATAGTGGATAGATGAATGTTTGTGTGCATGGATCGATATTGGGATGGAGGGATTGAGATTTGGATGAATGAATAGATGTAGAGAGGGCAGAGAGAGAGATGAGTTGGGGCAGCAGGGGAAGAACAGATGATAACAAGAGAGGATGGATCGATGATGTATGGATACCCAAGATATATGGATGAACAGATGATTAAGGAATGAATAGACCTTTTAATAGTGCAGAGTTATTAGTAAAGACCATAGATGGCAGACAGAAAGCCAAATATGTTGTGCATTGACTTTGTTATAATGGAGCAGATACTGTCTGGAGACTCTAATAGTAATAAGGCTTACTAAAGTTATATTTAAGAATAAAATCAAGCACTTTAAGGCCCTTCATGCTACTCTGTACACCCGACTAGATAATGTGTTTAAATGTGAGTAATCAGTAAGTATTACTAAGAGCAGGGGTGGAGGAAATAAATAAAAGCAGTAATCAGAGTAGAAATATTATCATAGAATTAAAAGTCATGCAGTCAGGATTCCAATTAAAGACCGACTAGCAGGTTGGCAACCTCAGTAAATAAAATTATAAGAAAGTTAAACAATACCTAGATTTTTCTGAAAAAAAGTTTATATATGCATTAAAAAAAAACTCAGAGCTTGGCTCTCATGTTACACGAACTGAGTGCCAACTGGTAGGTGAGTGGTTGCTGGTTGTCACGATATTAGAATGTCAAATTCGATACTGATACCCATGAAAATACTAGAAAATTCTCGATACCATTTTCGATACTATGGGGAAACTTTTGATCCCATTCTGTAAGAACAGAAGTAATGGCAAAGAAGTCACATCTTAACTTATCTTAAACAAAATAAGTAGTCGGGATTGAGTTTAGAGGTTTTATTCGTTTTACAAAAAACAGATCATTACACACAGAGTGTAAAGGTAAAATAACACAATACCTAACGTCTAAATCATTTATTGAATGCAGCATTATGGAAAAGTTACTCTCATTGCGCTCACTGTGAAAAACCTCACAGCTGGCTTCAACAAAAAAAGAAACCCATTTTAATAAGTTAAGTAGAAAAGTTAACTTTTTCATCTCGTCCACATCTGCCTGCAGCCTGTCTCTTATTCACTGTTCTCACTGCTTCACATCACTCTGCAGCTCTTCACATCCTCAGCTCTGCTCTGGATTTCACTCGTTATTTGCTCGGATTAGTTCTCCACACTCTGGACTCTGCTCAGTTCATCTACAGTTACCCCGCTGCTCTGCACAGCCAGCAATCTGCCAGGTTCTTCACGTGTCCGTAATCCGTTCTGTCACGGCACAAAATTCTAGCAGCGTGCAATAAGTATTCTGCTCTTATCTAACTGCAGCCCGCTAGGCATTATGTTAATGATAACAGACAGCTAAACTTGCTACCATGTAATTGCTAATAGTGAAATGGCTAATGTTACCACGTGCACTGGTCAGGTTAGCATTTATGATAATGGTTTAATACTTCAGTGTTGTTAAAATGGGAGCTTTACTGACTTTGGGAAATTCTTCCTAAAGTGTTCAGTGTTGTTACTTGTTAGTGAGGGGAGGGACTATGTGCCTGCCTGTCTTTGTATGTCATCGGGAGGAGGCAAGTTTACTCATTGGCTGTTGCTAATGAGTAAACTATCAGTGACCACAGCAGTCTGCTACTAACCAAAGCAGCCACAATGAGGTTTTTGGTGCAGGCCTCCTAACCGAGCTAATGTTGTGTTAGGAGATAACAAAAATGGCCATTTACTAATAACGCATGGCCTACAACCATATGTGATGTCATAGAACATCATCTGAATTTTACTGTCTTTGTGCTGTATAATGTGTAGAACTTAATTAACTTTTTAACTTTTTATTTTCAAGAAAAACTAACCTGCAAGTTCATCTTTAAGCAAAAGTTCAGTGTTATGATCTAAATACAAGTCAAGGATATGTATCATTTTCCTACAGTAACTCTGTATTTTATATTATATTTAATATTATTAGTCCCAGGAAAATAAGTACCTAAAGTAATCGTATAAAAGAAGTGGTATAAAAAGTATTTGGCTCTGAATAAATAAATTAATGAATAAAAAGTTGAGCAGTGTGGTTACTTTAAATTCCCCACCCTCAACAGTAAAGCTTCGAGTTTCGAGTTTATGGTCAAAGTCACATGTGTTCAAATCTGATGTTGTATCAACCCATCTGCATACCCTAACCCAGGGGTGTCCAACTCCAGGCCTCAGGGGCCGGTGTCCTGCAGGTTTTAGATGTGTCTTTGATCCAACAAACTGATTTAAATTGCTAAATTACCTCCTCAACATGTCTTGAAGTTCTCCAGAGGCCTGGTAATGAACTAATCATTTGATTCAGGTGTGTTGACCCAGGGTTATATATAAAACCTGCAGGACACCAGCCCTTGAGGCCTGGAGTTGGACACCCCTGCCCTAACCTCTTCCACATGCAGGGTTTTGCTTTGATTTTCTCCTTTCTCCACAGCAGCATTCAACTGTATGCTCTTCATTATGTGATTTTTCTCTCGGCAGAAATCCTGAACAAAGCTGCAAGTCAAGCCTATATTAAAGAACCTTAAGAAAGTGAGGTGATATTAGAACTGCAGTCTTACAATCATCCTCTTACATTTTAGAGGGTTTGGATTAAGGAGAAGTGATCGCAGTGAGAAGCCACAACTATGGTGTTTCAAAACTGAACATGGGTGAAAGAATAAAGATTAGTTGATTCAACTTATTTGTCACTTTGCAGTGTTCTAGTGGTTTTCCAACGAAACTGCATTTTTGAGCAATTCTTTACTAATTAACTTCCTACAATCTGAGTGTACAGGGTAAGCAGACATGTTCAACTGTCATGACTCATTTGTAAATGTCTAATATTTTATGTTGAGACTTTCCTTTAATGTAGTAACTGGCAGTTTTGAGCGAGTGAACTTTATCCACAAACAATAAAACCAAAGGTTGGAAATAAACTGGGCAAGGCCTCCTGGAAAAGATAGTTTTGACCTTAGCTGATCTGCTAATGTTTTACCATTATTTGATCACTGTAGACTTTGCTCAGGTTAAGAGGCTCGATGCACAGAAGAATCAGAGTTCATAAACCTGCCTACATCTTTTGTGTCTTTTCATAGAATAAGAGACTGCATACATTTTCACACACCCCCTGTTGTGGCACACACAGATCAGTAGTGATGCGGATTGTTCAGTTCTTGTGCAAATGAAGTATTAATCATTCAGTAATTCTAAATATACAATGAACACATCTCATATGACTTATGCAATACGTGTGCCACTGAGTGCACCCAGTGTTGATGGGAAGGAGGTGGTTGCTTTAGGCAACTAGAGAGAAGCATTAGAAGCATTAAGGCTTTTATCATAAAGAGAATATCACATGAATTCATTCGGAAAATCATGTAAATAAGAAGCTGTCTTAACAGGCAGTTTCACACAACAAAATCAGATCTTGCTCTTACTTGAGCTTTCTCCGAAGGGTGGCTGGCCTCTCTGTTAGAGATAGGGTGAGGGGCTCAGTCATCTGAGAGGGGTTTAGAGTAGACCCGCTACTCTTCCAAATCAAAAGGAGCCAGTTGAGGTAGTTTGGGCATGTGACTAGGATGCCTCGTGGAGAGAGACTACCCCCACAACCAGGCTTTGGATAGGCGTAAAAAAATGGATGGGTGGATGGATGGATGGATGTGTTAATGGGTGGATGGGAGACTCATTTTAAGACAAAACCTCTGCCCATGTATTTTAGTGATGTTATCTCAGGGTTATTGCTAAATAGTAGAGGTGGGAATCACCATACATCCCACGATACGATATTATCACAATACTTAACGCACAATACGATATTATTGCAATTTTTTAAAAATATTTTGCAATATTCAGATTCTGTACATAAAGGTAAACTTTATCAATATTCATTTTATCTAATAACAAAGTCTCGCACTCAGTCTTTCTCTCATTTCAGTCAGTTTTATTGTTGACAAACTGAACGGTTTGTATTACAGTCTAGTCCAACTTAACTGAATCCAACCATCTGGTACAATTATAGCTATTCTGAACTATGCAATTTATGAAAACTATGCAGCCCCTTCAGCAACTGAAGAATTTGAAAGTAAATTAAAACAAAATATAATTTTACATTAAATAAAAAAGTTTTAAACTTAATTAAAATAAAACATGTCTTAAATTAAAATAAGTAAACTGTCATGTTTATTGCTGCCAAAAAAAAAAAGTTAAACACATTTGGACAGTGAAGGAATGTCAGGATTCTTGCTCAGAAAAAGGATCAACATGCTCTGAAGTCAGAGCATGTTCCAGTCCACAAAAACGTTTTTGTAACAAAATATCGATTTCTGCTGTCCCTGTATCGATACATTATTAGCAAACAAAATATCACGATACTACACAGTATCGATTTTTCCCCCCACCCCTACTAAATAGCAATATCAGTCTAATGTCTGGGCCCAAACACCCCCCTGACCTAAAAGTATAGCTGCATTGGGGTAAGCTCAGATGGGAAGTGGCCCTGTAACTGTGGGTGACTGAAGCCTAAGTGTTAAAGAACATAATGGAGTGGATGGGTGGATATTTCATACTAATTAACTAACATCTCATTGTTTAATCTTACTTATTATTATTTAATTAACACACCAGCTATACACAACTCTGATAGAAAAAAAAAACCTTGTAAAAACTACTCTTCTGTTCCTTGTGATTCTCACATTTTTCAAATACTCAGGCATGCAGATTGGTTCCATTTTGACAAGCACTTTTGTGATTAAAAAACAGAAGCCAAAACATCATTTTGCATCGCTGATTCTTGTTAGCCTCGCTGTTTTTGTTGCATGAAAAAGAGCACAGAAGTTTTGACAGGGGCTGTCTTATCTGATATGGGTCACATGTTTACTGCTGCCTGCCAAGGTCTTCTGTCACTTCTCCAAAAGCTGCCATTATTCTGATCTATAAATATGTTACTTTGCTCTTTGTTCTCTTTACACACAAATGAACACACACTGTCAGGCTGGGCACAGACTCATATCTATGCCCTACCCGGCATGTAAACACAGACATGCAGATGCAGTTTTTCTGTACTTTCCTCTGATATGTTAACAGTAGGAATCCAGAGAGTCTTCACACATGACTCCTAAAGGCACGACAGAAGAACAGTTTTGATTCAGTTTTGAATCCCTTGAAGGAACAGAGAGGCGTAATGTGTGAGAGCAGTAAGAGCACAGCGTGTTACACTTTCATCTTTACCTGTAATCATTTTTTACCCTCCACCACTCAAAACCCTCCTCTTCCCTCTTCCTCTCTCTAAGTATGGATTGATTTAGTCTTATTACCTTACACACCTGCCCTTTGGTTTGGCTCCACTCGTCTCCTTTTCACATAGACACACACACATACCAACTACTGCCTTCTATTGCTCTTACTGTCATACCCACACATACACAAACACACTCAGACACAGTAATCAGATCTGCCAATCTCTTGTATTTTTGAATACGGCAGCTAAAGTGAGATACGGATACAGTGTCAGCTCGCAGCCCGGCTCCGTATCAGCATATCAGCCAAACTGCAGTCACGTCTCACCAAAATAGGAGCTCAGTGCGCTCTTGAATGTAACAGACATTATGGTGGCAGTAGTGTTCAGCGTCTCTGTGTGGGGGAGTCTTGTGTAGAGAGAAAATGTTAAATGACTCACATTACTGTTTTAGACCATCTTACATGTCAGAGTCACTTATACCCTCCCATCTTCCTGCCCTTAAACTTCAAGCATCGATGTAACGCCGCTGTGCTACATTGAAGTTTGCCAGAGACAAAGACAGTGCAGTCATTACTGAGTTGTGAAATGTGAGGAGTTCAGTCCTTTTCTCTATCCCCAGTGTTCGGTTGGATTGGATCTTGGAACTTCGGTTATGTGCTCTGGGTAAATTGGACAGCCTTTAGGGGTGCAGTCACAATCCCTGATGAACTGGATGTACCAGTTTTCCAGTTCTATACTGATACAGTACCAGCAGTTTATTGATCGGCTTCCATAATAATTTATTTTAAATGTTTATTATCTTGTCGGACTAGAGTAGAAGTGGGATGGCATTGCATTCGGCAGTTGCACAGCTTTCCTGGTAGAAGGCAACCTGTCTCCCAACAATTAGGGTCTGACTCAGATTGACTGCACACTCAGACAGATTGCAAATAATTGCCGACAGACATACTGCCAACACATTGTAATCAATCTGAGTCAGTCTCCTGCAACACATCTCTGTGTAATAGGGGACTCGACTCAGGTTGTTGCCAATTGGTTGTATTCTGGTTATGTTTATATAAGGTTGCCCAGTGCCTATGTCATTTTGCAGTTAAACCACTGTGCTGCTCAAACTGGATCACTGTTCGTAGAAGAATTTCCATTTCATGTTCAATTTAGCTTTTTTATATAGCACCAAATCACAACAACAGTCACCTCAAAGCGAGGTGAAGACCATACAATAAAAGAGAGACAACCCCAACAATCAGACAGCCCCCTATGAGTAAGCACTTGGCAAAAGTGGGAAGGGAAAAATCCCTTTTAACATGAAGAAACTTCTGGCAGAACCATGCTCAGGGCGGGGTAGCCATCTGCCATGGCTGGTGGGGGGAGAGTTAAGAAAGACACGACAAATCTACTGTGTGAGGTGCTGAATGTAAGTAGTTAATATGAATTTCTGTTTAATGTGAATTTATCTGTATGTATGGAGCAAAAACTGTTAATTGCCATATTATCACAAACTGCTTGCATGTAATTGCCAACTTGACCCCAGTTGTCACAATCTGATAGCAGAATGCCATCCATCCATTCATCCATTCGCTTATCCTTGTCCGGAGCCAATCCCAACTGTCATAGGGCGAGAGGCAGGGTACACCCTGGACAGGTCGCCAGTCTGCAGCAGGGCTAACACATAGAGACAGACAACCATTCGCACTCACATTCACACCTATGGGCAATTTCAAATTACCAATTAACCTAACCCCACTAACTGCATGGTTAAGTTTGACAGCAGAATGACTCGATCTTATTGCAGTCTTCTATCAAAGTCACTATGCAGATGCGTTTGTGTGTGTGCAAAGGTGACGGTGCAGGCTGTCCATGTGTGATTCTCTGATTGAGTGTGTGTGTGTGATGCAGATGGTCCCCCATCTTGGAAGCAACCATTTCAAAGGCAACATATATATATATATATATATATATATAACAGGTTGCTTGTCAGGATGTAATCCACGTCACTTTTTCTATGGTAACCCAACAGGCTGTGCTGTTATTTTTTACTGAGCATAGTCTCAGTTATTTTCTATATTTACAAATTTTCCTTCTCACCTTTTTCCTCCCACTCTGCTCAGTTTCAGAGGATGTGATAATATAGGCTGCTTTTTAAATATTTTTTTATGTGCCACTTTTGGCAGCAGATTCTTGGTCTGCTAATTGTACACGCAGCTTTTGAAACCAAAGATCAAGCTGCGTACGTATCGCCGTGTTCGTTCAGTGGCGTTGCCAACATTAGCAGCTGCATTTTATGATAAAAAATTGTTTGGCTAAATCGTCTTGAAGCATGTCTGCCAGTGTGAGGTAGTTATTACACAGCCCGCGCCTTTGCACGTTGAAGCGGTAAATTTGAAAAAAGTTTCTCTGAAACACAAAAAACCCCATGGAGCGTACAAACATGAACACAAAGCAAATCACTCCCCTGAATCCGACATAATCATTCATCGGGTCTGATGAAAGCAAGCCAATATCATTTGGCAATCTGTAGGCCTTTTTGCAGCGGAGGACATGATTGATTGAAATAAAGGGAGACGATGCGTAATGCCGACACTGTCAGCTGTCCAATCCCCAGAAAGGATTTTATGATTGATGGCAGGCGGTAGCTTTTAGAACTCTCACACCTCTGCACTGCACTCTCAGCACTCACGGTGATTACATCTGAGTGTGTGCGCATTTGTGTGTGTGCATGTGTGTGTCAACCGAGAGACACAGGAACAAGGGGAACAGAGCTGTAATGTTTGTGTGCCGGTTTGCATGTGTGGGGTTGATTACAGTGGCAAGTGCCCGTCTGCTTGCATGCATTTATATGTGTGTGCGTTTGTGTGTGTGCAAAGGTGACGGTGCTGGCTGTCCATGTGTGATTCTCTGATTGAGTGTGTGTGTGTGTGTGTATGTGTGTGTGAGAGAGAGAGTTGCTGTGGAAACCTGAGTGCTGGTTGTGATAATGTGGGACTAAAGGAGGGAGGAAGCTAGTGAAGGACAACTGAGGATGTAGCAAGAAATAAAAAAAAGGGATAGATGGCAGCAGGAGTAAGTCAGGTGCTGAGGGATGTATAAGATGGGAAAGAGAAATAAATACGTACCAGGCAAGGTCCAAAGAAGAAATGGAAGGAGGCAAGGATGGATGGATGGTTAAATAAAGCTGTGGCAGACAGGGACAGGGGGAGACAAGGTTATATAGAAGGGAGAAAAGGACAAAGAAGCATGTAAGGATGAAGTGAGGAATAGATGGAAGTAAATGAAAACCTCGACTTTCAGCCATGAAAACATGGGTCATGTACTTATCGCCACCACTACTGCACCAGTCCTGAATCTTTAACTGGTTTCACACATTTCCACTGGAAGAAAATGGCAAAAGCCTGACACTGGCACAAGATTTGTTGGGTTCCAAAGTTTGAACCACTGACAATAACAAATCATTCTGCAACCCACAAATACACATATTTTCTTCATGTGGAAATTAGTATAAACTTTTGCTATATCACAAACAGCCTCACAAACATCTCCTGTGCAATCCCAGATCATTCTTCTTTGATGAATCTCTCAAGCTACTTCAGATTTGAAGGTCTCTAGTGATTGCCTTCTTTGAGACTACAGTTCTACAGTTGGCTAACTCATTCACTAATATCTTAGCAGGATTTTCCCAAGTAAAGTTAATGATTTTGTCCTGATCTGTATATAAATAAATAAACCATCCTTTAAGCTTTGTCTCTGTGCTGCTGGGTGTCCTCAGCAATCTGAAGCATTAACCTCCTTGGAGTGGTTCTTTCGATGACAGCAAGCTTGTAAAGGAGTGTCGATGCTTAAACACTTAATGTAATGGCTAAGCGTGTCAGCAGATTGATTTGGTAGTAAATGCACTGTAAATCTGTGTAACACCTGTATACTGTATCCTTATACAAACTGACTCGTGAAGATTCCCACACAAGCCAAGAAAAGACTTATCATCATGTTCGTGTTGTAGACAAAAGACAAATACTCTGACTATAATTTATATGGCGCTCTGTATTAATGAAAGTTTGTTCACAGTCATCAGAAGCTGTTTCGCATAGTTAAGTTTTCAAGGTCCAAATAATATTTTCTTTTTCTTTCTTTCTTTTTCTTGTAAAATCGTTTTTGCTTTGTTCTTTTGTGTCATAACAGCAGTCCCCTCGAATAATGAGGCAAAGTTATGTTTTTACAAACCCTCAACATTATTATTTTAGATTTCCAGTCACCCCACCACTACACACACAAGCACATACACACACTCCATCTAAAATGTAAAATGTGATCTTCAAAGGCACTGCGAGGGCATAAATCATCCTGAGCTCTGTGTGTGGGTATAAATGCATCATTGCGTGTGTGTGTGTGTGTGTGTGTGTGTGTATGTGAGTGTGGTTTTAGATGTAGGGTCAGTGGCAGGGCAAACTGCAGGATAATCAAGACCGCTGTGTTTATATGTGTGGTTTTTAGCAGAGTCAAGAGGACACAGCGGGCTAGGTCAGATGTTATTTGACTATTATGTGTCTGTGTGAGTGAGTACGCCTGTCAGGTCACTGACTCCCAAGGTCCTAGTGCCAGGCCCACATGCTGTGTACAGACACCTGTATGTTCAAGCTATAAGAAGAGTTGTGGGTGGTTTTATTTTCCGTAGCTTGCTGGCAGGATACAAAGAAACCATATCACACCACACTCAGATATTTCCAGCACTGTTACGATACAGTGGTAGGAGTAAATTAATGCAATTTTATATTAATATCAATGTTTTCAGCATTAAGTTTGATCACTGTGCAGAGAAGGTTTGCAAAAGCTCCACATCCATTAAGTTGATGCCATCACTTCACATTATGAAGCTCAGATTAAATGCATAAGTATAAATTATCTATAGGCTACAATGTAGCCAGCCGAAGTTCGCGATGGTGTTGCCAGCATTCACACCTGTGTGCTTTTGCCACCAAAACATTAGCTGGTGCTGGAGTTTCTCTTTTAGAGTTGATCACTTCTCTTCCAGGAAATTTGAAAAATGGCACAAGTAAATGCTTAAGACAAAACAATGATTAATGATGAATGATCCTCATTAAAGTTTCTAAAAATAGACCAATGTTATACAGTATGTCATTGCTTTTGTTCTATTCCGAGTTTTATTCAGTATCTTTCTGACCACCTGTCAGTAGCAACAAAATGCCATCAAGCATGCAAATTTTAGTGAGCGTTAATTTACATACTGGTGATGTTCGCTGAACGTGACACGTGAAACTAACATAAACAGAAAATGTAACATCGCATTCATGATGATGAACATCATAGATGCAAAAATCAAAACTGGGATTTTTTTTAAAGCATAGAGCCGTTAATGATTGCTGTAAGTGTGGCAAAGTTCATGGAAAGTTTTGTTCAGATTGGCCCACCCCTTAGGGAGGAGATGGGGTACATACTTTCATACATACATTACGATCATTATAGTAAAGAAGGTGATGATGCTTGCTTTAGTTCTTGTGTTGTAAATTTAGCAGATCTCTTTTCTTTACATTGGCATGCTTTCATCCCTTCCTAAAAGCCCAACTCACTCACTATTTAATTGAGCTTGAGCCAGCGTGACCGAAAGAGAGCCAACAAGGTCTACCTAGAAGAAGTAAAAGTCATAACAAGGTTTCTGTAGGTGAACTCGAGGAAACCTGCTGTCACTTACCGGTTGTCTCCTGAGGTGGGGATGTCTCCTGATAACAGACAAAGCCTCCAAGTGTGAAAGCTGCCCTTACAGGAAGGGCCTCACAATCTCCACCACCTCCACTTCATTTCTTGTCATTTTCTTGTTTAGTTTTCACGGAAAGTGTATTCAAAGTATACTCATAGTTCATGAAAATAGAAAAAAAAATTCAGCCTAATAATAGTTGAGTTGAGTTTCACACATTATTTTTTTATACGTTAATCATACTACATAACCGTGATCTGAGTCATGACCAAAATAATTGTAATTATGATTTTTTTTTAGAACATAACCAAGCTTCTGTGTTTTAGCACGCATAAAGTGAATTTGTTTATGTTGTTTGTGTAAATGAACTGATTTATATTCATGTGACTTTCAGGCGCCAGGATCACATTACGTTAGCTGGAGAACCCAGAAAACATTGCGATCCGTTTTAGAGATTGTCATTTTAGAGACATTTTTCAGTGCTCAACACTCTGTGTAATGCATTTGATATAAAGCTGGTGTGAGTGTCTGTTGGCTGTAATGCTGTGAACTTTTATTCAATAAAGAAAGCGGAGCACTAACCCAGCAAACTGAGCCTGTTACAGCACTCCGATCCATGCTTTTTACTCGTAGCATTTAGCGGTAACAACTTCTGCATTTAATAAACATTATAATCTGTTTCCCAGCAGTATTGCAAATTAGTGATTCAATATTATTCAGACTATTAATAGTGGACACTAGGCAGTGTAGTGATCAGTGTGATGGCAACGAGTGTTTGGCAGCAAGGATAATACCAGAGTCATTACAAACACCCCTCCAACCCTGCTAATGATCATTGATTTAAAATCACTAAAGTTACCAGTCCCTTCCCAAACTGCCACTAAAATGAAGTGCTGATGCTTTTTTCATGCCATTAGTTAAATGAAAAGCACACACGTAGGGGTAGAAATGCACACAAAGACAAATGCTTGTTCTCTGTGTGTAGAGAAAAGAAGCTCTTTGAGTTTTTGTAAGAGCTTTCATTCAGCAGCCAGACAATGCTAAAAATGAGATTTTTGTTTTTGAAGTCTCAAAAGAAATGCCTTTGTGTAGCGGGACAGTTGAAGTGGCTAGTTGACTTAAGGGAAGAAACACACACACGTGTACGCACACTCACTTTCTAGATTGAAGTGGTACACAAATTACATTTCGAGGACCGTGCACAAAAAGTACAAAAGGCTGCAACTCAACACGCACACAAATACAAAAACTTTATCAGGGTTTAAGATCAGTTCCAACTAAACCCAGTTCCAACTAAACCAGTCATTTAGTTTTTTCACTGAAATGTGAGGGCTTATAATTACCTTTTAGAATGAACTTTTCTCACACAAAACCTCACCTGAAAACCTCGCCTTTTGCTGTGAAGCTGTAATGCTTGAGAAAAAGTAATTAACTGTGGTCGCTCGTGCTAATGAGCATGCTAAATTTTTTCATGACAGTTAGCCTTCTTTGAAACTTATAGTTATATAATATTACCTATATTATGTATAGGTGATAATAATATTTTGTGCCTGGACACAAAATAGGTAATTTTTTGTCCAGGCTCTTCATTCACCTGGTCACCATGTCGACCAAGAAAACAGAGCTTTAGAACAGAGCTGCTGGATTAGAAACCAAACCACAATCTTCTTAAGATAAATGGGAAGCACTTTGCAGCAATGTGGCAACCAAAAACCACAGTACAAGACATTCGGGGACTTCAAATGATGTTGGGCGAAATAACCACTGGCAACACAATGAGTTAAACTCCACCAATGACAGCAAAGAACATCGCAAACTGATGTATGAAGGGTGGTAATTACATTAAAGGATTGCCTAGAAAGCCCAAACTATAACTTGGGACAATACCAGAGGTTTAGTAGTTAGTACCAATACCAGTAGAATTACATTATTCTCTACACCCAATTGTAGAAAACAAAAATGATTATCCCATGAGCTTAAAATGTTGAAAAGTCAATAGTCGTGGTAGATCCTTTATTAAAAATGTTAACATTATGTTTTATTACCAACTGGCTCATATTGCCTTTCTTATCAAGAAGTTTAGGTGGAACTATTGGGGTAGCTGTAGCTTTTCCTGTGTTTTAGCCACAACATTTAATGATAGAGAAGAGCACTTCTGAGAAAAAGCCTCAATATATGTATTGCCTACGGTGACTAGACTTGTACAAAAAACAAAAAAATAAAAATAAAAATAAAAAAGTATTCGCATTTTTAAATTTTTGGTATAAAAAGAAAGTAGCTAGCAGTTTTGGTCGCTTTGCTACTAGCCACTGACTGCCAACGGCAAAGCAGTGTGTTACCAGGGTCTCCCTTAATTAACCAAATATCTAACCAAGTCATGGTTGGTGCCTAAACCCAACCAAATCATTATTTAACAAGTTGATAAGTTGAAAATTGTATTTTTGAATTAATATCATAGCTAAAATAATATCATAATATAAGTGAAGTGTAACTTGTTACTTGTGTAACTCCTACTATGCAAACTAAGCTGCAAAATAATCCACTCTACATCCCCAAATGTCATCTTTTTCGGGCTTTAAAAGTGGAACCTATTCACTTGGACGTGTACATGGACATATGAGACCTGTCATGTTCACAGACACGAACTTAGTGTGGGAAATTTGTGTCCACAAACAAGAATCAGTATTTTTAAAGTGACTATTTTATGATCTGTGTTTGATTGGTCATGTCTTAATGTTTACAGGCATTTTATAAGCTAATCTATTAATGGGAAAAACAAAAGATAGGTGGCAAGCAGTTCAATAATGAAAACAACTGCTTGTGGCAACCAAAGAACAAAATATTTCCTTGATATTATGTTTTATATTAGTGCACTGAATTAACCTTGCTATGACTCAGTAAGCACCTACAGTTTTGAATATATGCCAGCACCAGCATGAAAAAAAAGAGTAAAAAATAAGTCACAGGTAAATTATGGACTGCTTGACAGATAAACTAAGTTTTCTCAGCCCAGCCCAGAACGGTAATCATGCCCTTATTTTAAAGTCTCTTTGGCCTCTAGTAGCACCTAACCCTGCAATGGAAACTTACAGAGGCTCCAGATTCACTGCATCATAAATAGCTTAAGTGCAATCTGCTCGTGGGTGTTTCTGTACGGTAAACACACAGACGAGCTTTCGTGTCCACATGCACCGGGAGCGAATGCTGCCTGGATGTGCTCCACTGACACTGAATGGGTGATCAGCAATGCGGCCTCAGTGATAGCAGCCAGAGTAATATTATGGAAATATGGCCATATTTTCTGCTTCATAACAGTGAGCAGGAGGAAATAAAGTGCCTGGCGCCCATTGATGCTATGAGCGCCGTGAGCACAATGAAGCTCATTTAAATAAGGTGACAAAGATGGCCGGCAGTTCATTGTCAGCTGGGACACTGCGGGTTCTTTTCATGTCTCCCATTCAGCCCAGGACACAAAGTTAATTTAGTTTTGGCCCCGACACAGACACAATAAACCGCACTGATGCTATTGTCTACGGTCTTACTGAGGCAGCTGAAACATTTTGGGACACAGCTTGTGTTTAAAACCTCTACCTGGTTATTTTCACGCTGCAGTCAGCCCTCATATAACACAGTACAATAAACTAACACACAAGCTACTTCCTTTGTTTTATATATTTTTCCTCAAAGTAATCCTTTTTGTTACCAGTTACACACACACACACACACACACACACACACACACACACACACACTCATGTTACATTCTGCTTGTGTGTATACAGACATGCACGCCACAACCACCAATGATGTGGTTGATTTCATTCGGCTCCCATGAGGTTATTCAGAGAGAGGGAGAGGCCAATATCTACTTACCATTCTGTGTGTGTGTGTGTGTGTGTGTGTTAATGTGTTTGTGCAGTCTTAATGTTTCTTAGCCCGCTGGGCGTCCATCTGTGGGTTTATCTGTTGTCATTTCCACTCCCGCTTTGTCTCGCTCTCTCGCGCTCTCTCTCTCTCTCTCTCTCTCTCTCTCTCTCTCTCTCTCACACACACACACACACACACACACACACACACACACACACAATACAAAAAACTGCACTAAACACACACTTCATGCACTGCTCTCACTTTCGCTCACGCACACACACACGCAGTAACCTGACAAAACCGGGTCTCATACAGTGAACCACACACGCTGCATGCAGACATGCACTTAACACACAAGCGCACACAAAACGAGAGCCCCTGGGTACGATAGAGGTTGCCTTCTAATACTCCCTATTTATCATGCAGCAGTTGAACTAACCAACACACACGCACGTACACGCACACACACGTTTTATTCTCATAAAAGCACTGCCTGCATAGATCGGCCATTAAGATATCAGAGTCTACGAAGGGAAAACCATTGGTGGGCTGATAATTCATTTACAGATTGACTGAGGAAGGATGCTACTGCATTTGTGTGTGTGTTTGTGTGTGTGTGTGTGTGTGTGTGTGTGTGTGTGTGTGTGTGTGTGTGTGTGTGTGTGTGTGTGTGCGTTGAATAGTGACACAGAAACCGATTAAGAGAAGGAGGGAATGAGGTGTGGGGTGAATGGAGGAGGAGGAGAGATGAGGAAGATGAGATAATGGAAGCAGAGGCAAGGAGTGAGAGAGGGGAGAGAAGAAGAAGAACTCATGGAGGAGCAAGGGAGACAGAAAGCCAAAGAAAGTGGAAGCAGAATTGACAAGCTAAAAGCAAGACGGAGAAGAAAAGTTTGTGATAAAGGGAAGAAGAAAGAGTGAGAGGGGAGAGCGCGAGAGAGCCACCAAGAGAGAAGATAAAGAAGGAGGGAGAAGGCAATAAGCAGAGAAAGCCAATGCCATTAAGGAGCCAGGAGAGGAAAAGCAGGAGAAGAGAGCCATTTGCACAAAACGTACAACTCTTGACATCAGTTTGAAATTACCGCAGCTGCACGATTACCTTCAAGTTCTTCAGTGTATAACCACGAGATATAACAAGGAATTACCCATACTGGTTCCCAAAAAACCCCAGCTAAACTATCATGATATTGGAGCAGTGTATTGGAAATATGATTTCAAATTTAACCTCATCGCTTCTACAAGTTGTTTTTTTTTTATATTTCCCCCAGCTCTGTTTTCTTCCCCCTCTCTTATGTGCTTTTGTCAAAGTCAGTCCGGTTTAGATCAAAGCGGCAGGGCAGATAAAACATATTGAGATAAATCCGAGCATTTCACTCTTTCTGGTCTCCTCTGATAATGTCAGCGTTTCTTTGGTCTGGCCGGATCAGACAGAAAAAAAAGGCAATCTGACAGACAGTTAGAGGAAGAGAAAGCTTTCAAAGGGAGCTGCAGGAAGACAAACAGATGGACAAGGTTTCCCTCAAAGGCCTTAAATTCAGCACTTAATAAGTAGATTAAAAAGGATAGAGCATCAGAAAGAAGGTGACCGGACTGGGAGTTGGGGAAAAGGACGCGGACGGTAAAGAAGTGGAAGATGTGGAGGGAAAGAAAGTGAGATGGTTGGGGAGAAGAGACGGTGGAAAAAGACGGGACAGGTGCATTTATTGAGTTTATGTGTATAATATTAATCATAATCAAATGGTCAATCACGCTAAATGACTGCAAAGAGCTTCGGCTGCAACCTGCAATTATCGCTAATGACACATTCAGCTCAGGATCGGCACACGGCCATCAAACAAGCACACACACACACACACACTGTCATAGGCACTCAGACACACGTGCACTTGTTTTAGGCAGCCTAATGATATCTGATTGATAGTCTAAGAGAGAGGATGTCCCCCCCAGTCGTGTGTGCGCCTGTGTATCCATGCAGTTTGCCTACCTGTGTGTGTGTACTCTGTCTCGCACAGATGTGCCGTGTGCACCCCTCTGATATCGCTGCTATAAATAACCCTCATGCTGTCTATATTTTGGGAATTGGGATCAATTGTGCCTCACAGTTTGAGATTAGAATGGGCTTTTTTTTCTTTTCTTGGCAAGATGAGCTAATATACATTGTTTTATCTGTGTTATCCTACACTGGGATTTACTGATAATAGGGACAATTTGACTGTTAAAAAAGGAGATGATGATAACAGAAGCAAGACTTTTCAGCCAGACTTTTTTGGATGTTGTTTCCAGGCAAAGAGAGAGAGAAAGAGGGAGAGCAGCACCCAGCTGACAGAAAAACAAAAGAGCAGCGGCAGAAAGAGGCAAAGACGGAGGGGCGGACAGTCACAGGCAGAGAGGGAAGATCTGTTGAAATACCAAACTGATTAGTCGGTGTTTCTGACATTTAAATGCCACGTTTACATAGAGAAATGTTTCCAAGGAATATTAATCACTTTAGTTAATTCACGAGGAGATGTGTACGGGATCCGTGGTGCTCGTGGCAGAAGAGAGGGACAGAGGGAAGGGAGGTGAGGAACGAATTCAGGTGGAGCAATTGCAGAAGTTAATGATATTAGCAGCAATGCTACAAAAATAGAAACCAAGGGGAAGAAGTCACAGAGTAGTTCATGATACGGTAGCGTCTCATTTCATTGCCCGCGCTAAGCAAATGCAGCGATTCTGCTTGATACGTTGCATGACTGTGTGCAACTGAAAAGGAATAAGCACCAACGAATAAGTCCTGCACTGTCATCCACCGCCTTTGGTAATTTTGCCCCACCACTGATAGAAACTACTGCAATGTAAGTTTAGTAGTCAGTTGTCTGCTGCACTTCTTACCCATCATATTATTATTGTTATTATTAGAATAAAAGGCCAGCAATACATAGAGGGGGCTCAGGTGGTGGTGTGGGTGCTCCATTGATCGCAGGGTTAGAATTTGGCCAGTCCTGGAGAGTCCCTGGACAAGAGACTGAACCCCAGTTGCTGGGCAATGCTTGAATGGCTTTGTGGAAGCTCTGGTTCAAAGTTGTAGTTATAAGAAGTCCCACAGTAGAATGCCAGTGCAGGTCTTTTCAGCATTGAGAACTTCATCTTTCAAATCAGTGGTCCCAATGTGGAACAACCCATTGAGTTAAGAGGTGAAATCATGTACTGCAGTCTATCTAAGAAACTTTTATCTTGACTGCTGGGATGAAAAAGCTTCCCAGCAAGTGGCTCCGTGGCATCTTGTATGAAGTGAGCGAGAACCTGAATGTATTTCATCACTGAGGTACTTTGTCAGTGCCACTCTGAGCTGCGAATAAAAAATGACAAAAAGAACAAAACGAGGGAAATCCCCCCTCGGTGGTATTTCTGATTATGTTGCAGAAATAGGATTTCAGCACCGTCTATCTATCTGTCTGTTTTTCCAATGACGTTCCATTTTGAGAATGTCAGATGTCCGTGGGATCCAAATTGCAGTTCCAATTTGCTCAGGTGCTGGGGCTTATTACCGCAAATTAGGTGGGAAAATGGATTTTTGCCTGTGGGCTAGTAGTTACTCATCATATTTCCAGGTAGCCTGTCTTGAGCTGTAGTGTGAAGATGAGTGACCATAATAACAGCCTACGAGTGCTCCTCGGCAGCGCAGCTTTCATTAACACACTGCCATCTTGATCCATCTCAGTTGTTCCACATGACACATCAGAGCACTTACAGCGTGTTGCTAACTGGCTAACACTGCTCCCGTCCTCCTTTTCCATCTGCTGACAGCCACGGCAGCCAGATTTATAAAAACTGACATTATGACAGGCCAACAAAAGTGCAAAACAGATGAACCAAATGCATATAATTTGGACAAGAATCTATGAGACGTGACAAGTGTTGGGCCAGTATTTTTAATGTGAGATGCTGGGCAGTCGTGCAGCACACTTTTATTGTGACTGCTGGCCGTCTGTGACAAGTAAAAACAGTTTAGTTTATCTAAACTGTGATATTTTAGATACTGCATTCATTCTTTGTGAAATCAAATCCCTCATTAAGCTGCAATAGATTAACAGTAGACTTATATAACCATAGTTGGCTATATAGTTTGAAATACTTACTCGAGTCTGAGTTCACAGTGACGCATGTTTTTGGGAACACTAATCATCGATTACTGGGAGCCCTGGAGTCTGAAACGTAGTACCACTGGTTTTTTGGGGCAGGTCAGAGCAGTGACATTTAAACTCAGTGTAGAAACTGCCTGAAGTCAGTGGTCTTGAACCTTTGCCAGTGTACTCGGTTTCTTTTGGCTTCTTCTGTGTGCACAGTTTTACCACCCACATTTTAAAAAAATATCTTGTTTCAATAAGGAAAGATAATTTGGAAGAACTCAACATATTTTATTTAAGTACAAAGCTTGAGTAATAAATTATTCGGCGATTAGACTCAGATGAAACTTCGCAGCAGAGCGGAGTCCAATGATGAAGAAATAGGACAGCGCCCCCCAGAGTGCTGATGCTGATGGTGGGAGAGATGAAGCAGCTGGAGATGAGGTGGAGGTGGGGACAAGGATGATCACATGAATGAGCCTGAAAGGGGAGAATGAAAGAGGAGCGCTGAGATTTAAAGCACATGGAATAGGGGCTGATCGGCTTGCAGAACGTGGGCAAGAAAATGACTGATTGCCAGAATAATGGTGAGAGAAATGAGTCTGAAAGCGTGGGAAAGTGGAAGTGATGTAAAGAATAGTCAAGCAGTCCACACATCCAGGTAGATGAGTGACTGCAGGTCTTCCTTGTGCTACAGTTACAATAGGGAAAACAGTGCCTGAAAATTGTGGAACGACCAAAATAATTCCTCTCTCACCAGGTAATCTGTGCCGTTACGTTTGATTGAATACCTTTTGCTGCAACTACTTGTAATCAGTCACCAGAATCATAAAACTTCATTGGGCAACCACTGATTTTTCCTGGTCACAAGGAAGTTGTGGTTGCATTTTGTTGTTGTACACATTATGATGTCCTTTTTGTTTCTTGTAGCCTGTCTTTAATAGAAATGAATTGATTAATTTCTAGTCTCTGATCACTAGAAAAGACCTTTAAAAGACTAAAGAGGTGTGCACACAGGAAGAAACCAGAACATGAATGCGGTGGTGAGAGACCATGACCTGATGTGATGACACGTAAAATAACCACAGGGGTTGCTAAGCCAGCAGGTCCTGAGTTGAATTAATATGTGATGTGGTGCAATTGCAGCAGGATCCCCCTGCAACAGTTAATTGAATAAATGGAAGAGGATGGATGGTTCAGTCCAATAGTGCGTATCAATATAAGTCTTGTACACTTCTGACTGACATTTGATGGAGTGTTGTCTGAGAGTCTGAAATGCCTCCTGGAGACCAAACTACCAGCTCTGAGCAAATCACTTCATATATAAAAGTGTAAGAGCCACTAATGTAAACCTGAGCACTTTCTGGCATGGAAAACCAGCGTTAAAACATTCTCTTGGACCTGAAACTTTCTCTTGACTTTCATGAGTGTCATTTCCGGCATCATTCCCAGCCAAGAAAATACGTTGACTTATTGTGTCACTTTTTGATGAAGGTTTGGACTCCTCCTTCAAGCTTTTTCTAGGCTGTTATTTAAATGGTTGATTCGTACACGATCCTGTGAGTGCTGGCCTTTCACCCCACCTTCAGGTGTGACCAAACAGCTCCAGACACTTTTCCAGTGTGGCCAATGACACTCCACTGTATTCATTTCAAAATTTATGCGGCACTTAAATCTCTCATGTAACCATGATTATGATCTGTCATCTTGGCTGTCGATAATATTTTGAATTCATTTAGAAATTCTTGTGATCATTTTTAGAGCTCTGTCTGTAATAAGAGACACACCGAGGCCTTGTAACACCAGTAGATCTCTGAGGTCATTTGATCAAGGTTTTCTGCTTGCCTCCTCACTTCAGGCTCAAAGGAGACTTTGTCTTTGAAGTATCTACCTGTAGACAAACATTGAGGGAATCCTCTCATAGAGCTGCTAAGCCCCAAACTTTCTGCCAAAGAGTTCTAGCAGGTAAAAAGGTTCTGAGAAGGAGGGCTTGACCTGGTTCCTTTTTAAAGTTTGATACATTTTTAAGAGAAAAATACACTTTTTGTGATGATTGGCTTACTTTGGCCATTCAAGCTGATATACCTAATCATATAATTTAGGCTTTATTAGAAAACATTGCCCCTCCCTGAGTGCTGGAGGTTTCTTCCCGTTAGAAACTAGATTTTCCTTCCCACTGTCACCGGGTGCTTGCTCATACAGGGTTCTCTGTATTATTGTAGGGTCTTTAGCTTACAATGTTAAAGTCCACAGAGGCCGACTGTTGTGATTGACGCTATATAAATAGAATTGAATTGACAACATTCAAAATTACTAATAAACTAGGAGTCCCACCTACTTGCAGTGTAGCCTCTTCACACGCTGATAGTATTTTTCTTGTCTTTACTGACTAAAATAAATTGTTCTGCTTTCAGTTTCTGTGATACAATGAAGTGTGTCTCAGGCGGAGACGTCGTTATTTTTTGTTGTGTGTGATCAGTCTGCTGATCAAAGGTTGCGACAGACATCAGTGCTGCACTGTTGCATTTTTCCAGCTGCCAGATATCTTCGTGTTGCGATGATCATTTTCATTTCCGGCATTATAGCGTTAATGTGTTGGGTGGGAGATGTGAGCGAATCTCTAATGAGATCGACCACAAACATTATCCCTGCACAGTCTAATCTGTAGCGTTTCATTAACTCACTGTCATTCAGTGTTTGGGGAATAATTTCGCCTCACCTCTTTGTCTTTCCGCCAGTTTCTCCTTTGCTTAAAATCCTAAATCTCTTAAAAGTCCCTACTCCAGCAGCTTTTCACCCGAGAACCTTTTGAATGCTTTCAGAATAACTATAATTTTTGGCAGAATCTGCAAGGGGGTCTGCATCCCAAACTGTGCACCTCGGAGTAGGATGTGTCTTTGTGATTGGACTTCTTAGTGCATTCATGTCATTTACAGAGAAGTCCATTTGCACTTGGAGACACATTACAGTCATAGCCCAAATTTGTTTAACATGGGCCACTGTTCTGCAATATGGGCATAGACAGCATATGAGAGGGAGGGCAAATGAGCATATATTGGATAATCTGACCCGAAAATAGTAATAGAGGTCATAAAGGTCATAAGCCTGGTGCCATTCTCCAATAGGTTTTTATTTTATTTTTATTTTTTTTACAACCAGAGGAATCACCCCCTGCTGGCCACAAAAAAGTATACAAGTTTAACAATTCAGCTTCCATGTTGCCTTTATTTTAGACCTGGAAGCTGTGTGCATGTTTTATATTGTCTGATTGTATGTAATGTGACTCAACTGTGGAAATATTTTGCCAATGTAATGTCCTAGGCTTGCATGCTCCAGTATTCCACTGTAACTGAAGATTCTCGCATGCTATTTTGGTATACCAAACAGTACATCAGCAATGAAAACAGAATAACAGCAATGGCTTTACCTTTGAAGACAAATTCTAATACGATTTCCATCCATCCATCCATTTTCTTAACCTTCTATCCAACTCACGGTCACAAGTGACTGGAGCTCATCCCAGCCGGGATACACTGGTCGCAGGTCGCGGATTCTAATTAAACTTTTCTACACCTTTTCTCTGAAATATGATCACCAGGAGCTGAAATACACACCCTGCTGTGATTCTTAAGCCTCACCTCTGCATGCAAGCTTCAGATCCACATGACGAAACGCTATCACAGAACTAAATATGAAGCCATATCTCCTGCTGTAGTTTCATAATCTTATTCACCAGCCTCAAAAGCCCATAAGATCAGGAAAAATAATAGGTGCACCTGAAGGCTCAGCAGTAGCTTAACACAAGTCTCCTAAAAGTTCATCCAACTCATATGAAGGCAACACGTCACCTGTGTGAGTCACAGGTATGTTTTTCCAGTGCCCGTTTCCACTAAAACGGCATGGCTTATGACTATGGCCATCCTGCAGTGTTAATTCAAGTGGGACTTCCACTTGGAGTAGTGCATAGTCCGTGTATGGCTGAGTGACTAAGGATATTATGGCTATTACAGCTATAACTGAACAGCTGTGATGACAATGAGTAGGCCTGAATGGAGGAAATTGGATATTTAATAGAGATTTTCACCTGTGATCATCATTGTCTCTTTCCATCACGGCTCCTTTCCCCTTCCTCTTTCTTTCCTCCTCTTCCACTCTTTTGCTCTCCCTCCCTTTCTTCGGATCACGACTTCCTTTCATCTTTTTCCTTCTCCTCTGCTCGCTCCACCTTTCCCCGCCGTCTTTTCTCTCTCTCTCTCCGAGCTCTAAGTAGCCACAAATGGTCCCTAATAGCCTCCAATGGAGATGAATTGATCGTTGTGCGAACCGAATCGATGGGAGATTGCTTTTGCTGTACACAGTAGGGCACTGCGCAGGCAGGCGGCCTTAATTAAGTTAACAGTAAAACCACGAATGCTTCTGAGGTTTATTGCAAAAATAAGTTTCGGGTGATTAGAGAAACAGAAAAGGAAAGTTGTGTAAAGAAAAAAAGGACGTATTTGTTTCACCGTGTTTGTGATTTGCTTGGATGTTGCTACTCGGTCGTGATGCTCCCTGCGTGACTCATATATGATGTTTCTGGGCATTTTCTCACATTTTTTCTCTGCCTGTTTATTTTTCTCTCTGCTCCATCCCTGCTGCTTTCCATACTGCCTCTTCTCTCTGCCAGCTCGTTCTCCAGCTTCTTCTTGTTGTCTCACCACAGCCCATCTGACCTGATCTCCTCCCCTTCATCCCTCTCTGCTTTCCTTCCCTCGCTGTCGTTCCTAATGGGATGAGCGGCAGAATTTGATCAGCAGTTTTCAAAGGTCACACAACCAAGCGAAAAACTGTCAGCCAAAGAGCCGAGGGAGCAAGGAGGTGAGGGTGGAGGAGTCTAGCAGGCGGGACAGGAAGGAAAAACTTCACGAGGAGATAGAGGACAAAGAGGGAGACGGTGGAGAGAATATGGGAAGCGAGCGCGGAAGTGGGAGGTAGTGAGGTAATGGGGGGGAAAAGAGGGAGGGGGCAGATGAGGTAATTTGCAGTTTTGTGACATAACAGATCTGTTAACAGATGAATACATATTAAATATGCAGGAGAGATGAAGGAAGGAAGAAGGCGGGGAGATGATGATGAGAAAAGGAAAAGGATGGGAGGAAATGAGGAGATGAGAGCAAGGAAAGGGAGGTCGGGAAAGGAAAGACGGTGAGGAAGGAGGAATGGAGATATTTTCATTTCTCTCACCCAGTGCCACTCATCTCTTTGCTCAGTAACAGTGGGATCCTAATCACCTCTCCATCTCCTCATGTTCTCTCATCAGATCCCTCTCTCCATCCTTCACTGTCTCATTCTCTCTCTTTCTCTTCGTCTTGTGTTTAAGATAAAAGACACTCGTCGCTCGGCAGTGTCTCATAATAGTCACGCAGTGCAGATGTCCTCCTGTCGGCAGCGAGGCTCATTCTTTGATTTCCATCTATCATTCATCATCAAATAGACCCAACTCTTTCCACCTCACCGAAGACCCTTTCCTGCTCTGCCTCTCTGCTGTCCCTTTCATCAGCTTCATATTTCTTTCTGCTGCTAATCTATTCCTGAAGTATTTCGGTGCGTCTTTGCCCTCACTGCATCTGCATCACTGTGTTGCGTGTGTGTACGAGTGTGTGTGCGCGCGTGTGTGGCAGAAACAATTTGCAGCACAAATGAACTGCAGAAGACAGCAGAGTGGTGGAAACCTTCCTCTGTCCACACTGGCTTTGTTGAGGTTAAAAGGGTCAGCAGTTTCATGTTTCACTGTGTGCACATAGCGGGGACCCCCACAGTCGCCGTATGCCTATGACATCATCAGGAGTGGGTCTGTTTTCCGAGCAGGCTGATGAAGTGTGGCATCTTTGCACAGCTGCAGCATCGATAAGTTGCTGACACCACGTCACTATCCTCCACCAGCACTCCCAGAGGAATGCGCACAGTATCGTCAAGAACCACAACCATGCGGCACACACACTTTTCCTGCTGTTGCGTGTTTCGTTGTCCACCTCCATGACAAAGGAGCTTGCAAAGAAAAGCGTCTGGACTTCTTTAAGTTACTTGAAGACGTTTCACCTCTCATCCGAGAAGCTTCTTCAGTTCTAAGGTCAAATGGTGGAGAGTCCCAGATATAAACCTAGTGGGAGTATCCCCCCACAGAGGGACAAAAGGACCCCCTGATGATCCTCTAATCGCCTGAGCCAAGGTGTGAAATTGGGTGTGGGTCCCAATCAGCCAGAGTTTCGGGTGAGTTCATTGTGAAACCTGGCCCCACCTTATCATGCGAATTCAGATCAGATGGCCCAGGATGTGAGTGGGCGTTAAGGCGTCTGGGAAGGGATCTCAAAACTGGATTATAGATGGCAGAGAGTTGGTGTCGTAAACCACCGCCTCTGTTCAAAGATGGTCGCTCACAATGGACATAGATGGCTTCTTTCACTCCTCTTTCAAACCATCTGTCCTCTCTGTCCAAAATGTGAACATTGGCATCCTCGAGGATGCCAATGTTGGCTGAATGTTAAGTGGGTGGTGTTGCTTAGTGTAAAAACTAAAGCAACAAGCCTAAAGTCAGCTGAACTCATAGCATAGCTGTAGAGTGAAAACAAAGCCGAATAAGCTGTGTTTTAACCTAAATATGATCGATAAGGCTGAACTAGTTAAATATTTGAAGATGGAAACTACGTTGATGGCATCATTAGCTCCACAATTTGTTGGACACAGACACAACCTTTGTAGACTTGCCTCTGTACACCACCACAGTAGAGTTTAAATCAGTTAGTCAATACGTGATTGAAGTGCAGATTTTCAGCTTTAATTCAAGGGGTGTTACAAAACCTGTGCATTTATTGCTCAGGCATTACAGCCATTTTTATACACATTCCCCTGCTATGAGCTGTGTTGGAATACATCTTTGTTGGAGATAAATTTATGGATATCAGAAGCGGGACCACGCCTCAAAACACGCCCCTTCCGAGTCTTATCTATATATGACCCCCCCCTAGTTCTACAAGCTGTTTGTTGTCATTTATGTGCCTCATCCTCCCTCCCCTTTTCAATCCTTTCACTTCTTCGCTTCTATTTAGTACATGGGGATCTGCCAGGCCCGGGGGCCGCTAACAGTCCCCATTGAGGCCTGCCCCAAACAGCAGCTCATTTCTTGATTAAGCCATTCGCCTTTATCTACTAAAAATGCTTCCAAACCTAAAATGAGGACGTGGGTCCAGCTAGTGAATAGATATTTTAGCAGATATGCTTTGCTTGTGTCACCTTACCTCATGGGATTTTTCAGTCCATCTCCAGTTTGCCAGGCTTAGCTTACCAAACAGATAGTTAAGTTAATTTACTAAAAAAGTAACTAAAGAAAAGAAATGGAAGACAATTTGAATAGAATGTTATGGTCACAACAGAGATAAAAAAATTCAACAAAGGGCATATTTACTTCTACTAGATATGTCGGCAAGCCAGTACTAATGACCGATACTAGCTATTTGCTGATCTATGTCAGCATTTGTAACAGCCGATAAATTAAAAATTAAAAAGGAAAAAAATGAATTGTGAGAAACTCCCTTTAGCCATGTTGCAAATGTTGACGTTGCCATCGTTTGTCCAACAGAGGGCACTCTACATGTCCCTATTTACAACACTCATGTTTGGAACGCCAGAAACACGAAAACCAGCGGGTAGTCGGGCAGAGCGTAAATGAGCGAATAAATAACTAAACATAGTAAATATTAGGGAAATGTGTTTATGTGTCATGTGTCTGAAAGAATATTCGATTTTCAAATCACGAAATAATGGTATCTGTCTTAAAAATCCTATGTCTGTCAGACTCTGACAGACTCTGTCAGAAGCACTATTAGTACAAAGCATTGGGATTTTATTCATTCATTTATTTATTTTTAGCTTAACACTTAGTGAGTGCATGGAATTAGTCCAGTATACAATAACCTCTGTTTATACATGTAAAAGAGTGGGCACCATTCAGTTTTACTCAGTTGTTCAGCTGATATTTGTTCATCATCATTCATTAGCAGCAGTACGATGCGTTCGGCAACACCACACAGTTTTCTGGACTTTATCCAGACTTCCCAGCAGCTCTCGACCTATGAACCTTTATTGCAGAAACCTTGCTTTGCATTCTGTGCGTCTCCAGAGACCAGGCGGCTGGCAGTATTCCTGCTTTTTTTTTACACAATCAATCATTAGTTTTCCCAACCAAATGCCACATTTTTTTAAACATTCAATTGCATAATCAAGTTAAGAACAGCCGCTGCCAACCGTTCTACAGATTTGCTGTGACTGTCAAATGTTGCACCTGTCTGCCCGTAGTGTTAATCACATCAGCCACAAATAACCTGCCTACAAAAACAACAATAAAAATCCACACGTTTATTGTTTCTGACACTTTAAATATGCACAGTTAACACTGGCCTGGAGTAACCTGGATACATGGATAGTGTTGTAGGTTGTGTATCTTTTACTCACCACTAAAACCTAAATGTTCGAAACGCTATGATGGTTTTGCACCCCAGTGTGTGTGTGTGTGTGTGTGTGTGTGTGTGTGTGTGTGTGACTGACAGAGTTTCATTAACGACGCTAATCAACGACAGGAGAGTAAATTAGCCGGCAACAGAGGTCACAGTGTCGTTTGTGGAAAACTGCTGTCGATGCCACCTTTCACCTCCTGCAGCTTGGTAACAAATAAAAATCAAGTTTTTTGCAAAGCTTCAAATCATTGTTTGAGACAAGCAGGTGATTGGTCTTTGTTACTTTGGCAGTTAGATTACTTTCCCAGAATCTATTTTATTTTTTCTCAGGAATTTGGCCTCTCTCCACGTAAATGGATAGCAGGGGAGTGATAGATTCACTGTAGCTCTACTTAGACTCCGTCTGCATTTGGGAAGCTGATGCCAGGAAGAGCACACGCATCAGTCTATGCTAACAAAACAGTAGGTGGAATAAACATTCTTGGTCCCTGAGGGAATTTGTGCTGGCATTAGATAGATTGACAGAAGGCTGAATATAAAGTTGTTTTCTGTGTTTTGTGAACCATTGTTAAACAGAGAAATGGAGTACCCACTTTATTTTCCACGCATTCATAGATGCAAGCATTGGCTCTCCAGAGCTCCAAGTATTCTTACGTGCTAGACCAGAACATATCGAGAGTAATTTGCTGTGTCCACCTGCAGATTTACAGTACATATGTACAGCAATTAAAATAACCCTAGTGTGCATGCATCCCTGGCCTAAGCATTGGCTCTGAAATGTCCAAATCTGTCAGCAGCATCAAAGCGAGCTGCATCTAATCCCAAAGGACCCGGCTAGCCAGCTTGGAGCTCCACCTGCACACCACTGAAGCTTTCATCAGCTGCACGTATCACAAAACTGCCATATCTGCTTACATGCAGGCCATAAACTGCTGCTGGGAACGAGGCTCCTATGCACAGCTCTTCATCTCCCTTCCCCCAGAGTTAAAGTTGTTGAAAAGCAGAAGAAACTCAAACTGTTTCTTCTGTCATACGATTCATGAAAAAGGATGCAGGCGTTAGGAGGGTAGGGAGGTGAGGGGGGGTGCTTACGTGTCTCCTTTCTGTTAGGAGAATTGAAGAAGTGAAATACAAAGGATGATCTACTGGGGCAGCTGATGTTAGTTGTTTTGCAGCTGAGACATGTAATGAGAGTTTCACATGAAAAGACGAGTGCAGTGCACGAACAGATGGTCTGAATTTGAATATTCCTTTCATTGGTTCCTATATGAACCCAGGTTAGAGCAATAAACCCCGACAACTGTTTTTTTAAGTGACTGACAGTTAAACTATAGAAATTCTTTACTTAATTTCTCAGATTTTCTCCACTGGATACTCCTTTCTGTGACTTCTCTTGCTTGTGTGAGTGCGTGTGTGTGTGTGTCTCTGTCTGTGTGTGTGTGTGTGTGTCTCTGTGTGTGTGTGTCTGTGTGTGTCCCAGCTGGAGTGAAGACTGTTTATATTATTGGTGATGAAAGAGGGGCCCCAAGAGGCCTCTATAATAGGCTGGGAGGCCTCTGACTTTTTATAATGGTCTGTATGGTTGTGTGTGCCTGCTTGTGAGAGAGACACAATTGTACCACTATATAATTGTCAATGGGAGGACACACTTTTACATAATACAGATACACAAAGAAAGAGAGAGAGAGTCTATCCAAACATAAAGGCACTCACACAGAGAAGCACAGTCTCTCTCTCTCTCTCTCTCTCTATCTCACTCACACTCACACACACACACACACACACACACACACACACACACACACACACACACACACACACACACATTGTTGAGCCATCTGAGCCCAGTGTGTCCAATAACAGCAGGTGCTGTCAAGTGCAAGCACAGCAGACCTGCCCTGACACAGAAACCCACACATGGATGGATGCACATATGTCAGCACGCCGCACACTCATTCATACACCTTCCTTTTCCATGGAGCTCTCACATTCAGTAACTCATTTTTAAAACGACGGTCTGATTGGTGAAGTTTATGCACTGTTACGGTTGTAGTCATGACAGCGTGCCTGGTACTGTTGGGATGTTCCCATCTGTGCAGGACTTCCTCCAGTGCCCATCAGCCCTACTTTATGTTAAATATTGAGTGTAAACTTTGGGATTTAAAAAAAAGTGTATTAAATATGATTTTATTTATATAGAGATATAAAATAACAATGACCAGTGACCAGCCTTCTGCTACAGTTTTACAAATATAGAATCAGCTTGAAAGAGTCAAAAGAACTATGATGCTTTAATGTTTAGTTGAAATTTGATTACTTGTGTTTACCAATTAGGTTAGTCCTCACGCAGGCCTAGAGACAAGTTGGCGACCACCTGGCGACCAATGAGGTTGCTAGGAAAAAATGAGGATTTGGTCATTGTTATTGTAAGTTATTGCTTAAAGCTGCGTTTACACAGGCCTATCAGTCAGTAACCCCTGGCAACCACGGAAAAAACGACTGGTTGGCGAGCATTTATGGGAGGATGGTGGCAGATGCTAGGTTGATGTTGTACCAAAAAACTCCCCAACTACTTGCTAAATTGGAAAGAAACTGCAAAAAGTTTCTTCAAAGTAAAACTTGCACCTTTTGGAACACAATTGAATCACAACTTTTACTTTAAAGGCAAACATTTTTATGTTTCCCATTAGTGTTGCTCTTTTTCAGCTTTTCAAAAGTACAAGTGACTGAGATGATCTGAGATTGACCAAAGTATATTTCAAAAGAGGCTTTTGGTGCAGCCAAAAATGTACCACGATGGGTTCATAGCCTCATGCTAGCGCTAGAACATTAACACCGAACAAACAAACAACCATGGTTACACAATCATTTGTATTTTTAATGCTTATATTAAATATTCTGTATCAGATACCTTTCAGCTGCTTTGTTATTCACATGGATTACCACAGACAGCAGGTCTACATGTTTCATTTGGCAGATTTCTTTTTACAGCACATGCCCTGTTTGATGCAACCCCAAAGAGATTGGTGTCGAGTCTGGGGATCTTTCGCTTGCTAGGCAAATGCGTAAACCACTACACTACACCTTTAGTTGATGTACGAACATGTAGTATTTTCATAATGGGTTTTTGTCCAAGAACACCCAGGCTTCGCTGCTGGTGTGACCCAAGCTCAACACGGTCTCTAGCTTTGTCTGTAGTGCTGCCGTATGGCTTACCTTTAGGGCACTCTGAACTCAGCCGTCCAGAAATTTGCCTGCATGTGTGTGAGAAGAGATCAGGTGTAAACAAAGTTCATTTTAAACTCAACGACACACCCATAATGATTCGGGACAGTATTTTGCAGGGTTGCAATGCTATCTTGACAAAATCTGTGCAGACAGACCACCTTTGTGTTACCTCCTGCTACAGTATTCATTTAAATGAGAGACACTCACAGACAGGCAGCCTCACAAGCTGAAAACAATACCAGCTACACAGTCATGGCTGGTAATGAAGCCCTTGATTTGATATGTAAGTCGATGATGTGTAATCTCTTCTAGCTGAGAGCGTAGAACAGTAAATATCAGTCTCATTTGCACTAAATGAAGCTAATAATGGCATCCTTAGCTTTCATGTTATATTTTTTTTCTTATTTCTTTTTAGTGCACACCTTCTCTTTGTCTCATGCTCTCTCTTTGTTCCCCCCTCACCATCTCCCTGTCCCTGTCTTTGTCTGTGTGCGTTAATATATTTAGCAGTGCCATATCATACGCTGTGCTAACTTCATTAACTATCTCAGCATGAGCCTACAGTGACTGAATGATAATAACCCTCACCCCCCAGACTCACTGGCTCTACCACACACACACGCGCACACACAGACACACACACACACACACACACACACACACACACACACACACACACACACACACACACAGCCCTGGGAGCTTAACAGTAATGCATGTATAACTGATTACAGTTTACTTCATTATGACAAAGCATTTTATATTTGTTATTATGATAAATGACCTCTCTAACCCTATCAGACCCATCAGTGAGTTCATCATTAAGAGTCCCAAATAAATCTGTGTAAAGAAGACAGAAAAATCAGCTGATTGAAGAAAGGGGGTGATTTAAAAAAACAAAAAAAACAGCCACCGTTAGTTCAAATATTACGTCAGAGTTAGGCTGCGATTCATCTGCAAAATTGTTTTCTGCATTTAACAAAGAACCACAGCAAATCCTTACATTTGAGGGAGTTAGCCATGATTAATGACTAATGATTAATTTTCTGTTGGTCGACCAGTTGTTTGAGGTTTCACAGCATGTCTGCGATAATTAGGAAAAACGGTGCCGATCTCTATGCCAAGCTGTCCTTTTGAAAGCTTTAAACGGGTTTCTCCCAGTGTGGCACAGACGTTCACTTTGGACTCAGAGGTGAACTGATTAGATTTTTGTGGTCAGAGGTCAAAAGACCAAGGTCCCAGTAATCTCATGTCCGTTGCTGTCTCGTGAAAGTGATATTTCAGGAGCAGCTGCAAGGGATTTAATTACATCTGGCACAAATGTTGACTTGGACTCAAGAATGAACGGATCTGAACGTGGCGGTCAAGGGGCAAGCTCACTGTGGGCTTATGAAACATGTTTTTGGAAGTTTTTCAAGGATTAATGACACAATTTTCTCTCAAATGTCCAGACGGGTAAAAACACTAAGTCGGATCATTTAGATCCAGAAGGGCATCATCTTCAATGTGACATCATAACATTGTGTAAAAACACTTATTCTGCAACACCATTACTTAGGAACAAAGGTCATGACCATATGGTCAGAAGACTGATTGATGAGACTACAAACTGTGGTGATTAATAGGTCCTGCTGGGGTTCAAGATGCTTGTAAAGCATCTGTGTTTTAGAATTTGTGGCTTTCTGTGGGTGAAGGATCACTAGTGTCGTGTCTACAGTGCATTTCCCGAACATAAATACACTTAATACCTTTTTTTTTATTGAAAAGCCATCGTGGTTGGTAGAGGTGTACCATACTGCAAAGCTGTAACTAGAGTTTTATGTCATTTCTGTCACTGTTGGTAGTTTTACCTGTAACAGTCAAATGTTTTACAGAAAACATGCCTTTGTTTTCTTGCGTCTAATCTCACTCCTTTGCTTCTTTTTTCTATCAGGTCAGTGTGCTGGAGCGCCAGGTGATAGATTTCCTGGGATACCAGTGGGCTCCCATCCTGACCAACTTCCTGCACATCATTGTTGTCATCCTGGGCCTTTTTGGCACCATTCAGTTCAGGCCGAGATACGTCACTGGGGTGAGTTTTGCACTCAAAACAAGCATTTTACGTATACTCTGCTCTCTCTCTTTTTAAAGCTTTATAACTTATTTAAGTAGTATGTTTGATGTTTTCACAACCTTTCGTTAAAAAAAAGTTCAGGACAGTGAAAACTTCATTCATACCTGGATGATGCACTATGAAATCCACTTGAATGGATAACAGAGAAAATTTAAACAGTTTGCATTAATAATTAATAAAAACACATCTGCTGGTGGATGCAAGATTGATGGAAGACCATGTACTGTATTTATTTTATATACCGATGAGCCACTACATTAAAATTGACAGTTTGAGTGAATAACTCTGATCATCTCATCACAATGTAAAGTGTTGTTGGGAAATCTGGTTCCAGGCATTCATGTTGTCGGTGAAACAGAGTTTTCACAGGGAAATATCCCAGGTGGATCCCAGCAAATTCAGCTCGTGGTGAAAAGCTCACAGAAAGTGCAAAAGCCTACTCTACAGGCCTCAGTTAGCATGTTAAATGTTAAAATTCATGACAGTACAATTAGAAAAAGACTGAACACGTTTGGCTTGTTTGGAAGGGTTTCCAGGAGAAAGCCTCTTCTCTCTAAAAAGAACATGACAGTACAGCTTAGGTTTGAAAAGCTACATCTGAACAAACCACAAGATGTCTGGAAAGCTTGGCCAAATCGGGTCACGAAACAGGACAATGATCCCAAGCACAGCAGCACATCTACTATGGAACTGCTGAAGAAAAAAAGAATCAAGGTGCTGCAGTGCCCTAGTACGAGTTAACCTGATTGAAATGCTGTGGCAGAAATTTAAGCGAGGAGTGCATAGATGAATGCTCGCAAACCTCAAGGCACTCGAGCAATGTTGTAAAGAAGAGTGGTCCAAAATTTCCCTCACAACAGTGTGAGAGACTGATGAAGTCATACATAAAACAATTACTTCAACTTATTGCTGCTAAAGGTGCTTCTACAAGCTAGAATTATGGAGTGTAATTAGTTTTTCACAGGACTGCACAGTGAACACTTTGTTTTCCATGTGACTGTACCGCCGTGTTGCAGACGTGTTTTTAAGGGATTTAAAATACAATTTGATTATTAAAGAGTTTGAATAATGGTTTTAAACAGACATTAAATACATAAAATCTATTTGTATGGACCAATTTTAACCTCATTTTTCTGGCTTTCAGACTACTCCTGGGTTTTCTCCCGTTTAATTGAATAGCAAATCAAAAACCTGGAACATTGCTAGCAAAACTTTTTTTTTAAAACAAAGAACCCAAGGACCTAAGGCATTATCAGAGCCTGCACACTCCCAAGATCCCAGTCTAATCAAGCTTCTGTGGGATGTGCAGACAGAAGCCAAATGTAAAGCAGCTCCACCCAGTCTATACCAGAATCCTGGTGCCATCAGACTCCAGAGGTCCCATGTTCACGCTCTAATAGGTTAGAGGTGGTGGTGTGGCTGATCGGTATATATATTTTAAAAAATGCATTATATATATATATATACATATATATATATATATATGTGTGTGTAAAAAGATGGTGTGAACAGAGTGGGAGTAGGAAGAACTTTTGAGGAGGAATTAGCAGATTAGTGCAAAGCTCCCCTTCACATTGCCACATTGTATTAATCCAATCAGAAGACCTTCAAGTAGACACACAAGGTTTAGTAAGAAGATTCAGTTAATGAAAGAGACTGAAAGTTGTATCAAAGCTTGTAAAATCATTCTCGCTTTCTTATAACTTGCACAAACACATACACACAACATCGCTATCCATTTTCTCTTCCTGTCTGGTTTGATTCAGGTGATCTGTTGTACTATTTGCAGTTGTTTCTGTTTCTTTGCATCTCAACGACATCAAAAGTGAAGCCTCCCTCTGTCTTTCTCTCCGTCTCACCCAGTCCCAATGCAAGACACGAAGATGCATTTTAAATTCTCTAACAAAGGCTTGTCAAGTCTTGTCGGCATCTCACTTTCCTCTCTGCGTATCTCTCTGCCTGTTTCTCCGCAGTATGCAGCCTGGCTCGTAGTCTGGATGACCTGGAACGTTTTCATCATCTGTTTTTACCTGGAGGTTGGAGACCTGTCCAGAGTAAGAACATTTTTCTTTGTAGAGGGGAGGGAGCACCATTGCAAAATATGGATATAAATCTGATAACACACATTCAAGTGGTGTAGGGAACTTAATTATTATTATTATTTATTTTATGTTATTTTTTGCATTTAGATATGGCTTTGTTTACTCCCAGCATGCTATATGAGTCACACAAATATTAAGAAAAGAATTAACTCACTAAATAAGCTGATTATTTGTGAGGGTTTAATCAACTTTAAAACCGTCTGCCATTACATGTATGTTGGTTCCCCTTGTGTCACCAAGCTAGTTGTAATTCTTCTGGGGATGTCCTGCAGTCTCTGGCACCGTTTGGGTCTTGTGAAATATGGATTTTGGCCTCTGCGGATCGGGCTTGTTCCAGTGCATTTTGTAGATGCTTGGTTGACTGATTGATCAATTGGGGTCTGGCGAGGCTGGATGGCTTGTTATGTTTCTTGAGCTGTTGCTGAGCTTTTTCTGTGGCCAGGATATATCGTCCCGCTAGGGGAAGGCAGCGGCCATTGGGGAGCACTGCTATATGGAGTGTTGGGGTACTTTGAGTGCAACAGTGGTGAGATTGGTGGTATGTGCCAAAGCAAAATGTGCATGAATGTCAAGACCAAAGATTTCTTAGTGGAACATTGCATTGTAGTGAAATTATTTCCTTTCAGCCGTCATTGGTTTGATTTTAAAATCACTATGTTGCTATTATCCACTAATAAATATTAGAGATGACTGGAGGGTTTTCAAATTCTTTTTGATGTGTTTTTCAAAAGTTAGCCTTATCTGAACTCCAAATTTGTTGATTTAAATGTATTTTATCAGATTCGATGATTTATTAAGGCTAATCAGTGCTTCCATAAACAGAAGAAATCAGTTGATGTGAGTGCTGATTATTGCTGATTACACACTCGGGTGTGTGGCTGTTGAAAAAAAATATTGCCTCACTTCTCTGTAATTTACTTATTTTATTGGACAGTTTCACAACATGCTTGCTATCAGTTTAATATCTGACACAGGACTGCGGTTACAGCCGCCTCATACCATCCGTCTTAATCTGTTCTAATCTACATCTTATTGGTTTTTCCATCAGTCATCCATCAATCAATTAATGATATTTGGGAGTACAATTTCTTTTATATCTGGTACTTGTTGCATATACTCATACCGTTTCTGCTCTTCCCACACAAGCACACAGTCTACACTCTCAGCCTTTTTCACAAATTTTTACACATTTCAATTTTGAGTTGAAAGTTGTCTAAAATCCGCCTTCTGTTCAGAAATCCAAATAGCTGGGCGATAAATTTTATTCACCGCATTCGACAGTGGGTCAGTGGCTGATTGGTATATACCTCTCAATATCCCCATGGCCTAGTTGTAACAGAAACCACTGAAACTGAGAGAACAGGGGACTACTGTTTGGGTTTCGTTTTTATCACACGGGAAAAACGAGCAAGTCTGTCATTTTAAACGGATAGAGTGGAAGGTAGAAACATGCGGAAATGGCACAGCAAAATAAATAGTGTGGATCACTTTTCTTTGGGTTAAAATTATTAGTTTGTGTTCTGTAAGATAAAGTAATTTAAAAGGCTTCAGCTCTCCTGACCAAAATCAACACATCTGGTTTCTAATGAGGGCAAAGCAGCCAGTTAATTAGCAATACCGTCATCAATTACCCGCTGACCAATCGTACAGAAGCACACACAAACCAGATGCTAAACAGCTTTGCTTTTATGACCAGAACAGTTTGCACGTGCCTCAAGGACACATCCTCCTTGACCCAGTTACCGCAGCAGAGAAAACCACAAAGTCCCGCTTCTCCTCCGATCGGCTCCACCAGCTGTTATACAGTGTGAGATATAAATCCATCACCAACCGTTCTGAGGCTTAATTTCTGACCTGAGGGCTATTATTATTCTGGTCCACATGTAAAACAAGTACAAGTCTGATATTGTTTCCACAGGTGTACACATCCAGTTTAAAACATAAGAAAACTGATTTCTGTACCCCCGCATTGTGAGTGGTAGTCAACGCCAGAATAACAACAAATTTGGCAACAGGCCTCAAAATTTTTTACAAAATTAAGATCTTAGAACAGCTTTAAACACTGGAAGTGATTTGCAGCGATGTGGTGAACAGTGGGAGGTAAATTATGCTCAGTGACTTGAAGTGAGCAGGTCCCAACATAAACTTCTCTCAACTTCCAGCAACAACTGAATCCCCAAAGCTATTTAACTTGGATACTTCCATCTATACTGATTTATATTGGTATGGTTCTGTTTTGGACCCTCTCATCCCTTCTGCATTAACTGTAAATCTGTACAAATATATTGTATGTTAAAAATATTTTTCAGACTCATCTATCTTTAATGCAGGCGTGCTGCATTTTGCTTTTTAAGATTAAGCTTGATTTTTAAAGATTTTCAGATGCAAATAAACAGATCTGACCAATCAGATCACTGCATTTGGCAACAAGTGCGCTCTTATCTCAAAACACTCATCGGTACTGAATATACAAATAGTAATATAATACTGTTTTACTTCAGACACAGCTAGACGCAGGTAAGGGTCAGTCAGCTTTGAAATTATTTCTCTGCCTCCTCAGATGTGGTCCCAACTCCGCCAAAGAGCTTAAACTACCCTGAAATATGTACAAAAGCAGCTCTGATATAACTTCAACTCCTGGACCAAACCATGAAATTCTCCCTGCTTCTTACCTCTCGGGAGGATTAGATGAACCCAGAATCTCTGTTTTTCTTTCTGTTGTTTAGAAACATCAGAACCAGCTCGCCTTGTTTCTGATGCTGGTTTGATAGCTTGGTGCTGAGTTTTGGTATGTATATACGTTACAGCAGCAGTCCCCAACCTACGGGCAACTCACGGGCCGGTACTGGGCCACGAGAGTTGAGGCTTGGGTGTAAAATTTATGGTTTTCAGGGTTTTTACCAGTTTTTATCCTTTTTTTAAAACTGGCAAAAAAGGTTGGGGACCGCTGCATTAAAGGAGAAGTTCTCATCCTAAAAACTCAGAAATTCATGCTTTGTGTAAATGGCCTCAGAGCAGGCAATGCACCTCCCTGCCTTTATATATAAAGGCTGGAGATGAAGGTGGGTTGCAAAGTGGATTGCAGGTGTGTAGAATAACCAGTTCCACATGTAGAGGAGTCCCAGCTGACCTTTTAGCTGGTCAGCTGTGGGCTTCCTGGTCTATAACACTCTCCGGTTTAATCACCCTGAGGGAAACTAGATGTTAGCGCCAGATTTAATTGGATCCCAACCAGCAGCTGATAAAAGTTGATATAATATCATGACAGCCCAGCGAAAACAGACTTCAGGCTCGGATTTGAATACGAGTGTATCAATAATACATGGTTTGTACAGTATATTTACCAGAGAGTGAGATGAGTATCATCGTGACATGTTCTTTTCCTGCTGCCTCTATTTATGTATCACGCTGCCACTTGTCGGTATTTGATAAGGGTGAGGTTGGCACGCGCTTCAAGAACGCCATGATATAAATGAAATTTCTTTGAAACTCTCTCTCTCATTTGCTTCTCAATGCCACTCTCTCGCTCAGTCTCTCTCTCTCTCTCCCTCCTCCTGCGCCTCACTCTCTCTGTCTCCATGTAAGTCATCCCTCCTCTCCCTCTGCTCACCCTATAATCAAGTCTTTTTCAAGTTGCTTTCCAAAGTCCCATGCTCCTCTTCTGTCTCGCACATCTTCATCTCTCGCCTCGTTCTTCATTCCCCCTCCTCCTTCAAATTTCTTTTGTAGAGACACGTGGCCCTGTTGAGAAGGCACTCCTATTAGTGGACAATACAGGGCAGGGATTTGTGTACAGCCCATTACTTTATACACTCACACCATTACTGCGGGGTCACGGGACAAAACTGATTGTGACACGCTGCATTTTTCTTCATAAAAGCCATCTGGAAATGAAAGAGGGTGACAGTCCTTTGATTTACGCTATGTTATCACTGACACTTGGATTTGTAATGTAGCTTTGATGTCATTTTTTTCAGCCCAACACTCAGTTTTAACCATTAATAGACTTGATATGCAGATTGTACGTTTATCAGCCTATCAGGGAAATAAGTGAGCGCTTAGGGGCCTGCCTTCATTTTATATATTTTTTCTGCATGATATGTTTTAAACTAGGGGAAATATTGCAGGAAAAGGCATCGAATCTTCTCAATTCCTTCCATGATGACAGATTTCATTTTAACCATGCGGTGCACGGCACACAGGCTGTTTGATGTTCTGCTAACTGCAAATGTTCTTGGTGTTTTGTAGTACAACAGCAGGAAAAGTCAGAAATGTTAGGCCTGTAAAGGTATGGCATTTGCCAAACGCCCATGACATTTCTTCTTGATAAGGAAAGTAAACCCCCATGAAAGTGAGTGGAAAAGTAGGAGACACACAGAGTGGTTGGGGTGGATGGGGGTGGGGTGGGGGTGCTGGGTGGGCGGTGTCCGTGTTTGTCAGCTCAGTTTGACGTCCTAAAACCAGGCAACCAGATGGACGCTGAAAGAACAGGCAGATCATTATCATGACTGAGATTACGGCAAAGTGGGTTTGATGAGACATCATGACACTGAGAGCTAACAGGACATTGTGGGAGCATGGTGCACGTCAGCGATGACTCACTGACATTGTCCCACGCTTACAGACATGCACACACAAACACACAGCAAGCCCGTAAATCAAAGTTAGGGGGAACTCACTTTTTTATTCCTGAATTATTTTGAGCTTGACAGTTTTTATTAACGGTGGGAACAGCAGTTGACAGCTGGCTTATTCTCTTCTTCTGGAGATTTCAACAGTATCACACAGATTTCATCAGCAGATTAAGGTTACCCATATTTAATGGAAATGCAGGTGTATCCAGCGTGTTTGTTTCATTAAAATCAATGCTGTGCCTCGTATAATGCTAGGAATCACTGAGATGTTACTGCTATCCTGGCTTTTTGAAGCCAAGCTTTATGAACTTAAAGAGTGGAGTGCCATGTTATTGGCTAAAGTAACAGACTGATAAAATACTAGTATTTCCCCCAGTAAATCCAAAGTAGACGCTTTTTGGATGGTCTGTTCTGCACAACAAGCCATAATATTAGCCAGACAATCCATTAAAAATGCTCCAGGAGCACACACAGTGAAGAGTGGATGAGGCCTAGCAGATGCTGATAGGCTGCCTAACTCAATTATCCAGGTGGATGACCCCACTCAGAGTTGCTGCGAGATGAGAAAATGATTTTTCTTTCTTTTTTCTTTCTTTTTTTTTTTTTTTGCAGGCTGTAAATATAATTTTAATGCTGTAAAGTTGGCCATTTTAAAATGGAGTCTATGGGCATTGACTCCCTTTTGGAACCAACCTCAATTGGCACTGAGAGAAACTTCAGTTTGCCTTCTTTGATATGTTAGCTTTATTTTTCAGGCCTATGGGAAGCACTGATACTACATTACAAATTCTCCTTTTTATTTAACTAAACTGAACATCCTCTAAGTCTTCTCATTTATGTTGACCAAAGCTGACCTTCCTTGATCTTTCATGAATCTAGAGACAGCAACGGTTGCATTATTTTGTCTATAAAATACCAAGAAAAATTACATATTACATGACTCTACAGGTATCTGTTTCAGTGTGTGAGCAATCAAGCCAATGATGGTCCTTATCCATTCTGGACAATAGTAGCAAGTACCATTTAATACAATCTAATATTAGATTGTACCAGGACCAGGTGGGGTATGTTTTCCGATTCTTTGAGTAAATTTCAAAAGGTTGTCTTTGCCACACTAACAAAACGCTAGGACGATGTCATTAACAGGAGTGATGCTACTGTGCTCTTCTTTCTGTGATAGAGTTTGGCTTTTTTACCAGCCCTAACCGTTTAGCCATAAACATAGCCAAGCAGTGAATATTAATCAGATGCAAAGAAGTGGGATATTCACACAGTACATCTTAACCTGTAGCCTTAGACTTATGTGAGCTAATTGGGGACATGCCCAGATTTTTTAGGGTTAGGGTTAAACAATATTATTCTTTTTAAAATATTGGTGTAAAGAGATTCTTAAAATGTAGAATGAATTATTTGTTACTGGACTTAGGAATTAGATCAAATTATAATGGCAGAGCAGCCATTATAATTTGGCACCGGTCACAGAAGGAAGCTGCTTTCAGAACTTGACATTTTGCATTGTGTAAAATAATGCCTGACTGTTTGCCTGCATCAGGATTGTTTGTTGCAGGCAAACAGTGCAAATGTGTTGAGGTTTCACAGGCAAGTGAGTACTAACCACATGACATTAACTTGTCCGCCATGTTGGACATGTGACAATCATGGTGACAACGTAGGATCAAGTGAATAAGGCACTACTCATTCAGAGACTGGTCTGCAGCCATCTGGCAACCATTGGATGTAATAGGAAAAATGAGTATTCCCCAACTGGATGCAAGTGTATGGTGGAGGTGGATGGCAGTTGTAGGGAGATGACTGCTAAAGTTTGAGTCACACAGGCCTACAGACCAGGCGGTAATCCCGTGGCAACCATCTGTGACTAGGAAAAAAATATGTATTCTCCAAATAAGTGGCAAAAACCACAAATGCTATCTCTGAGTTGTACTGAAACTTTGAAGAGTGCAACACAAAATGGGCATAGAGACCATTCACCTGCGAGTAAAAGTGGCACCGTTCGAAAACACACTGGGTGCAGCATAAGAGCTGAGGCACAACTTTTACTTCGCCATCTCTAGTTTGCATCGCACTTATTCATCTAGTAGTTAACAAATATTTACTGACAAATACGAAAACCTGCAGTCAACCGTGGTTATCTGCTAGCAACCAGGTTTTTCGGTGCAGCACCATTTTTGCAACCACTTTCACCCAGCAACAGCTAGCAACATCCAGGAAACACAGCAAGCAAGTTGGGGAATACACATTTTCCACTAGCAAACAGTTGTTGTATCACATCCAATATGGCAGACAACTCTTGAGCAATGAGAAACCTAAGTAGACAAACAGATGCATGAACAGCCCGTCACTTTAATCTTCAGTGACTTAATTACTTTTTGCCAGAGTCGGCGTGTTAGGCGTGTAGTGTTAGGCTCTATCTACATGGCACATAAAAAACAGATAAGTAGAATTTTGAGATCCACATGTCTTTGGTTCTATTAATGCTTGTACTAATGAATGAATATTGAAATAATTTCACTCTAGCCTCTTTTTATGTTAATATTCAACCAGATATTTGGTTATCTAAAATCAGTGTACTGAAATAAATACGAATGTGACACAAACAAGGCCGAAAAAAAATTACTTTATTGAGCTAAAAAAAAGATGATTTTTTTTTAACCACTCCTATTGACTGCTGAGTCAAACAGTTCATTTTGGACGCTGCTTCCAAGTAGACACACAGTACACTGATGCATGTCTGCTAACATATGTCAGCACGAGGCAGGTTTTTGTGTACAAATCCTAGAACAACACACCTATGGATGTTTTCGCTTTATACAAGCTGATTTTCAGATGTATTAGAATTGCGTATTATAAGCAGACAGTTTATATTTGTTTATGTTTAAATTTCTGCTAAATAACTGTGTCTGCCTTTCTGTGAAGCCTTCTTTTTTGGCTTTTCTAACATTTGTGTTTGATAAAACTTTCTATCTAACGTGTATCTTTGCCTTCCACGAGGCCCCCGTGGAGCCCCAGAGGCAAGATAAGGTGTACATCCTGTCTTGACAGTAATTTGAGTTTAAGCCCAAGATTCATACCATATATCAGTCTGTCACAGTCCCATCCTTCCTGTCACTCGCTGCTGCACTATCTAATATAGCAGCAATGCCATAAAATTAATCTTTAAAAAGATTTCTGATGTGGCATCCCTGTCAGTTTTGGAGAGGAGCCTGTGGAGAGAGAGAGAGAGAGAGAGAACTGTCACCATGTTGCGAACGCACACTCGCATATTCACGCTCTCACACATATGCATGCGCACTCTCAGACAGCTAAGTGTCAGAAAAGTCCACTGTGTCATATAAAAGATGCAGCCACCCCCCTGGGCAACGCACAGATAGTGGCTCGTAGAACTGCACACGCACCAACTGTCAGTCATTTATCGGTGGTCGGGGTGGGGAGGGGGTACTGTGTGGGAGGGTGTCCTGCATACTTTTTAAATTTGTGAAAGTGTGTGTGCACGAGGGATGCATATTTGTTTATGTGCATGGACTAAATCCAGACTGCCTTAAAACGTTTTGATTTCCACATACACAGTGAAGCAGCGACAAAATAAAACGTGTGGAGGGAAAAAAATTAAAGAAGGCCATAAGTTTTGGTGACGAAAAGAAGAAAAGCGAGGCATCGGGGGTGAAGAGAGAGACTGAGAGGATGAGACATGAGAAAGTGTGATAAGAGCTGTAGAAGACGATGATGTGCTGCGAGATGGAGCCACAAGTGAATCAACGCGTGTCTTTCAACGGGGAAAAAGAGGTGAAGCGGGGACAAGGGGGAAAAAGAAGTCGAAACACGGAAAAAGTTGGTTCAACAAAACCTCTTAACAAGATAGGATCGCTTATCTAACAGAGGAGCAGGAAAAAAAGAAGAAGAAAAAATATCAAATGTGGCTTTCATATCAATTTCATATTAACATCAGATGCACCTGTTGTCAGCATGCGGTGGGCTTTTTACTCCGGGATGAATTGCAGTAGAAATATGACAGTAAATCAAACTCCAAGCCACCCAATTCATTGCTGAAGAAAGTTGAAAACAGGTTTCCAGTTTCTATGCTAATAGTTGCATTGAGACGATGAATGAGGGGATCCCCATACATTTAATCATAGGCGTTCTAGTTAAAACATCCACCCTGAGTCACTGACTTAATCCATCTGCCCTGTCTGTGTTTGATCAATGGATGCATTTGTTGAAATTGTGGCATGAAATTGCTTTTTTTTCCCCCCTTCCCCATTCAACACATCTCTAGTGGGACATTTCTACCCCACCAATTCTATTGCTTGAGCCCTGAGCTATTATTACTGGTGATTCCATTTGATTGTTACTCGTTTTTACTGTACAGTTTCATGTGAAATGAGCAGAGCACAGATTGGCTTAATGCCACAGTAGATAATAGATTTGATTGACTTGCCTGCTGCAGTCAAACTTGTCCCAGGGCCCGGATGGCAGCTTGTGTTATTTTCAAGTCTTAATGGATTTAGCTCAACTGTGTTAGCGATAGAGTTTGATTTCACTGTAAATGCTAAACTGATAATCTGCCTAGCCTTCAACTTGTAATTTACAGTATACTTCTTATCATAACATGCTCACAACCAAGAAAGAAGAACACATTTTTCTTACTTAGATTATCAGTCCATCGGGATTAGGAATGTATCTGGATGGCAGTACCTCCAAGATGGAATTTTGGAGTTGTTTTTGACCAGGATATGTCCTTCAGTGTGCATATTTAGCATCTATGTAGGACTGCTTTCTGCATTTATACAGTATCTCAAAAATGAGAAACACCCTGACCCAGAGTGATACTGAAAAACTATTTCATGGGTTTATGACTCCTGGACTGGACTGTAAGTCATTATTATCAGGATGTCCTGAAAACGCCCTGAAAAACCTTCGATTAATCCAAAATTCTGCAGTGAGAGTATGGACAGGGATGAGAATGACAGAGCATATTTTTCCCATATTGCCTTCTCTTTACTGGCTCCCTGTTAAATCCAGATTTAAATTTCAAATCCCTCTTCTCTCTTCTCCTCCTCAAGCATAAAGTCGGGTATCATCTCCATAGCAGTGAAAATGTATGCTATGCTTTCTAATGATACTGCCTAATAGATGCATATATACTGTAAACAGAATTGGTCCAAGCATGGAGCCCTGTGGAACCCCATAGTTCCTGTCCAGTTACATGAACAAATTGGAGTCTATACGAAAGATATGATTCAAACCAGTGCAGCGCAGTACCTTTAATGCATACGGCATGCTCTAATCTCTCAATTGAATTAAATTGAATTGAATTGAATGCACCAGAGTCCGAAGCCATTTTTATTTTCTGCCATTCAACATCCTGAAATCAGAATATGACAAGTTATTAACAACAACAACAACAAAAAAGGCCTGTATTTGTATAGCACTTTACTTAGTCCCTATGGACCCCAAAGCGCTTTACACTACATTCAGTCATCCACACATTCACACACACGTGATGGCAAGCTACATTGTAGCCACAGCTGCCCTGGGGTGCACTGACAGAGGCGAGGCTGCCAGACACTGGCACCACCGGGCCCTCTGACCACCACCACTAGTAGGGAACGGGTGAAGTGTCTTGCCCAAGGACACAACAACCGAGACTGTCGGAGCCGGGGCTCGAACCGGCAACCTTCTGATTACAAGACGAACTGCCAACTCTTGAGCCATGATTAAAATAAACGTGCTCACTGAAATTTGCTTTAGTTACCCATATGTCTATGCAAACATACCATTACTCTTTTATCAGTAGGAAGTGCATAAAGTGTGTTATTTGTAAGCTTTCACTTGTACTGGGAAACATCATAAGTATAGCTCATAAGGTTTTGCTGCTAATGGCAAGTTCAGGTTAAAGCATTGCAGTGGGGTTTTGTTGGTTTTTTTGGGGGCTTTTTTGCAACCTCTCCAATATCTGTTTTTTACCTTCAAAACATACCTCTACTTGCACACCAGAGAGGCTCTAGTCTGCAAATGAGCCCCTCTGTGCCCGTCTGTGGCACAGCAGCCTTCAGTGTTGACTATTACTTGTGACATGCAACCAAGTTGTGTGGGTGGGATGTTGCCTGAGACCACCGAATGGTGGCTTCAGAGAAAGTGTGGGGGCTGCATCAGAGCCAAAGTCACACATTTTTAAAAGTAATTTATTTTATCGGGTGTTGTTAAAAAAATTCAAATAACATGAATCTCAGGACTAACTGAGATCAGTAGATGCTTTGTCTTGGTTTGACAGGGGACGTCTTCTTAAATATATGTGAGAAATCTGGTTATGTTTCACTTTAAAGAGTCAGATATTGTGCATGGCCTTGTAAGAGCCAAAACGAGCCCCTTACAGTCCATGGGATATGCAGAATTTGCATGGAATTTTTGCATTCTTCTTTACAAGTAACACCTTTTCACTTCTCACACAGCAATTTGATCATTTCTTAATATACGAATAATGATTAGCGCAGCTTTAACAATTCAGCTGTTCTGTTTCCATGTGAAAATATTGTTTAGGGTTTCTTTCTCTGTTTTCTTCTTCTTTGTTTTGGAATTCACAAGTATAAAGCTCTGACAGGATTCTGAATTATTCCTTAAGGTGTGGCTGGATGAAATAGTTTACTCGCTGCATGCTTCTCTTAGCAGCCCCTCGCTTTCATGAAATTATGGATTCCACCTGGGGTAGAAGCACTATAATTGGCCCACCGATCAGAGAGATTGAAGAGGTTAGAGTGACTTTGTTGAGGCATTTGATTAGAAATGGTAATAGGTTTGGTATGGTTAAGGTCAGGGTTATGATCTGGAACAGACCTCATCACTATCTACCCCCCAGCACACTCACACACAAACAATTCCCCCAAAACCCCATCCAATCTGATAGGAGAAAAGTGCTTCAAGCATTATGGGTTAAGGCCTCATCTAACACCCGTGGGAAATTATGGCAAAACAAGGCAGAGAGATGCACAGTGACTGATTATGTTGGTGTGAAATAACAGAGAGAGAGACACAGTGAGAGAAAATGACAGAAAAGTGGATACAGCCAGAGAGTGAGGTTCAGTTAAATAGAGTGAAAAATTGACTTTAGAGAGAATAAAGCTAATATCGTCCCATCACTGATTTTCTGCCCTTTAGTGTGATGATCTGCTGATCTTTGTGGTGGCCTGCTGAGGCAACTGACTGTCTGGGTGACTGGTTTGTCTGTTAGACTGTTAAACCTTTTTATTTGCTACAAAACTGCTGGAGCTAGTATGGTATGTTTAGACTAGAAAGCTATAAGGTAGCTATAAACTAATATACACTCACCAGACTCTTTACTAACCACACATTGCTAGTACCTGGTTTGACCCCTTCTTGCCTTCATAATTGCCAAACTTGCTTGTAGCATTGTTCTAAGAATATGCTGGAAACATTGCCAACATGGCCCATGTTGGTATCATGGTGTCACACATTTGCTGCATCCAAAAATCTCCTATTCAACCACATCCCAAAAAGGTTTTGTTGGACTGAGATCTGGTGACTGTGGAGGACATTTGAGTGCAGAGAACTCAGTGTCATGTTCAAGAAACCAGTTTGAGATGATCTGAAACTTATGACATGACACATTATCCTGCTGGAAGCAGCCATCAGAAGATGGGTACACTGTGGTCATAAAGGGATGCACTCATCAGACCAGGCTTGTTTCTTGCCCATTCTGATGCTCAGTTTGAACTTCAGCATGTCCTGTTGACCACAGCTCCATGCTTAAATGTATTAAGTTTCTTCCATGTGATTGTCTGACGAGATATTTGCATTTGTGATACAATCTACTATTGCTTGGGGTACAAATGGGAAAAATCTACTACTTTCACCCTCATCTCATTCTGCCCATCATCCATCCAGCCAGCTATATGATATTTTTCTGATTAACTTAGAAGAAATAAGTAGGCACATTTATTAAACTGGAAATTCAACATGCTGTATGAATAAAAACAAAAACACATCGATTTTGGTTAGAACTGACACTAAGGTATTCAAAATTCATTTTAAAGGCTTATACTTTTCCTTCCTTTTCTTTTGTTTTTTTTAGTTGAAAATGTGAAAAAATATAAAATGTAATTTTTGCCTGATTGCATGTGTTGTTATTCGAGTCGTTGAAATAGTCTCTGTAGTTTCATGTCACAATGGCAGCACTCTTCCCCTGTTAACTGTAAGACCATCAGAGGAACGACCACTCTGAATGGTCTCCCCCCCTCTTTATCTCTTGGGAGATGAAGACAAAGGAAAATATGAAGGTGGGAAATTGAGGGGAAATTGAGAAAGACCGAAGGTGTGGGAGGGGGTTGGAGTGAAGAGCGGAGGCAGAAGGAGAAAAGTAGAGGTGGAAAGGAAGGTGGTGGAAAAAACAGATCTGGTTCATTGAAGCGGCACTAGCCCACAGTCAGAGACAAAGACCTGAGAGCATGAGTGCGTGATCCTTAACTAGAACACTGGAAATTATAGACTGTATGTGCTGTTGCATGTGTGTGTGCCAGAGAGAGAGGGGGATGAGAGACAGGAAGAGAGGAGGAACAATATAGGGAGACTAAGAACAGCCAGAATGGTGCTTTGTACATGCACACAGACACACACACTGGGTTAGAAATATTAATACAGCTTCAGCCAGGGGTTTTGTTTAGGCTTGCAAGCCAAACAGCCCATTCATCACCACACAGATCTCAAGATTATTTTGGAGCTGCAGCTTCATCTTTTTACTGGGTTAAATAGTGCACTGATAGATAAATTCCTCAAGTTCAATACATCAATGCCAGTGCAGGCTGCAATTTAATTGTTTTGTGTTCTACTGGTGAACACGGAGTAATCTTTTTTTTTTTTCGTCTCCCAGTGTGTTGAACAGGTTGTGAACTCTACAACTCTTAATATCTGCATTATTTATGGGTTTGGAAAAATGAGCTTAATCTCTAATGTGTCACATTTTCTCTTCCTGTGGTGGTGGAGCCTTGTTGAGAGAGCTCACTGCAGCTGGATGAATACAAAGGGGATAATACGCTTTTTATTATTAGTCCCAGTCTGGGGCCGAGCTATATTAGAAATGCTGTAACCTTTGTGATACACATGCACAAAATCCTGAAAGAGGGCTCAATAGAAAAAAGAGAAAACAGAAAAGTCTCTTTTTTGTTTATTTGTTTGTTTATTTTGGAGGAGTATTACCACATAATTTCATAATGGCTTTGCTTTAGTATAGTTGATTTTTTTTAGGTGATTAGCTTAGGTTAGCATGTACGCGTAAAACTGAGGGAAAACAGTTATCTTGGTTCCTTCTAAAGAAATATTAAAATACATATCAAAACTTAAAGCTCACTAATACATATTTCCTGTTAACATTTATTAACCTAGAGATTTTGTAAGGTGGGTTTTCTTAGCTCAGACTAGCTAGGCTAGCTGTTGCTCATTGCTAAGCTAGTTAACCTTCAGGCTACAGGAACCAGTACAAGAACCAGCATACACTAAAAAATGTAATGGAGTAATGGACTTTACAATGAGGTATAAGGAGAGCTAGACCCCCTCCCTCTCATTTCCACCCATGATTGCATTAATATTACAGTACAGTAGAGCTCAAATTGACGTCCACTAGTTAAAGAATTATTCATTCATTTTTTTTTCTACTGACGTTTCAGAAAATCTTATATATGAAGAGTTTGTAGCCTTGAACCAAGCTAACCAGCTGTGGGGTGAATCATGAGTAGAAAAATATTTGATTTGGGGAAAAAAAGTCAATAAATAAAATAATGGAAATTTTTTAAAAACAAAAAGTACAAGACAGCATTTGTAGTTACTTTTATTGGTGAAAGAACTGTTCGTCACATAATGAATTGCAAACAGAGTCCAAAGCGAACGACTTCCACCCTTCTCTGATTGAATCCTTTTTATCATCAGTGTTTTTTATGGTTAATGATAATACTGTGTTGTAATATCTTTGGATTTTTTTTTGTGTTTGTGTGTGTACAGTAACGCAGTGCCCCTTATGTGTACTAAAATATAGCTCAGTTATGGATGTGGTATTGCACTTCGAGCCTGACTAGAGTCACCGCTCGGGCGGTTTCTGGAGTTTCACAAAAGCGACCTGCTCTTTGTGGATTTGAACAGCCAACATAACCAATTAGAGAGGTCACTGTTTTATTTCAGGATTAGGTAGAGTAGTTGTTTTCTGTAGCACTGTGAATAAAATGATTGATGTCACACGCATACTATCAATTCATAACGTGATAGCTTATAGTAAATATGGTTTTGATGGTCGGCATAATTATGTGGCTCATAATTAAAAGCCCTTTTGGAGAATATTAATGGGATTTTTTACTTCCAGAACCTCACTGCTGACCTCTTTTTTGGGGAGGCAGCAGGGGGGACATTGAAATTTTGATGGCCAGGGGCAGTACCCCCCAGGCCCCTGGCCCCCCTTAACCACACCCTTGCTGCAGGCTCATATTTAACATACAGATATAGGAATGGTATCAATTTTCTCATCAGATTCTCACAAGGTCCAAAACAATAAAATAAAATAAAAATTTTCTTAAAGTGTCTAAATATTCCTTGTTGAATATAACAAGCAAGATTAACGGCTAAAATCGATGTCTGAGAGGATGCCATTTAGAATTAGACATGACTCATTTTCTTTCTCAACGTCAGTTTTCTAAAGGAAACATTTCATATATTTTATAATCAAAGCTAAAAAAAAGTAAAGCTTTTTCCAAACTACTTTTTGTAAAATGTATTTCCCTTATCTAAAATTAAACACCGCAGCTCCTTCTGTTTGCTCATTCCCCGAGTGGTTAGCGATTTAGCCAAACTAATTTAGCCAAGCATCTTAACGCATTATTCTTGTCATGTCCATAAATGCTTCCTTCACAGAATGAGAAGAGTTGGCATCGCATTCTCTCGGGTCTTCATAACATTTTGCCAAATTCAGCCTTTTAACGAGAATTACTTGTGATTTGAAAATGCCTGTTATGAAAGTACTGATGGATGATGCTGTGCTGGAATCATTATTACCTGTTTCCCCAGCATTTCAGCAGGTGTATAGAGTGAGAGGAGCAAACGACGGAAACGGGGGGGGGGGGGGGGGTGCGAAGAATGAAGAAATATAGTGTAAAAGAAGAAGACAGAGAGAAAGCTGCAGCGACGCAGTGACAGGCACGGGGAGAGTGATGGCAGAGAAGGGAGCAAGAGAGAAAATTAGAGAGATTTTACTCATTAAAAAGAGGAGCACAACAAGGGGAGATGGCATTAATCAGAGCTCTGCGCTAATGAGGCATTTACTCATTATGCTGAAATAGAGAGAGGCCACGGAAAGAAGAAGAATAAGAAGGGGAGAAAAGGGGGGAAGGGGGGTGAGATCACAATATAAATGAATGGAGAGAGAAAAAGAGAGAGCAGGAAAAAATTAAGTAACGGTACAGAAAGAGGTGACAGAGCCAAGTGTGGATGTGGTGGGAGGTTAAGAGGGACAGGCAAGGACAAGATAAGGTGGGATATATGGAGTAGAAACAGGTAATGTAAGAACAGGGTTTCTATTTAAAGCTCTCTTTAAGGATTTATGTGCTTCAATAGAAGTGACTTTAAATGCAGACAGTGTACTTATGGGACTGTTGTGAGGACACTATGTAGACTTTGTTTCATCTTCTTCTTGGGTAACATCAAACCACAATAGGCACACTTTCTTGCAACAAAAACTAATAGATTTTTTTTTCTAAATCTGAGTGGCACACACAAGAAAATCGGTTTTATGATGTTTTTTTTTCTTTCTATATCTTAGTATAAAGATTTATGGTGCTTTTAAAGAGCATTAGGGCCTCTCATTCGGCTAATGGCGAAGTAACACATGGACAGACGCCCGTGTGGTTCGCATGGTTGTCTGTTTAATGATCTATGCCTCCTCTTGCTAAATGGAGTCGTTAATATGTGCATTGTTTAATCCGAGACGACAATCATAGCTGATTCATTGTGCGTCTTTGAGGCTTTTAGAAAATGTAATGACGAGGAGCCTCTACAGATGCTCCACACTGGGCCCGTTTCAGCGTTGCTGAACTGAAATGACCGAGGACAGAAAATGTAAAAGTTTAGAGTTTGTTCCATCAGTGAGGGGACTGTTCATGCTTATTTGGACATAAAGTGTGACAGCTGCTTTCTCTGTTTTAGGTAATTAACAAATCAGTACTGATATAAGGCAATCCTGCCTCATATGAGTACACGCTATCAGACTGTAGCTAGTGGCTTTGTGATGTTGTGCAGTTATGTAGGTAAAATGCTGACGTCAGCTGCTAGCACGCTTACCGTGTTCTCATCTTGCAAGTTAGCATTACAGTAAGTTGCCGTTTAACTCTAAACACAAAGTACGACACAACAGTGGTGCAGTTAGAGCTGGAAAGTTTTAAATCAAAGTGGCAGCGCAGTAAAGGTCTGCGAGCAAAAGTCATCCGGAGATGTAGAAACCTGCTGCTGATGCTAGAAGAAAAGTTAAGGAATCGCCAGTCATTAGGGCTCTTCCACTCAAATGAGTTTCTGCAGTTTTATGGAAATACATGGCAGTATGTGAAAAGATAATTAAATCTGGGTCAGAGTGGTATAGTGAATGATGTTGCTGACATTTATGGAGCCACGTTGGCAGTGCAGCTATAAACCCCCACAGTAAAGTTAACGCTCTAGTGACCCTACCATAAACCTAACCTTAAGTTTCAGATCATAAAAAAATGACTTTTTTGAGTGTGTGCGTGTGTGTTTTGGGGGGGGGGGCTTTTAATGTGTTTTAGTGAGTATTAGTGAATATTAATTCTTTCGTCCCATGATTATCAAGGCAAAAATCACAGATGCTAATTACTGATAGGTTGATTCTGATTCTGGTTAAGTTTCCAAGTCATCATTGTCATAGTGATAATGATGACAGTAGCTGCATGTGCACAATTCACATCCAGGCCCAGAATCACTGGAATTACTTTTTATTAGGTACGCCTTGCTAGCACCAGATTGGACTACCTTAACTCTTCGTGGCACAACAAGTTGCTAGAAACATGGCTCTGAGATTTTGATCCATGTTTACTTGATAGCATCACACAGTTGCTGCAGATTTGCCGGCTGCATATCCATCATGCAAATCTCCCACTCCACCACATCTCAAAGGTGCTCTATTAGATTGAGATCTGGTGGCTGTGGAGATCATTTGATTACACTGAACTCATTGTCATGTTTAAGAAACCAGTTTAAATGATGCTCAGCTCGTGCACAGGAAGAAAATATTTCCACTACGAAGCAGGATGGTTCCACGCTTTCATGTTGTTTATGCCAAATTTGCCCTTTTCTCATCTCTAAAAGATGGCTGTGTGGGAAAATCCCAGCAGATCAGCAGCTTCTGAAATACTCTGACTGTCTGCCCGTCTGGCATTTGCAACCATGCCACGCTCAAATTCCCTTAAAATCACCTTTCTACCCTACTCTGACGCTCAGTTTCAAGTTCAGCAGGTCGTCTTTACCATGCCTACATGCCTAAATGCACTGAGGTGCTGCCATGTGTCTAAATAGACATATGCATCAATGAGCAGCTGAACAGGTATACCTAATAAAGTTGCTGGTGAGTTTAAATCTAAATCTTAGATCAAACCTCTCTCCTTACCTTTCTGTCTAGCTCTCAGGGTGCGACATATTCAGACGGCCTCTGCTTTGCTCCTTGTTTGTGTTCTGTCTGAGGATGTAATCAACCTCTTTCTGTCTGTCTCTCTCTGTTTGCCAGGACTCTGACCTTGTCCTGACATTTAACCTGTCCATGCACCGCTCCTGGTGGATGGAGAATGGCCCAGGATGCAGGGTGACGCCCATCACCCCTCCTCCCTCCTGGGCACCCGAGGACCACCGATATATATCTATATCTGGCTGTCTGATGGATTTTCAGTTCATAGAGGTGGCTCATTCCTCGCTGCAGATACTCCTGGCTGTAAGTACTTGAGATGAATAAGTACAATGCACTGTAATTTCAAACTTAAGTGCCTGCATGTAGTAGACATACTCGGGGTTTATTGCTTTAAAAGGCAGTCATGACATGCTGGTACTGTAGATACAACTGTAGCAGTTTAGAGCCGACTAAATTTGCCATAATTATGAGGGGAACATCAGGCAGCCTCCAAAGGAAAAACCTAATGCCTGTGCATTGAGTGGGCCTGCGTACAGGTGGCTGCATTCACCTATGCTTAACCTGCAACTTCGCACCACGAGAACAGTAAGGCTCTGTCCAGTGATAGCTGGTCAGTACTGGTAAAGAATATTTGGAGATAAGGAAATGGATTTAAATGAATGCAGCTGTCCACCATTAACTCTTCAAAAGTGTGTTAATCCTGTCCTACCTAGCAGATTCATCCATTCTTTTTGCATTTGTCAACATTCTTATTATTATTTCCATAGAGTTCTAGTAAATGTAATATTTTTAATAGGGTTTGTGTCTTTTTATCACATTTTCAAACCCAAGCAACAAGAGGAAAGAGTTTATGAATATTTTTCTGTCATTTCAGCGGTAGAATGACCTAGCTAGAGCTGATTACGTCTGCTAGTGATCCAAAAAACTCCTAACACAAGCAAAAAAAACCCCACAAAAGAACTTTTTGTGTATGTCTTAGAACAGAGGTCCCCACCCCCGGGCCACGGACCGGTACCGGTTCGTGAGTCATTTGGTACCAGGCCGCGAGAGTTGAGGCTTTATGGTTTTCAGGGTTTTTATCGTTAACTTGGTTTCCCTGAGTCTTTTCCCGTGTTGTCTTATTTTGAAAGAAATGTTTACGTGTTACCATAGCAACCAGAGAGCAGAGAGAAGACCGTTACTCTCAATGTTGTTGGCGCATTTCAGGAGGACGCTGCTAATAAAGTTACGCAATTACACAGTGAATTCGCGTTTATTTTTATATTTACAAAATACCACAGTTTTTGCCTTGGTCGTATCATTTTATTTTGTTGTGTTTATCCGCCACACCTTAAAAGCCAGTCCGTGAAAATATTGTCTGTCATTAAACCAGACCGTGGCGCAAAAAAGGTTAGGGACCGCTGTCTTAGAAAATTAAGGGAAATGAGTTAAACCATCATATTTAAGGGTGTTGTTAGATTAAAGTACATCGAGCCTTTCTTTTTTCCAACCATAAATAAATCTTTTTTGATCATAAATAATAACATCGTTCTTTTATTTGACTAAAAAGAAAAAAATTGTGTCTATCTCTGCATTAGTTTACATGTCCAGGTAAGTATTAACATATGCGGCAATTACATCCTAGGCTTTGTACTTTTTTTGTCTGTGTATGGATATGTGACACGGTGCTTTTAAAATTGCAATTATTCAAATTATATTCGGCTATAAGTTGAACGTATTCTAAAGTGTACCACAGCCATGACAGCTCCTTTGTCTGCTGCAGCGGGTTGGGCCTTTTTAGTACCTGTTTTAGACTAAAATGAGTCTCCATTAAGTTAATAACTCATACCCTCATTAACATAGAATAGGCTGGATAAGCTGCTTTAGAAACCGTTCCTCTATCTCGGTTTTCTGCCTGTCTCTCTGTTTTATTTCATTTTTGCAAACGTGATAGTTTTCCTCTCTGTTTCTCTCTGCCCTCAGTATTTCTTCCTCTCCTGCACTGTCAAACTGTGATAATTAGGAGGATCAGAAGAGAGAACATACAGAGAGAAGTAAAAAGCGAGAATGAGGGAGGCCTGCCACTTCTCATATCAGTTTCCTCTGTACTGTAGCTCTGTTTGTACACATACATTCAAATAAGGAAGTGCACGCAATAAACAAGTCAGAGCTTTAATGCCACGGCCGTGCATCATTACGCCAACAAAGAACAGGGAAAAGGTTTCGGAAGCGAGTGACTCTCCGTCTTTTCGGTTTCATTCTGCATCTCGCTCTCTTGCAGTGCATGACTGTCCCCTTCTCATGCCTACTCTGTGTCTCTCTGACAATCGATAGTGGTGCTTATAGTGTGGCTGAGTGCCAAGCCGCCGCACAGCTGTACCACTGTCTCACTGTAATTGGTGTGTTGAAACACTGTCATGCTCCATGAGCACAAACTCAACAGTCTGACAGGTTCACCAGGCGACCGCCAGCCTTGTTTGGTGTAATTGACTAAGTGTGGGTTAGAGTTTGCTTGAATTACACCCTAAACTAAATGACTGGTCGTTATCAGGTTGATTGTCTGAATAACCGATGCTTGGCACATAATCCAGCATTGGTCTGTTGGTGTCATTAAAGCTTCGTATTTATTGTTACTTCCTTTTCTGGCACAAAGGCTTTCTAACATGTGACTAACATTGTGAAAAAGGTGTCTTATAATCGATTTAATAATAATTTCCTTGATGTTTATGGCGTCTCAAGCTCCCATAACATTAAAGAGTCATTAACGAAAGGCAAGAGCATGAGCCAAAAGTTCAGAAAGAGTTGAATTACATTTGTAAACTCACCTGTTTTGAAATGTCCTACTTTATGACACATTATTTAAGTGGCAAAGCATGTTTGAAAGGTGATAATGATTGGGGGTGTGCATGGATGACTGGATGACATTCGACTGAAAAAGAGCTCAGAGGACCTCATTAAAGAAAACACCAAAAAATGAACATGAACAGGTTAATCTCATTATTTGCTCTTGTCAAGTTTGAACTTACACACCACAGGTGATTGGATCCTGGAGCAACGTTAATGGTGCTGGATCAATACTAACAGGTAATATCTGACAACCTGACAAAAAGGGGTAATGCTTGTGTTTTCAAGAATTAAAGGCTCTCGTGTTTCGATGGTGGTGGGGAATCTAAATGTAGACAAGTCTGGACAGTGTGAGGAAGAGAAATAGCCACTGAGGTATTGCAGCTGTCAGGTTCTTCAACACTGCATGTTTTTGTTTGTCTGGGTGGTTAGTTGGGTGTGTGATGGACTAGTTTGCTTTTCTAAGTGTCTCGCAGCAGTTGGATTTTCGTCTCCAGTTTACTGACTTCATGTGATGTAACAACTGTGACCGCAAATCTATTTTAGTTTTTTTTTTCTCCCTACAACAGATGAGGATATTTGTCTCATAAGAAAACAACTTGTTCCACAGTCAGTCTCGTTGGGCTTTGTCCCATGGTTCATTTATTTCATAAAGTGTATATGATAAATCGTTAATTGGTTTGCTGCCTGACTTTTACAGTGAATTACTGTGTTAATTTTGAAGAGTGGACTAATTAGTTTTCTAAACTTTCAATTCCTTTACAGTTTGTTCCACAGAGTGAATATCAGCTGTACTGACGTAGAGCATAAGGCTTCTCCGGGGAGAACTGGAGCGTGCTCAGTGAAATGTAGGCCTTCAATCCCAGACGATAGCACAGTGGGGAAATGCACGAGCGTTACTTCTTTAATTACGTTTTTTTTTTTTTCCCCTCAGCGCTATTGTACATCCTAATAGCACAAACAAAGTGATAATTATATTAAACAACATTATCTAAGAGGCTGTCTGCTGGCTCCGTGGTCTAAAGTGCATGCCTGCAAGTAATTTCAGTGATTAGCATAACTTCATCTAAAGTGGAGATACTAATCAGTGAAATCACCTACTGTTGTTTTTTGTTTTCTTTCTCTGATTGGGAGGAATGGCTGCATATAGCCTGGTCCCCACACACAGCTGAGTAACCCTGTCTCTGAGACATAATCGACTGATGAAAATTACCATTAGCTATGTCGGCTTGTTTGCATGTTACAACTCTGCACAGAGAATATGCTTAAATCAGGAGCACTTAAAACCAGGGAATTGATTTTATCTTTATTCTTCACTTTGAGAAAGAGACTGGGCATTTATTATTATTATGATGGACTAAAACACTGCTTTGTTAACCGTGTCCAACATGTAATAAATAAATACATTAACTGAATTGGCATTTATGAGTAATGTAATAAATGACACAGAAAACCAGATTTAAAAAAGTTATTTATCCTGTTTTATTATTAGACAATTTAGTGCAGGGATGTCAAACATGTTTTAGAATTTGGGCCACATACAGCCCCAGTTTGAGTTCAAGTGAGGTGGACGAGTGAAACTCCCCTTTCTGTCATTGTAAAGAAGTTTAACTCTTTACTCTTTAACTAGACATTTAGTCCTCACATATCTTCATTTAAGAAAAAAATTGAACAATTTCAACAGTATGTCTCAATTTTTTCATAATAAATAAATGCTACTGCAGTAAATGAAAGAAATTTGTCAGCCCAAGTCTTTGGGGGTAAATTGTAGTGAATAAATATGTGAAATTACAGGAAAAAATCTGGTAACTAATTGCTGAGACTGTCTTGTAATTATAAAAAAGAAAGTTTATCTGTGGACCCACTGTAAATTATGAAAAAATTTCTATAGCACAAGACAAGAACTTTTCTCTCACTGAATTGTTTATTGGTTACCTAATTACACAGCATTATCATTCCCGACGCGTAACATGCCGACGATTTGTCACAACCCTAGGCGTCACATAGTAACGCGAAAGGTACCCTTCCGCATCCTTATGAAGCGCTCTCGGTTTTCAGTTGAATCAAATAGAAAGCTGCTCGCAGCGGTAAGACACACTTAGAGCAGAAGCTCTAAGCCGTCTATTCCAGCCCTAATCCTAACCTTAACCATCACCTTAACCCTATCACATAGTGTTTTCCAAAGTAATTCAGGATCTGAAAGTGAACAGATTTAACGTACATAATGCTTTGTTAGGTTGATTGTAAAACACATGTATAGATTTATTCCAACCCGTTCTCATGCCTATCGACAATTTGTCACAGTCGTCTGTATGTTACGCGTTGGGATGAGAACGTGTTGCTCATTACTTTGGTTTAGTGTGAATGACCATGGTTGAGGTCTTTATCAGTAGGCAAAGCTGTACAACCTGTACAAACCTGTATAACCTGTATAAATAATGTTAAAAGTCTAAAATTCATGCCCGCCTTCACATTGTTCAAAGCCATTCAGTGGGCCGGACTGGAGCTTTTGCTGGGCTGATTCTGGCCCCCGCACCTTATGTTTGATACCCCTGATTTAGAGAGCTCACTGCTGCCAGACCAGTATGTCTACTGAATATCAGATTGGTACAGCACTGCTTTTAGGTTAACACTGCGCAATATCAACAGTCAGTTAAATATTTTGTGCTCCCAATAGTTCCAGAGTGCTGCGCTTGGCAGGTCCATGGCATGGTACCCAAAAAAGCTCTGTGAAAATGGACTGTAACTAGTAGTTTCAGTATGATCTATCAGACAGTTGTAGAGTTTTTCTCAGCCTTCATCTTGTGAAAGTAATCCTTTGAATTACAGGTTATTTTAAGGTGGAAATTATGTGACATTGTCAGTGGGATCAAACACAATGACACGTTAGGGTCAAGCTGTATTCACGGGTCGTGCTGCACGTTTCTTATAAGAACAACAAACTATAATCCTAAAAAACATATTGGAAATTGTGAAAACATAATGCAGAAATAGAAACAGAGTTACTAGAGCCAAATACCAGTAGGAAATCTGGCAAATAATGTGAATGTGAAAATTAGATGGTCTCTAAAAACTAAGAAAAGACCTTGTTGCTATCCATGCACCGTGTTGTGCATGAAATTTTTTAGAAGTTTCTCGTGTGACATCATGCACGGATTGTTCCAGAGTCAGCCTGTTTGCTTGGAACCGAATTTATTTGATCCTACATTGTCACCATGACGTCACCCTGCTGTAGTGGCAGCACAAAGTCCCATGACCGACAGAAATAATACCAAAATGGCAGCTTGTCCAGGGAGTAAACGGTGAGTGTAGAATCACAGTTGGTGGTTACGTGTCTGCAAAAGTCCAGTAAGAGCGTTGATGTCATTTTGGCCAATGTTTGTCTTTTTAGGTGCCTTGCCGAATAGTATTGGCGAACATGGTCCTCCGGGATGCCCCGTCTCTCACACAGTGCAGCAGTTCATTTGCTTTCTTCATCCAGTCTTTCATTCCCTCATCATTATATTGCATTCCTGCTCTTATCATAATGTGTCCAAAGAATCCTCCTTGTTTCAACGTGGTCTTCTGACACAGTGTTCTTTTGGTCTTGTATGTATGATATTGTCATCCTTCTCCTGATGAACCACATCTCTGTTTTCTTGATGGTGTCTCTTTTTTTTTTGGTTTTTGTTTTGTTTAAAACAAATTAAGTATTAATTAAAGCTGTAAATTTTCACTCCTGCTCTTGGTGACAAAATATAATACACCGCACCCTCTCCACACCCTCAACTCCCCCAGCATTTGTTTAAGTTTTAGAGGACATCATCAGCACGTAAATAGATTTAATCCAATGGATGCGACATCTTCGTCACAACACAATTTATCTTCAGTACAATTCCACAGACAGCTGTAATGGATTTGCTCATTGGAGATGAATTCATTTCTCATCAAAGAGCAATACATCCACAACACAAGGCAAGATTAGCAGACAAATAGACAACAGCTCTATCGTTAAGATTCAGAATGAACACTGTGAATGTTATGAGAATAAAGCAACAGTGAATGGGAGGGGTAATTGGTGGTGGTGGTCATGTATTAACCTGCGGATCTACTCAGCTGGTTTAAGATCTACTTAAAAAGCACTGTGCTTCATTCAAAATGTTAACTCCTCTTCATTTCTGGTGTAGAACTGACTGCGTCACTGGGAGACTGACTTATGCATGCACGTCCATGGCATCTGTCCTTGCTTTTCTAACAGGTCTCATCCCGTGATGGTATCAGTGAATTATTGCTCTCAGGCCATGCAGAACGTAGAGTTTCCATCCTTACCGAACACCAGCTGCTTGACATTCAACTAATTTCTCCCTGCGCTCCGTTCAAAACTTCCAGGTGTTATCAGAATCACTGCTAAGGGAACATTTGGAGCATCATGATTGTAGAAAAGTATGATGATTCACTTATCTTCCTTTTGTCTAATGGGATTTCTTTACCTGCGTAGCACACAGCGGCAATGAAAGTGATTTTAGCAATGTGGCAATGTTCCTGAGGATTTTGGCCTGTTGAAAGAAAAACAAAGACCTGGTAAAAGTTCAGATATCCTGACAATGCACCGCCACTGACATTTACTTTTCCTTTGGCGCCACTAGAGGTTGATATTTGTGGTTTTCCATATCATTTCTCACCCCAGCTCACAGAACCTCTCATATAGCTGTAGACTCTTAGTGCAAGATTTATTAAGCAAGAGCCCGGAAAAAGTGCAGATGGAAGTGGAAAGTTCTTTGGGTGATCCACTACCATCTATGATCACAGATGGAGCTAGTTTATTCAAGTGATAACAACCAAAATCTAGCAGGAGTTTCTCCAATTAGCAGATTGTAAAGCAGACAGACCAACTAATAACACTTGCACAGCTTGCTACTTATAATCTGACAGACACAGCTAAGTGTTTGCTTAGGTTTTTGCTTATGAACAGCATGAATAGAATGGTGGACAAAATCCTCCATCAGGGGTGTTTTGACTCCTTCTCTGGATAATTTCTGACATCTTAAATTTCAGGATTTATACGTAGAAAAGCGGCTTCACTGCAAACAATTTAGCCATTTAAAAGGAACAGAGATATGCAGATATGGCTCTAAACATTTGAGCTACGAGCTGCCCTTAAACTGTTATTATGCACTTGTACTTATAACCACTACCAGGATGATGTCAATAGAAAATTAGGTAAGACATGATTTTTTTTTCTGTATCAAATAATGGTGCAATTAGCTGGAAATTGCCAACTGCAAGCCTTGATATTCATGTTGTATGACTTTTCTTTCTCTTCTTTCCATAAAAGAGGAACTCATGAACGGGAATCTACAAATACATGTGGAGCTCACTGCACGTCTTTATTAAATATCATTAGTAAATCTTACATCCTATTATTTTGTACTTTGGGTTTATTTGCAGATTAGTAGTATTGACAACTTCACACTTAACAATCACACCTGTGGGTAGCTGAGTCCAGGCCTTGCCAGATAATGGCATTTACCATCGCAACACCCCATTTCATTCTTACTTCATTTAATAAATTAATTGAATCATTGTTAACATGGACTAATCTGTTATAAATGCCAAATGGGAGCCGTAAAACAAATACACCAAGAAGAAGAGTTGAGATTGAAAGCATGCACGTGCATGTGTATCAGCCACTCACAGACTCTGCGAAACTAGGAGGTGTAACTGCAGTGCAGGAAGGCCACTTTGCCATCGTTATCATTGCAAACATTTGTTCAGAACACTCTGTTCAAGCTCTGAAGGGGAGAAATGTTGCAGTCAACTACATCGAAGCGGGAAGAACATGCATATCTCACAATTTATCACCCATACCATTACTTTTCTCTACCTTGGAATAATGCAACTAGGTTTTACGGACTTACTGTTGCATAACTAACTACATTTGCAGTGTTTACCATGGCAACAGGCATTCGATAAACGGTATGTTTAAGAAATGGGATAAACTCCTGCCTCCTGGGATTGCATGCGACCTTGTGCTCATAAAACCTAATGAGAATAAAGGGCTTCTGCTCTGAGTGAGGTGCACGGTGCTGTGCGGCGAAATGGTGAAGCTGTACAAGTTATTGCTTGTCAGGCTGATCAGGGGCAGGGATCCTGTCTGAGTTGATGCTGAAGTGGTGCTTTTTCCATTTCCACTCGTCACACTGAACATCGCTCAGTAACTAGGAAACCTAAATCCACAGACAAAATGAAAAAAAGGAGCCAGAGTCTGTCTGAGAAACCTGGGGGTATAGCTCACTAAAAGGCAGAAAGCATGTACTGTGGAGAAGCTAAAACACCGTATTTCTGTCTTTTTACAATCCCTGATAAAAAAAAAAGTTGATTTTAGAGAGGCCTAGTTTCTGAGAAGTAAAGATGGGCAAGGTTTTACCAATCTGCAAAAAAATTGTGTCTATCAGTTGTTGAACACTTTCAGAGTAATGTTCCTTGACATAAAATAAATATGTGAAATATTTAACCATATACAGTACATAATATTATCAAAAGATTTTAGAGAATCTGGAGAAGTCTCTATGCATAAGAGACAAGGCTTAAAATCAGTACTGGATTTCTGTGATCCTCAGGCCTTTGTCAACAACAGTAATGAGTCCCTAATGGAAGTTGCTATCACTTGTAACTCACGAGTAAAGCCTGTATCTCTGATGGTACGGTGATGCATTAGTGTCTATAGATACATCTGGACAGGCACCATCAATGCTGAAAGATATAAACAGGTTTTAAAGCAGGAAATGCTCCCATCCAGTACTAAACAGTATAGTGCAGCTAGTCCAACAGCATGGCTCTGTAGTAGAGTCCGGGTGCTGAACTGGTCGGCCTGCGATCCACTAAGCCCAGCAACTACTCTTATCAGTTCCCAGATAGTTACAGACTGTCAAAAAGAGGTGATGCTACAAACTGCTAAACATGGCCCTGTCCCAATGTTTTGGAGACATGTTTAAAATGACCTCTTTTTTTCCTTAAAATGGTACATTTTCACAGCTCAAACATTTGATGTGATTTCTATTCTTGTTTGTGAATAACATAGGTGTTTATGAGAGTTGCAAATCATGCCATTCAGTTTTTATTTATACACACACCTGTTTTGTAATTGTCTGTGAGTTGTATCTTACACTGACAAAGGGTTTCTAGTTGGTTGCTATTGGCACTTTTTAATCAAAATCTTAGTCAAAACTAAAAATGTGGTTTGGAAGTGTTTGCCCCTGCAAAACCTAAAATATCAAATATGCTATTTTCCAGGGTTCATGAGCAGAATAGTCCAAATATAACTGCAGGGATCAAACATAGACACACCCAGAACTCCAGCAATAAACAAGATAAGGAACACACATGCTTACAGCCCCATACCTAATATTGGTGAACCCCAGCTATCTTATTTGGATTTCTTGACTTCAGGACGAGATATAATCAGACTTCTTGTAAACAGGATATTATGTTTATATGCAGCAAAAACCAAAAACGGAATACTTGAGTTTCACGAATATTAACAGGATATTGATGTGCAGAGAAACGTACTCCGTCACAGCTGATCAGAATGTTCCCTATCGCAGGGCGGGCACGGCTCTCCGCTCCCTGTTCAGTCGCGCTAACACAACTGCACCCAAAAGTCATTTTCAGAGCCAATGAGCCTGCAGAAGAAGACAGAACAAGCTCCCGATCATTGGTGGAAAACTCCCTAAACTCTTCATAGTCTTTTAAGCAACATTTTGACTTTGCAATGCAAAAAGTCTGCTTCAAGTGAATACTAATATAAAAATCATTTCAAGCTGGATTGGCGGCAGACAGGAGACGCAGCCCGAGGTCGAGGTCATCCTAATCTTTGAAATGATGCTGTCAGTAGTACCGACAGCTGCGATGTTGTAGGACGTAAACTTATCAGCATCTTTGACCAGTGGATATTTCTCATGGCATATCTGCTGCACAAAGCACATTTGTTTTCTCATCAGTTTTGATCCCCCCGCTGATACCGGCAGCAGTTTCCTCCTCCTGTATGTGGCTTAGCTTTAAGTAAATTCATCTACCGTGCAGCGAAACACTGTATTCCTGACTCGTTTCCTTGTGTGAGGCAGAGGAGAGAGCGAGTACAAGGTGGAAGGAAATGGGATGTATAATGGCGAGAGAAAAAGGAAGAGAAGCTGGAAGGAATAGTCAGAGTGTGAGAAACGGAGGGGAGCTTTGGGAGCTGAACATTATTTAGAGTAAATGAGGTCAGGACCTTGAGATATACACTGAATCTCAAATGTAGCTCCTCACATTTGCAGCTAGCTGAGTGTTTATGCGCTTGTGTGTGTGTGTTGGCATCCGTCCATGTAGTCAATAGAATACCAACCAGGTCAATGTCATTTTCCCAACACATTAAAGCCATATTTCAGCAATAAGTCCTCTTTATTCAGGGTAATAGGTTAAATTAATGCCTCATACAAACACACGTGTATACCTATTTTTCCTCCCATCCCACGTTTTATCTCTTCCCTCCATCCTCTTCTCCTCCTCTGTCATCGCGGGGTAATAAGGTCACTAAAACCCCGACCTTACATCGACTGCACCTTCCTGCATCTTTGCTCCAATCGGCCACCTCCTATCGGTCTCCTAGGAAACAGACAGCCAATGGGAAAGCAGATCAGATAGCAAAAGGTGTTTTGCTGGTGTGGATTGCTGTACCACAGTCTAAACATAACCCAGACAGATACACACATGTTTAATGTAAGCTTCTCCCTGTAACAATCACAGCACAGAGCTGCAGCATCCTTTTTTGATTGTTTGGCCCTCATTATTTCCAGGTATGTGAATGGCTTCAAACGGACATGACATGATGAGATGGAAGACTGTGAGGTTCACCTGTGGTTGTACGCTTACAAAGCCCTACCCCACAGCGGTGGTGTAAGGTTTTCATTCTGATGATAATCACAAATGTAGCATTATCTGCCTTGACTTTGTAAGCTAGAGTTATTGCTTGTGACCGAGGCAATAGACGGCACATGTTTACCCACAGCATGACATTGTAGAGCAACAGTTGTGACACATTGGTGTTTTCTGTTAATAAATTATGCACTAAAACAGTGTCTGTAGAGCTCTAAAACCATGAAAATTTGGGATAACCTTGTGGTTGTCATTGAAAATATGTTTTTGCACACACACACACACAGCGCTCTATTTTGGAGCAAAATACCACAGTGCTGTTCCGCTCCACTTCCACCAACACCTGTTTTCTCTATCTGTTCCAACTATTTGTTCACCCTCACATGTTTTCCGCTTTCTCTCTGTGTTGCACAAAAGAGTAATGTTCCTCTGTTTTTTGTCTTTTTTCCTTTGTCTTTGTCTCTAGTTGGTGGGGTTTATCTACGCCTGTTACGTGGTCAAGCTTATTTCTGAAGAGGAGGATAGCTGTAAGTACACAGTCACATACCTGCAGTCACATGGTCATACACGAAAAATACCTTGAAAGCAAAATTATGTTTTTGTTTTTTGAAACTTACATAATCCTCTATTTAAATGAGTACTTTCATCTCTTTTAAGTGTGTGCGAGGAATAAATGATTACATATGGGGAGTTACATTGAGATCCACAAACAAAAGTTATAATTGATTCACATGAAAATATGCGACTTCTGAAATATCAATCTTATCAACATTCATTAAATACCTGCAGAATCGCATCTGCGGGATCCATATGAGCATATGAGTAGAGGGAGTTGCAAGTATTTACACGAGTTGCACAGCAGCTGTGACTTTATTAGCTCTAACATGGAGACAGGATTAGTGAGATTCTACCATCAGATTTAATTCTCTGCTTCAGACAGGTGAGCTGTCTCACTCAGAGTTTATAAACACCAGTCGTACCATTTGTCACAAAGCACACATCCTCAGGTTTGAGCACTGAGCCACATTCCAACTCCTGAGGTATTTTTAGTTTACTGTTTGTAAAATTCATAAATCTTCACAAAACAGAAGTAAAACAAAGTCCACGATACAAAACAATAAAATACAGGCAGCACAGAGAAAAACACAGTGAAACAGGCAGGTATGGAAACAGAATGACATGACGAGGTTTAATTGAAAGACAGGGAAATGTCACAGGAACACACTGAAGGATACTGAGTGGAGTGGAAACAGCTGGGGAACAAGAAACAGGTGAAACTATTCAAAGATAATGAGACAGGAAGTAGACTAACCTAGAAATGAGACACAGAAGTCAGGAGAGTATCAAAAGGAAAAAAGAAAGTGATTATACACAGAGACTAAACCCTAAGACACACTTGACACAGAAGTATATAAGGAAAAGGGCTAGAAAAATAACAAGTATACAGAATAACTTCAAGCCAGAAAACAAATGTAAATACATGGGATCTGAAACAAAGTACTTAAGGCTACAAATACAAAGGAGCATGACAATCAAAAAAATAAGAAATATATATAAATAAATGATCAAAGAATTGAATGTCAACAGATACTCAAAACTCTGGGTCCACAACCAATGACGTTGACACGATGAGAAAAAATTTCAGTTTTTTTGTTCTGTCGAATGGTTTAATCTGTTCTGGATTTTTTTGTTTGTTCGTTTGAAAAGATTTTTTTAAAAACTGCAGCCATTTAAACTGAGGATTTTAATTGTTTCTCTGGCTGCTTTTAGCATGTGTAGAAATCCAAAGGTTGACAAACCGGCTGTTCCTGGTTACGGTTGCTAAGCTCTGACTAAACTCTGTTTGGCAAGGTTCAGTGAGTGGTTGATTTCTAATATACTGGGTAAAGTTGCTTTGAAGGGTCAGGCTTCTAAAATAAATTCAATCTGTCGCCCTCTCACTACACTCCTCCTGTCCATCTTGTTTATTCTCTTAATAAAAAAAAGCAGAAGGTTTGAATGGAGCCATTGTCTCGTTGAGGGTCGTTACCACTACTTTACCGACACAAATTCACAGTGAAACTTGTAGCCCACAGACTTAACAGCCGGGCTCATTCATTTTACAGCAACATGCAGAGAAAGAGACGTGAGAGAAAGTGTGGAGGATGAAGATAGCTGAGCACATTTCTGCTAGATCAAAGTTGCTTTTCATTCATACTGCAGGTCTCTCCCTCATGCTTCCCACTTTCAACCACCATCACCAAGCAACAGTCATGGAGGGAAAAATGTGTGAAGAGAAAGGGAACTAAAAGATGTTCATCAGTCAATTCACAAAATATTTGTCTTTATTGAGGCTTTTATCGATACATCAATTCATTAATACAACCATGCTGATTTGGAATTGGGCTGGTTTTCCAGAGGTGACACTGACTACTATATAGTAAGCGTTTTATGTAAGATGTGAGTCTAAATAGTTGCCTTTGCATGTGGTGCAGAAGATGAAAATGTGGCACATCAACATGTTAATTCAGTTTTTGTTGCTTTTAAAATGCAGTGTGCATCCTTGTGCATTTACTTGAATGAGCCCATTTACCTGAGGCCATCAGTTAAGTTATTCCGTTAAAGTAGACGCAGCCGTTTTTCCCAAAGATCAATACCGTGGCATGTCTTATTCAACAGTGAACCATGGAGGCTGCTTGTTAACGCATAAATATTGATAGGTAATAAATGCAGACTAGATCAGTGGAAATAGTTTGAAGCCTCGAGACTAGACACATTTTTCTGCTTTCCTTCCTGCCCTGAGCAGATTGGGAGTCGAGATTGAAGGGGGCAAATTTATCCCGTCTGTTATAAAAGTGTGGGTCAGTACTGGGACAGGACGACCTCTATGTCAAACGAGGTCACAGCGAAAAGTGAAATCATCATAGTGTAAGAATTTAAGAACAGCTGAGAGTAATGTAATGTTACATTTATGAGACTTTAAAGGAAAATAATTGAGTTTCAGGGGTTGTTTTTGAGAGGAGTTTTTTTTAATACTGCATTTTAATAAGCTCAGTGATGACAGTAAACCTAAAATGCCACTTTGCCTTCATCTCCATGTCTAAATAATTGATGTGCAACATTTAGTATTTGCCCTTTTGTTAACTGCATTTTGGCCGCTGGCTTTCGATACTGCACATTCCTCCTGATGCTGCACCCCGAGAGAGAGTTTGACAGAACTAAGCAGCAGACTTTGATGAGAGAAATGTGTTGCCATCACTGTGCTTAGTGGCGTGAAATGTTGCCAAAAACAAACACTCTCAGTTTTTAAGGTAACAAATCCAGTCCCTGGAAAAAGTTTAAATAACATTTACTCATCCATGAGTCATGTAGTCCTGTCTGAGCACATGTTTCTGTCAAAGTGCAACAGCTTTATTTTTTCACATTTTAGTGCCTGTTCTTACTTTTCATTGGTTTGAGCTGATAGGGCTCAGCTAAAAGATGTCAGAGTTCACAGCATTTTCATGCACTAACAGAGACTAAGAGAAAGATGTCACCGAGAGACTCTTGAATAGAAATCTGAGAAAATTCTGTAGTGGCAAGGATGGTAATTATCCCACCCTTACCTCAAAAGAGCAACAGTCAAACCAGGAAACCTGAGAGTCAGTTGTGTTGTTGTCATAAATTTTCACAGTAGTTTCTGCTATGTTGTGGCAGGCTTATGTACTCTGTCTACATGGCATTAGCCAATAATGGTTGGAGGCAAGCCTCCTAATAGCCTGCAACATCTACAAAATGACAGTAATTTATAGGATGGTGGAAAGTTCAAGACAAAACGCTGTTTGAGATACAAAAAGAGAGATTGCTTTCACTTTAATTGATGTCTCTTTGAGATTTCACAGGCCAAGCCCTGCTTGCCTTGCTTGCCCTTGCAGAACGCCAATGATCTATACATTGTATACATGCAGGATCTCTTCCCATTTATCTAAACAGGATGTTCAGAATAACTGTCTAGAGGCATTAGCAAGAAGGCTGACAAGTGGCAGGACTTTTTTGGACAATTATTTCATGTTAACAAGACAAAGTCCCTAAATAGATAAACACGAGACATAAAAACTGCATGGATAGAATCAAAAGAGAAATTAATTTTTTTTATTAAAAGTTATTAAAAAGTTTGGTGTCTTTGCCCCAAAATACGTTTTTTTCTGAGCTTCTGTTCCCCTGCTGATTACACATGTACTACCTGAACATCATTATAATTTCATTTACAGTTGAGTCTCTCACCACATCAGTACTAAGGAATGAAGCCCATTCTAAATAATGTCACAGTAACCTGAGAAAGATATATCTCTATAACTTTATATAGTAAGGAATAATATCTTCTACCAAACTGTTGAAGCTGTCATGAACCATTATAAATGATTCTGAACTGCATGGTGATTGTATCGTTGAATTTTTTTTATATTATTTAGCTGTTGATTGGCCTTTTGGTAGCAAAGACGGGAATTCTTTGGGTAACAGAATAGTCCTTTATATATTTCTAGACAGGATTCGTTGAGTGCCATATTTCCTCTCCTTTAATGGCTCTGTTGACATTAACAGCATAATGAAAAAAACTCATCAATCAACACATGATGAGTGTAGTGGGGCGCTTTCCATTACTTATTTATTCATGAACATTTCACAGTAGATAGAAAAGCTATAATTTGAAACCATGTTGTGAGGGACTTTAACAAATCTGGGCAAATTTCACCTCCACATATTAACAGCTGACCCATACATTCATCCATTTTCTAAATCAATTATGATATTAAAAGGTGATGGGAGCTGGAGCCTATTATAGTGTACACGGAGAAGGAGGCACAAGGTAGAGTCTGGCCAGGTTGCTAGTCTATGAAATTGTTAATGCGTGTTGACAAATGCATTCGCACTCACGTTCACACCAACAGGCAATTTAGAGCTTTCAGTCTATCGAAATTGCATGTCTTTGGACTGTGGGAGCAAACAAGGGCACGGAGGAAATTCCTGCAGACATGAGGAAAACCTTCAAACTGCACACAGATGAGAGATAATAAACTGCATGGAAGATTTTAATACTTCTCAAGGGGAAAATGCTATCAGAAAGAATCAGGATTCAAATTAAAGTCTCAGCCCTCTGTTAAAGTAGGGATAGGCAACATGTTTTGAAAACCATAAAAACCTTTCAGGATATTGTAATTCAAGCTCTGTGTCTTTTTTTTTTTAGTCAATCACAAGTCCTTGGAGGTACATTGTGGTGAAACAATAATTATCTGACTTTGAACTGGAAAAGCTGGGCTTGAACTCCAGATAAAGCATTGATAAATCCATCAGATTTAATATATAAAAAACAATGATAGTGATGCTAAGCAGTGAGTCCCAAATTTTGGCTGTGGAAAGTGGTACACAATGATCCATCCTGGGTGAATAAACAATAAGGGAGCTTGGTGGAAATGGGCCTTGGGTGAAGAAGTGAAAACTCACTTAGGACCAATAATAATTTGAGTTGCTGAGAAAGCTCATTACCTTGATAATTATTCTGTGCTTGCCTGAGCATATGTGTAGGTGTGTGTGTGTGTGCGCATGTGTATTAATCAAGATAGTAAGTGTTATCTGTCTCAGAGCTACTCAAATGTGCCAGACAGATTTTTATCAAACGCATTCGTACACACAAACGACACGCAGTTGTGAATGAACACTTTAACATAGCAAGAGCAACTTTTTATTTAACAGTCATCAGAGAAATGTTTGACCAGTAATAAATGTAAAGAAATATAAAGTTTTGCAACATTCTCGAGAGAGTTGCTTATGTGCTTACACTCTTACTGGACAGTCTTGAGCCTTATGAATAACAAATCTGAATTTTTAAATTGGGTAGCTACAGCTTGACAGGCAGCACGCTGACAAGCTCAGAGGCTCCATTTTCTCTAGTGTTCAAAGGGTCGAGCATGGCAGAAACTCTGCTGAGGCTATTTGACTGCAGCATGAATCAGCAGGAAACCCTTACGGTTTACACCAGGCCATTCCTCCACAAAAGGATCCACACAAAGAAGGAAAGCTCCATGCGCCAACAGAGGCTCTGTCTTGTCTTTCTGAACAGTCACAATCAGCTGAATGACCACCAGAAACTGTTCCATCTGCTTTTCTGTTGTGTGTTAGGCTGATATTCAAATTTCTCATGCAAGCAATGTGAAAAAATAAAGGACAACTTGTTTTACAACTAATTAAGACTAAAGATTAAGATTTTAAGTGAAATAAACAATCAAGAAAAGTATGTCATGCCAAATTCCTAAAATACTAAATAGCTTTTAATAATAATCAGTGTTAGATTTTCATATTCTTTACTGATAATGTAGAGTATGGTTGTCTTTAAAGTAAACTTTTAAATGTCTCAGTGTTGCAAGATCTATATTAAATGATTATTTTTAATTTAACGTGAAAATTTAGTTATGTGCACAGGCATATTTCAACTTTTTTTTTATTTTTTTTTAATAAAGGCAATTACAGTCTGGTTGTTAAGTCCAGCATCATTATCCATTTCCGTATTGAAATGTTCCTCAACTTCCAAAAGCAAACCGAGTTGCCATTGACCATTAAAGCAGCAGTCTAAATTCTTTCGAGTCCAATAATGATCAGTGTCTTATGCAGCTGATATTGCAATAAATCTCGAGGCATGAAAATCAGGATTCATAGAGCCAAGACGATAGCACCAAGTTAGCTGGCTAGTTAACATCTTTTTGCCTCTTGTCTTTCTTCTCGCATCCAGCCGGTCACAAGAAAAATAAAGATGTAAAACTAAGTTTTGAAGGGTTACTGAAGTTAGTTAAGCTGATCGAAAATTATTCACTAGCTTCAGAGCTAGCGAATATTAAAACCATCCAACACTTTGTTTCCACCACTGTGTTACATCCCCACGAAGAGGTCTTGGGTTGTGAGTGTGGGGACCCGTAACAAATGGGTCCAGAATGGAATGAAAAGGAAACCAGACAGAGGTGTTCAGTATATAATATAGTTTTATTACAAATAATTTGAACTGACAGAGACGGCAAAGCCGTTTTACCAATAACACTAGAAAAAGAAAAAGCTCGCAAGAACAAAGGACACAACAACCAAACAGGCACTTCCGGGGGCCCACAAGCCCAACCTGTCACTAACGGCAGGAAGTTCCACTACTGCTGCTGCTGTTGAGGCCCACAAGTCCACACTACTCACATGAAGCAGCTACTCTCCCCACAGCTCCCACAGCTCCCACAGCTCCCACAGCTCCCACAGCTCCCACAGCTCCACGCCACAGGCAGGACAATCACACAGTAGGACCTCTTTCGACACCCAGAACACAATGAAGAAACACCAGAGAAATCACCACCATCACACAGTTCTTCCCCAGCCTATATAATCTCAGAGAGGTGATTGCTGACTGGGCCCAGGTGGTGAACGAGGCCAATGAACACCAGCTGTGTCCTGGGGAGAGAGAAGAGTGAGAAAGACAAAGGGGTGGAGCAAAGGAGGAGGAGGCTGAGAGAGAACGCCACACCCACACAAGGGGAGGTCCTGGTAGGGCCGTAACCCACTGAAAAAAAGTCACAATTTCAAGTTACTGATAGATTTTCTTGAAATTTTGAGTTACAGGCTTCCATGCAATACAGGTGCGACTTAATACAGAAATTATATTTATTATTTCAGTACTAAATAAGTGATTAGCTGTTGAGGCTATAGCTAGCTGCGAGTTAGCATAGCAAAATCTTTGAAACAGGAGAAATTTTTCTCAAACAAAATCATCTACATCTACAATTTTAGTAACACATTATCTCTTTTTTATTTGATTTTAAAAATATAATATTTTTAGTGATTAAAGGATGGCTAACTGTACATAATCAAATAATCTAAGTTGCTAAAAAAAACTGCCTTTTTTTTTTTTTTTTTTACATTTTTTTTAATATAGATTAACTAAACAAGAGGTAACATGTTGGTTATCTATCTGATAATTGTAGAGCTAAGCTTATTGGGTTGCATAAAGATTTACATCAATCTTCTCATCTAATGCACGATGCAATACATACATGCAATGTATGTATGTTATTATCTTAGTAATAGACATATAAAAGCTATCTGCCATAATGAGGGCTTGTTTTGGGAATAAAGATGCCTGACTGTATGTGGTACTTGCTGTAAGATGTTATTTAGACTTGTTTTCTGCAGGTTTAAGGTAAATTCACAGCTACGTTTGGTCTATGCAGTGACAGCCAAAACTCTGCATTGTACTTGAAGTTATGAAATCTCACAGAATAAATAGGAATGTATGCTGCTGATCAAGGCAGGGAAGTATCATTTTATGAGCTCTGCAACATCAAAGTAAAAGAAATATCATGGCTCCCTCGCTTCAAAAGTCCAGGCTTTCTGCCTCTGTGTGAGGAAAGCAACCACCTGCTGGCAGCTCCTCAGCTCAGGAATCTGTGGAGCTATCCTAGATAATTTAGGAGTTAAGCGTATTCTCAAGGCATAAATATATATCGCTGCATAAGTCTTAGTCTTGCACCTAAAAATAGATAGGAAATTTGCATTGCAGAATTTTTACTTGAAGCCGTTTCATGCTTACAATCCTGATTAGCAGGAATAGAAGCAACAGAGATGGTGGTTCTGGTTCAAAATGTACTGCTGAGACCTCTGTAGGTGGAGTAGGTTTAAAGGCATGAATCATCTGTTGTGGGATGTTCCCACTTGATAACCACGGTGACATACGCTTTCTCTAATTGCTTTTGTTTTTTTGTGCAGTTGATTTTATAGGAGGGTTTGACTCGTATGGCTACCAGGGGCCTCAGAAGACCTCCCACCTTCAACTACAACCCATGTACATGTAAGTATGGGGACACTCTGTCTCTTTTGCAGATGCCTGGCTAAAATACTTTGAGGTTAATTTTATCATATGTTGTACCAACAACATCAGTGCCATGGTCATTCCTCACTTTTTTAAACCCCGAAAAGCTCTCACCCGCTAAAATTCAACTCCAACAGTCTGTTTAGGGGCTCATTTTCATCTGGGTTTGATATCATGCATTCTGCAGAGGTGGATATAGGCACGTTCTTGCTCTATCAGCATAAGGGCTTATCATTTACCAGCTCAGGGTCTCATCAGTTATCACCATTGTGGTGCTTTTATCACTCCCCTCACAAATAAAGGTGAGCCATGTAGTGAAAACCACTACACTGTTTTTGATAATTAGCTCTTAACCATCTTTTCCACTCTGACTGGAACGAGCACCTACCAGAGTATTATTTTTGTCTCATGGAGTGGCTTTTGTTGTTGTTGCAAGGTTTTTCTTTTGCGTATTTGCAGGATAGATCCTAGTTTATATGGTAATTTCCCTAGACTCAAACTGTGGATTGCAGTTTCATCAAAATCCTCGGCTGCTCTTAGGCGGCGAAGCCAATAGGAGATCACAAGACGAGTCCAGGCTCAGACAACCGTGCATCAATCTCACTGTCTCGGTTTGTTGTGGGGAAGGCGCCGAGCGAACGCAGGAAAGAGGTCCACCAGTGTAACAAACAGCGAGGAAAAGTAATGGTGATTCCACTGATGTGCAGCGGGCAGGTTATCAATAACAGTTTTTATTAGAAAAGAGCCAGAGCAAATTAGAGAGAGAGAGAGAGATGGGTGAGAGGCTAGTAGATGAAGAGAAAGAAAAAGAGAGAGGAGTGGCTAAAAAGAGAAACACAGAGTGATGGATGAAACATAGGACTAAACAAAGAAGAAAGGCAATAAAGGACCATTCTGTAGTTTTATATCTCCCCTGTGGAAGCCATAACACGGGTCATAAATCATCAAAAAACCCTCCACACACACACACACACACACACCTCCCCACCCAAGATAATTGCTGGAAACACAAACACACATAAACATACACACGAGAGCTGAAGCATGAGTACACACAGACTCATACGCAGAAACATCCAGACAGTAGTTGTGCTTGTACACATATGGACACACAAACGTACTTTACAGTATATGCACACATACTGACACAAACATCATCAATATGCTATCATTGTTCTCCAGCTGTTGTCCCTTCAGTTTGGTGTTTATTGGCTCTGGCCAGAGGGACCAATAAAAAAGCATCAGCTGTACCATCCCAAAGGAAAAACACACAAACACACACCTACACACACACACGCACAACAGTCACCCCTCCAGCCTTCTGTAGAAATGTCTTTCTTTTTACAAAGAAAAAAAATGACTTTTGTGGTTTTATGATAGAAAAAAATATACAGAGCTGAAACTCTTGGAGTGAATTTATTACACATTTTATTTAGTCCTCATCTTTTTGTCTCACGCTAATTAGGGGTGGAAATTGATAAGAAATTAGCAATTCTGATTCCATTATCAATAACACTTATCTATTTGATTCCTTATCCATTCTCTTATTGATTTTCAGTGGGTTCTCATTGGCTCTGCCATTGCTAAGCAGCATATCAAAGACATTACATTCATGCAAATTGATTGCAGTGCTATGTGGTCAAATGTTTGTGCATGCTGGAGGTATTGCAGTACGATACTTAATAACTCCTAGAAGAAAATAATTTGTTACATTGCTTTTTACTCTGTAAAATGACCTGAAACACATTGTCTCAAAGTCTCTTTAGGCTACAGCCCCATACATCAACACAAACCCCTGTCCTAATGAGAACACACATACGATCTTTCTCTTAGTATTTGGTTATGAACACAAAACTGACAGCACTAAGCAAAGATGAAAACCAGAACAAAGACATTTTGAGAAGTCTGACTGCTCATCAGGTTGCTACGTGTTGAAGTTCAGGGTCTGACAGCTGAGCTGGGGTTAGTATTCACTTATCAGCTTTAACATCATTCTGGGTTCTTGGCTAGCTTAATGTTAGCATGTTCTCTGCACAGGTGCTTGCAAAGAGGCAAAGTTGTGTTAGCAGTGTAATGCATCTTCTTTCTGTTCTCGATGCAGTTTGCACTTCATTTGCTCCGGCTCTTTTTATCATGCTCTCATACGTTTCTGTAATAGAAATAAAAAGTAGTGTCCATATCCACGCGGCAGACTTTGACGCTAATTTGCTCCTCTGACACGCAAACTGAAATCAGCCGACTGTAGCACGAGTACAAGTGGAACCAATAAGTGGAATCGAGGCAAGCAGACTAACAATTGGGAACCAGTTCTTTACAAGAACCAGTTCTTGGTTCCCATTCCTAACGCAGTTGACCTCGATTGCGTTGTGGCATAGTTTTGAATGATAGGCTGTATCGCCAAGAATCATCTGATTTCAAAGTGCTTTATTTTGACAGCATTCACTTGTAATATTTAAAACACGTTCTGTTAGAAAGAGAGGATTCAATTTTTACGTGGTTGCTGGTAGGTAGCATAAGACCAGCAGTGACTGCTGTGAGTACAGTGCGCTGTATTGCCAAAAGTATTTGGGTTGAGGTCAGGACTCTGTGCAGGCCAGTCAAGTTCTTCCACTCCAAACTGGCTCATCCATGTCTTTATGGACCTTGCTTTGCACTTGTGAGCAACTATGTTGGAACAGGAAGGGGTTGTCCCCAAACTGCTCCCACAAAGTTGGGAGAATGAAATTGTCCAAGAGTCTTGGGATGTTGAAGCATTAAGAGTTTCTTTCACTGGAACTAAGGGGCCGAACCTGACTCATGAACAACAAACACCATTATCACCGCTCCATTCAATTTTACACTTGCCACAATGCAGTCAGACAAGCACTGTTGTCCTGGCAACTGCCAAACCCAGACTCATCATGGGATTGCCAGACAGAGAAGTGTGAGTCGAGACTCCAGAGAACACATCTCTAATGCTCTAGAGTCCAGTGGTGGCATACTTTAAACCACTACATCCGACGCTTTGTAATATTTGTTATCCTTAGAATGAGAAATTACAAGTCTTGAGCCATCCACCATTTCTTTATGTTTTGCTAGAAAAATAGGGAAAACTTGGAGTGATTTACTGAATTGTGTGCAAACATACATGAGTTTGTACAATTCTAGCAACCTTGGTATAACCTTATTTTTAAACATTGCCTGATTTCGCTCAGGCAATCTTTCTTGTATTTTTTTTTTTTAAATTAGTCTTCAGGAATAACTCTTGAAGGCGTGGTTCACCATCAGTATATCGTCACTGCACAGCAGCAAGATCCTGAGTTTGAATTCGTCAGCTGTCTAGGGCTGTTCTGTGTGGAGTTTGCATGTTCCCCACGAGTTGGTCCTAGTACACCAGCTTCCTCTCATAGCCCCACATGCAGAGGGTTAGATTCATTGGTCATTCTAAATTGACAGGGTACACATGTCAGTGTGAATGGATGTCTGTCTCTCTGTGTTAGCCCTGCAATAGATTGGCGACCTGTAAAGAGTGTAACCTGTAACGCCCTAAAAGTGGAAGAAGATGGATGGATTGAAAACACTGCACAGTGTGCTAAAATATGATAAGTTTTCAGCTAAAGACTAGAAACTGAAGAAATGGGAACAAATAATGTGTTTTGGTAACAAAGTGCCTCAAGATGCATTTTAAAATGGTCTCTTAGCTAAGTTGTCTGTTATGTGTAGATACACCACTGGTTTATCACTTGAGTGAGGGGAGGTTTTTTTGTACTTGAATGTTTCAAGGGTCAGTGTTAAAGGGCCTAACAGAAGAAAAACACTTCTCTGAAAATGGTCAGGTAAAAGAAATGGGCTGATACGAAATAGTGAAAAAGCAGCCACTGCCCAAAGAAAAACTTTTTTCAGAAAAATCTGGAGAGCTGTTGCTCAAGAGCCCTCTAAAAAAAAAGACAAGAACAGATGGCTCAAGACTTTTTCAAAGTACAGGTTACACGGCTACCAAATCTTAGTCTTACTCTTACAGTTAGACATCACTGCATTAAAGATGATGTAATATGATTGCATTAATGTCAGATGATTGTTTTGGCAACAAAAAGGGGGTGTGGGGTATCACAGAGCCAGTGTACCCTTGAGAGTGTCAGGCTCTCTCTCGAGTGTTATCTTTCACAAAACACATGGGACAAGTGCTCATGATGTTCTCATCCAGCAACATTATCATGAGTAAATGACTAAGTCAGGGAGTGTACTGAAGACAATGTACTGCTTAGCATTTCAGCATAAACCTCTTAACCTTCAGTGTTCTCATTTTTACGGAAGATTTGACCGTGTCACATACACTTTATGTTTTCATGTCTTATCGCACCTTAAAAATAACTACTTACCAGTTAGAATAGAAATAAAATCATTGGCATTGTTTTGGGTTTTCTTCATCTTCTCTTTTTTTTCCCCCCACAGGTCAAAATAAGCCCAGAAGCGACTCCAAGAGTGCTGCCTTACCAACGATTCCTGCTTAAAATCCTGTTTTTATTACTCCCAACTGTCTTTTAATAAACAACAGAGACACACAGTCAAGTAGACAGGGAACAGATGACTCTCTGCGATTCAGCTCACAAATCTCCCCAAACACTTGGTCAGATGGCTTCCCACTAGCCTGTCTTTCAGTGGAGTTCCTGATGAAACATTGGCCTCATGTGGCTCAGCATGGTAACTGCAGGACGTTTTTGATTCCTTCCTCAGACCCGGTCAGTAGCCAGTGACTTGCTTCTCCCTTGTGCTGCTGGGCGTCTGCTTTACGAGGGAAACCGAAGGGATGCAAAGAGGCCACGCTCGACGGTCACGTGTTCCTGCGAGCTTCCAATGAGAACTCGTTCAATTTTCTGCTGTCAAAAGAAAAAAAAAAAACATGTTTCAGGAGCGCTGGTTAAGTGTGTTGGTATCTAACAGCTCTTGCGCCTCACCAAAGAGTTTAAAAACCATCCCCGTGCACACAACAGAGCCTGTTTAACCTTCTCTGGAACTTTTTGCTCTTTGTGCCTGACTGATTAACACTTGGAAAAGTCCAGCGAAGAATCTCCGAACATGACTACCGATTAAGGAATGTTAAACACCTTTTTTTCCTAAAGTTTTTTTTTTTATTTTGTTTTAGTTATTTATTTATTTATTTTCGGTGAATTTCAGGATCTGGTTTTCTAACGGTGATGGCCAAGACGGCAGGAGGACACATTTTACTCTGGCAAATAAATGTTGAATGTTATCCAACAGCGTTGATTTTACCGTCCTCTCATCTGTGCATGCGTACAGGAAGCAGACGCATTCACAGACAGGCGTTGAGTAATGTACATGTGAACGCATGCATGCACACAAACACACACACACACACAAACTTAGGACAAATCTTAGCACTTCACTTTTTTCTTTTTTTTTTACTGCTAATGTGAATCTTAATGTTTACAATTGAAAGACTGAACACTTGACTGACGCAGCAGGTAGAGATGACCCACACTTCTTAGCTGCAGCATCCCAAAGGTCGGGGTGTTTTCAGCCATACAAGGAAAAAAAAACAGCTGTGCTGTATAAATATTTCGTCTTCCACCCAAGACACATACAGAGATGGTAACAAAGACAGAAAATGTCACAGGAGAGCGACAGGTTCCCATCCGTCTCAGTCCTTGTGTAGACTACCCCATATCTGTCACCAAACAAGCGATTCTCTTTTTCTTAATTAGACTCTTTTTTTTTTTTTTTTTTAAAGAAAGAATGGCAAATCACCCTTTTTTGCAATATCCAGCTCTTTTTAATAATAATTCAAAAGCAGCCAAAATCTTCTGCAGGCAACACTTTATATAAATGACAATCACAGTCAGAGCAGCCTGTCGTGTCGTGAATTGGCACTTTTCTGTCAGTTCAGGGAGCTGGATGTTAGAGAAGGAAACCTTCCCGAAAGATGGTGGTCACCGTCACTGGAGAACAGGGAAGCCTTTAAATGATATTCTTTGATGCATTATTTGATGTTTCGCCTTTGTGGTGAATGATAAAAGATTGAAAGGAACAAATGGGGAAAGCAAGGTTTGCCGTATCCTTGCACACCCTCGCCAGCAGCCCGATGAGGACAAAAAAACAGAGAAAGACATTTAGCAGTTCTCCTCTTTCACTTCATTGCTCCACTTTTAATGCTTAAAGTGCCAACTGTACCATCACATAGACCTCTGTAGACCTCGGTTTCAGAGAGCCGCAGACTGGGACCAATAATAGTAGGTCTCAAGTTTACTTTGCAGGGTTTCCATGAAAGAAAACTGATAAAAGATATCACAAATTAAAATTATATTGGCATTCCAGATAGCCAGCAGTTTTTTTTTTATTTTATGTTTTATTTTTATTCAACTGACTCCTCCTGGAAATGTGACTGATGTTGCATTTGTATTGTAATCACTGGACCAAATGTTTTGAGGCCTTCTTCTTTTACTGAGAAACTCTTTTTTTTTTTCTGGTGGGAAAAACACTGGCTTCTCACAAAAGAAGGATGGACAAGGTCAGACTGTTTTCCTCAACAAAATTCGTCTCAAAATCCACCTTAAGCACCCCCTCGGCCAGTATCTTCAGCAGTATATCCGTTTTGTAATGAAACTCCAGGCGTTTCAAATCGCTGCCCTGTGGGGCTCCGCCGACGGTCGCTCCGGAGGACAGAAACAGCATTTTGTGTGTTTGCATGAGGTGTTTCCCAAACTGTTGCATATTTAATCTCATGCTGCGTGTGACTAACTAGCTACTTAAAAATGGGAACTGTTTGGTTTGTCGAATGCTCCTCAAAAGCTCCTCCAAGAGTCCTAAATGTGAACTTTGTGGGTTTTTTTCTATAAATAACACAGTCTGAAATGTCTACTGAGTAAAGGGAGAAAAATAGCTACTACGATGTAAAACTATGAAATGTAACTTTGACCTTCTAGACGTTTTTTATTCACATGTGGCTGTGTTTACTGTTTTTTCTAGTTGACTAATACTGTATGATGTTGTGTATAAGTGGGACTACTATGTTTTACTTCTTCTAACTGTATAGTATATTTGAAATCAGAGCGCGAAAGAGAGGACAAGGCGGAGGGAGAGTATTAGTTGCACTATAGGCTGTAATTGTTTAATTAACTGGTCTGTTAGGCCTTAAAATTCACTTTCAATTCAACACGTAATTAAATTAACTAATATTCATTTGTATTTGAACTGTCAACCAAACACGTGCACATGTGGCTTTCTGACAGCTTGGTTTGTTTCGCACAGTTCAAATCGGGAAACTGTGAAAATGTTCCATTATTGTGAAGCTTAATTGAAAGAGATGGTCAGTCGCAGCATTATGAAATGACTTTATTTGAACTGAAAGTGGATTTTATTTGTTAATAAATTTGTCTTTGACCACGCTGTGTAATCAGTAATCTAGAAAGTCCTAATTTGGTACATTTAACAAGCGAGAAAGGATTTCAGAAATATAATGTGACCCAAGTGTGTGTGTGTGTGTGTGTGTGTGTGTGTGTGTGTGTGTGTGTGTGTGTGTGTGTGTGTGTGTGTGTGTGTGTGTGAGACCACATGTGGGACTGTGTACTGCAGTGCATTGTTTTCTATGTCATGGTGAACTATGCAGACTTGAACCCAGAACCGAACAAAAAGACAATTAAAAAAACAAACGCTCTGCTCTAAAGCGAGGTGCCAATTTAAGCTGAAGGAAGAGCTTGTTAAAGGTGAAAAAACAGCAATAACAACAGTAATAATACATTTTTAAAGTAAAAAGGAAGACAGCAGCTACACTGTTTGTTATTTATCTCGAGAGCTGGTTGAGCCCATTTAGACTTTGGAACAGTCAATAGAGCTTTTGTGTGATAAAAGGAAAAAAGAATTTGTAGAAGAATTGAGCCAAGCCATTATTGTGTTGATCAGTGTAAATAAACATTCAATCAAGCCAGTGTAAAACTCTTGACACTGCAATAAAAAAGCTCCAAGATACTCTGTGTGGTATGAGATACCAGATAGCTGAGTTCTCTTAGATAATTGATTTAGGTGGAAATTTGCGCTTTAATTTAACAAAGCATACATTCTGGAGGGAAATTGGTATGTTGAAACAGATAATCTTCTGTTAGACGAGTGTTTGAAAATGCAATAAGACATGATCATCTTATATTTAGCAACTATTTTCACAGTACATCGTTACGGAAATGTGCCACTTACTGAAAGTGGGAGCAGAGACGTCCAGTCTTTTCTCTGTGGCTCTGGGTTGATTTGTTGAAGTTCACCACTGACTAGAATGTACCATGTATGTATGTTAGCGCCTTCTCTTCATATGATGGGTTTCCCACAGGTGACTGACTGTACATAAACAAGACAGCTGGGATTAAAGTAGAGTGTGGAGAAGGAACGTCTGTACTGTGTCCTCTATTCTTTGATTCCTTTTAGACATTAGCTCAGATTATTCATCCCAGCTATATTATGCATGTAAATTAGTTTAGCATTTACAGACTGGGCTATTTCTGTGGACTTCAGGGTTTCTTATCAAGTATACGCTCACACTTTGCTGGGACTGGGTTGGACCTAATTTAGCCTTTGGCACTGCCTTCGTTTGTTGTAGCACAGCTTCAACAAGGTGCTAGAAAGTTTTGCTTCATATTGACATGCAAGCGTCACAGCGTCACACAGTTGCTCCAGATTTATCAGCTGCACATCCAGGATGTCAACCTCCCGTTCCACCACATCCCAAAGGTTTGTCTATTGTATGAATTTGAACTGTAGTATTAGTATTCTATTCATAGCTGGCCCAGTTTGGTCTTCTGCTGCTTCAAGGTTCAGTGTGTTGCTCATTCAGAGATGCTCTTCTGCTTACCCTGATTATAATGATTGATAATTAGGTTATTTTTGCCTTCATGTGAGCTCATAGCAGTCTGTCCATTCTCCTAAGACCTTTGGCATCAAGAAGACATTTTCACCCAGAGACCTTTTGCTTACTTGATAGTTTATCTTTTTCCGACCATTATCTGTAAACCCCAGCAATGCTTATGTAGGAAAACTGCAGCTGATCAGCAGATTCTGAAATATTCAGTGCACCCTGTCATCAACAACTACGCCTGTTTAACTCCCACATGCAGTCAAAACTGGGAAGCTGTTGTTCATGTTCCAAAAAACTACAACAGTCATTTCAACAGCAAATCAATGTTAAAGGAAGGAATGACACATCTACCCACTTATATGGGAAAACATTCCCGGAGTGAGCAAGGCCAGTTAATTGTAAGGCTGAAGAAATGCTGAAGAATGCAAGTAGTTGAACTATTTTATACCCTGCACACTAGTTACTTTTTGACCTGTTTTGTGTAAAACAGCACCTTCCTGATTGGGTTTGAGGCCTTATGTAATAAACGTGCACTTGTAAAGATTTTTTTTCCTCTCTGAACATTGTTGGCATTCTCCATTAAAACCAATTGGGCACAGCCAGAACAAGAAAACTAATTAGTGTGTGGCCCCAGCCCTGTGGCATTAATGAGAAGTTGTAACAAAGCTAACAACCCATTTTACAGGTACCCTACTTAGATTCATTTGAAAGTTCTGCTGCATTAAAAATGTGTCCATTCAAACTGCTTTCATTCTTCACTTTTCCTGATGAAATTTAACCAGAGCTGGATTTTTATAAAGAGGAGAACTGTGAGTGTGATGCAACAAAGAGTAAGTGGTCTACAACAAGTGCTATTGCTCGATTCTTTCCTCTCTGAGTTGTTATAATGATTTGCACAGCAGTACAAAGTGATGTATTCAGTTTCTCGTAAACGAAGCTGACAAAGATTCAGTATCTTGCTCAAGGACATTGCCACAGCAGATACACAGCAATCTGAAGTTTTTTGTTCTCCTTCAATAAAATTTCCCAGAAATGAATTGCCCAAAGACCTCTTAGACTCTTGGGGGGGGGGATACAGTAAGAAAATACGGACATTATCTGTATTTTTTTGTATTACAAAAACACATTATTATGAATTAAAACACAAACCTTGGTCAGAAAGACTGTTAATATTTTTACATTACCAGAATGATGATTATATGCTTCAATGGTTTGAATTGTTCAGTAGTTACTGTAAAAATACAGACTAATGGCTTTTTACATTTATGAACATTTATGAAAAGCTGAAATGTGGCAGGAAAAAATTAATTAAATTATGGTCCAATTCTCTGTCGTGATGGGACAAAATGGAAAATTGTTCAGACAATAAATGCTCACAATTTTTAATGTTTTAATTATTTTAACTGCGCATTATAAGATCCAGCTGCAGAGCTGCAGTCCTTACAAGGACAGGTTGAAGAACCTACGAGCGCAGGGATGTCACTTGTTTTACACTATGGGCCGCATAAGAGGGCCGCTTTAATCTTAAGTGAAACTGAATGATAAATGTGTAAAATTACAAAAAAGGTTATGGCAGTTCATTGCACAGGTTGTCCTGTAATGATAAAAGATAAAGTTTCTGTTAAACTGTAGACTCGCTGTAGTAATGGAAACACAGGAACTTTACTGTCTTTAAATTGTTTATCTGTTAGTTAAGTACTTTGGTGTAGTATGAATGTCAATGGGCGAGTCTTTATCAGGAAAAGCTGTAAAACCTATGAAATACAGTTAAAAGTTCAAAATCTGTGCACTCCTTCACATTTGCTAAAACTGTACAGTAGGCTGGATTGGGAGAAAAACTGATTTTTTTTGTCTTTTTCTTTTTACAGTAAAAATAATTTATTTCAACTAGTGGAAAAAAGAGGAACTTTCTGTCACTTAAATGTTTATCTATTACTTACTTTTTACTTCGTGTACTATGGATGTTAATGGAGGAGGTCTTTATCAGTGGGAAACACAGTAAACGCTAAAAACCGATAAAAAAAAACCCTTGAAAGCCATACATTTCACACCCGAGCCTCAACTCTCGCGGCCCGGTACCAAACGACTCACGGACCGGTACCGGTCCGAGGCCCGGGGGTTGGGGACCGCTGTTCTAAACCATCCAGTGGGCCAGATTGGAGTCTTTAGTGGGCCGATCCTGGCGTTATGTTTGACACCCATGTACAGAGGCCTAGGACAAAAAACCAAAAAACAAAATAGCCAGTGGGCCAGCCCTTCTGGCTCCTCTTCCTCACACTTAGTACCGGGAGCACTGTTTTTATTTGGTGGCATAGATTAAAGGGGAGTTAGGCTCTCTCCGATCTCCACCACTAGGCTTTCCATCGGCCTATCGCTGCTCTCCTTCACGCTTACGACGACACCCGGAAGCAGCGACCTGACTGCTTTGTTTTGTTTTGGTAGTGGGAGTTGGGTGAGAGGCAGACAGACGAGCAGGCGGCGGTACGCATGGGAGAGAGCCGCTCTCTAAATGGGGAGAGCTAAATCGGGAATGGAAAATGACGGCCCGATAGCTGACGCCTGTAAAATGCCGAGTTTCATCAGCGGCATCGAGGAGGGGAGGGTGAAATTGTCCCGCAACCTGCCGACACAAACTTCCCTCACGGACGGTAAAGTTGAGCGGACGCTCGGAGATTTGAGCCGACGTGTCACCAGGTCAAACTCTCGGCTATCGCTGGACGAAAGCGACAGGGACCCGGGGGGGAAGGATGCGGAGGGCAACAACAACAACAACTGCAACGGCGGAGGGAGAGCGAGGAGGAGGGCGAGCGCTGTCGACATCCTGAGGAAGAATTTCGGGGATTCAAAATCTCCCTCTTTCCGTCTTAACAGAGGCAGTCGGATGCAGTGCGGAGCCGAGCTTGAAAACCACGAAGGAAACGTTAACGACACTCAAGATTATGTACCTGATTGTAGCGGGTCTACAAAGTCGGACGTAGAAACGGGCGAAGCCGAGGTGGAAAACGAACCAACCTCGAGCGAGTTACCGAGTTTGGGTGTTCGGGCAGTTGAATTGTTAACCGTTACAGGTCAGCACCATCATACGTGTGACAACAGCGGCAGCACGGCCACTCCGGAGGGGTCTGTCAGTGCCAAAGAGCACGTCTACTGCACCGTTTACTGCATTGCCAACGACAGCCATAGACAAGACGCCGAAATCACGGACCGCTCCGATGACACGGTCGCACCAGACGCGTCAGAACGGGACTTGGAGACTGGGCAGGATGCGGGTTCGAGTCTCGAGCCGCAACCGTACACAGTGGACGACCTGGTGGATCCTTTCGGGGACTTGTCCCACCGGCTGTCCGCGGAGCAGGCCGGCGCCGAGGGTGCGATGCAGAGTTGCCGGGTGTGCATGGAAGAGAAAACCATCGCACCCCTGCCCTGCTGCAGGAAGGCCGTGTGTGACGAGTGTCTGAAACTCTACGTCAGCTCCCAGGTTGGTTGTGTTAGGGATCAGTAGGGGGTATCTCAGTGAAAACAAAAGGGGCCTGTCCCAGAAGCAGGCCTCGCTGGGTCGGTCAGCAGCAGCTGGTCGAGGTGTCCTTGAGCAGCAGTAACTTTGCAGTCTTCTCCGTCACACTTTTCTTGTGCTATATTTGGCACTTTATCCACATTTAGAAGCACGGGCTTGGCTTTCGAGCATACCAGGTGGTGACCCCCAACCCCACGTGTTTCGCATGCGTCCAAAAAGATCCACGTTAAGGGTTAATTAACGAGTGAGTGCGAGAATCTACAGGTCTTCTTGTCTTGTGATGAGTACTTTTTCGGTGAATCTGGGTCACAGACGCATGCCACACCAAAATTGGGACCTGGCAGCGGTGGTTTTCACAATAGAGGACTTTGTGAGAGCTCTTTGGCTTATTCAGCGTCTTTCTCTCAGGCTCTTTAAGAAGGATCCCACCTTCAGATAGAAGACCTTTATTCTTATGTGCATTAGTATGTCCAGTTGCATCCCAAAGGGGCACAAAGTGTGGGATCATCCCCTTCTGGGTTGATTCCTACATTCCCAGAATGCCTTTTGGTATCTGGAGGAATAAGATGGATAAAAACAGCTGCAGCAGTCAACACAGAGGCAACAACGTCATGGTTGAAGAATGAGTTCTTCCACTATAATAAATATCAGTGTGGAGTCTCTGTTGCTTTATGCTGATCCATTAAGAGAATTAATAATTGATAGATTGATTACTCTCCAGTATAAACAGCTATCAGACTGCAGCACAAGGCGCATTGCTGCTTCCTACCAGGCCTGCACGATGTAAGGAAGCTCTGCAGTGTTCAGTAACAGTGGTCAGCGCTGCCATGACTGTGTGACCTGCGATAAAATTGTGCGAATATAAAATTGTGCGTATTAGCAGTTATTTTCTGCTTTAATAGCTCCACTGCTAACACAGACCCCGAAACACTGACTAGTCCACTGAACAGATAAATTAAATAACCGTTTATTGTACATGTTCACTGCACTGACAGTAAAATTACAATTTGCCAGCCAGCGATGCTTTCGCGGTAAAGTGTTTCAGGGTGGATTTTCTGCCTTCTTGTGGCTTCTTCATCAGACTGTTCTGGTCAGCAATCTTTCAGTCATAATCCCTGCTGCTTTTGCAGCCCAGGGAGGAGCTGCACTCTCATCTCCTTGCTACTGTTGCCAAGATTGGCTTTAATCTGTGTAGATAACACACTTTTTATCAGTCATTGAGGCTCATTTTTATCTGCAGTTGCCTTGCTTTGATAACAGGGCATGAACATTCATGCAAATACAGAGCCAAGCCGGCTCTCTGATGAGCACACTGTGAATTATTATTATTATTATTTTTTTTAAAAGGGTCATGTACATTATCCTGTGGAGGTGGAATTTTTAGCACACATGCTTGGCGCTTACCCTCAGTAGAAGCGGTATGTCAGATGGATGTGGTCACAGACACTTGGGAATTGGTGTTTTTTTGTTTTGTTTTTCTGTTTTTTTGTTTTTGCTCCTGGGATCTTGGTCAGGCTTTGCAGGATGGCTGGATGTTGCACTGAACCGCTGCCAGCCGTGTTGTTATAACAGTTGTTATAACAGGGATTAAACCTGCAACTTTCCTGTTGTGCTAAATAAAGACCTAATGAAATCTAGGCAGTGTAATCGCTTTCATTTCCAAGGTTATATGTGTCAGGACATTAGCATGTTCTTAAATGAACACCAGCACATGATATATTACACTGTGTCATCATTTATATAACAAAAATTAAGCCAAAATGCAGAAGCAGAGTGTGAAAAGCTGAGTATCCTACGTGATTCAGTGGAGTCACCTTTAGCGGCAGTAAGTTGAAGTGTTTGTTTTCTGTGTGTCTCACATGATTGTGGAGGAACTTTCAGCCCGTTGGTCTTTACAATGGTCATTTCAATCAGGTCGAGGTCTGGACTTTGGCTGGGCCATTGCAACACATTGATTCTTTTCTTTTTCGGTCATCATGCTGTAGATTTGCTGCTCTGCTTGAGATCATTGTCTTGTTGGTGATCCAGTTTGAGCCGAGCTTCAGCTGTTGCACTGATGTTCTCACATTTCACTCTAGAATACTTTGGTGTACAGAGGAGTTCATGGTTGACTCAAATCATCAGCCCTCCATCATCAGTTGTCATGAGGTGCTGATAGGCTGTGTTGGGTTTTTGAAAAATGTGGCACTTTAGAGTCTGAGAAGTTGAACTTGTTTTTTTCGTTTTTGTTTTGGAGGGTCTAACGTTGAGGTGAATGCGCTGCATCATCCACTGCTGGGAAAAATCTCTTCAACATTTTACATGTTTAGTCTTTCTCAGTGTGGGATGATGGGTTCCAAATTGTTTGGAAATGGCCTTATAACTTTTTCCAGGCTAACGGGCAGCAGTAGTCGCTCCTCTGAGATCATTACTGATGCATGTTAAGACACAGCTGAATGCTTCAGACCAGCAAACTGCCAGAACCTCTGCTTTCATAGAGGTGCTCGCACTTCCTAAAGATCCATTAATGGGGTTCATTTGATTACCAGCACCTGGCTGCTACTTACCCGCTTAGACATATGACAGAAGCAGTATGGGTCTTATTTAGTTTTTCATACACTGCTTCTCAATTTTGGCTTAGTGTTATTAAACAAATAGTGACGAGAGGTTTCATGAGGTCCGATTAACTATGGGAAAACCCTACGAGCCAAAACCTCAGGCTTCACATTGCCCATAATAGTAAGTTCTAGACATTATTTTGTACTCTGTGCTCTGTATGATGTCAGCAAAAGTGGAAATCCCTAATCAATCATCTCAGGGACACATCCACCCATCTGCTCTTCAAATGTTCAGTTCAGCAGAGGCAGGCACTCAGCTGAAAGTCGGCTTAAAGGGAACAGGAAGAGAGCGCTAAAACAGCTTTTTCATACAGTTGATAAGCTGGCTGAACCTGTGAGACAAATTGTTTTACTGTGAATTCGATTCAGCTTTATTTCTATAGCACCAATTCACAACAACAGCCACGTCAAGGGAGTTTATATTGTAAGGTAGAGACCTGACAATAATACAGAGAGTACCCCAACAAGCAAATAGCCCCCTTTGAGTAAACACTTGGTGACAGTGGGAAGGAAAAACTCCCTTTTAACAGGAAGAAACCTCTGGCAGAATTAGGCTAAGGAAGGAGCAGCCATCTGCCTTGACTGGTTGGGTATGAGGGAAGGGGGACAGGGCTGTGAATCGTGCAAAGCTACCCCTAGTAGAGTACAGAATACAAATACTGAATCACAGATTGCCAAACACAGGTCCCTTTTTAAAGCCTCCTACATTCCTAAACACTTACTACCAGTTGTTTTACTTTAAGGCAGCATGATCTCATTTTGGTCCACGTCATGCTGACATCATCTGCTGCTCTTACGAATCTGTTATTCAAAGCTGGATGTAACCCAATGCTGTTAGTTTACAACCCAGCCTCAGTCAGCTAGTTTTCAAATACGTGCAGCACGTGGCAGTTTACGTGCTCGGACTGGCTCAGGTAGGTGAACGGTTCACTGCTTATGTGGTAAAATCAGGTTTCTGGTTATATTTGATTATGTTTTCACTCAAGACATTAAAACCACAGAACAAAGTCACCTGTATTTTCAGCAGACCACACTCTGTGACACGTGGAGGTGAGAAATAACCTGTCCAACCAGTCTGTGCTGGTCATCCCTGCGCTGCTGTTGTGGCAACAATATCAATATAGCTTTGGATGATATATGCTAACTTTATATGCAATATTGGGTTTTTGGGGGGTGGGTGATATGGGTGTGACGCCATCAGAAGTTGATGCTATTGTACTTGGTTTTCGGCCTGCCATTTCTCACACACACACACAAAGGGAGAAAAGACCTGATCATGTGTCAGTATAACAGGTCTCGCAGGGTTTGATGGATTTAATGTGTTGAGGAGACAGAGAGAGAGAAAAATGAGGAAATGAAAGATGAATGGAACTAGAGAAGAAGATCAGCCCTAGCTGGGAGGAAGCACATTGAAAAAAGTTTGAAACAAAAGATGGTAAAAGAATAGGAGGCAATATTTCCAGTGGGATTTGAGTTGTCTCTAATCCTGCCCGTGACATTTACTGCATCACATACTGCATTATAGGCAGGGTTAGATGACATGAGTTTGTGTTTGCCGGACATTGGCACGTAGCACTGTAAAGGCTAAATTAATGACTCATGATAATAACAGATTGTGAAATTTCCAGGATTACATGTCAGCCTCCTGAAATCGCTTAGTCAGACAGTCAAAATATCCGGCTCACCTTTTGCTGAGCAGGTTTGTTTACCTTAGCCTCACACGCCTTCAAGAGAAGTCTAAATAAAAGAGTGCACTTCTTCCAGAGTGCGTGACCTTATGGTTAGTTAGTGTTTTACTGGACCACCAGACTGTGGTTCAGTTCCACTCAGAGTTACCAAGTTCCAGGCACTCACGCTGCACTAATGTGCCCGCGTGCACACGCTTTGTCGTAGATTAACCTCCAGCGGCTGCACGACCTCCCTCTGCCCCTCAGTCCTTCTGGTCTTTGGTGAATTATTTACCATCTCTCATCAGTGGTGTAAATATATTCAGCATGTAGATTTGGGCCAGAGAAACGCACCATAACAAACCGCCGAGTGGTGACACACGTTTTATGAAGCTTACCGATTTCTTTGTGGAGCCTTTTGACAGGTTTATCAGTAACATTTAAAAGTAGAACACCCTCCTCTGAGCCTCTGCGTGCATTAAAAGCAGCTTTTTCCACGATGCCATGTCATCTGTCTGTGTTCTTTCCCCAGGTGCAAGTGGGGAAAGCTCTTATCAGCTGTCCGATCACGGAGTGTAGTGGCAACCTGGAGGAAGGACTGGTGATTTCCCATTTGACCAAAGAGGAGGTGGCAAAATATCGTTACTTCTTGGAGCTGAGTCAGCTGGATTCGAGCACAAAGCCCTGCCCCCAGTGCAGTCAGTTCACTTCTCTCAAGACGCACACCCCCAACCGCTCCGAGCACAAGTATAAAGTAAGTTGATGTGCCGGCATTGACAGTTGCCGTAATGTTGTACAGTAAAAAGGGATGCTCGCAGCGAGTCGCAGTGAGCTGTGTGATTAAAAAGAAGTGCCTCGTGCCGCTGGTGTGTGCACTAGGCAACAAAAGCAGAGTTGGGGTAAAAGTAATTGCTTTGGTTAACTGCGAGTGGATCAAATCAGATCCCAAGCCTTTATTCACGTCAAGAGCAACAAAGACCAGGGTCCCCTATTGATGTATGATTTTATTTGTTCAACCGAAACCACATCCATAGTTCACATCTGCACAGAGATATTTGCTGCTTATCGTTTCCCATCTCTCTTCCCCCATTCCCTGTCATCTCCCTACTGGCAAACTCTTACATTTAGGAATAAAATGCCTCACAATCCTGGGGAAAAAAACAGGCAAATTCAAAAACCTAAAGGTCTTAAATAATACTTTTGTGTGATTTGTGTTTATTTGTGTATTATAATGTCAGATGCTCTTATGAAATTGGGCAGAGTTTTAAAATAATAAGGTAATCAGTGCGAAGTAACATCTAAGCCTTGGTTTCCAGCCTGTGCCTATCTGACATCAGCTCGGCACATATTTTCCTGTTGTAGTCATCTGTTACACAGCTGGAGGTGTGGGTTTGGGTGAGCCCTCGGTGAGAAGGCGGAGCTTAAAAGCAGCAGGTTCTGTTTGCTGAAGCCAGGCGAGGGGGAACCAATCAAAAGGGCCTTTCTGGAGTTCCAGGCTTAAGGAGACAGGAACTAAAAGATCAGATCGGTTGGAAAATAGATAAACCTGGGATTTCATTAAGGGTCATGTGTATATATGAATATAAATAACTGGCTACTAAAATAATGCATTTTGGTTTAAGGATTAATAGCCTGTACTAAATCTGCACCTCTGCTCAAAAGTAACACATTCAATGTGATTGGTCAAACTGCAGTTGTCCATTTTTAAGGCTAAGCATGTTGGTTATTTGTGGGTAAACATGTCTGTCTTCTGTCTCCTCTGCAGATCCAGTGTAGCAATTGCCAGTTTGTGTGGTGCTTTAAATGCCACGCACCTTGGCACGACGGGCTCAAATGCCGCGACTACAGGAAAGGAGACAAGCTGCTACGTACCTGGGCGAGCGTCATTGAGCACGGACAGAGAAACGCCCAGAAATGCCCCAAGTGCAAGGTGAGACACTGATGAACGACACACGCCACAAGCTTTTAGTTTCCAACATTTTGGGAAGAGGACTCCTGAAAGCAGCCACAGTGTCTGTAAACAGAAAGGGATTTGACTGATGGAGGGTGTTATCGGTGTAGATGAATGAATCAATGAAGGTTAAGAAGCATTGAAGCAGCTGTAGATGATGGATGGAGCGCTGTAGAGAACAGGATGGATGCACAGATGTAAAAAAAATAAATAAATAAGCACGTGTGGCAGCGGCAGTCCACGCTGAAAACGGATGGCCATGTGTGCTGCACAAAACCATATCTGGTAGACTCACTGGCATCTCCCTGCTAGCCATAATACCAGCCTGGTCTTATCGTGCAGTCTCATTACGACCAAGTTGGTCTACGCAATATCTAATTTGACTGTCAGATGACTAAAGGAAGACATAAATTAAGCTAATTACCGGTATATGGGAACTGTTTGCTCACAGCAGTAAACACTTTCCATCTGTGTTTGTCACACTGGTGCTCCATGGCTCTGGAAGCAGGAAGAGGAGCTCATGTTTGATGAAGACAGCAGATTGGTGTCAAGTAAAAGAAGCTGCTCAAAGCTAGTTATTGCTGAGGTTATAGAAAGTCTGCTCCCTGATGCGTACTGCTGACGTACTGTACTACTGCGGATGCTGTTAGATGCTTATAGCGTACAGCTCGAAACCGAACGAGACTTCAGGTATTGCACTAAAGCGATAGTGGATAAGCTGCGCTATTGAGATTCAGTTAATGTTACATCACCTCTCTTTGTTTTAATCTTCGTCTGTAGATTCATATTCAGCGTACGGAGGGATGCGATCATATGACCTGTGTGCAGTGCAACACCAACTTCTGTTACCGCTGCGGAGAGCGCTACAGACACCTGAGGTGTGTTGTGCTCCACTTTCTTCATTCTGGCTGCTTTGTCCGCCCATCTCTTCTCTCCGATTTCATCTTTCGCTTCATTTTGCCAGCAGATTTTTTGGGGACCACACATCCAACCTCAGTGTGTTTGGCTGCAAGTATCGCTATCTCCCCGATAAACCTCATCTGAGACGGCTAATTAGAGGCTCTGTCTGTGGTAAGTTGCTGCGTGTAATTGATAAAGAGATGTTTTTATAGCATGTTTGCTCTTTTCAGCTATAGTGAGCTTTATGCTAACACAGCTGCATGTCTACAACTAGGAGTGGCCCGTTATGGCAGTTACCGTGTGTTCTGCCACAGATTTAAAACAACAGAGCTGTTTGCTCAAGCTGTGATGAGAGTGAACTCTGGTCACTGGCTTTGTCACACAACAGTAGTGTCAGACTAGGACAATGTCCTCTGCTCGTTACACAAGTGTGTGCAAGACGAGTAACAGACACCTTACACCCAGAAAACTCAGGGGAAGTACCGTATGTGTGCTTGACTGCACCGTGCCCCAATTTTCTACTTTTAAGTAATGTGTTGATGCTTTGGACAGTTGGACAGTGCTTTTGAAATTACAGAGAACCAGTACATTCCCTGAAAGATTCAAGAATATTATTGGAAATGATTTCTTTTCCCTCATATGTACAGCACAAGGTTTCATTTAGCTGTTGTGTCCAAGTTGCAAATGTCAAGCTGTTGAAGTATTTGGAGGTAGTCCTCCTTCTTTATTATCCCATGCGCTTTGTGCAGTGTATGGAGTGCCAGTGCAGCTGCTACCACCACCGTGCTTTACTCCTGCTATCATACCTCCTGTAATTGAGGCAAAATAACTCACTCTTTGTTTTGTCTGATCATCAAACTTTTCTCCAGAAGGCACTTGTCCTTGTAGCTGTAAATTTCAGTCGAGTTTGAAAGTGTTGATTTTTTAACTTTTGGAAAGCATCCTCTCAGTTCCTGGTGATGTAAAACTTCACTGTGGACAGTTACCTGTTTACGGCAGGGTTGAGCCTTGATGGTTCCTGAACATCCTAACCAATCCCCTCTCATCTGAGGGTGACAGTTTGGGTCTTCAAAGTGGCACAAATGCTTGTACTGAAAGTATAGTTGTTTGAACCAATCTGGAGTTGTTTTTGGCCTCTTGTTAGAAAATGAAGGTGTGTTTTCCTCCACAGATAAGTCTCCATTTTGAAACACAGTATGACCGAGATTTACAAAATACACTTAATTTTTATTTTGGTGTGACCTGAAATGAGTGATTGAGCCTGTAAATTCAATCAGGGTTAGTGTTAGGTGCCTTTGAGTTGCAGTCTTTTTAATGGCCAGCAGGGGCCGACTCCTGTGGCTGCACAAAGATCTTTGGTTGTAAAGAAGTGTGTGGACAAACAGCCCTCGCCTGCTGTTTCTCTGTGACCTCAGTCATCACGCTCCTGTTGACTTTATCATCATCATCATCATCACCTTTATTTATGGTCTAAGTTGTTACTTTCAGGTCATACTGAACAAAACACGCAGTCCATTTTGTAAATTATGGTCATTCTGAGAGTCAGAAAGGAGGATGATCCAGGCTATCCTCATGTGCTAAGGACTTGTTGATCACAAGTCAGCTTCACAGTCAGATCGGCGCCTTGAAACCACAGCGAAGACGCTCAGACTGAGGCTTTATAACCGTCTATGGGCTGCACTGAAGCAGGAAGAATTAGTAGGGATACTCCTTACCACGTTCAGCATCCTGTCTTAGTGTTTTAGCACGATTGCTAAGAAGTATTAAACACAGAGAAGAATAGAGGTATTTGTACTTTTAACAGTTTGAAGGTATTACAGTTTGGATCAGAGTGGTGGAACAGCCGGAATTAAGCAGACTTGCCATCCCTAAAGCTCCACTGCTTGCATCACTTTAATGAAAAAGCCTTTCCTGGGGCTCCTGCACTTCGAAACCAGATTCTCTGGTTTCTAAGTGATTGACGTGAATTCACCACCCAATAACAACAGAAGTGAACATATCCACATCTACCTCTGTACTTCATTCGTGAGATTCCTGATGAAGCATGATTAGAATCACATATCGGATGTTCATTCTTATTATCCATTCACGGTTATCAAATACATGCAATCCCCTCTGATAGCTCTCTTTCACTCTGCTCTCAGCGACAGCTTCAGCTCGTTATGTCAGCAGGGTGCCCGTGAACCGGGAGCTAATTTGTCGCTTAACACAAGCCACTGGCCCATTACAGCGCTCATAACTGCTCTCGTGCCATGCACTGCTAGCGGTAAAGATGTAGCATTTAATAAAGAACATTACACTGCGGATGGAGTAATTTGGAGTTACAGTAACTTCCATCCCGCAGCTATTCACCGATGACCAAATGTCGCAATTTATGAAGAGAAAAAAAAATGACAATCATCTTTTCCTCTGCCTGTGTCTCTCTGCAGCCTCTAAGGTGCTGATAGCTCCTGTGGTCATTCTGCTGGTCGTGGTGCTCGGAGCTCTCGCGCTGGTGATAGGTAACATATTACAAACACACGTGAGCTCTAATCTGCTTCGGTGAGAGCAGTCAACACTTATCAGCGAGATGGTTCGCCTCGTTGTTTTCCTCCAGGCTGCTAAGGAGCTCTCTTATCATCTGTTTTCGGTCATGGGCATCTTTTTATTTTCTGTAAAAGTTCACTTTTTCTGTTCAAAAAGGACAAAGCTGTTGATCCAGAGAAACACTATAATGGAGTAACTATTGCTTCCTGGAAGGACAGGACTGTGCAAGTGTTGAGTCACCCCTAATTTCTTTGTATTTGGTTTCCAATGAACAAAGCTTTCTAGTAACTTTTTATGGTGGTTTTGAGCATCAGTTCTCTGGGCTTTCTGAAGGTTGTCTTAGGACATTGGCTGCTTCTTCACTCTTTTTCAGTCCAGTCCCTGTACCTGACCTGAAGCTTAAAAATATAGCTAACACAAAGGATGAACTAGAGTTCAGTGTCTACACATAAGAGACAACCTAGCAATGGACCAAATTCGGTTTTATCTTTAAAATTTGCACTTTGTTATAGCAAAAACATATCATTTGTTCCTATTTTTTATAGATAAGAAAGATAAGGCAGTTTCACAGGTATGAAATAATACTTTTGCACCAGCAAAGTGATTCCCAAAGAGATTTTAGCTGGAAGTTGTGCCCCTAAAGATTTGAGGGAGACGAGATTTACAGCGGATGAACAGTAACTTAAGAAATAGCTAGAAATTCAACACAGACCTGACAAGAGGGACCTGAGATATGCAGCTCCCCTTCAGAATTTTTTTTCACTGAAGCCTCATCTTCATTTTGCAGCATGAAAATGATCCCAAACACACTGCCAATGCAGTAAAAACATATCTGGATTTAAATAAAAAGCACACAGTGGAACACTATCAGTCATGGAACAAACGTCAGCCAACATCAGCATAAGAGCTTTAAATGTCCTTCTAGAAGAACTATTCCTAAAGACTACTTAAAGAAAGCTGCCTAAGAGAGTTCAGTCTGTGTTGAAGAACAAAGGTGGTCATGCCAAATATTGACTTTAAAGCCCTTTAAGCTTCGTGTATGTTTGCAGGTTTTAATTCATTGCTCCAGTTTTCCCAGCAAAATATAAAGAAACGAGGAAGGTCAGGGGCTCAAGACTTGCACAGTGCTGTACATTTGCAGGAGCATCCAGCTACAGACTAATCAGACTGCACTGTGAACTGCTCATGCCTCAGCTGACCTGTAGTTATTAGTGTAATTATTGTTAATCTGTTTCCTGCGTCTGTAAGTCCGACTGATGGTCCTCTGCGGACTGATAGTCATGCTGGCGGGTTCATCATTAATAGAATCAGTGTTGTGCTGCCGTCTCTCTCCGATGCCTTTCAGCTCCACATTTGTTTGCGGTGCTGCACAACAGAGAATATTTAATGCTTGTAGATAGGACAGCGGTTTGACCTCTCTTGCACTTTCTGCCTTCTCTGTTTGTAGGGTTGGTTGTTTTCCCGATTTATTACGTGTGCAAGAAGAGGAAGAAGCAGCAGCGCACCAGAGGCTCCGGACGATGGATCTGAAGCTCGTCCTTCTTTCCACGCAGACCTCACACACACACACACACACACACACACACACACACACACACACACACACACACACACGGTTTGGAAAGACAACACCCGCACCTCCTCAGGGACAGACCTCCCAGCCTGAGTCATCACAAAACTCTTGAGATGAGCAACACAAACTAAACACTGGCAGTTAGGAAGGACCTCAGGTGGAATGATGTACCTAAATCTATAACGTGAGGCCTACATGAATGCACATCTTTACATCTGGATTATTGCTCTCAAGTGGGACTACTGCAAAATGAATGCTGGATATTTACGCAGAAGAGTAATTTAAAAAAAAAAAGTTTAAAAAAAAAAAGCAACCCCCCCCCCCCAAATCAGCTGCTGTCTTGCACAGTGCTCGTCACATAGAGGATGTTAAATGCAGGAACTTCTGAGGACTTTCTTGGATACACTGCAGGAAGTTTAAATCAGTGCACATTTTCCACGAATGTCACACTTTTTATTTCATTATTTTAAAGGAGAACAACCATAAATCGCAGCTTAAACAGCTGCAGTTTGGTTTGCGCCCTTGCTTTCCTACCTGCGGTTAGTTTGACGCTGAGATGTAGGAATACTGTGGACACGAGGCTTTGATTGTGTCGGATACCGGTAATTATGAAGGTGCCAGAAATGCCGGCTGCACGGTGATAGCAGAGCCTCGCGGATAAAAAAGAAGGAAATACGTTTTTATTCATTTGCAAAGGTTGTTTTTGCCGCTGTTGGCTGCAGGAAAAAAGGGTGAGAAATGGAAATGAATTTGAAACAAGCACTGATATCAAGTTCTCACCGATGCAACGCAAGCTGGACCTCAATTTTTCCCAGCGTAGGTCAGATATTTGGAAAAATTTCCATCGCAGTTTGAGTATCTGGCAAACCGACAGCGTGGACAATAATGTCAAAGGAAGGATGATACTTGACTATTCTGGGTAACAGCGACTGCCTCTCAAATTCTCGCTAGAAGGTTTGAAGATTGGGTGTGTACCCAACCTTAAGAGTGACGTCTGGTGTTAAAGACCGCACACACACTAACACACACGAAAGTGAAACTTTGGAAGGCCCTTTGGAGTTCTAACAAGCCTCTGTTGTTTTCTGTTATGGTTTTCCATCAAACCTTCATCCTGTCTGTCCCCGTCTCTCTTGCTGTCTTTTTGTCCCACCTCTCTGTCTGTCTGTCTGAGCTGATGCTGGTTTACACTCTCCCTCTCTGCATGGCATGTTGTTTCCAGCGAGCCTACATGCTGTATGCCAGTATCTGCATCATCAAAAAAAAAGGAGCTGCTGTGCCAAAACAAAGCGCTGAATATGGCGGGATAGACGGTTTACCGTTTCCCTTTGTTATTTGTTTTGTTTTTATTGTTCTTTTAGACGTGAACTTTTGCAGGGGTGTCGATGAGGTGTAATGGAGTGTGCACAAGAAACGGGGATCAAAACAAGCTGTAGAAGTACGGTAGATAGTTGGAAAGTGCTCAGAAGAACAGAAACTGACTGAAAAGACAGAGAATAGAATGTAGAGTTAGGCCCGCGGTTTACCAAAGAGCTAAACAGGGTGTTATTGTTCTTAAGGTCATCCAGTTTATTTGGATGTCAGCTGTATGTGGATCAGTTTTGTGTTTGTTTTTTTTTTGTTTGTTTGTTTGTTTGAAGCTGTCTGCCTGCTTGACAGTTTGGATAGTGACAAAGCAGTTTTGATGCAAACCTCTGAATTCATTCGCACTGGCACGAGAGAGAGTGCGCACAGCGAGCGCTGCCAGGAAACGACAGATTTTTAAGAGCTTTAAAGGTCGCCACCTGGCAGCAGTCAGCCAGCTGCTCTCTCCACTTATCCTGTCACTCTTTTTGTTTTTTGCTTTATTTCATTTTTTTTTTTATATATACCTTTGATGCCTCGTGATTGTCCTTTAACATCTTTTGTCCGTGCCGCTGCCCCGTGAGGTGTGACTGGACTCTGACCTCAGCTGTGAGTGGATGTGGAGAGGCGGGTGATTACAGTACAGGTGGAAAGTTTGTGTCTGTGCATCCGTAGCAGTTGCCGTCGGAGCAAATATTACAGCACGTTTCATCACTGAAGCAGATGATTGGATGATTTGCAGTGCAATGCAATTAACTGGGATTTATCCCATGACCTGATCTCTTTTCTACATCTGGGAGTTAACACATACAACGTGTCAGCTGTAGGCGCAATATACATACACAGATTGTTACACACCCGATCTGAACAACCACAACAGGGTCACGATTCTGGGTTTGAATCTGCTCTCAGGAAGTTTGCTTTTCTCTTCACTGTAACCCAGAGACTCCCATCTTACCTGAGCTGTGCCACAGATATCCTCAACTGCACTCTAGAGTTGCAGCTCTTCCTGATGCCTGGAGCTTCAGGGATTAGAAACCCTGGTTTAAATTCCAGGAAGTAAAACCACTGTAGTGTCAAAAGAAGATCAAACTGTCTGGGTGCAGCCGCCACTGTCCGGTCTGCGCTCTGGTCACGGGTTAAACCTGTACATTACAATATGTATTAGTAAATCAGCAGCATGGAGGCGGATGTGCAATGAATGGGCCAAACTGAATGCTTTTAACATTTACTCACATGCATTTCATGCAGGCACGTTTCAGCTACACTGGTGTATTGAATTGCTGCTTGTTTTTTTTTTTGGTTTTTTTTAAAGTTATTAAATGGTTGACAGAGAATATGACGGTTATGTCCTTTAGACTATTGTCCTTTAGCATTTTCCTAAATTTCAATTTTTCTTTAATGGTTAGCTCGTAGAAAAAAAAAGATGGCAAATTTGCCTTTTGTTTTTGTTTTTGGGGTTTTTTTTGTAAATACAGATAATTGAGGTCTTATGGGATGGTTCTTTTCCATGTCACATCAGGTTTTTACCCTTTTATACACATCTGTGTTGCATAACTCTGCCCAGTGCTAATGCCATGCAGAAATCCCATCTTTGTTGTTACTGTTGTTGTGTTACTATAGCCAGGAGCTCTTTGGTTAAAGCTGTAACCAGAAGCTGCTCTGTATATTCATTTAGTGACATTAGAGTTGTTTCAGGTCATGATTTTTTTCCCCTTGCTGGGAAGCATTGGCTGGTTGACACCCATGGTCTTTGTTTTGTTTTGTTTTGTTTATATGACATTCCCGGTTTTATTGGCATAAATATGCAATGGTGCCTTCACATCAACAATAGATCAGATTACCAACTTTTTATTCAGGGTCCTGCAAATATTACAGACAAGGGTGCAGTCTTATCAGCCTGCTGTTGTATGTGTTATTTATTAGAACAGTTAATAGAGCAGTACAACAGGCTTCTTGATGTAAAATAAATTTGTCTGAAACTACTGTTGAAGGAATATATATTTATGGATGTCTTACCCATACCACACAGAAGATATGCAGATGACTCAGTGTTTTCCTGCTAAAAATATGTTTTATAGCTTCAGATTAAACTAAACTTCTGAAATTTTATAAGTGCCACAATGCAGTGGGTTTCGCTACATCCCAAATACTCTTTGTACCTTTTTGCACAAGTTACTCTGTCACCATGTTTCCGACTCGCTCTTTGGATTAATTCGAGGAGGCTGTTGCACTCATCAGATGAATATAATTTAAAGCCGACACGGGACTAACCCTGTCTCGATGAAAGAGTTAATCACGCCAAAAAAAACCAAAACGATTTCAGTGTCATTTCAGCATAAGTTTGACTCAGGACAAGTGATGTTGCAATATGGTGGTGTACTATCAGTAACATCGGGTTGGGTTTTCCCTATCTAGACATGCAAAGTTGTTGGAACGACAACAGCAGCAGGTTTATGTGTACACGCCACACAGTTATCCACGGGTATTTCTATTCAAGGAAATGTTAGAGACGCTTGATGAGTATGTTCCTTGTTTTCACCAGGAAAACCTTCTTCCACCTGCTGAAACATCTGCTAGTAATATTTGTTATTGTTGCTCACTTAGCCAGGCACAAACACTGTTTTCTCCTGAACATTTGCTTTATTAACGGAGAATAAAGTAAAGTAAGTCAAATGCCAAAATGCCCCGGTTTGCCTGATTCTTTTTTATATTAACGCATCACCGAAACACTCTGCTTCTTTGTTCGTAGATAAAGTGGAGGCCTCTCTCAATTATGCAGCTCTTTCTGAGGTCTGTTTGACAGGGTGTTTAAGTGGCTACAGTCTGTGTATTCGTGTAAGCACGGCTGTGACTGCAGTTTTATGTCAGCAGGGGTCATAAGTGCACCAGAGGAGGCGAAGCCAACATAACCATGGGCAGTCTAAGGCCAAAACCTCATTATTTCCTATGAACAAGTAGACACTAAAACAGCGGTGTAATGAATTCTGAAAAGAAAACATGGCAGATTCATTAATGGCTTAAAAACAATTAATAACATTAAGTGGCTTATTTAGTGTTCAACTGAAGTGTGAGTAGTCGTGTCAGGAGTGGTACAAACACACCAGTAAGAGCAAAGCCAACCTTATTTACTTTACTTAAGTACTTTAAAAACAGAAACCACTGACCAAAGTGTTAAACACGGGAATAAAAATACATTAGAAAAAATTACATGAATAAATATAATTAAATTACAGCACAAAATGAAATCAATTAAAAAATGTACAATTAGACATGAGTGAAATAATAAGTGCACAGACAGTGCAGAGGTGTAGTACATGCACTACTTTATATGTACTAGTAGCTCACAACATCCAAGATGGTTACATTTAAATATTTACCTTATTTTTTTCCGTTTTTTGTTTTTTTTTTTTAATAATGAAAATGAAAATATTTCTCCACCTCCAACAAACACATTTATTTTCTGGACCTTTGTCGCTGTGGCATCTTCGTTGTGTCCACCGAGCGCAGCTTCCTGTGCACGGAGCAAATTAACTACATTAAAACTGCGCGCGCTCATTGGCTCGCGCTGCAGGCTCCGCCCGGGAACTGGCCCAGCGCGCGTGACATCCAAGGAAACTTGACACACGGACTGACCCGAGGACCGGTGCAGCTGCGCGTGCGGCCGATCCTTGTGTGACTCAGAGCGCGTTTTTTTTTTTTATTATTATTTGTTGTGAAGCTCACCTGTGCGTCGCTCATGGAAACCAGGCAGCAAGGTGAGTGAGTGCCGTTTCTTACCTCTCAGACCGGGATAACTGAATCCGCAGCGTTACTTTTTGTTTCCAGTTGATCTGATAATGAGTTGAACTTGAGTGTTGCACGCGCCACTGTTATGACGTCGCTGTGGGAATGGAGAAGAGGAAAAAAAAAAGTGTATAAAGCGGAGCATCTGCTGCTGCTTATGTCAGCTTCATCTGTTGCTGCATGGCGCCTTCAGTGTAAAGACTGTTTGTTGAGGGTGCTGCGTTTTTAAGAAGCAGTGCAACAGTTAAGAAGCTTCATGCACACACACGCACGCACACTGTAAGACGACATGGAAACTCCTGACCAAATCCTGGGCTGGCTACTGTTTACCCCCTCTATGTGGTGACTTTCAGGCTATTTGTGGAAGTTCTGCAAAGCCAGAATGCTTTCTATTCACCTCAGGAATTGGCTTAGCCCCCCTCCATCCTTCCCCTGTCTACTACCTTTGCGCTTTGGTCTGCTGCAGGTACTGCAGGAGATAAAATCACTGCTGCAAAAGTCTTTACAGAAGACGCATTGCTTTCGTTTTCTACAGCAGTGCAAAGAATCTGTGTTGTTTTTAGAGTACAGAGTGACTCCAAGCTATAGATAAATAACGTTGACTGACTGCTCAGACCAAATGAATTGTGAAAATGAAAGCTGGAGCTCGAGCAGTAGCTCTGCTTGTGTGGGATATAAAGGATTGCTTATTCAGGTAGGTAATTGCATTCCTTTGCAGTCTGATTCTAAATAGGTACCTGTTACAGCTAACAGGAAGCCGGAAAGGCTTAGAGAGGGAGAAAAGGGGGGAAAAGACTCTGATATGGGAATATGAACTTTATAATCAACTTATTTGTTTTTTATAAAGCAATACTTTTGGTTATATTTCATGGTTACCCATGTACAAGCAGCTGTAATGTCTGGAACAGGGATTTTTTTGTGTTAACTGCTGTAAATGTTATGTGCAGTATCTACTGTTTGCCAGCTTTAATTAATTTTTTCAGCCGTATGACCATCCCCAAGCCTCTGATTTAGCATAGCCACATGACCGCTGGGTCGAATGGTAATCTTGTGACCAAAGGTATTTCACCCCCACAAAAAAGCAGGGGGAGGGAGGAGACACACAGAATGGACAGTAAAGAAGGAGACAATTTTCTTCTGAGCACCCTATGACATAAATCAGTGTTAGTGCTAAAAGACCCTCACAGTCTGGTATGACCTGCTTTGAGTAGCTAAAATCACACATGTTGCTGTATAAGACCCACCTCTGAGGAAATTCTTCTTCTTTATTACCATAAAACATGCTTTTTAGATTAAAATGTATGCTCAGTGTTTTTCCACCCAAGTACGTGATCTTTTTCTTCCCTGGAAAAACTGTTTTTGCCAGTCAGCTTTGCCTCATTGTCAAAATGTGGAACCAGAGGGACATATTGTAAGTGAAACTGGCCTTATCCTGGCCAACTTCCTCCTGTAGTGCTGGAGTGTGGTGTAATGAGATTTCATCTGCAAGAAGGGAGCTTGTATTGCCTAATAGCTTCAGATATTCTTTCTGGATTGTTTCAAAGTTATACAAGATCCCGTTGTCAACCCTCTGTGGCACTGATTTCTTCTTGGTCTGGGTCTCTAAATAATAAGAAGGAGCTACATCCTGTTTAAAGAGCTCGGAGAAGTTCATATCAGTGGCACATAGGGTCAAAAGTCAGGTTTCCTGTTCCTGCACTGAGCTGGGCCTAACTACAGCTGTCAGGGAGGAGAAGTCTCCATGTTTGCATGTATAACCGGATTTCTTGTGTCCCCTCACCCTGCTGCCTTGCTCCGCTGCAGAGATGTACTCTAGTGTTCTGAGTGGATCAGTGGTGGACTGGGGCAGCATGGGCCCCGGAGAGGAATGGGTTGATTCAGCCATACACGAGGGAGAGCAGGGTAAGACTCAACTCTCCCAGTAAAGCAAAAGAAACCCGTAAATCCACCCTGAATCACAAAAAGTATAAAACCACGTCATGCAGTGGTGCTCTGAGCAATGCTGAAGCAGTAAAGGTGCAGAATGTTTAAAGGTGCCTGTCTATAGGAATTACTGGAGCACTTATTGCCCTTCTGTTATTCAGTGTTGATTTAATGAACAGTCAGATGAGTGAGTTTGGTCTGCGTGAATAAACCAACAAGTAAAAAGACAAAAAGACTGGAATTTTATTCCTTAAATTGAAGGGAAAGTCATTCCTTTCATTGAATTTGATATAACTTTACCCAAAGCAGCAGTGATCAGGCTGATTTGAGTGCATGATACCTGTTAAATCACAAATAATCTATTTTTTCAAAGACCTGAAATATGAATGTATATGTAGGAATGCATTTAAACCACACGAAATGTTTCTGCAATAGAACAGAAAAATATATACTACGTGTAATATGACAGGTTTTTGCTCATAGCTACAGAAAATTATGGTCCATCTCAGCCCTTCAGTGCATTTTAACATCTTCGGTGGATTGTTTCGGTATCGCGGTACACAACGTTACCGTTTCATTTAACACTCTCAGCTCTCACCAATTGTGTTTTCTTCCACCACATGCAGCTGTCTCCTTTAAAAAGCCTCCATAGGTTTTATGAAACCTTGTAAATGCTAACATTGTGTCTGCTGGGTGAAGTTTCGACGTCTTTCATCAGTTTTGGAAGAAAATGCAATTCTGTTACAGTGCAAACCATTTGAGGGATATACTGTATACGTAAAATCACTAGCAAAAAACGTTGGCAGTTATATGAGATGTTGCTGACTGATAGGATGATTTCCTTAGTATGAAATTACTCACATTCCTGTGTTTCCCTTAAACCAGTAAGCACTCTGTTCTGTCTGCAGGAACTTCCTGTATGCTTACAGGCAGTTTCACAGCCTGTGAGCTTTCCCACTTTTGCCTTTTCCCCCTTCCTTAAGCTAAAATATTAAATAAGAACTAATTGCTTGCAAAATTAAAAATTCTGTTTTCCTCAGGTACTGAACATGTTTTAAACTGTGACTTTACTCAGGTTTGAATCAGGGTAAGCTTTACCCCTCTGATGAGGAGTCCCTTAGGAAAAGCTCATATGGTTTTACCTCCGTCGTCCAAAATGGGGAAAACCTGACAGAATGGGGTAAAACTTCACCCTCAGGGGACAGCCGGTGGGGTCACACATCGGTGTCTGACACCTGGGCCACGTCCACCGCTTGGGATATGCAGCTGGACAGCACAGGTGACAAGGGATGTAGATATAGAGCCTGTAGATTAGATCAGTCGTTCACTTTGGCTGAACATTTAAACCTACAGCTACCCCTAGGGCTTCTGTTGGCACAAGCAACATGGTAAGCATCAGGCAATCTGATCTGTGACAAAGCTATTAAAAACTACATTCAGTCTTTTATCTCAGTAACGATTGAATTATTTGTATCTGCCGATACATGATTTTTGTGGTGTCCTCAAATGAGAATGCACTCAGAGGTGGCAGTGACTGTTGTTTATCACTCGTGTCACGTTAACATAATAGCCATCTAGAATTTCACATGGGATGTATCCCTAGCGGTTATAATTAAAAAGCAAACACACAGACCCCACTGTATATAATACAGTTTGCATTTAGTCTCAAATATAGACCACACTCAAATTCAAATCAAATTCAAGTTTTATTTGTCACGTACACAGTCATACACAGTACGATATGTAGTGAAATGCTTGGACAACTGCTCGTGACCTAAAGAAAACAAAAAAGGAAAAGGCTATGAATAAGATAGGAAATAAATATGAAAAATTAAAAAGGGTAAATTTAACTAGGAAGGAATAAAATATAAATTAAGGTTAAAAATGAAATAACTGTACAACACAAATTAGAATGAAGGGTAAATTTAACTGGGAGAATAAGATAAAATATATAAATTAAAGTTGAAAATAAAATAACTGTACAACAAAATACACAATATAGAACTATATAAGAATGTATGAAGAAATATAAATAAATATATACACAATAACAGCAGCTGTACAAGTATTAACTGGAAATGAAGAATATAATGTCCAGTGTTGTGCAGTCCGCACAACACTGGACTCAGCCTAACAGCAGCAACAAGGAAAATGCAATCAAACAATTAACCAATCAGATAAATTTAATAAATCCAAATTCCTGCAATTTTTGGGGGGAATTTATTTTCTTTCTGTTACCAAGAGTCTACAATATGTTAAGTGTTCAATCAAAAGTTTTTTTTGTTGTAGAACATGGTTTTTTAAAAAATGGTTGTATATTGTATTATAAAAACAACATGAAATTAGCATCGTAACTTTTCACAAAGTTTAATCTTCTCGTTGTTAGATGTTGCCTGCACATTTCTAGTGGCCCACTGCTCCTGTTTAATTAAAAAGTGTCAGTCACACAGGCCTAGAGACCAGTTTTTGACACCTGGCAACCTCTGGTTGCTAGGGAAACGTGTTTTTCTGAACTGGTTGCTGTTGCCAGGTGAAGTCAGTCGCCGAGAACGTCCCACAGCTAAAACTTGCTTGTGATTGCTTTTGTCACTAGCAGGTTGTCACCGTCCACTGTAGTTTGCATGGAAGACACAGACTTGCCTGCAAACACTTGCTAACAAACCACCGAGCTTCAGCAACATTTGAAAAAGTGTGACAGCAATTAGACACGGAGAAATCAAATGCTGTGTATTATCGCAAAACTTTTACTTTGAAGGCGACCAATCATCGCCTCTACTGCAGCAGCACCGTTTCTTTGAAACCAGTTTCTTGCTAGCGACTGCCAGCAACCACTTGCCAGCCAGTCAGAGAATACACATTTTTCCTTTGAAACCACTGCTTGTTTGAAGATCCCCAACTGGTCTCTAGACCTGTGTGAAGACCTGGGAAATTGAGATTGTCAGTACCTGATCTTACACTGAATCTTGTTTTCAATGTCTGTCTGTTTGATTTTACCCAATGAACATTAACCTTTCTGCAGGTTATTCCCCTTTCACTCTTATCTATATTTCACTGTCAAATAAAGGCATAAGATGCCTTATAACTACTCTTAACCAGGGTATTTCTTAGCTAAAGCAATATTTTGGTGGACCTCAAAGGTTTTGGACAGACAGACATAGCTTAGGTCTTTAAAAAAAAGTTAGCTAAAAGGAAATCAAGGTTAGCCAAAAAATTGCAAAAATCATCAGCTAACAAGTAAAGAACAGCACTCAAATGTGGTCATTCATAGCTACCTTGCAGTGGTTTTTACCTTTATATTCAAAAGCACTTTGAAAAGAAAACATAATCTGTACCTTGCAGACAAACTTCAGCAGAGATGGTGTGTTGTGTTGTGTTGTGTAGTGTTTTGTTTCCCAAGCTTTACCAACTCTGGTAGAAAATATCTAAACCGGGGCTCTGCCTGGCTTTTTAAGGCTGTGTAAACAGGGACACTGCTTTCTGAGTGCACTTAAGACAGACATGAAAAGCTTCTATTGAAACCGCAGGGGTTTAAAATCTCATTGTCCTCCTGCTGTGTAATGTTAGCAGAAAAAGCTCTTTACTGTGGAAAGACCTGCAACGGACTGAACTGCTGCAAGCTGTGCTTGAGTTTCGTGCTGTACGCTGTTTTTGTGTGTGAGTTTGCTGCATGAGCTGCTGCTGTGTCCCCTTTAACCTTAGTTTTCAAAGAACTGAACTACTGATATGTTAAAGTAGCCACTACAGTCAGTGGAGAGTGGCGACACAGTGCAGTACATTAGTCTTTACTAACCTCACTGTCCCCTCACCTGTCTTATAATGCGGCCACATCAAGAGAGGGGACACCTCACCGCAGGTATGTGAAAACGTTTTACTTCCATCCTGTCGAAATGGCGTCTGAGTCAGCATTTAAAGGGATAACTTTAAGTGTTCATTGACACACGACTTGCGTGTATTTACCTTTCTTGCGTTGTGTGTACACTGCCCTCCTGCTGTTTCCTGGTACTGTGTGCTGCTGTTAAGCCCTTTACAAATATCATAAAAGCAAATGGTGCAACAGTATAAGACGGATCATACTAAAATAGTCTAAACGAGTTCACCTTCAGCTCATGCTTTATTTTGGGTGTTTGCACCTCTCTGCAACTATTATTTCAATAGAATTAAAAGGTAAATAAACATTGCTAATCAGAAAGCGTCATTTACTGTAGTTGTTTCATCCTGTTTGTGTATCTGAAGTATGTGTGTGTTCTGTCAGCGTCATGCTGTTCACAGGAAATCACTGTAAATATTTCTGTTGGAGTCAGAATCTGACAGAAAAATGTTTATCATATAAACCTGTCCTGTCTAATCATATTTCATTTCTTATAGCTCGTAAGTTGGGCAGATGGCTGCGATGCTGCTCTTGTAAACAAGCGGAGGTTTTACATAATGTCTTTAATCTCAATTCAACGCTTTTCCCCAAGCGCATGTTTTTCATTTGCTACAAAACTAAAAATCAATCACTGCAACTTGAAATTTGCTCTCCTCCCCGAAGTCTCAACCCATCTTGTTTGAGTGTACGTTAGTGTTTGTGTTTGCCTGTGGTGTTGGTCAGCAGAGTTTAAGCACGATAATCCACATCAGTTAAGCCAGATTAGGGCACTACAGGCTGCAGCCTCAGATTACATAACTGTCAGAGACACGATCAGAGATGGAGACAGACACAGAAAACGTGGAAAAAGCAGAGTCAAAAAAAACAATAAAGCAGAAAAAGGCAGAATGAGGCATGGATGCCAGATTGTCTCTGACATGGCTCATTTAAAAATACACGATGGCAACAAAACAAGTAACAATACCAGGAAATAAATCGGCACCAAGTACAGATTTACTGGTGGTCAGAGACCAGATTTTCACCTTGAAATGTTGAATTCACACCTTGTCATTAGGGTGTCGTCAGTTTTAAGGTCACACATGGACACGCTAAAGTGCATTTATGGTGCCTTTGTGTGTGTTTCACACAGGTTTTCTAGATTCGGAGCCACTGAGAGAGGCTGATGAAGACTTTGTGTCAGACGTCAACCTGAGCGCCTCCATGACGGAGGAAGAGAGGGAGGAGATTCAGCAAGAGTTAGCTAAAGTAAACACACACAAGAACACAAATATATCTTTAGCATTAGAATGATGACTTTTTTATCTCGGTCTATGAAGTCACTTTAGAAGCTGTGTCTTTCTGTGCATGTCCAGCTGGAAGAGGAGATCGGCACACTGAGGCAGGTTTTGTCTTCCAAAGAGAAGCAGCATGCGGAGCTCAAACAGAAACTGGGCATCACTCCTCTGAGCGAGCTCAAAACCAATTTCAGCAGAGGCTGGCACGACATGCAGAGCTCAGTAGCGTAAGTTACAGTATGTGTGTGTGTGAGAGAGAGAGAGGCTACATCACACAGCTAAGAAACAAAGAAAGAATTTGTGTGCTTAATAAGGTGTGTGTTTCGAAGTGTACACGGCAGAATGGCTTTTATGTTAGCTGTAAACACTGATGCCCTTCATAGGACACACTCAAAGTAATCACACAAAGAGCAGGTTTCTCTCTTCTTAACAGCCAGCATTGACTATCCAAAACGAGTGCCAGATATCAAAAAGCTAATTAAAAAAACATAATGTTCTGCTCCTGGCTGCACAGCATGTGTGTGATTTGTTATCTTTGTTGTGCTCACTGTAACAGACACCATAAACCTGATCAAAACACATCACCCAGTGCTGAAGGCTATGGTTGTCCTCAGTGCACAATTAGTAGTACATGTTCCCTTTAGCAGCTGGAAGTCATTGTACTGTACTATGATTTTCTTTTAAATGTCACTTCCCTACCTGTAACAGGAAACATTTATTGTTTGTGTACTTCTCTTTTTTTTTTAAAGAGAAGTTGTCGGTGTATTTCTGAAAAAAAAAATTCCCTTAAAGAAATATTGATTTCAACTGTGTGCTTTAAAAAGTGTACAACTATCTACCAACCTAATAGTGAATGAAATGGTACAAAACGTGCAGCCCTGCAGGTTTAAGGTTTGATTTTACCGGGGCTTTGATGTTCATGCAGATCTGCAGGAGTTGATCTTATTTAAAGATTAATAGGAATAGTTTGGAGTTTGGGGAAATGTGCTGGTTTTCTGTTCTTTCCAAAAAATTTCAGAGGGTGACAAATTAAAAGGAAAACAGAAAGCCTCGACGTCCATAGTAAGAAGATCTGGTGGTTCTGTAATGCTCTGCATGCATGGCACTGCGATCGACTCAGGCTTGTAGGACAAGCAGGGATAGTTAACGGATGGAAAAACAGATGATGGTTTAGCAGTTAAGTGCAAAGTGATCAAATTTACCCAGTGATCCTACATTTCTATCTCAAAAGGAGTGGGTTTTTTTTTTTCAAAGATAACATCCAGATGGTTGGATAAAATGAAAAGTAGTGAATCGTGCCCAGTCACCACATCTCATGTGAATCCAGTGCTTGTTACACTGCGTTCCTTATCACTGTGATCGGGAATGTTTTCTATAAGAATTATTTTTATCCCCTCACTAGACCTTCAGAGACATGCTAGGACAGACTGAAGCTGTTCTGGCAGCATGTATTAACCTAACACCTTAGCAGAAACCCAAATACTATTGTGTTGGGTTTTCCTTTTAATTTTTCATTTATCTGTACAAGACCAGGTGATAATAGTTAGCTCCAAAGATATTGGGAAGTCTCTTGATGGGAATACTAAGCTAAAGAGCCATCTTCTCATCTCCAAAATGTTGTTTCTGTAAGATCTTTTAGTGTCTCTGTCTCCAGAGAAACAATCAAATTTTCTGATCAGATGGTCAGCACTGAGCTTTTATCCAGACAGCAAGAGACAAAGAAGAGCAAGAGGATAGTCTCTGAAGGCCAGCTTTCTTATCCAGTTACACTTTTCACCGAAGATCACCTTACACACAGACTCCATCCTCATCTATAATGAACCAGGGTGACCACAGCAATGTGTGGTGTTAGAGAAACTGGGCAACACAGACATGCGAGAAGCTGTGATAGACGATCTGGATGCAAACAGGCCCAACATAAATTCATGTCAAATTTCTACAATACAAAAAAGCAAAGTAGGGCCTTAAAGTGATGTGTTCGCCTTTTTACTTAACGCTAACAAATAATTTCAAAATAAGCTAGATGGTTATTTTTATTACCAGTGATTGAAGTGAGGCTTTGTAAAAATAATTGCACATATGAATTATCAGCTAAAAGAATCACCCAACATGAACTGTGACTTATTCCATTTGCTCCTGTAAAAACTCAGTAGTGCAAGTTTTAATTACAGCATGTTCATGCTTTTGTTTTCTCCGAACAAGCCTGTGTTGTGTATGCGTCTTTATCTTTCACTGCACGCACCTTTGTGTGTTTTGTTTTGGGGGTTTTTGGCAGCTACAAGAAGACATCAGAGACGCTTTCCACAGCGGGACAGAGAACCTCGGCAGCCTTCAGCACGCTCGGCAGCACCATCACCAGGAAGATTGGAGATATGAGGTACAGACTGATGGTCACATGTTCATTGAATTTCCTGCTTCACACTTGCCAAACAGCTTTAACAGTGACAGTAGTTGTATGCAAACCGTGTGGCCACAGTCACCCAATGAATTTGGTTGTTCTGTGGACACATGGCGTTGCCTTCTGTGACACCCGATCTGCAAACGGTTTTAAACATAGATTAGATAAACTGTTTCAAATGTCTAAAGTCATCTTGCCTCTTCAGTGAAGCATGTTCGCCAAATAGTGTGATAAATGTCGTCCTTCTGCAGAGGAATATGTGCTAACGAATCGAAGCCCTTGTTTGTGAAGGTTTTCAGTCATTGTTTGTCTAAAAGTGGATTTTATCTTAATAAAAGCTGTGCTAGTAGTTCTGCTGACAGGTCAAGAGCATCTTGTATTAAACCAGGCTTCCTTTGTCTAAACACATGGATTGATCCCATTAATTGCTTTAGTCTTTGAACTTTTTCACCATTTAGTCTTTAAATGTTGTTCATGTGTGCTTGTAGCTCACAAAAGATACCATTTAAATGTGCCCGTTGCAGGCACTTGATCATCTTAAAGCTCCATTATCGGCTCATCTGTGTAACTTACACAAGCATTCCTGTTTAACCCATCTGCCCCGCGTGCACCTCCACTTTTAACCAGCTCGGTGACACTTTCTATCTGTGCTACCCATCTCTGTGTCTCAGACAGCAGAGTTTTGACTCTTGGTCTAAACAGTTCAAGGCAGCATCAGATTATGTAAGAAGCACTAAGCTGCTTTCTGAGTCAAAGGGCTCCAGGCAGCAGCTGTCTCCCTCGGTCACTTTCTGTTGTTGTTGAGCTGACAGTCTGCATTGCTCTGTTTGAGAGACGGATACACACACACACACACACACACACAATGTTGGGGTGTTTTGCAGGAAAGCATGTGTCCCTGTGTTAAATGTGCACAGATGACTGCGTGACAGCGCAATGGTGATGCAGAAAGTATTTCCAGGATGTGCAGGTGAAAACAAAAAAAGCTTTTGAAGGTTAGGAACCAAAAGCTCAGTGAGGACATCACAATGTCACCAGGCCCATGTTGCTAGTGCTTCATAATAATAATAGTTCATATTAATAATGTAATAGTGGTGAAATCAATCTGAAGTCTTTTCTGCAGACAGTTTGGCTTTCTTTGGCTTTAAGTGGAAGCACAATTACACTTAATTATTCTATACCAATACTGTACTTATATACTTTTTATACTATTCTAATTATACAATTAAAATTATACTATACTTTCAGTACTTCCCTGTGTAATTTAATGTATCCTTTTTTGAGGATATCAATTGCAGAAAAGCAACAACTTATTATCTTTGGTATATTCCAGCATGTTTGGTCTAGAGTTACTGTTCCCACGGAGGTATGTTCTCACACTCTACACAGGTTTGGTTTGTGTGGGCATGAACTTATTCGAATATTTTTGCTGTGGATATCTATCTATCTATCTATCTTATCTATCTATCTATCTATCTATCTATCTATCTATCTATCTATCTTTATTTTATGATCAACAAAAAAAATGTTGAAAGGTTTAACTTGCAACATTTAGAAATGAACTATAAATACTGGATGTGCCACAAAATGTTCATGCAAATATGAATAGGAGCTGCCTGTCTGGTATAACATGTGTTAATGCTGTGCAATTAACACTGACCAATGACGCCAAGAAAAGCAACCCACAACCTACAGAAAATCACGTTACAGGTAGATTAATAGAAAACAAACTGTCAAATCAAGTCAGTCTGTTACACAGTTACAAAGATGATTTACACTGTTGTTTGTCAACCGAGTTCCACAGCTGGGTTTCCAGTCACTGTTACACTGTTTCCCTTGTTCTTCTTCTGTTTTCTTCTTCTAACACAGATTGTTTACACATGTTTTAAGAGTCGAGTTTCAAAGAGTTGGTTACTGGTGTTACCTAAAATAAGTGTAGTAGTGGTAGTTTGCCTTTTGTAGTTAAATAGTTTTGTATTGATATTAAATGTTTGGTAAAGTGAATTTGACAGAGTGTGACTGTAATGCTGACATCGGCTTGTCCAAGTATCCTAAAATGTTTTTCCGTCTTTTTTCATGCTTCCTAAGATCCAACTCCATAGGGTAAGGAGCCACACAGTAGATTTTATCAAAGTAAGGAGTCTGTTGCAGTGAGTAGATCTCAGTCAGATCAGCTGATAGCACTAACTGGACAGCACAGTATGGACTCAGTCAGGTTCTGGTCTGAGCCCAGAATCACATCAGTTTTGTTTTCAGGGAGAGAAACTGTCTTCCTGAGTCACATGAGTGGCTGCACTTCCCTGTGCAGAGAGTGCTAAAGCTAAGCTAATAAAAAACAAATTTAGGACCACATTGGATTTTTCACTTTTAAATTAATAGCTTTATTTAATAAATCTATTGAAGAGAGATTAATGAAAATACATGAGAAACTCTGGAGTGGCTGCTGCTAATTCCTTGCTTGCATATCTTTTGACATGTAACTGCTTTCTTGTACATAATCCTCTGTCACACTCTGCACATGCACAGCATCAGGACAGAACAGCTAAGCACTGCTCTGACTCTTGGCTTTGTTTCTGGTTTGGTGAGTGCGTGTAACCTGTGTTAATCATTAACTCTTCTCTCACCACGCTCTCCGGGGACAGTTACTCTATCAAACACTCTATGAGCATGCCCGCCATGAGGTAACCACTCTGTGCTTTTGTGCGTGTCTTTGTGTGTGTGTGAGTGAGAGAGAGAGAGATGTTTATATGTGAGATGATCATTTAAAATTTGAAGTTTTTGTGTATTAACACAAAAAAATCCTGTGCAGTCTTTAAGAGTTAATGCAACGCTTGCACTGCTTTGTATTTAGTTAAAGGCACTCTGACCCTGACATACCTGGAAAAATACCTGGTGTGTTTTTTTCCACATGCTCACTTCTTCAGGTCATTTTGACTTTTTTGTGTTGCAGTACCAAAAAACCCCCCATTGTGTTATTTCAGAATATTTTACAAATCAAACATGACCCCTTTTTGAATAAGGGCGCTGCCAAAAGTAGCTTCTTCTATTTCAGAAGAGGATTTCACAAATAATTGTGTGCTCATGTGATAAGACAGCAAAATGTGGTTTATTTTTTAATAATCTTTCCCTCCCTTTTTCACAGAAACTCTCCCAGCTTCAGGTCTTTTGAAGAGAAAGTTGAGAACACAGTTTCCACTATCAAGGTAACCATGTGTGTGTGAGAGAGAGATTTAGCATTATAAAGTGATAACATGTGAAAAGCCTCAAACAGAGTGTGTTTGCCTTAAAAGTAGTCTCACTTAATCCGAGGCATTTAGGGGCACTTTTGAATGTTTTTCAAGATAAACTAAAAACTATTTCATGTGAACGCTGCACATAAAGAAGCTGGTCAGGTTGCAGCTTCTAAGTACTGACGCATAAAACAAAGTACTATAATTAGTGTGTAATTATGAGCCTACACTCTGACAGGGAACCCACTGATTACTGACATTTATAGTGATACCAAAACAAGTCCTAAGAGTCCAGAGGAGTGTACTAGGAAGCAACATTCATGGGTTAGTAAGCTGTGAAACTGACCCTGTTTTTACCCGACTAGATCACCAGAGAGGTTTATATTAAGAGTTTTGGTTTTCAAATTGACTGAAAGCACATTTTCACTCATTCATGTATGGATGCTTTAAATGTGATGTAAATGATCAGTTTGGTACATGATTTCTTGGCCTAAGACACAATTTTTGTATTTTTTCCGCTGTACACCATCACAGAGGATTTTAAATCAAACAATAAAGCTGTGATTGAAGTGCAGACTTTCAGCTTTAATTCAAGAGGCTTTACAAAACAGCTGCATTAACGGTTCATGAATTACAAACAGTGGCTGAAAAGTAACTGGAAAATTCACTGACAAGCGGTTCTGTAATCAGGTGATTCGTGTTCCCTTATTTAATGACAAACAAAGCAGACACAATAGCTGAAGTTTCAAAGCGTTGAATTTGTATTTCATAGTTTTTCACTATAATTTTAGATATGAGGCCCTAAGACATGTCAGTACAAGTTAGAGAGGCCGTCTACATGCTAAAAAAAAAAAAAAGAACAAAAAAACCTTCAAATCCATCAAAGAAAGAGCAGAAACGTGAAGGGTAGCCAAATCAACCATCCAGTGCAGTCGTAAAAAGAATGAATGCACTGACAGCAACACCGAAAGGCCTGAAACACCACAGGAAACCACTCAAGTGCATGACTCCAGTTCACAACATTTAACAACTGTCAAAGAGGAGAGCAGGTGTATTATTGTCAAGGTGTACATTAAAGAGATGTCTTCATGAATGGAAATGAAGGTTTTCAATAAGGTGCAAACCACTGGTTACACCTCAATCAAAAAGGCAAAGAAACTGGATGCTCTTTGATCTCAACCCAGCAGAGTAGCTTTTTAGTCATGAAACACAAAACTGAAGTCAGAGAGACCCACAAACAGCAGTAAAGGCCCACCAGAGCATCTCAAAGTTATGCAGGATGTGGTGATGTTCACGGGTTATATAAATCTGTTAGTTTGTCCAGTTACTTTATGAGCCTCTGAAAATGTAAATTCTTAAACAGTTAATGGCATTTTGAATCAAAGTTGAATATCTGTACTTTAATCACATGTTGATTATTCGATTTGAAATCTGCTGTGGTGGTCGGCAAAGTTGGAACAAAAGCTGGTGAAATGACTCCTGTTTCCATGTACACGCCCTGCAAATGCCCGACAGCTTCAGTCTTTGTAAAAGTCTGCCACCTTGAGTCGACTCTGCAGCACCACAGAACAAGAACGACAGCTTCAGTGACACTTTTGTGCCTTTGTTTCTTGTCCCAGACAAAGGTTGGCGGCACCGGGATTGGGGGCAGCTTTGAGGACGTCCTGTCATCCGCAGCGCACGCCAGCTCACAGGACACGCCCACCAACAACTTGATGGACAGCTCTGAGAGGCAGTGTTAAGGCTCCACCCGGACCACGAGCCAGGGCTTAAACGGGAACTCCGCTGCCGATGTGTCGCAGCACTTTAACTCAAAGCTCTGACTGAAACAGTGCACAACACCTTTTGATCCTTAGTGTCAAGGCGCTTTTGCAGAATACAGATTGTCTTAAAACCTAAATAATTACATTTACCCAAAATGACCCCTAAGGCTGCAGTCGTCTTCTTTTATTTTAAAAGATCAACTCTAAACCTCATATGATACGGGGACTAATGAGAGCAAGGAGCCTATAATGTTTTCCTTCTATTTATAGTGTTGAAGGGTTTTTAGTGGATTTGATGAATGCCATCTGTCCTCCAGAGGTTTCCGAACCACGTTACACCACAGATGTTGATGAGATGGGGTTGGGGAGGAGCAGCTAGCAGATAGGCCTTAAATGACCTGAAACACGACATGAAACGAGTCTGAGCTGATTACACATCAACTTCAGGAGACAGACTGAACCTAAACCCCGCATATCGAGCTGGTACTTTCTTCTTCTTCTTCTTTTTGGCACATTTGTGCTCATGTAGTTCACTCGGCTGTCAGATCACAGCTGGGTTTCCCCAGACACAAAGCAAAAGGCCGATTCCTCTGTGAGATGTGTAAATTTAAGACGAGTGGAAAAAGTGTCAGTAGATGTTCAACACCGCATCAGTATGAGAGTTTTAAAACAGCTACCTTTCTTTATTAGGACAGCAGAAAACTGCTGTTTCACATCTTTACTAGAAATATGTTTGTGATTTAAAAAATTAAGTAATTTTATTACTTAATGCTGTAAAAATGTGACCGATCAACCTGAACATCCTGGGTGACGTTTGTTTAAAGGATTTTACACTACTACAGAAGATCTAGCTCCTCGGGTTTCACTGTGGCATCTAAAAACATTTTGTTGTCGGCATTTCACGATATATACTCAGTGTACTGATATACACATGGGGTTGGGGAGGCGCAGCCAGCAGTCAGCTGGGAGTTGCAGCTGGGGTCTGTTTGAATATCTAAATGCAAACTGTGAGAGCAACTACAGGAAGCAGTGGTGTATACGTGAAAAAGCATCAGTGCGACATGATGTATCATCGGGAGCACAATTTTTGGCTGTAAATGTGACGCATTAATCCAGCGAATGCTGTTACGCACGTAGTGAAACTACATGAGCTCAGATTTTAACGCTGAAAAATTGAATTCAGTGTCACTATAACTAAAATGTTGGTGCCGTAAACGATGAGAATGATCTTTGCAACTATTCAAATCTGCTCTGTGTGGCAAACTCATTACTTTGTCTTTGTATTATTTGCAGTAAATAATCGTTTGTGTTTTGTAGTTTTTACTTTCTCTTCCATGTGTTAAACTTTTGTTTTTGGTCCTCTCCCATGAGAAGATGCTTGGCCCTTGAAATACATTCAATAAAATCCATAAACAGAAACAGACTCACTAAACAGACTCTGTTCTGTCTTTGGAAAATTGATTTCAATAAACCTTTTATGTAATAAATGTCTTTACAGCATAAACACAAAAAGACATAACTGTGACCATCATGTACAATAACACTGTATGTGAATGATCAATAACTGTTTTTATGACTTTAGTATGTATAATAAAGATTGTTTGAACCAAACCTGATGTCACTCTACCGCCGCCAGTCCCCTTCAAGGCCTTACCCAAACCACAGCTCAATTCATGTGGTGTTGTGCACAATCGTAACGAGACAACGTTTGGTGAGCAAACTGATATTAAATCGGCTATAAAGAAAATCACTGGACACACTTAGCTCGACAAAGCTACCTTCTAATTCAGAGCAAGCCAAGAGCTCAGTCATGAATAAAAATAAGACCACAACCTCCTTCCATCTATAAAGAAATCAGTGTCTGGTATTGATTTTTTCATTTTCTTAAACCAGCTGCAGCCTGAGGTGATTAAATGCTTGCTCAAAGCTTGAAGGTGTTGCATACACGCAACTGCTTGATTGCACGATGATTGCACACGTCAGCTTTTAGGAGGCAAGCTGTCTGCAAACAGTCGCATCCGCCAGTCAGTCTCAGAGACTGTGGAAGGCTTGCAGATAATTTCTCTCCAATTTAAAAATGCAGAATGACTGAGATCAGTCTGAAGGAATCTTTGACAATAACTGATATCAGACCTACTCCACCACCTTATTTGTTCAGCCAATCACAGATCTAATCACACCAGCACAGGTGAAAAGTTTAAAGCACCAAATTAGTTAAGATGAGAGCCCTCGCCACAGTTATAAATGTGATGCCAAACTTGGGTTTTGAAGCCTCTAAGTTTACTTTCAGGAGCCAAGTGTGAGCGCATCTTTTTTAGATTCATACCTGATTCACATTCAAGTATCAAACACTAAAGATGTACATGTATATCAAATAACCGAAAAACCCAAGGTGGCACAAACACAAGATCAAGAAATGGCGTTACTAAATAATATGTAAACGTAGCGGTTCCTTAAAAGTCATTTGCTACTTCAAATCTTCAGTCTTTGCTTTAACTTTGTCTTGGTTTAAAATACGCAATAATGTGTGTAAACTGAAAACATATAAAACAATGACTAAAACAATGAACTGGTGTGATTTAGACAAAAAAAACAAACAATATTACAGCTTGTGCGTCCCTGTACAGACTGTTTGTCTGAATCCAGCATCTCTGTCTACCTGAGAAGTCCTGTTCACTGTGTGCGTGTTACAGTCAGGAAGCGTGTGACGTTGTGTGGTCTTTTTCAGGCACCGAATCAGCAGCCTGCGATGGCTCAGACGTCTTTGTGCCATCTGTGTTGGTCATGTGACTTTCTCGCTCTTTGTTCATAGAGCTGACCAGCTGGAGAACGTCCGGGTGGTGGAAACGACCTAAAGACAGCCCAGCAAGATCAGAGCGAGTAGAAAAATGGGTAAATGCTACGATAGACGTGCTGGAGACGTACCGGCTGTGGAGTCAAAGAACTCCTGCAGTCTTCCTGGTGTTCCCTCCAGCTCCTCATACTCGTGCGCCTGCAGGATCATCTCCAGCTGGTCAAACTGTTTCACCAGCCGCGCCTCTGCGCTGCTCTGAGTTTCATATTCCTGCACAAGGACAAAGCATCCCGCTTATAAAGCACATGGCCAGGAAGCAACAAATGCCATGTTTGCAGAGACGTACTTCCCACAGTGCGTAGATTTCCTGTCTGAGAGCCTCCGGAAGAAGACTCGTTAGTTGCTTCATCGCTTCCTGAAAGGCAAGGAGAAGTTACAACTACAGCCAAGTTTAGTATTTGCCTCCTTTATGATGAAGTCGCTTGCCTCTTCTCTCCTGTGTTTCTCTGCTTTGCTGATGTTATCTGATGGCGCGATGTCTCCCACAATGCACTCTGCCATGTCGTGAACCAGAGCCAGCTTTATGCACCTGGAGACACAAGAGTTCACAACAACAGTCAAGGTCCTTTATACTGCAAGCTAAAAACCTTGCAATATGAAAGAGCAATTCCTTGTGATCTCCTATGAGCAAGTACATGGCGACAGCTGTCGCCATGTCGGAAAGGAAGAAGTCCCTTTTAACAGGAAGAGACCCAGAGCACATAAAAAGAGGAACATTTATATGTTTTTCAGCTTTCCTTTTAGATAATGGTGTAAAAACTGATTTTCAGGTGTATGGGACCCACCTGTCCCTGTCCACTGTGGGGTCAGTGATGGTCAGAGACATCATGGCCATGCGGTACATGTGGTCGGACACACTCTCCGGCTTCTTCACATTCCTGTACACCCAGCCGGTCCGCGGCACCCTCTGCGAGTAATATCAGCCATCAGTGACACACATGCAGATATCTGTCTCATAACTGGTTCATCAGGGGTTTTTTGGGGGACACTCTGTGTGCAGATACTGACTTCACTGTGTTTGATAACTCGTCGTGAGTGCAAGTAGGAATATTTTTAAGTTTTGTTTGTTTGTTTTTGCAGGTAAAGCGGGTAAGCAGACCTAAAAGATAATATATCTCTGGCTTCTGGTGATAGATTTTTCTGGCTTTCCGTTGTGGGGAAATACTGTGCACTAAAGGTTTGGTGGCAAAAAACACACGAAGCTGCAGGAACATATCACATGTACACATCTACAATAACAACATAGAGGTGTCTTTGTTCTCTTTCTATAATAACTCACTTTCAATTGTCCGATAAGTTTCATAAACTGCAGCATTTTACTCATGCCGGCTGTTTTGTCCGCGGTGGCCGCCATCATGATCCGCCGACCCGGATACAGAAAGACTGAGTTTGCTGATGTAATGGCGCAAAGCAGCCGCTGGATGGCAGCATACACAACGTAAAGATACCGAGTCGAAGGACACACTTGTATCTGTTTATTCAGGAAGCACTGCCTCTCCTCCTGTCCTCAAAATACACATTCAGGTCTTTAAAATCCTGCAGTTTGTGTTTTAGGAGTTTATGCAGATTTATGGATATTATATAATGTCATTTGCACATCTATGCAGAACATTTTAAAAAAGGAAATACATTGATGAACCTTCAAAGTGCTATCACTTAGTTTGTTTTTCTTTACCCTTTCCATCTTTTGTTTGTTTGTTTATTTACTGTTAAATAATGTGCTACTTATGCTGTAAGGGCTGATTTGTATCCCAAAATTGGTGGAAAAGTGATTCATTTCTTATGATATCTTTTAATTGTTTGTTTGTTTGCTTGCTTGATCTATTCTTTATTCAGAATGTATCCACATTTGTGCGCTTTTACACAGAAGATACCTAATTTGTAGAGGTAAAAAAAAATTGTGACAGGTGAACATCAAATTATAAGATTTCCTGCATGGGCATGTTACTTTTACTTTTATCTAAGTTTCAACCCTAATATTTTGTCATGTTTGCCTTAAATCTTCTGCATTTTTATTTATTTATCTATTTATTTATTTATGTTTTGGTATGTTAATACAAGGTGAGAAAGAATTTACTGCTTTGCGCAGTAATGAGTACAAAACTCTAGATGGCGCGGATGAAACAAGCATGGAGGCAAACGGCTTATAAGACCACGAAGAAGAATCTACACCGGAAGTCAACAAAGCGGGAGATTAGAAAACGTAAACAAACGTTTTTTGTGGGGTGTGCCTTTTTTGTTTCACAGAGAAACTTCATCGACATGTTGAACAAAGCGCCAAGACTGAAAAGTACAATTAAAACGAAGGCGAAGGGCAACATAAACGTGAGGCCGGCGTCAGAGGCGATGGTAGGCTCTCGCTTTGTCCGCAGCTGACCGGTAGATGAGCGACGCTAAATAACAGCTGGTTTTTGCTCCTGTGTGCTCAGATCGAACTGCTGACACTGCTGTTCCTGAACAGCCTGGCTGAAGAGGCGAAGGCCAAAGCGTTTGAGGAGAAATCTGCGACGATCAGAGCTCAGCACGTCAGGGCAGTCTCCAAGGTCGGTTTATGTTCACAGCACTGCATTAACAACACAATCATGTAACCAACCAGTGATTAGAGATTTACTATTCATTAGTAAATCATTAGTTAATCTATTGATTCCCGATTAATCGTTTGGTTCTGTCTCTCCGTTTAACGAAACAACCTTAAAATTAGAGATTGAATTATTTTCAATATTACCATCACCAGGGCTCTCAAAATTTCAAAATCCCTGGTAGCCCTTCGGGCAGGGACTCTTCAGTTTTTGGTAGCCCAAAATAAATGTAAGTAGCCCGAATAAAAAAAGAGAGCAATTTTTTGATTGATGTTTTGTTTCCTTTACAATATTATACATTAAAGTATAATATTGTAAAGGAAACGAAACATTAATCAAAAAAATTTTGAAAACCAAATTACAACATTGTATAAAAATTACAATCATCAACTCAAATACTTTGTTCTAATTGAACAGAAATTTCTATGAACTTGTAAGAACTGTGTAGGACATGAATCAGTCTGTGTCAGATCCTGAATTTGAAATTTCCACTGAAGTCACGGGTAAGAGGCAAGTGGAACCAAGATCGAGGCCATTTGCTTTTTGAAGTTTGCAAAGACTGCTAAATTTTGCCAGTGGTAGTTCACTCTTTGCAACATAGCTGTTCTAAACAGATTTTTCAGGTTTATTTTTAGTATGTTATTTGCAATTGGTGTTTGTTCTGGGAAAGATATTGCAGACTGAGCAATAATGCATTTCTTGCATTTCTCATGGGTTCTAATGGGGGCCTTTCTTAAAATGACTGGTCCCAGTGACAAAGGCGCTTGTCGACTCAGAAATCGAGAGAAAACCAACAACACACCCGGCAGAACATTATGTTATTTACACGGGTGCACATAAGTGGTCCGCATGTGCGCATTCGCTGTCAAAATAAAAGACGCGCACCAGATAAGAAGTTGCAACGCGCGTTTGCGTCCATATAAAAAGCACTGTTTTTGTCCGCTAGAGTGGGATTTTCACGCTAGCGGCAGTGTTCTTCTGCAGATGTCAATAAACGGCTGTGCTCCCTGGCTAGCTCACGGGAAGCAAGACCAAACGACACCTCCGTCTCCTCCTTGTCTGAGCTCGCCACATTGGTGTCAGAAGTGGGATGACGGTGGCACCCCATGTTCTGACCCGAGTGACTTTTCCCCCGCCGGTCGTGACCGGCCGGTGCGCCAAAAGAAGGCACCTGGACATTTGCAGGACTTTGTGTGGGGCAATGGGGTCGTCGGGGACGACTGACCCCTTAGGTGGGGGGCTATGTAGCGGGTCAGGGCTGTTCGGGGTTCTGTTTGTACAGTTATGTTTTGTTTATGTTGCCATAGTGACGGGTGACGCCCTCTCGCTGCGACGGTGTGTCCTTCCGGGGTCAGAGGGCGCCCTGTGTGTTGTTGTTTTTGTTGCTGTGCGGTTGCCACACTGAGCAGTTAGCTAGCGGCAGTGTTCTTCTGCAGATGTCAATAAACGGCTGTGCTCCCTGGCTAGCTCACGGGAAGCAAGATCAAATGACACCTCAGTCTCCTCGTTGTCTGAGCTCGCCACATTGGTGTCAGAAGTGGGATGATGGTGGCACCCCATGTTCTGACCCGAGTGACTTTTCCCCCGCCGGTCGTGAACCGCCGGTGCGCCAAAAGAAGGCACCTGGACATTTGCAAAGTGAAAGCAAAAAACAAGCGCAAATTCAAACGCGATTTCAATATGTCACATATTGACAGTGGCTCACCGATGCCAATGACATAATTACCCAGCTACATTTCCGAAAGAATGCAAAAGCATTGACATATATTTTTCCTTCCTACAATAGCCCGACGGGCAGGGCAGAGATGGATTTTAGTAGCCCGACTGGAAAAATCGCTAGCCTCGGGACGTCGGGCTAGCGATTTTGCTAGCCCTGTGTTACAGGCATGGCCCTTTAAGGATGAAGCCTGATGGGAAATGTAGTCGGGATGTGTGTAGCGGGACTGCCTGGTGTGTGTGAAGAGAGAGAGCGGAGAAGGGGAAAAAGTAACGGTTAGCTACAGAAGAGACGAAAAGAAAATAAATAAAAGGAATATAATAACTCCCTCGACAGCCAGAGTTGTGTCGGCGATGCTCGCTGCGAGTAAACTGTTTCAGCCCACTGTATGCGGTGTTCGTGCCTTAGAGAAGAAATAAAGTTCGGTGAAGCAGTTTCCTACGCGTCCTTCGATCTTTTTGCTAGCGGAGTTGACCTGTATAGTAAGCTGTTGCCGGCTACGAGTCAGTTACGGAACCTTCAAGTAACTGCCAGAGGTTTCCTTACTACGGTTCGGGGCCGCGGATCTGGCGCGGTAACACCTGTATCTGATTGAGGAATCACTCATCTTTGGAAAAGAGAGTTTATTACAGAGAAATGGCTCTTTCCAAAATAAAAGCTATACTATACGCTTCTTCTGGGCTATATTCTCAGCAGCATATTGTAGCGGGTCAGGGCTGTTCGGGGTTCTGTTTGTACAGTTATGTTTTGTTTATGTTGCCATGGTGACGCCCTCTCGCTGCAACGGTGTGTCCTTCCGGGGTCAGAGGGCGCCCTGTGTGTTGTTGTTGTTGTTGCTGTTGCTGTGCGGTTGCCGCGCTGAGCAGTTAGCTAGCGGCAGTGTTCTTCTGCAGATGTCAATAAACGGCTGTGCTCCCTGGCTAGCTCACGGGAAGCAAGACCAAACGATACCTCCGTCTCCTCCATGTCTGAGCTCGCCACAATATATTTTTCCTTCCTACAATAGCCCGACGGGCAGGGCAGAGATAGATTTTGGTAGCCCGACTGGAAAAATCGCTAGCCCCGGGACGTCGGGCTAGCGATTTTGCAAGCCCTGATCACTGTATATAACTGTAAAGCACTAAATGTAAAAGAGTAAACTACGTTTTTTCCCTTATTGGAGGGGTCTTGATTGAATAACTGATATATATAAATCAGCCCTTACAGCAGAAAATACACATTATTTAATATTAAAATAAACAAACAAACATATTATTTTTCTGCACACACAATCAAATCACATGTTAACATTTCAAAGACTTTTAAAGAATTGCTCGACGCTAGGTAGTTTCTGTTACTGTAAAAATAATAACAGCTATCATCTTGTTACATTACGAAGTTTTTCTTTTAATCATTGGAATTGAAACTACATAAAACAGACATAATTTTATTCCCTCAGTATGCTGGCACTTCTTCTTCATATTATTAAAGATATTTTAAACGTACTGTACAGAAGTTAGAAATTTCAGTATTGTGTCAAATTGAGCTCACTCTAAAATTTTTCCGTTCTTTCTTTACAGAAAGTATTGAAAAAGGCGAGAGGATGATGAAGACGGTGAAGAGCATCATAAAGATTATTTTGGAAGGCAGTGGCAATATTCTTTCATATTTTTAATGTCTTGTTTTGATCTGAAATTCCTTTTTTGAGTTTTTTTAATTGTATTTCCGTGCAAGTAAACACTGTCCTTTCATTGTTCTGTATTAAACATTCATGAATTTTACACTGCCTAATTTATGTATGACAACTTAAAATATAGAAAATAATTGTTATTCTTATCTGAAAACATTTGGGATCAAATTCTTTTAGAAAGTCCACATTGAAATGCTTGCAGGCAGTTATTTGGGCATTCATTTGGAAGCCAAATTAAATCACTCCCTACCTAAATGTAGTTAAATTTCAGTGGCCAGTGATTCATCAAACCTGCATATACATAATCACCAGTCAGTCCTGATAAGACCTGATTAAGTTTGCTGACTTGATCCCAAAATAAGGTTTTAAAAAGCTGTATGTGTGCAGATGAGCTCTCTCGAATCTCTGTTTTGTTCTCCCATTATATCCCATGATTCTTCAAATTCCTCACTTCTTCACACTACATGTGTTAGTGTGATGAAGTGATATCCTACTGGTTCCACGTCACTACAGGGTTCCTCATAGTGAGCCAAAAGGTTGAAGTCGTAAAAGTGCCTGATTGTTCTTTTACAGTATCTGCTAAGTTACTAATGAAAAGAGTGTCATGTTTGCTCAACCGGCACCCTGACAGCAGATGTAGCGGGGGAGGGGGTTCAAAGTCAAAGTCATCTACATAACACCCAACAACCAAGAGTCAGGGGTGGGAATTAAGCATTTTTGAAAAAATGAGTTGGAATGGGCTGATTTATACTCCAAATATGGGGCTACTTATTTTGCCTCATTTACATAAACTTAATTATACCAACTTTGTTCATGTATGAGGCAAAAGACATTTTAATTTATCATGTTTTATTATCTTTGTTATATTACCCTAGATATGGAGATATATATTTATATATACATACATTTGTAAATGTATGTAGAAAAGTATGTCCTGATAGGTGTGTTCACCTGTCACAAAAAAAATCCGTTTGGTTTGTTTGTTTATTTTATATTACAGTTTTTCTGTTTTTCTTTTAATTTTAACTATTCTTTTTACCTCTACAAATGAGGTATCTTCTGTGTAAAAACGCACAAATGTGCATACATTTCCAATAAAGAAGCAAGCAAGCAAGTAAACAAACAATTACAAGATACCATAAGAAATTAATCACTTTTCCACAATTTTGGGATAGAAATGTTCTATAAATCAGCCCTTAAAGCATAAATAACACAAATAACACACAGTAAATAAACAAACAAACAAAAGCTGGAAAGGGTAGAGAAAAACAAAGTAAGTGATAGCACCATGAAAGTTCATCAATGTATTTCCTTTTTAAATGTTCTGCATAGATGTGCACATGAGGCAGATCTGGTGTGGCTGCACACCGTACACAAACAAAGGAGTGTTTCACAGAAAAAGAGGGCTTCATTGAGCCTGTATATTATTTTGGTTTGGTATGTTGTACACAATTTTACAAGAAAAATGTTCAAAAAATGCCTCTCGGTGCAAAATGGGTTTAAAAACATAAACAACTCTGGGATACTGTTTGTCCGTGATTTGGACAACCCAGCGTGTGCTCCCGACGCAGGGAAAACCAAACAGATTATGTTGCTTTCTATTGGAACCCCCCCCAAAGTTATAGTTTAACCTTTCTCAGCAGAGTTCAATGCAGGGGTCATGTATATTCCCAGTGTTATACATTTCTCCTCTTGCTCACTGTGAGGTTGGGGAATGGACACACTGGGGTGCATGTGTTCAGAAACAGAGCATGCGGACCCACCGAGGGGACAGAGGACACGCACCCGGCCAGTCCTGCACTTTCCAAGTGTATATGGTAACCCCTGATCACACTTGTCAGAGATCAGGAAGTGCGCCATCAGAAAGAGACTCAGGAGCAGCCTGTAATGAGTTAAAAGAAGCCTCTTCTATACCATTTGATCTCATCCTTCTTTTGGCTGCCTTTCAGGGGTCACCACAGTGGATCAACTCACCCCCTTTTTTTAGCATCCTACTCTATCATACCAGCCCTCTGAATGTCAATTCAATTCAATTCAATTTTATTTTATTTATATAGCGCCAAATCACAACAACAGTCACCTCAAGGTGCTTGAAGGTCCTCCTTCACTACATCCTTGAATCTCCCGTGTCTTCCTTTTTTTCCCCTCCTGCCTTGCAGCTCCATCTTTAGCATCCGTTGTTGAATTTATGCACTAATGTCTTCTAATTTAAAAACAAGTAGAAACTCTTTCATCTAAAAGAAGCCAGATTTTTCTATACAGCCCAACAGTTATGACTGAAGTGGATGGATATGACTAACTTTATTAAAGTGCTTGTGTACATCTTCATCTGGACATGCTTGTATGTTAGCTATTAATTTCCAAGGTTCATCTGTGCTTCAGTTTATGCCTCACTCGAACACTACTCTTTTGGGGACTAAAATCAACACAAGAGCCTGGGGCAAGTATGGGGCAAATTATACTTTCACATTTAATGATGAAAACTTTGCGTTTGTGCTTGTTAGAAGCTCAAAATGGCTGAGAAATGCAAAATGTTTAATGCATACAAAAGATGCACCAGTGCTGTGGATTCCCTAAACACTTCAAGGTTCTCCATGCACTGAGATAAGCCACAAAACCAACACCAACTCCCACCCGCCATGGATCTCCCTGACAACAAAAGTGCCTCAAACATGACCCTAAGGATCTTCTATTATGCCAGTGGTTTTAATCCTAACGTTGCTGCTGATTGGTTTATATTTACAGGTTGTAATTTTGTCATCCTGTGTGTCTATCTCTCATTCCTGTGCAAAAATTTCACCGCTTTCCTACTGAACTGTTAACACAGATAATAAAGTTCAGATAATTTGATTGTATTTGCTAAATGATATAGCAAATATAATCACCAGATGTAGCAACTGCATGAAAATGTTATAGAATCACTGCCATTCTACTGCTGCAGGACATTTTCTGTGCCACTGATAAATGTGAAACTAATCCCTGCACAAAATATTAAAACATGCACTTGTTGTATAAATGACATTTGACCTCAGACAAAATGTGAACCATGTTAAACCTTTTTCTAAACATATTTATTTGTAACTTTTTTTTCAACATATTTTAACCCCTTGATGCCAAGTGCATTATATTTGAGACATGACTTTTTGAGGCTTCATTAGTGTGATTTTTTTTCTTTGCCTGGTAAACCTAAATAAAGACATTTTTAAGACAAAAGCTAGATGTAGCAAATATTATGCAAATTTAAAGACATATATGCAAATTACTTTTTGATTATTTCTTTAAAAATGTGTTTGAGCTGGGTGTTAACACCATAGGGAATGAGTATTCAGTATGACCATGTATATCTTTAACTTGATGAGTAAGAATTTATCAAACAATAGTTTTTTAACTCAGTTTTTTTAATTTCAGTTTTTTAGAGTTCTGGTAACAGGGTTGCGCCAAGCACAACACACAGTAACTACAATGTCTAATTAAAAGTGAAAATATTATACCTGAGTAGGACAAATGTTTTTTTTTTTTTACGGTTTATTATTTGTTTTTCTTAAGTAAATCGCAGTTATTTAAAAAAAATTAAATAAAGTTAGTTCTTTTTTATGGTGTACAACATACTAAACCATAACAGGTTTAATGAAGCCCTCCTTTTACTGTGAAATACACTCCCTTTTTTACCTACTTTGTGCAGCCACACACACCAGATCTACACAACATATGTATCACCGCTGGAAAGTGTTTGCAGCACATCCAGCAGTACTGAAGTTAGCTGGGCAGGGCACAGAGCTCAACGAACGTAGCAACACAGTCATTTCCTGTCATACATAACTTCATAACCAAATATAAATGCAGCTGTGGAAATATCTCAACCTGGCCTTCAGCTGAGGACGCTTCTCGAGGTATCCCGAGTTCAGGTGAGTGTATTTATAGGCCACTTTAGCAGCCCGGAGACACACTGACAGCTAGCAGGCTAGCTACATGCACTGCTGGAGCTAGCAGGCTAACTACATGCACTGCTGGAGCTAGAAGGCTAACTTTGGCTGAATGAATGATTTAACTTATCCGACTGTAGATTGGTTACAGCCACAAAAGCAATGCCAGAGTTTAACATTATGACAAGTAGTTTAATATCTGTTTATACAACTTGGGGCTGAAAAGCTAATGTTAGCACAACAGTAGCCTAGCTGGATGGCTACATTAGCTCTGCCAAACAGAGAGGCCTTTGTTGTTCTATTTGCAGACCGATAAAGTCACGAGAAGTATGCTGGCCTGTCTGTTGTTTGTAATATTTAGGCTTTCAAAGCTACAGTTATTTGGGAAGTAATGTTCAAAGGGGGGTATTTGCCCTGAAAACAGTTTTGTGCTATATGCGAACGAGGGCGTTCCCAAAAGTGTCAGCAGAGCAGTGCAGTGCATGCTAACTTGGGCTGCATTCCCATGTTTTTGTCAGTGAGTCACTAAATCTGTTTAGCTTGTAGCATGCATGTCCAATTTGCTGTGCTGTGACTCTCTCCCTGCAGCATGGCAGGCTGTGGAGAAGTGGACCTCTCAGCAAACGCCCTGCGACCTTCCAAGCTCATTGAGGAAGTGGGAGATGCTGCCTCCACCAGCACCAGCACTACCCCGGAGTGTGCCATCTGCCTGCAGAGCTGCGTCCATCCTGTACGCCTCCCGTGCTGCCATGTCTTCTGCTTCCTGTGCGTGAAAGGTGCCTCCTGGCATAGCAAGCGCTGTGCTCTCTGCCGACAGGAAATCCCTGAGGACTTCCTGGAGCGGCCTGTTCTCCTGTCACCTGAAGAACTGAAGGCAGCGGCTTCTGGGTTGAGCCGAAGCGGGGGAGTAGGAGGTGAATCCTGCGGAGACTATGCATGGTACTATGAAGGACGCAACGGTTGGTGGCAGTACGATGAGAGGACAAGCCGAGAGCTAGAGGAGGCCTTCGCCAAGGGCAGAAAGAGCACAGAGATGCTGATTGCGGGGTTTCTTTATGTGGCTGATCTGGAAAACATGGTCCAGTACCGCAGAAATGAGCATGGTCGCAGGCGCAAGATAAAGAGGGACATTCTAGATATTCCTAAAAAGGGGGTGGCGGGATTAAGGTTAGACCCTGAACCTACCCCTGTTCCTGCTTTACCTGTCATTGCTCCGGCAGCAACAGAGCGTGTCAGCTCAGCTGATGGATCGGACTCTGCTGGCCAATCGCAGTCTTCCTTTCCGGTTATTGTGTCTTGTCCCCCTGTTAGACCTCAAACACTCCTGGGGCGTCATCATCTCACCAGTCCTCTGTCACCTTCGACCCTGGAGGCATCTTTTTCTCAGCTTCTAATCAGCCAGCCTGAGGGTGAAGAGGTGGAAGGAGATGACGAGCTTCAGATGTATGAATCTGCATCTGGCAACAGTGAGAGTGAGGACGAGAAGGAGTGCGAGAGAGATCGAGAAGAATCAGTGGCACGAAGAAGACATAGGCAGAGGCCGCTAAGAGAGATCCAGCCAACCAGAGTCCCTCCAAGGGGCAGGCCTTCTAGTTCTACACTCAGTCTCCGCTCACGTAGTCCTGATGGGCAGTGCACTGTTACAGAAGTGTGACTGGAACATTTGAAAAGTTCTCAAACTCTCATCAGTTCCGCAAAAAAGTTTAAAAACCAGTATGCATCTTTAAAAGATCCCATGGATGGAGCAATACCTTTTGAATGTGTTGTTGCCTGTGTCACTGGGTGATTAACCTGTTGACTGATGTGCCAAACATTATCCTGAAATTATTGTTGGAATAATTAAAATTCTCCCTCCACTTTAATGTAAACTTCATTCTGTCGGTGGCCCTGTGTCTGTTGAGCTGTGTTCAGACCAAATTCATGAAAATATAGAGAGTAGTAAAAGCGAGAAGAAGGATTACAGGCAGTAGCTGGAATCAGGTCCTCCAGTTTTGAGAGAGTTTTATGACTCTTAGCAAAATTTCCACTGAAGTTGTAATGCAAGTAATTCAGCTTGCAGACTTGCATACTTTCCCCAGTTCATGTCACCTGAAGCAAATTAACATTCTTACATAGACATTATATGTGGGATAATGTAATAGCTAACATCATCATAACACCTCTGATATGGGTTGATCTCTCATGTTACCTTTGTTGTACTCCTCTCTCATGAGCAGAAACAACTAAAACCTTAGAAAGGAATATAAATTTTTTTTTAAGGTCGTTGTTATAGTCTTAAACAGTTTGCAGTTCATGGCTCGGTGGTTATGCAACAGCAGGCTTGTTCCTAAAACAAAAAAGTGACGTGCTTTAGAAAGCTATCCAGTCTATAAACTACCATAAGCTCACTGCCTTATCATAAGATGTGACAGTGTAATACAGCCCTTTTGAAATTCAATGATACTCTATTTACCAATTTTATGAGCTCATTGTTAATGTGGCTGATTTATGTATATCTAAATGTTTTTTCCTCTTTTCTCCATTTTTAGTGTGATGGTTTAAAAATCAAGCCTAAAATGTAGCAAAAGTTACAGAGGATTGAAACTACTTCCTTGCTGTGATGATTAGGTTTTTTTTTTTTTTAAAGCTTAATCGGGATCTAATTATTAGCTATTTAAATTTGAGTTTGTGTGTGTGGGTGTGTGTGTGTTCGTGCACGCGTGTGTGTATTAGAGGAGGGAGGCCATGTTTCCCCCTGGTTTAGTGTGATAGTCTTATTTAATAATGTGTTTTTTCTTTTGTTGTGAGCACTGTGGGTGTTGAAAAGCTATTGGCAGAACCACTGGAAAGTGTTGGGTTATATATGTAGAGAGACACATTTGGATTTCTATTTCTTGTCACAGGGCTACTATCAAAGCTTTGGCATTGACGTGTACTTGAATGAGCTCACACTGTCCTCACAAGCTCTGTCACCCTCACGACGCCTTCCCTCCCCATGTTCTTGCTTCAGCTTTTAAGTTTTTGCTGTACCTGTCTTACTGAAGTCTGAATGTTTCCTTTGTGGTGTTTTTGTCAAGTTATTAAAATTGTTTATCTGTGATTTAAAGTCACATAATGGGGGTGTTGATTTTCATTTATGATGGATGAATATGTAATTCAGTGCATTAGAGGATTGTGGGATGACTGGAAGCTCTGATCCATGGACTTGTTTGCAAGGAGTGTCCTGGATTTAATGCTTCAAGAGTCCACAAGATGGAGGTGTTGCTCAGATTTCTGAAACCCTTAAGCAGCTCCATACAGACTGGGTGGTTGAAACCTTGCCCGTGATGCAACTAAGAGTATTTTTGTGCCTATTGTGAATAATAACATTTTTAACATTGGAATTACTAACTCAAGCATGCATTGTACTGGAAAGTTGCTGAATTCAGCTGCAGTTTGTGTCAAAGTGAATACTTGAGTTTTTATTTAACATTTATTTGTTCTTAAATGATTAAGAATCTTAAGTGGACAGAAATATTCAGTTTGTGTGTTTAAAATTATTACTGCCTTTTCTATAATCCATGAGCAACATGTAAATTTATTTGTATAAATTCTGGGTTCTCTGCACATTTTTCAGTAAAATGGAGCTGATCCAATCCAAAACATCAACTTATTCACAGCCTTTAAAAGGTACAAACAGACTAACAGTTAACACCACTGCACTCCCACTGTATCTCCATCAAAGTCTTGCTCACATTTGCTTTGGTTTGACGCATTAGTCTGTATGCATCACTAAAGGCTGTGACTTAAACACTGGGCTCCGGACCCTTCTGCCCTTTGGATTTATTTATATGATGCTCTGAAACCCCACCAAAGCCGCTGAGCTGCAGCATTTGCCAAGTGAAGAAAACCGCAGGCTTGATGCGTGCAGTTGGACTGTGACTTGAATTAGAAACATGGCTCTGTGGGCCAGACTTTGTCTGTGTCTTTTCAGAGCTTTCACAAAGCTGTGTGCACTCTTTAGTCAGTGGCGATGGTGGCCAGATGTCGTGTTTCTGTTCCTGGGTAAAATAATTTTCATCTGCAGCCTGGAAAATAAGTGAATGCAATTTTTTTTTTTTTTTTAAAAAAAAAGAACATCTTCATTCTTTCAGCAGTTTTAGAAAGCATTCAAACACAATTTTGTATACTTTATCGAGTTGTAAATGGGTAAAAACGTAACACTCAGTTTGTAGTTTTTAGTCATGTTAACAGTTAAACAAAACAAACTTCTGACCATGATAAGTGACTATGTAAGGTGTGTTTTGTTTCAGGAGGTGAGCAAGAACTAGCTGTCACTCTAAAAGGGCTTCAGGAGTCCTCTGCAGAGACAGGAAAACCTGCTCATAGATAACCACCATCATACAGGCCTTTATGGCAAATAAGTCAGATAGAGGATACCCTGATTGGAATACAAATGACTTGCCATTCATATGTGTTGGCAGGCTCCATTCTGTTTCTGGCAATGCTTAGCACTAAAGAAATACAAGAAAAATATGGAATCGCCACACTTAGAGGATGTTCATTTAGCTGTTTGACTTTATGAAATAAACAAAGCCAATATGACAAAAACATTTTTGTATTCAAATGCTGGACATTCTGACTTCATGAAACATTGGCGTTTTGACAGAACTGTAAGAAATGTGATCAAATGAAAACCAGAAAACAATGAAAATGAAGCATGGCCTGTGAATGTTCAGAAGTTAATCATAAATTCGTATTGGCTGAAGATTTTAATCTGATAAAAAAAAACCAAAAACATCCATTCTGGCTCCAAGTTTATCCATCAACTGCTCTTTGAGAAAGTTGGACTCAGTTTGATTGAGAAAATTGCTTCTATTAGTAAAGCCCATATGTCAACCAGGGGTGTCAGGCTTTGATGTTTTTCTGGTTTTGTTGATAATGGTTTAACTTTGGATCTGGACAGAAATATTCCATTAATTAAAATAATTATATATAATAGTTGTTCACATATCATCTACCTCCATGTCACCCCATTCCTAGCTTCCTATTCTGTCACACCGACCTTCTGCGTGTCCTCCTTCACTGCATCCATGAATCTTTTCATCATCCTTTTCCCAGTATATCCACTGTCCAAACCATCTCAGGATGCCTCTCTAACATTCCTACAAACCGCTCAACCTGAGCTAAAGTACTAATTTTTAATATCGCTATCTTGACTGAACATCCTCCAATTGTGGTGACTGCAAATTTTTGCCAGGAGTTGCATCACCAAGAATCTTCAAGCTGTGGAGGTGCAGTTCAGCAAAATGTGCAGGGATCCAGCTAAAGAGTTTCTGAAAGAAATGACCTGAGTGCAACAGTGCAGTTATCAATATAGCAGTGAGCCTCACTACAACACTACAGTTGAGTGCATATCAAGAAAGTGTGCCTGAATCCTGTGGTGCCAAGAGATGTACCCCCCAAAATTAAAGCTTTAAATACTGCGTAACATTGACAGATTGATGGGTAGACTGGGCCTTACCACCTTCTGAGGTCAGTATATTTCTTTTTCTTTTCCCTTTTATGTGTATTGCAAAAAATAGTAGTCACCAAAGTATCACGTGTTGCTGAGAAGGTAGTTTATGGTGAGTTTTATGATTTTCTTGTTCTCTAAAAATACCTTCCAGCTGTAGCCGACAACCAAACCAATACAGTAAATCAGTTTTCCACATAACTGAAACACAACGCCTGCTTGGAACCGAGAGGCTCCGCAAGCTCAGGAGTATATCTATGGGTGCTTGTCACCACAACCAGTTGCATTAACATTACATGCAATTTAATCTATTGTTTCTATGAAAATATTGATTTCAGTAGCTTTCAATTTTTTGGAGACCTATACCTGAACACAGCTGATACTTGTCTTGTGTGTGTTCCATTCATTTACACATGAAGGCTAAACTCTGTCAAATACTTAAAAAAAACTTGCATTATCTCACCACTGTAGCAGTGTATTCTTTTCTGACTGATATATTTTTGTATACGTTGTTGTGCAACAGTCAAAACATCATAAATATAATCACTGAACAACTAATGTGATGCGCATGAATAATAACGTAGATATTACATTGTGCTCTTTTGCTTTTACACAGAAACAGAGACTGTGTTTAGATGGAACATCTGCTGGGGCGGAAGATGAGATGTGGCATTAGTGTGAAAATAGCATGAAGGACAAATGAAGAAGAGCAGACATGATGTTGACATAGAAACAAAGATGTCTTTCTGAATTTATTTTTTTTTAAAACCTGACTGTGAGTCTCATTGCATCTATGATGAGAGGTCATGGCTACTTCTGGTCTGGGCATGCACTATATGATATGGCTATTGCTGAGTGCAGGCAGACAGACGGGAGACAAGCCTGCTATATGTTTTCAGACACGGAGCTGCCCTCTAACGATCTCATGTGAACCTCATATACTGGTCAAATGCCTTCTGTAGCCTAACTTTTCACACTACATAAAATACATACCCTGTCTCCAATACATCCACAAATAGTCTCGTCATACAACTCTCGCCACCCTGAGGCCCAAAGTGGAGCATTGTTATTGTGGGGATTGTTTCTAACCTTATTTTGTTGAACATGGTGGATTGGTTGAGTCCATTAAATACAGGCTCAGGTTTTCTTATACAAATTCTATTGAATATTAAAATGTTTATTTTGTAAGAGAATAAAAGATGTTAGTACACTGTTTAGACTGTTGCAAGAACCATTAGCATGTGGCCTCTGTCTTGCAGCTGTGCATGATGTGTCTATGCATATATGCACAGTAGGTCATCAGTATTTCTAACCATAATGCAGAGATTCACAGACAAGGTACCTCACTCATGCAGGAGCCAAGAATGACTTCACTTCTACTGTAACGCTCATCGACCTAACACCATTAGCCTATCAAGTAACATGCCTCACTAAGCCCAGTGCTACTGAACCATTTATAACAGTGACGTATCACATTATTACTATGAAGATCGTAAAGTTTCTATTATGAGTCTTCTCCATTTCTAAAAACAGTTTAATGTGATTGCACACTGTATTTTCCGTTTGGTGTCTACTTGCTACCAAATGAAGGCTAAAGGGAGAACTAGACAGGTTAGTACTGAGCTGACAGTTTAAGGTACTGATATTAGCTTTTGCACAGGAAGAAATGTTCTTTAGAGATCTAGCTGCTCTCTAGTTTATACAGTGGGGGAAATAATTATTTGGTCATCCAATGAATTTGTAAGTTTGCCCTCTTCTAAATAAATTAAATGAAAAATGAAATGAAAAAAGTTTCATTTCAATGGAGAGAAACACAATATCAACCAAAAATCCACATTAACAAAGTTACATAAAACTTAAATAAATTCATCTCCCATGCAAGATTGTTCCTTCTGGGGGTGAGAATGATCACGAGAAAGGTGGCAGAACACTCTAAAACTCCCCTGTAGCTTGTTAATGATCTAATGACATTCGGGATCACAGTGACCAAGAATGCCATTAATAATACATTAGACTGCAATAGACTGAATCTTCCAGTGGCTGCAAGGTCACTCTGCTTTTAGGTGAGCAAATAAATGATTCAGAAAGAGCTTGAAAGAAAGTGCTGTGATCAGATGAAATCAAAATTGGGCTCTTTGGTTTTAGAAATGCTGAGTATGACCCAAAGAACACCATCCCCACAGTCAAGCATAGGGTTGGAAACATGCTTTGGTGTCGTTTTCCACTAATGGTACAGAACGATTTTACCAAAATCAGGGGCCAATGGACAGAGCCATGTAGCATAAAATCTTGGTTGAGAATCTTTCTTCAGGGGAAAAAGTCCATGACAACATTGTACCAATGCATTACTGCAGTCAACAGCAGCAGCCAGGTGCATGTACCTGCAAAACAGATGACATTCCTTGGTGATGTGTATGTCCAGGAACATTTATCTGACGCGAACATGGGCACATGAATGGGCCACAAGCCAGTCCTGCAGCCATGTTGCCGCTCCCAGCTGACCACCAAATTAAAATTGGTCATTTGTCACACGATAAATGGACCACTATAGTCACCTCTGCCAAGCAACACCAGCTAATCCCACGAGAGCGCCCCGCTCTTGTTTTGAAAGACGACCCACGAGGGTCGTCTTTCAAAGGGGAGATATTTGGGCCCCATTCTATTTTAATGAAGGGTTCTGGAATTTTCAAGAACGCTTTAGGCTCCCCCCTGGCTGTCCTTAATGGTCCAACCTCTTGTACTGCTGCACTCATCATCTAGCATTTGAGACGGCTGGTTCAATGGACAGATGCAGGCACACTGACAGTGTGGACAGGTGGACGAAGATAGAGCAGAACAAATTGTGACACCACCTCCAGTCTAACGGGACATTTTGTGCCATATGGTTAAAAGGAGCACAAAATGGAAACATGGAGCAGTGGAATTTGAAATTACACCTCTGGCCTAACAGAGTTGACCCTCAAATTCATAATTTAGGCTGTCAACACTCCTGGGAGATGTACAGCAGCTTTGAAATCCATTTTTTGCGTGTTACCGATACAGGGATTCGAGAGGAGCAGGTTCAGCAGCTGCTGAAAATGTGTGAATTCTTATCACCTAATATCTTTGAAAGACAAGAAGATAACTTTATTTACAAATGTGTGACAAGAAATTTCAGGTTCGCATAGATCTCCGAAAGAGCATTTAGCAAAAGGTCTGAAAAGACTGAACAAAACAGGTGTCAGTCGAACCCTGCTTGTTTCTGCAGCTGTGCGCTCACGTGTGCAGTGGCAGGTGGATGCCAATGAGAGGACAGAGACATGCCTGTTGTTTGAGACATGCAAACATTTCTTGTCTGTTAAATTTTAACACGAGAAATCCAGCTATATAATGCAATGAGAGAGCTTGTGAAAACGGCTGTAAAACGGCTCAGTTTCAGCTGATCTGTTCTCCTTTACACTTATTTTGGCCCTGCTGCTCTCCTGTTCACAATTTTGTGAGATGAACTCAAAATTAATGACTGTCAACTATTTTGAGTCTGTTGCAGGAGCAACTGACACATGCTGGGGATTTCATTGAAGACTCCCCAAGCCCAGCTTTAGAGAGGCGGGATAGGGGTGGAGAGCAGAGGACAGAGGACAGGTGGATGTGGCTAAGAAGTGACAGGAAGGAATGTGAGATTCTCACATTCTTCAGACATCTAAGAAAACATTATGTCATCAACCAGGGACACAGTGAGATATATTTAACACTTGTAATAGGCATTTTTCCACAGCGGAAATCCTGGCATGCGTTCTGTGGAAAGGTAACATTAAAAACGACCACATTCCTTTTATGTGACCCAGTTTCTTGGTCTTTTTGTTGTGGATGCTGAAAAATTACTGGACAAAAGAACTAAAACCAGCACATGTGCACATAGAACATCATCAGTCCTCCTAGAGGGATGGAAGACCATTTCTTCTAGATAATCCCTGTTTTAGATGAGCTCTGACATTAAAAGTATATGTACAGCAAAATAGTTGTGTGTGCAAATTATGCATATCATAGATCATTTTAACCACGTTCTGATTGGAGACTGCAAGATAAACAGAGGTGTTTTAACAATATTGATGCCTCAGTTCCATCAGGAAGACATCTGTAATTTTATTAATTACACCTTCGCCATCAACTGGTAGTGGCAGATGGCTGCACCTCCCTGAGTCTGGTGCTACGGGAGGTTTCTTCCTGTTAAAAGGGAGTTTTTTGTTCCCACTGTCACCAAGCATTTACCCATATGGGGTCATCTGATTGTTGGTGTTTTCTCTGTATTGTATGGTCTTCACCTTGCAGTAAAGAGCATCATGACATGACCGTGGCTGACTGTGATATGCTGTAAAAACGATGCCTAAGAGTGATGCTTCTAGCAAGCAGGATTTATTTTTGAATAAAGCTAATATTAACTATGAAACAACTATAAGTTGCTCCTGTAAAATAAACTCAGTTTTCCAGACATTGATTTAGACCAGTTGTAAATTGGTCTGTAAAACTTTTTTTCTTTTACCTTTTCTTTTTAGTCCAAGATTACGCTCAGTCCAAGTCTGGATAAATGTCTGAAAGACTGATACACGTGTTTTCTCTTAACAGAGGTGAGGATAGATGTAAATGTTGGCAATCACTGCCACAGGTTCGATTCTCTAAGGGGGTACAAGTGCTGCCTTGTCTGGGCTGCTCCCAGGATCTCAGCACACACACGCATGTACACAATAGCAAACCATTGAAAAGGGCAGTTCAGCATTGTACATGTGTCATGAATGAATGTGTTTGGACAGGACTGCACTTTTATAGCATATAATAAAAGTTGCATAACTCGTAAAGTAGTTGCGTAAAGTAGAGGCTGTCCGAGGTGTGATGATGTAAAACTAAAAGTATCTTTTAGTGGGCGTAACCCCCTTGGGTATGTTAACTTGGTTGCTGACGTCAAGTAAGCCAAGGCGACACTTCAGCTGTCTGCTCCTGTGTTCTCTTCCTTTCTCCCCACTGGCATGTGTCTGCTTCTGCTCACATGAATAGCCTTTCCAGTGGAGAGCATGTTGTGCCAGGCTCTGCCATGCTGTGTTGGTCTGATAGCAGTGTCTTTCATTCAGGGAGGCAGGGATAAAGGGGGAGCAGGCTGGACTAGGAGGGTGAAGAAGGAGAAGACGTACATGGCAAAGAACACTGCTTTTTCACACTTTCTACTGCGGATTTCCTGTTTAAAAGCTCGCTTATGCAGGTGGGAGGTCGAGTTAGTAGGGGGCCTGATGAGGGTGGCGGAGATGGCCAGCATCTTGCAGCATGTGGAGGTGCCAACCTGTAAGACGGGCTGTCATTTACTCACACAAAGAACCTGGAAGCAGAGGCGGGAAGACCAATGAGTAATGCTGTAACAGGGATACAGGAAGAGAGATGTAATTTTGATACCAGACAGAGGAATAATAAGGGGAACTATTATAATGTGCCTAAAAAAGCAAAACACACACAGACACACACAAATGAACCCAAAAACCACTAAATAAAATTACTTTAAAAAAAGAAAATGAGTGAGGGGCAAAATTATGTCCCAGATGAGCAGTTGAAACCCAGAATCTAAAGGCATTTCTACCCGAGGAGGCAGAAAAGGAGATAAATAAGCTAAAAGATAAAGAGCTAAGGAGACAGAGAGCCAAAACCCCCTTCCTGCTCTTTATTTATACTCCTAAAGACAGCAGGATAAGATTTCTGGCACCAAAACACACGTCACGCTTGCTATTTCTGTCTGAAGTGCCACATAGCACTGAGAGGTTGGGTGACAGGCATGAAATGAAACACAGGCCCAAGAGTCTTCCACGCACCAATGCAGCTTTTAAATGACATTTCACACTTCAAATACCCTGTAAAATGGGGCAAAAGGCATAGCAGGGCACGAACATATGTGCATACGTCTAAAAATGATATTGGTTGGTGCAGAAACTGTGTGATATGAATGCTTTTTTTATGCAATGCAAATGTTCTTTCAGCGCCAGTGTGTAAACTTGTGAGTGTGTCAATGTGTTTCCTTCCTCTGCTCCAAAGCAGGTGTCAGGTGCCCCAGAGGTTGTTGATGGGAGAATGATGAGGTGAGAAACACAAAGCATGCGACGTCATCTCCGCCTGTGCCGCACGCTGAATATCCCGATAACGGCAGGTAACGTAACTGCCCTTGAACGGACGCTGCACGGTGTTTATGTGCTTAACAGCATCATCATTTCACTTTTCTTTTTTTTTTTTAAGAACATGATTAAACCCAACAAATCAAAACTGTGTCATATGCCAATCTGGAAGCTGGAAGTAATCACATAGCTTGTTTCAAATAGCTTATGTCACGTTGCAAAGCCGCCTAGCTCTGGACGAGCTGCCATCTCACTGGCATGCTGTGATTGGATATCAGCAGGCATCAGCGGGCAACGTCCTGCAATATGAGCCAATATTAATGGAGTGAGACAATGCAATCCTTCAACGCAGAGAGAGACGAGTCTTTATGTCAAAGCACTGTCATATTTATTACCAAGAAAAAAAGACATTAAAGGCATATTATAGTCATTTGTCACAGCTGTTATTTCGACATCTTAAATATATTTTGACAATGTGATACAGTACAACGCACTGTTGTTGACAGTTAGAGGAGTGGCCGCTGGAAGAACGGAGAACGGTCGATAATACAGCAGCCGTAAGGATCAAACACACGGGCATGCACCCTCAAAACAGGGCTGCATGCTTCGTCACGTTACACGGAAAACACCTGAAATTCAATACAAAAAAAAAGAAAATAAAGAAGTTTATAGATATGATGCAGGATTACAACAAAGCCGATATGGTGATGTGTTGGCAAAGTTTAGGCACAGAAGGATTTAAAAGCCACAGCAGCACTGGAGAATGTAGTGGATGTGTTTTTATCTCACAACAAAAACGAAGCGCTCTTGTTTGATAGAAATTATTTACAAAAAAAGAGGAAGGGAACAAGCTCAGTTCGAATGGAACTATTACATAATGACGGTCTCAGTAGGAAGAGAGTAAGAAATAAGAAGCCGGTGCTTCGTGGCAGGGCTTGGGGTTCTGGTCATGGGGCTAGGGGGGTGAGTGAGTGGGCTTGGTGGGCGGTAGATTGGGCCTGAGGGGGCGGTGATTCTGGCAGGAGGGGTGCGGCTGGCCCATCTGGAAGGAGGTCGCTGGTTGGCCGGCCGTGCAGGGCGAGAGAAGCTCTTCTTAGGCGTGGCTGGTGACAACTCAGCTTGGTTTGTCTGGTTACAAACACAGTGGTACGCGTGTTAGGGTGTACTACAGTTTTTTTTTACAGGTTTATCAAATTTATAGTAAAAAAAGAAGCAGAAATTTACCTACCTGTTGTGGCTCCTGTCTGTAGGGTTTGTATCCTGTTCTGGGATTGGAGCTGTACTCGTGTTGGATCTCCAGCATGTCCAGCAGTTCAATGAGTCCTTCATCCCTCAACTGGCCATAACGAGTCGACTCCTGTCCTGATAACATTCCCCTATGGATTACAGAGGGAGCACTTGAAACCCTGTGCTCCATTTTGGGCTCCGCTTGCTCCACTGTAGCCTTTCTTGATTTCTCTCGAGCCAGTCCTCCATCTCTGTCTGCCCCACTGTGAGCTCTGGGTCTAATCTTTGGGCTCCCTGCCACCTGTGATCTCCTCTGAGACTGCTGGGGACCAGACTGGGATCCTTTGGAACTGCTGTACCCTCCTCTTTGATCCTTGTAGTTCTGCCTTCCAGGGTCTAATGCTAACCCCCGATCTTGGCTGGGCTCTATCTCTGCTGTCAGCACGTCAGAATCCGTTTGGCACTTCTGGGTAGGCACGCGGGTGGGCAACCTGCCGGCGACTGCAGCGGCTCCCAGAGTTCTGCGCTGACAGCTGGGAGTGGGGCACTTTGCTTCTGGAGCTGGCCCCCGATGGGTAACCACTCCAGATTCTGTCAGCATTTTACCTTCATTCTCCTGCAGCATGGCTCCAAACTTCCTGAGAACAGAGGGGCTGCTGCATTTCCTGTCACCCATGACACCTGCACTGAAGGACTTCCTGTCCAGAGCGGGAGATTCTGCAGTCCCTTGGAGTTGCGAGCGTGCTTGTGCAGAAGGAGCATCCCTTTGTCCAAGAGGGGGCTTGGCTGAGTTTTCTTTGTTGGGGGAACTCTCTCTGCAGGGGGAGTTTCTCATGTGAGACACTCTGTTCTTTCTGTTTTCAGTCTCCTCGAAACTGCCGAAAAACTGTTCTTTACCAAGCCTGGTTCGGCACAGAGAAAATAACTCAAAACAAGGCACAAAAATCCTCTCAGACTATAAAGAGTTGATGAAAAACACATACAGCCTCTTACCTTTTATCTCCAGATCCTCTTTCAATCTCACCCTGGCATGCAGCGATGTCCTGGCTCACTTTGATTGTGTCACTGAAGCGCTGAAAGAGATCAGAAGTGACATAAAAATAACCCTGTATCAACATGCTGCTGTTATATTTGCTGGAAGATCATTGGCAAGGTACCCTTTACTGTATCTTTACCAAAACTGAACCCCACCACTCGATATAGCATAGCTCAATCTATTCTTATCTACTGTACTTTCATGTTGCACTTGGCAAGTTGGCTTTCTTCTCCACTGCTGTCAGGTACAGGGACAGAATGTGAAACTAGCTCCTATCTGGCAGCTTGTCTGTGTAAGCAGACTTACAGGGAACTGTAATCAATATGCTCCTGACCAAAGCCCTACTTATACTTTTACTGATCGGGTTCCTTCGGGCGTGCAAATGCCAACGACATGAGGCACATGGAAGGGAAATAAGAGAATTTCTTTCCTCTACTTACCACGTGGCGAGCTCCATTGTTCTTCCGGCCCATTTGTTTCCCTGCCCCCAAATAATCCTGCAGCAGGTCGCCAATCTCTGAGACGCTGTTGGCGTGGCAGAAACCGTAGCCGTTCTGATGAGTCACAGGGTAGCTGTACCCACTGGAGCTGCAGCCGTTACTATAGTGATGTGGCACAGTTATAGCTCTAGTGTGGCTCTCTCTGTGATGGTCAGGCACAAAAAGGCCATTGCCATGGTGACCCAGGCCACACTCCAACGGGGTGCCATTTTTCTGGTTGTCAGCGGCGATATCGTTTGCTCCTCTGCGGGCCTGAACTTCATTGTACAGCTGGAAAGCAGCGATATTAATGATTACAAAACTACTTTAAAATCTAACTTAGATTTCTGACAAGCTCATAATACCATTACACACATGCACCTGTTTCAATTTGCATCTTTGTAATGTGCAATACTTTGGTATCCTTTTTCAGACAGTGTGTGTGTGTGTGTGTGTCCAGCATATCTGTCAGCACATCACAGTTTAATCAGCTTGTTAACATTTGTCTGCATCACTGCTCCAACAAAGCCAAGAGGTTGTGTCAGTTTGTGTGCTGCCAACAGTTTATTATGGAGCACAAACACACATGTTACTCCAATTAACACACACTCTAAGGGCCACAAAAGCGCCTCACTGAAAACACAACATGTACCACACGTGGTCATGTTGAGACATAACTGATACATCTTTCTGGGAAGAAAAAACAACAACAAAAACAAAATAACTCCACTTTAAATTAAACATCGAGACCATCATTTATCACAAAATCAATCTACTGAATTTTACTTTTGCACTTCCACACCGGTAGGTTGTAGTATTAGTAAGTACAATTTACACCCACTGACCCAGAGTCTGTAGAAATCTGCACGTATCTATTCAGTTAACACTGCGTAGATACATCGACTGTTTGTGCTGATGCAATGTGTGATTACGGATCAATTTTGGCTAAATTTAACCTGAGATTGGTGCAGTTCCTCAAATGACCACTTGAGGCTGCGACCAAAAGTTAATCCCCATAGACCACAGGTGTCGAACTCCAGGCCTCGAGGGCCGGTGTCCTGCAGGTTTTAGATGTGTCCTTGATCCAAGACAGCTGATTTAAATGGCTAAATTACCTCCTCAACATGTCTTGAAGTTCTCCAGAAGCCTGTTAATGAACTAATCATTTGATTCAGGTGTGTTGACCCTGGGTGAGATCTAAAACCTGCAGGACACCGGCCCTCGAGGCCTGGAGTTTGACACCCCTGCCATAGACCCATGTTGAACTGCACAACTGTATAGCAAAAATAAATATGTTTTTATCAAAAGCTGATATACACCTTTAAGAAAACTGCACACGATCCCAGTACAACCCACCAGTTACATGAAATGTCCAAATTTGCCTTTCATTATTCATTAATGCACCTTGGTAATGCTAGCAAGCATGGTTAGTGACGCCAAAGGTCAGTTTGGCTCCACAAAAATACAGCGATGATCACAATACTAAAGCTGAGGTTTCAAAATGCATGTCCACAAGCTAACGGGTGACATCACAGTGGCCACTGCCATATTTTATATACAGTCTGTACATTTAAAAGTCCTGCATTGTTTATGTAACGTCTCACCTCTTCGATTTTCCTCTGGATGTCCTGCAGCTGGTCCTCCCACTCCTGCATCTCCGAGTCGAAGTTGTCCATCAGCTCTGGTCTCTCTTGCCCCCAGCCACAACCACTGTGCTCAAGCCCTCGCTCCAGATCTATAGCTGCCATGACAGGCTGCTTAATAGCCAGACACTCTTTCAAATGACTTTCCCCCTTTCACTTTTCGGTCAGAGGTCACCAAAGGGTTGCAAGCAAGGGGCAGAAGGATTAATGGCCTGGAAACACTAAAAAGTCAAAGAAATAGAAGACAGACAACAAGCGTTGTTGATTCATTTCAATGTGTTTCAATGTATTTCTATATAAAGTAGCCCAAAATCTGGTTTTGTTATGGAGTTTCTGACACGGAAATCAAAAGGCTGATCAACCCATTTCTACTTTTTCAGTCAAGGCTTTTTCATCTGGGTTTGGCTTGAATACTTCTATCCTCAGGAAGGTCAGATATTTACAGCTGCTTTTGGAATTCTTCACCAATAATTGCAGGCATGTTAGAACTACCAATGCAGCACGTGTAGACAAAACTATTACACGACAGTGCCACAGCCATCTGTTTCAACTCTTGGTCAGTTTGACCTCCAGCCTGACCCGGCATTTCAAAGAAAAAACATTTCACGCATGAATCAGAGTGCCCATGTGCACACATGATGTCACCTGTTAGGCATTTTGCTCTATCCACCCTATATCCTACACCCACCTATCATGTTTATACTGATAATCATTACAATAAGATTTGCTAATTTAAAAAAAACATAAATGTACAAAAATCGCAAAACTGTGACCGAGTCTATTAGTAAGAAGGTTTAAAAAAATCATTATCTCTTCTGCATCTGACCTTTAAAGAACCACTTAAAATCCTACTTGAGCTCAGTGCTTCTTAAGTGGGGCTTAACATTAAAATCGTCCTCCTGGAGATTAAACTGCGGAACACCTCAGATGCATCCAAGACGGCGAGCCAGTTCCCTAAAACCAGCCAAGAGCAAGAGCCTAACTGCTGTGGTAAACTGAGACAGCAAGGCTTCTCTGATGTTGTTGTTGTTGATGATGCCGCCACTCAATATTACAAGTATCCTGGTAGAAAATGCCCGAATTTACCAGCCACTTCCCTCCCATCTGTGATGTAAGAGTAGAGATATTAATAATCTTGTAACTATGCATAGTAAAGTGACTGCACGTCCTGTGGAAAGGGGAGAGGCACAGGGGAACAGAAAGTATGCCCGACACTAAGCCAAAAAGAAAAATGATCAAACTGAACATGACTCAGAATAAATCTTTAAAGAAAACAAAAAAATATTTTTATATTATTATTATTATATTATTATTTTTTCAATTTTCATTTTGTATATGTTGATAATTAACACTAAATAAAATAAAATAAAAAAGTTTCACACTTTAGTAATTTACAGCTTTTCTTACCTACCTCTAAGTAAAAGTTATATCTGCCCTCGGGTGTAACTCCTCAGTCTAGTCCCTGGTCTCTTCGGTCCTTTCAACCGTTCCTGCTCGCCAATTATTTTCAACTGCCCTCTCTCCGCTGCGTCCCCCTCGCTTTTGCCTCCACTGTGCTACGTAAAAAAAAAAAAAAACCTCAGGGGTTGAATTTAAAGGATCCCCTTGTCCTCCTCCTCGGGGAGCGTTGAGCTAAAGGGTAAACAACTTCTGTTCCAGCCGGGGTACCCACACTTTATACCGCTCCCGGGTGTTTACGTGGGGCGGAGGTCAAATATCATATTGTCAAACTTATTCCAGCATTTGAAGTCTCGATGGGACAAACTGTCGTCACCAGCATCCCTGCTATAATTACCGGGGCTCGCGGAGAGAGGGGAAAGTGTTTACATAGCTATTTCAGCTGCTGCGGTCTCTCGACCAATCAGCTTCTCTGTTGCTACTCTGCTTTCGGACGCTTGGGCAGATTTTGCCTTGTGACCGTGCCCAGCTTGCAAATCATTTTTCCAAGGGATGCCAAATGAGTGCGTGTGACACTGTGAGTAATAATGTGTCACACGGAGTAATATCTTTATTGGAGACAGTCACAAAAACACAACAACAACACACAAACAATAATAAAAAATAATAATACAGCATTTACATCTAATTTGTAGAGATTTAATATTTAAAGCTTTATATATATATATATATATATATATATATATATATATATATATATATATATATATATATATATATATATAAAATACTTCAAACTAACAATCAAGCCACACACTCACTAGAGGTATCACATTATTTATGCTTCAAATGGTGCAAAGAAGTAAAATATGCACACTCTCATCCCATGTCCTGGAGTAACCTAAAGCTGTGACTCATTCTGCTGCGGTGAACATCTGAAGACAGTTGCTACTGTTCATCTGCCACGCCATCAATTACTAATAGCAACCCCTAATCAAGACCCTGTTGGGAATTTTGGGGTCCTTGACCCCTTCTTATGGTGATGATCAGAATTCCTTCCAGTGTGAAATCAGCCTTAGTCTTCCACCTGTTGTGTTCCCAAATGAATAATTAAGCCCTTCAGGAATTCAGGGGTGGGACAGAAACAAACTTTCACCTTACTTTACTTTGAGGCAACAACAACAGCAGGGCGGCACAGCAAGTGTTGTTCTACAAATTAAAGACGATGTCGCTGCCGTCAAGTCCTGTTACAACAGCTAATGTACTAAGTAGCACTAAGTGGTTCAGATTGCATCCAGTCAGAATAAAACCTATATGACCAAACTTTCATTTTGGCTTAAACAAGTTCCGCACAAATATGCCAAAATATCTCCGTTGGCTTTAAATCCACAGCTATTACCCGCACAGTGAGGAATGAACTACAAAAAAACTGGACTATTTATTATTATGATTCAAACAGGCACACATCTTAAAATGTCCACACACACAAACACACACACAGGACATATTATATAACTGGACTCTTTGATGATGTCTGTCGTGCTGCAAGTTTGTACTACAATAAGTCTCTGAGGTGGCTGTTTTTAACCCCGTGGACACTTCCAGTGCTTACAAATGAAGCCTACGAGGAGTTGCAGCTCCTCAGATGGCCATCTGAGACTGTTACAAAAACTCCATCCCCACTGTCCGCTTCATTAAAATGCTTAATTGCATTTAGCAGAAATAGACATTTTTACAGTCCAGTTGAAAACAATTTTGTTCTCTGTAAGACAAATTTTCCTATTTATGACAACTTAGGGGCGTGAATTATTATTATTATTATTTTTGCAATTTAACCGTTTAAACATCACTAAGGCTTAAAATTAAGCATTATTATGTTAGAGTTCCACTCGCTATCTGCAATGTGTAACCTGTCTGTAACTTACCGTCTCGAGCGTCTTATGCAGATGGCGATGCGTGATGATAATGCAGATTCCAGTGCTGAAGCTGGCCACACTTCCTCCAATGTGAGTGCAACCTCGGTAAGTGCTGAGCTTTTACTGTGCTGTCGGTTACCTTGGCAACAAATGATGCGGGGATGGAAAGAAAAAAAATCAACGGAGGGAAAACAAACCAAAGGATGACGTGTGTTAAAGGGAGGTGTGCATCACAGAACAAAGAAAAGAGTGAAAAGAAAGACGAGCTTGAAGATGGTGGCGTAAGAGAGGGATGAGAATAACACGAGTATGAGGATGAGTAAAATGATTGGCTGGAACATCTGGGAGAGGGAGGAGCGGCAAACCGACAGATGAGAAACACGGGAGTATGGATAAAGAGAGAAAAAGGAAGAAATACAGTTAACTCTCGAGGATATTTTACGTGCTCACATGAGATATTTCAGTTCTATTCTCACCGACAGCGGCTCCTCTGACTCCCTGTCCTCTAGCTTCGGCACTTCCAGTCTGTCTATGAAGGCCTGCAGTTCCTTACGAAAGGCTTTCATCTGGGCGTTAATGCGATATAGCAGCTCATGTTCCCTGATTCTGCTCCCATCCTCTTCACCACCCTCCTCGCCGGACCTCCCGAACATTAAGTCGCCATTTGAAACGTAGACCCTCGCCTCCGAGATGATGGCCGCAGTATCGGCGATGAGCCTATCAATGGTGCGAACGAGCCTCTCTGCTTCCACGCGGATGTCTATCATCTGCTGCCGCTCACGCAGGGTGCACCGGCCACCAGGCAAGAAGCGGGATAAGGCGGAGGAGGCGGCGCCCTCTGGCCCAGTAGGGGTGTAGAGGCCCCGGGTGGGCGTCAAGCAGCGACTGCTGCCGTTATTGTTTCTCACCTCATCTGAGTCACTTTCCCCACCAACAGGACCCTCGCGTTTGCGGTGAGGAGGGAGCAGGCGGGATGAGGTGGAGTCCTCGTCGCTCTCGCGGCGACCACTCGTCGTGCCACCGGCATCGCTCTCTGCATCGCTGTCCCGTGGGCTCGGCCGCAGGGAGAGATGAGAAGCCAGATCGTAGCGTTGCATGTTGGAGAGGAGCACTCGGTTCTCATACTGCAGCTGCATAACCTGATGGGAAGAGGCGGAGAGAGATGACAACTGTTTTAAGATGTTTTGGCGAAGCAGTGACCTCTGGGGTGGACAGATAAAACTATAAATTGCAGGCTGGTTCCAAAAGCAAGTCAATCCTCATAGGCTGCAATGTTAAAATACCAGGCTTTGCAGCAGGATCGAACATGTTACACCCTGGTACAAAAAATGATTTGGGACTTTATGGGCAATTTTCCCCTGTTGTAAAAACTGTTCAGTTATTTTACCCACTTAAAGTTATGCAGAACTGTGAAAGGTGCATGTAAAACTGTCTTGTCTTTCCCTCGCTCTGTATCTCTCACCCTACATCTCTCTGTATGTCTTGAGTCTCTTGAGTTTTTGTGTTCGTGCTACTTCCTGTCTTATTTTGATAGTCCTTGTCTCATGTTCATTGTGTCAGTTTTGCTTTCCCTATCTCGTTATGTCTAATTTGTTCCTGCTGTGTTCCCATGTGTTTCCACTTACCTGATCACCTCTCAGTGTACGTATTGTCTCAGTCCTTTGTCTGAGTGTCTGTCTGTCTTCCCCTGTGTCTCTCAGGTTCTATGGCTGAGTCTCAATTCAGGGGCTGCGTCCTTCGGAGGCCGCATTTGAAGGCCAATTACGTCACAGCAATGAAATGAAGGCTGTCCCAATTCGAAGGCTGCTCCAAATGCGGCCGACAAATGCGTCGTTCATTCCCCTGAATTTGAAGGATAGGTCGGGACTATCCTTCGTGGCCCAACCTATCCCAGAATTCATAGCGCGGCCCAGCCAATTCCAGTTTCCAACAATGGCGACAGCTACTTTGTTGTAATATTATTTTTATTACTCTTTGCAATACTGTATTAATTAAATTAGTATTTCAAATATTTTTATAATAATATAAAAATAGTTTTCATATGCGGCAATGGATTAGGAGCGCGGCTAAAGTAGCCCCTAAATTGAGACACAGCTTATGTTTCCAGTGCTTCCCATGTTCTAGTGTCTTTCCCAGTTTAGATTTCAGTTCAGTTTCCTTATTTTGTACTGTTTTGCCAATCAGCCCGAATAATCTGCTCGCCTTTTGTTATAGTTCTGTTCCTGCTTACATTGTCTGCAAATAGGTCCTCACGCTCTGCTCCACAAAATCTGCTGCTGCAGATCATAACAAAAACCCAACTGATTTACCAAGCAGGCTGATACTATCGACTGATTTTAAATGTTTGCAGATCTATCAGCATCAATATTTATAGTAACCAATAAATGAAAGCTAAAAAAGAGAGGAAAGAAGAGATGAGAGGGTACTCTTAGAGTACCTTCCCCGATGGCAACACACGTATTTGGAACCACATACTGTTAGGGAATTGTGTTTGTGGACTGTCAGTCTTGGGAATGAGTTACTAATTAATACCTAAATGCATATATTTACACTAATTGTAAAAGCATTAAATGAATTACATAGATCAGCATCTTATATTATGTCAGTGTTTAACGCCTTTCTTACCTTGCCACTTAGATCATTAATCTGCAGTCTTGCAGCTTTCAGCTCCTCCTGGAGGGCTTCTGCCTTTGCTCCATCAATGCCTGCTCCTCCTGTAACTCCTCCTCCTCCATGCCTGGCACCTCCTTCATGAGTGCCAGCTTTAAAGCGTAACTTGTTCAGCTCAGCTGTCACCCTCTTGTTCTGTTCCTCAGCATCAGCCAGGTTTCTCCTCAGGAGCTCTGCCTCGTCCTCCACCAGCTGTAGCTGTTGTCTGAGCTCTGTCAGATCATCCCCCAGGCCTCGGCCTGCGCCCGGCCCACCCGTCGCTCCACAACCCGAGCCTCCACCGCTCTCTCCTTCTCCACGGAGGTCATCAAGCTCAGCCCTCAAGCCACGGTTCTCAACCTGTAAGGAAAAAGGGAGACGGGTGCAAAAATCACATGATCTTTCATTCAGAAATTTCACACAGTCTGCTCTTACCTCTAACTCAACTATCTTTCTCCCGAGGATGTTGGCTTCCTCCTCCACCAGCCGAAGGCGTAGCTTCAGCTCTGACTCACGCGTGGTGGGTGGCCCCCCAGCCTCCCCTTTTGGGTGGGTACTGTCAAGTTCTCCATAGAACGAGCGGTATTTCTGCAGCTCTTGCTCTAGCCGGTCCTTCTCCTTGTCAATCTTGGCTGTTTTCTTCCTCATAAGCACAGCCTCCTCTTTGATGAAAGCTAGTTGGCACTTCAGGTCCTCATTGTCCTCCTAAAACACAAACTGTATACACTCAAGTGCATTGAATTTGTTAAATTGTTAAGAAGGCTGGTTTCTGCATTGAGACCTAAGACTTAAGATTAAAGTGAAGAGCAGATTTTTTAGCCACAGTCTTTCTGAGCCAGACGGTTATCTCTCGTCGGACTCAGCGGATTCTTGGCATGTAATAAGTCTAACAAAATTGCTCCAGCTCTGCAAACCCTCAGCTTTCACTAAAACTTTGTAGCTGGAAATGAAAAACCAAACATTTGACACAACAGGATATCACAGAAGCTCATACGCAAAATCTCAGGTTGGACCCTGAGAGTTTGCAGGGTAAAAGCTGTTTATTCTGCTCAATACATCTGCATTTTAACTCCAGGTCATGTCTAAGTCTAAGGACTAAATATTCACACATCAGTTCACATGAGACTGCACATTTTCCTAAGAGAACTACCTCCTAACAATTATCTGCATCAGTTTAGGCAAGGTAAGCATTTATGCCAAAAATGTATAAATAGACACAAAATAAAATAATTATTTTTAATCATAACAGCATCTCACCTCAGTGGGAGTCTGTGCTGCTTTCTTGTCACTCTTCTGGACGTCCTTGCTTCCTCTTCTCTTTTGAGACTATAAGAGGACATTGCAATTGAAATTAAATGATGACTTCTTAATGTATGTATGAGTATACTTGTATGCGTACACTTACTGGCCACTTTGTTAAGTATACCCACTCAACTGCTGATTAAAGCAAATATCTGTTCAGCCAATCACGTGGGAGTAACTCAGTGAATGATCAATGCGACCTGCTGAAGTTCAACTCAGGTATTACCTAATGAAGTGGCTGGTCGATCATTTAATATTCATATATGTGGACATTTATGACACATTACATTTAATGCTCCTCTGATGTATGGTGATGGATGTGGGGAAGCGTTTACACACCTCTTTGGTTTTTTCTAGTTCATTCTGCAGGGCTTGTTTGGTCACTTCCACCTCTATGAGCTTCTGTCTCAGCTTTTCGTTCTCCTCCTCCGTCTTAGTGCGTTTCTCCTCCACTTTTTCCAGCTCATGGTGGAGCCTCACAGACACATCCTTTGCTACCTGTAATAATCATAACCTGAACCTGCTGTTTTGGAGAAATAACTAATAATCTGTTATACTTGATTTTTGCTGCTGTAAAATGCATAATAATTGAACTAACGTGATGGTTCGTATTAGCCTACATTAAAACCTCCCATACATAACATATTAACCTTAACACACAGAGTCATCTCCTCCCCTCCCCTACCTTTAGGTCCTGCTCCAGACTCCTGAGCAACTCTTCATCGATCTCTCCTGTCTGGGCGTAGCGCAGCCTCTTCCTCTCAGCCTTCCGCAGACGATACTGCAGGATTCTGCAGTTTTTATTGGCTCTCTCTAGCTCACGCCTCATTTCCTGGAGCTGGCAAGTGTCTTCTTCATAGAAAGTGTCTCGCATCTCGTCCATCTCGGCCCTCATTTCTTCAATCTCACACTAGCAGAATCATAGCAGACAGAAGATGTGATTGCTACATGTGTCACACTGACAGCAGGAGGTGTATATACTTCGAAAACAGGAGATTTTATTGGTTCAGAGTCTGACTAGTAGCTCCAGACGTATTACAGATTTTCAGTTTCAGGTAAAATATACAACCTGACTTTAAAAAAAAAAATCATTTTCCAGATGTGAGTCTGATCATCTTTATTACTCCGCAGTTCATTTCAGGGATATATAAATGCAACATTGCAAACATATGAATTCCAGCTGTGGCATTGTGGGTAGTCCCTTCTAAACACAAGATATAATCGACCCGTATTAATCAATAGCATCAGGATCGATATACAGTTACAATAGCGAATGCGTTTTCACTGAAGACAGAGAGCCTGTCCTACAAACATAATCGACCCCATATGCTATCTGTCATTTCATGACAATTAAGACGTTTCTGAATTGTGTCATTCTAATATTATTTCACCTCTTTAGCATTGGCCTACAATTCAGGTTAGGTGAGATTATGTATTTTAAAGTATTTTAATTTTATTTAAAAAAAATGTTTTTGTTAAAGTCTATCAAACCTTGAGATCTTCGTTTTCCTCCAGCAGCCTCTCCATCTCCTCCTCCAGGGCCTGGTCCTGCTGTGTCACGGACCCCGCCTCAGTCGCCTCTGCAGCCCGCTCCGGCTCTTCCACGGCGGTCTCCGACGTCCCAGTGCTGTCCGCTTTGGCTTGCATCTTGGCTCCCCTCCTCTTGAGTCTCTTCTGCAGGTGAAAGTGAATCAGCTCAGCCTGTAAGCATCGCCCTTTCCACAGACCCAAACCGAGGCCCGCTCCACAGGCCGCGGACACGTCGGTTCTCTTCCCGTGCCCGCTTCTCTCAGCTGGCTTCCTCTCCTTTTCTCTCAGCGAATAAGCTCTGCCGGAAAACAAAGGCTGTGTGGAGTCACCTTTAAAGCGGCGTAAGGCAGAGCCTAGAGTCGGTACTGGGAAATCTGCCGGATCTTCCTCGACAGCATCCGCCCTGTTTGGTATGACCAGCTCAGCTTCAGCACCATCCGGGTGAACAGCTGCCCCTCCGCGGCTCTTGGGCTCCCTCTCCCTTCTGTCTGCGGTGCTCAGGCTGTCCCTCAACCCAAGATCCCCGCTTCTCCGTGCACGATCAGGAGGCCTGGAGCTGCCCGGGTGTCTGGGAACAATCTTTAATGCCCCCTCCTGGGCTGTAGCCGGCGAGGGAGCCCGGTGCTGCCTCCTCCTCCTGCCTGCGTTGTTGTCTGCCGGTGCTGTGGAAGAAGGATCTGCAGCGCCGCTCACGGTCGGCTTCATTTTTTCCACCTCAAGTAAACTCCACGCACACGCTGCATTTGCGTGCTTTTATAGATGAAAAACGAAGCAGCCCTACAGAAGGATTTTCTAAAAATCTTAGCCTGACTGAAACATGAGCAAAACATTCATAAAAACTCTAAAAGTTCAAAGTTGCCTCCAGTGAGCCACCAGATGTCGCTATTGTGCCGCTGCTGTCAGCGCCCCTATCCTCTCATCCCAAACCATATGTATATGACCTGAAAGCTTTACGCACAGCCAGTGAGGGCGGGGAACACATGAGCGGTGCCACGACTCTGTAAAAGTATTAAAAATAATAATAAAACAAATGCGTTTTAACATTTATTTAGAATTTTACATAGTGGCTGAATCCTTACCGCGGACCTCTGAGAGAGGAGACGCTGACATGGGGTACCACCAGGCACTGCAGGGCAGGGGCACGGGGGCGTAAACGTTATGGTGGACGTCAGAACAGGAAGTAAAACAGCCTCTCCCCACAGCCTCGTGCTTATAGACATATCCCACTCTCTTCCTCTGTCTCATATTCAGAGCATTATATTGTTGTACTACAATATGTTGCACAATGTTAACAAGAATGTAAGAAAAAGACTACTCTTGGTTGGTTTGAATACAGTCCACTTCACTGATACTGAAACAGGCATCGATTTCTGGGGCTCCAGTTTGCTGATAGGGCTGGTGTAATCCTCCAGTGGGTCCAGCTGCAAAGGTGAACTGTCAGATTCCTGACACATCCAGTCCTGCTGTTATTTATTACTCCTTTTTACTTGCAGTATTGTGTAAAAGTCTCAGTCAACCCATAATTTCCTTTTATTTTGCCTCCAAAAAGCTAAAATTGTATCTTTAGGCACTTATTGCTAGCAGCCTATTGCAAAAACACAGAAGTTGTTCCCATTTGCTTAGTTGAATCTGTGAAAAGTGCCAATGATAACCACATTTAACGGACATAAAATTATACTTTTGCACCAACAAAGTGATTCCCGAAGAACTATTTGGCAAACACTTGCTATATCTCTTCATGGTGCGCAGTTGTGCTTGAAAAATTTCAAGAAACTGATTAAAGTCAGGAGTTAAAAAGAAAAAGTGGCAGGCCTAAAAAAAACAGCAGAAGATGAACAATATCTGAAGGTCATGTACTTAAGAAATAAGAAACAATCCAGTAAAGACCTGACTGTTCACTTAAGGTTAATCAGATGATGGTCTCAGTGAAAGTGTGACTGTCAAGAAGCCATTTTTAAGGGAAGGAAAGAAGGAGAAAATGCTCAAACATGCCTCATTACACAAGAACTGGACGGAAAATCTTTGGCAATGGGTCTTATTGAGTGATGGCTATATCAGTTTGTATGAAGGAGGTCAGGGGAGAGGCAGGGAGGGTCTGCATCTATCTGTGAAACAGTTTCAGCAGGTGGTGTTAAAGGTCTTTTAAAAATTGATGTAATTATGAACGCAGAAAACTACAGTCAGAAGATCCACCGTGCAATACCATCTGGAAAGTATCTGATTGACAACGGCTTCATTTTTCAGAATTCTTCAGCATGACAATGAATTCAATCCTTAAACTGTTCAAAATTTGCCTCTGAAAAGCAGTATTATGTAGCTATTAAACTGTTTTCCCTTACACAGACCTTCATTCTATTCCATTTTTTATAATATCCAATTAGGTTCCTGAATTGCTGAAAATTAACCGCACTGGCTGTGCATTTTACTCTCTCACTGGTTTTAAACTGTTCTGAATTGAAGTTTAACTTCCTTGCACAGCATTTTATTTGGTTTATATTTGCATTTTTAACAGGTTTGTATCATTGGGCTCATCCTCTCACCTCTAAGTAATCAAGAAATATAACCGTGGCCCAACAGAGGGTGCTCTACATACACAAAACTGCCTATGCAGAAGCCCAGAGGGTAATCTGCCTCACAGATAGAGAGAGAGAGCCAGTAAAACGCTGACTGTTTCCACTCTCTGTTCAGCTAGAATGAGCTCCTTAGTAATATAATTGCTAATGAGATGAGTAAGACCCAGGTCAGGTTTGCAAGGATTTAACCCCTCTCTGGAAAACTGACCCTTCACCCTTCCAGCAAACTGGCCCACTTGGGTCTCCCAGCTACAACTTCTATTGTCTTTGTGTAAAGGTTTGTGTGTGCCACAAAAGGAAAGAAGACATTCAGGAAGCAGCAGTGTGTTTTATTAATGCATATGTTTTAAGTTCCACATTAAACTGTAGCAATAGTGGTCAATTTTATGCATGTGCATACATGTTTTTTCTGCTTCTTGCAGCAACAGCAGCAAGCGTGCAGGTTATAGTGTCCTGTGCTAAATGCCTTTGATAGAAAAGCCTTGGCAATTCTGCAATCCTATTAGTCGCTGGCTTAGATCCTTCTGTGTCCCCAAGGAGGACAAATTTACTTCCTCTCACTCATCTCACCCAATCTATCATTCACATCTACAACCTTCCACCTCCTTCTACCTCCATGCTAACGCCATCGGTGGAAAAAAAAAAAGATAAAAATAGCCACAGGTATACCATTATAAGAAAGTAGGAGTTTAGGAGTAGGGCATGTATGCTAGGAAGGAGGGATAAGAATGTGGGAAAATTATGTGAGGAAATAAAGAGAACATGCAAAAATACAACAAAGGATGCAAAAGAATTGCAATTGACTTTCCAGACGTGCAGCCACAAATGACGGCCTGAGAATGAGCAGAGGCTGCGGGACACAGGAAAAGGCATGGACGAGGAAAATGATAGGGGCTAAATAATTGAATAGATGCCATTAGTGACTCATGGTGTGGCGAAAGAAGAGTGGGCTGTAGTTTGCTTGTTACAGGATGATGAAAAAAATTAATGTGAGTGTGTGGAAAGATCATGCAGTGTCACAAGAATGGCAGAGTTATAATTCAGGCTGATGAATTTACTATTTCTTTTCAAATATCTTGAAGTTGTTAAATACACATGGTTCACATTGTAAATCAACTATTTTCAAGGCCAAATATGAACTAATCCACACAGTTTGAGAGTTGCAGTAGCAACCTGGTGGCAGATTAGTGAAGGCTTCTCTTTCAGTGACCCGCTTTCCTGAGTAACCTATGGAGTGACGTGGAAATAAGCTCTTTTGGAGCTAAAGCCAATTTGCCCCCAAAGATTAGGGCAGATCTGTCTGAGCAGGCCAAACACACATCCTACCTCTGCCTATCTCTCTCTCTGTCACACACACTCACCTATAAGAGCTCTTTCCATTGTACGGATGGAAATAGGAGAGATGAAGTAAGTAGGACAAAGGGAGAAAGTTGGAGGATGGGAAGACTAGCTTCTGGTAGTTTAGCAGATGATTTGCAGCTGAATGCACAGACGCTAACGCCAAAACTAGCACAAAGACACACAAACACAACCTATGGGGTGCTGACATTGTCTTTATTTCAGTTATATGTGCAGCCAGGGAAAGCTGTGTCACTTCTGTTTTAATAAGACAATCCTTTTCCTTAAAAAAAAAAAGACGAAGCTCTTCTCAAGACGACTTTCCCCGTCCGTTCTACGTGGCAGTGAGACAATACTGAGCTGTACATCAATCTCTTATTCTTGCACCTCAGCTACACTGCACAGCAAAAAGAAAGAACGACCCACAGAAATGTGTATTATAACAAAGATAATCATAAATTAGCGTTGACTCTATAAAAAAACCCCTACAATTTCACCGCCCCCCTCAAAAGTATTTAAAACCAGGTTTTTAATCCACAAAGCACATAAAGAAAATAGTGTATCACTCTGTAAGTGCAGCACAGGTAAATAAAGTCAGAGAAGACAGTGAAATTTGAAGTCTGGTAGATGGTGCAGCTGACTGCAAAGAATTGATGGCAGATAATGTAGAGACATGTTTTTTTGTTTCTTTGCTAGCCATGTTAAGGTAAACTAAGTATTTGTAAACAATGATTACCCCCCAAACCAAAAAAGAAAAAAAAAGAAAGATCAGAGTTTTGAATGTTTTTTCCCCTTGTTAACAGTTTAAATGAATTGATACTCATTGAAAGCACTAGAAAATAAATTAATTTAGCTTATTAAACACTATTAAGCTTTTAAACAGTACTGGAATCCAGAGTACAAAAGTTGGAGGTGGATTCCGGTTGAAAGTAAGTGGATGCTGAGCAGGATGCGGTTCCTTTAATATTTTGGTCCTACTATGGTCCAAAACAGAGCTGGACAGAGGAACGGGGGGGTGGGCCTACACGAACAGCAATTTTCTTTTCTTATCTGGATTTAATTACAAAAGAAAGCTGTCATGGAGACAACCGACACTCTCGTCCCCTCAAAACCAGAACCATTTACAGACACACCCAGTGAACACACACTGCTAACCATTCATTTCATCAAGTTGGTCCCTAATCACATCCATCCACTTTATTTGCAGGGATGATCGTCTGGTTTGAACTCTGTTTATCCCTCCCCTCCCCTTCCCTCCCTCTTTCTCTGGCCCATAAAATAACTGTCTGCTTTTCGCAAAGCAAGCCCCATTTCCTGCTTTACTCCCTTTTCGGTCTTCCTTTCTTTTGCCTCTTTCCGTTGTCCTCCTCATCGTCCTCCTCCTCTTCCTCCACTTTGCTATGACCGTTAGCCACCACAGAGGAGCCGTTTGTTATGGGCTTCCCTCCTTTCCGAGAAAAGGCAGGCTTGCGTCGATAAGCGTGGTAGTAGAAGTTGGCGAAGAGGATGATAAAGGTGACGGCGTAGCCAATCAGAGCCCACTGCATCCAGCAGGGGAACGGACAGCCGGTGTAGAGGGAGTGGCCGGCGTGGCCGATGGTTACGTGGAACTGGATCTGGTGAGTATGTAAGAAAAAAAGATTAAAAAGACACAGAAGAAGCAGCCTGAATTTTTGAATATACAACTACCAATTAAAATCGGAGCTATCACTGAAACAGGCAGGAATCAGTAACAAACGAAGATCTGTCAGATTAACTTCTTAACACTAAAGCCTACATATTTGTGTTTCTCATGCATACAGCTGTTTCAGAGGGCTGACTTCACTCCTGTTCCCAAGTTTAATCCCAGTGGTTCACCACGGTGGATGAATCAGCATATCTGATTTGGCACAAATTCTACATCGGATGCTTTTCCTGATGCAACCCTCCAATTTATCCAGTCTTGGGACCAGGGACTAGCCTGTGATCCCCTGAGATTGCATCTCTTCCCAGTATCAAACCAGGGATCCACCTTGTGCTAGACTAATGTGTTAGCTACTACACCATGGAACCTGTAGAATCAATGCTAATAACATTTCCTAAAAGCCTATTATCACTATATTAGAAGTTTATAACAATTAAATAATGTTTCATACTGATATGATACCCAATTGTATTAATCTAAAATGTGAAGATCTAAGAGGAAAATATAGTTACAGATTTAAAAGTTGATTTTTTAATATAACATTATATTAAAACCTGCCTGCCTCCTTCAGTGGCAGGCTGCGGCACCCACGATGTGGGATGGAGAGATTTCGCAGGTCTTTCCTCCCTACTGCTGTCAGACTCCACAACAAAGACTTCAACTGATCAAACACACACATCCACACGTGTGCAATAGCAATAACACTAAGTGCAATACTCTTTTCTGGCATCGTTGTATTATAATCAATTGTATCTAGCATTTGTATTCTATTTTATTCGATTGTATATAGTATTTTATTATTGTGTACAGTATCTCATAGATATATTATTCCAGTGTTTTTCTCTAATTTTTCTATGCAACTTTGCACTGTCCACTGCTGTAACAAAACAAATTTCCCACATGTGGGACTAATAAAGGTCATCTTGTCTTATCCTATCTTATTAATATTCCCTATGTGTGGAATAAAGAATACACTGTCAACCAATTTTCAGTCATAAATGTGGCAGACTTCAAAAGACTCATTGCTGATGGAAAGGTCTAATTAAGTCTGTAAGAGTTCAACAAATTCAGATATAGTTAATTAAATACAAGCAAAAAATTAATTAAGCGCTCATTTGTAGCACATTTATAGCAATTCATTATTAGCTTCATAAGCTCTGCATTTCTGCATAAACTTTATTATAACTGGATGAAGGTGCAAACTATATCTAGGGGCTTCACATATTAGCAGATCAGTGGATCTTTAGATGATAACCATTGTCACTAATAATCACTCTGAGGTAAGTGAAACCCAAAGTGTGTTTCATTGTCCTCACAATCAGCTCAGGTAATTCGGAGAGGCAAAAAACACCAATCACACCATGTTAGCATAAAAAACTGTTGGCTAAACTTTCACAATCAATAACGTCAAGTTATTTGATATATGATGCATCCCTAAAGGTGCCACTTACCATCTGGATAATGGTGAGGTATTTCTTCCACCAGAGGTACTTCTGCATCTGAGGTCCCAAGGCAGCCAAGCCATAGTACCCGTACATGAGGACGTGGATGGAAGAGTTGATGGTTGCACCAAAAAATGCTGTGGAAACAGTTACATTTATATCAGAGGTGATGGTGGCTGTGTTATTACTAAACAGCCGTAATGTGCCTATTTTCCAGCTCCAAGTACAAAGACAAGCTCTAGTCTGATTCTTTGACTCACATTGTCCACCGGGAACCCATTTGATTCCAATCCACCAGAGGATGAACATGGTGCAGTGATGGTAGACGTGGAGGAAGCTGACTTGGTTGAACTTCTTCCTCAGTATGAAAAAGACAGTGTCCAGGAACTCCACTCCTTTGGAGATGTAGTACCACCAAAGAGCCGAGGCTATCTAAAGATATAAAATGAGGCAAGGTGAATTATCACAGCACACCGAGGTGAATCCGTCACATAAGTCAATAAACCTTTTGAGACAATGCATGGGACATTACATTTGACTTCTCTGACTTTTTTGCATCTTATATTTCACTCTTCTCAACACAGACCTGTTACATCCCTTGCATCCTAAACAAGACCTCAGCTCTCAGGAGGTTAAGGTCCTATGTAGGTCATATTTAACTATTTACAGCCTGTTTCTGATTCCTTTTCTGAAGGTTTCTTCAGTGAAACATTGCTGGTAACAAATGTTCTGCAAATAATGATTACATGGAGTTAAGATCACTGTAAACAAAGCCAATGGCAACTGTAGACAACATCAGAATCCCACATAAAATAACATTATTGTAAACTATGTAAATTATATATTTACATAGTTATTGGTACAATATATATTAATATTTCTTTAGTGGTGATCTCTAGCTTGGTATTCTTCCTAGTACACAAATAATGAAGCAGATTCCTTGCCTGAGTTTCCTTTGTACTAATAGAAAATCTTTAGATGACAGAAAAATGTAGCAACTGAGGATCTTTGGAGAGATCAGCAAATCAAATATTTTTAGTAACCCCTTTATACTAACACAGCATGTCAAAATCTCTCTCTCTGTTATCCTATTTAACTCTGTCGCAGTACAAATTACTCCCCTTGTGACACACAGCACACAAGGTTGCTCTCTAAGCCATCTTGCTCTGGCATCTCTTATCCTTAAGGCCATCATGAAAGCGTGAAGCCTAAAGGTGGAGATGGGGCGGAGCTTAAGGGTGGTGAGACTGACTGGTCCCGCCCCTCTGAGTGTTGAGCCAAACCCTCTTTGTGCTGAAATCATTAGAAATATACAGTATCTCTCAGCCCTCGCTCTCCTTCATGCTTATAGTGATATATGTACAGTCAAGAAATGTGGCTCTTCTTTCCTGTGTCAATACTGCAGCCCCACTGCTTTACAAAAGATTAGTAAAAGTAGTAAAAAAATTGTCATACTAAAAAGTGTCACATTAATGTTATTTTACCCTAACTATGTCCAGTGCAGAGGTAAACTGTGTGCGAAGGATGTTCACAGATTGCTTTTTAGATGTCTGTGCGTGTGAGGGAACCTACCCTGACTTCATTGACATCATTCGAGTAGTTTACAGGCTGACAGAGGTAGCTGTACCCGGCTGCTCTGGAGGCTAGTAGGAGCTGATGAGAGGACACAAAGTCAGAACAAGGATGAGAGCAGAACAACAGATCCTGCCTGTGATCTGGAGAGACCGACAACTACTGCAAGTCACTCCTGTTCAATCACCCTTTTTCACGTAAGCACTGCTAAAACATTAACAGCACACAGAGAGCAGGACTGAACATGATATTCTGTGCAGATAGGACCTTCAGTTTATCCAAAAATACATGAAGAATGTAAGCAGACACAAATTTGACTCAAAAAGATCAAATTAGTGAAAGAGACTATGTGCTCCTATAATTCACATGAATCTCCCCACTTTCTTTTCTTGTAGAATTGAACATGTTTTGCAGATGCATTGCCATGTATGCAATACAAGACTTTGGTAATGTAAATCACTAAATATGATGCCTACTCATTTAAAGTCACATAGACAGTTAAAAAATATGTATATCCAAAAATCTAATTTCTCCTACGTCTTATGCTTCTAGTTGACTGGATATATGACGCACCAAATTAAAAATGTCTTTATTTATTCAATACAAAGGTTTCCACACTAATCTTACTGGCTGCCCTCCGGGTTCTTCTAGTAGGGAGTAAAGGCAGTTCCATCCACGTAATGGAGTTACCAGAGAAAATGGGTGATCAAGGAAGCTACATTAAACCCCCTCAGGTAAGAGTTTTGAAAACTCTGAGCGGACTGAAATGCTGTTATTTGGTGCATTCAGTGACAGATGTTCATGCTGTGGGCTTCACTGCAAACATGTTATATGAGCATTATTGCTAACATCAAAAAAGATAGCCACAAAATACTGCAGCCGCTTCTGACTTGTGCAAATAATGGTTATTTGACAGTAAGATTAAGTTGAAATATTTTCTCTTTATTAGGGAAAGAAATAAAATGTTCATTTGATTAGATCCACAATCTTTAAAGCTGGAAACTGAATTCACAGACCTGCAGAATCTGTGTCATACATCCATTTCCTTTAATAAGCTCTAAGGTATATTTCATGTATATACAAAATATATAGTGCTTTGTAAAGTATTTTTTTATGTTTGTTTGTAAGTTTGATGGACAAAAAAATGTATTTTCAATTTAGATTCTGCCCAGAATCTGCCAAGCACCATATCGTGGCTCTTTTAAGCATCTAGTACCTCCACTTTAAGCTATGATCGGTCCTTCAAAGGCTACAATGGCACTCACCTCTTTGGCGATGTAGAAGTTGAGGACCACCATGCTGAAGTTGTAGACTATGAGGGTCTTCCTGAGTGTGTAGGGCTGGCGATCTTGCATGTATTTAGGTCCTGCCCACAGGAAGATCAAGTACAGGCAGCTGATAGCCAGAGTAGGGAAGGGAGAGGACATCATGGGCCAGTGCTGAACCCTCTTGTCTGATGGTAAAGGGGTTACAGTTAATTTTAAGGGTGGGGAAGAAAAACACAAGTTACAGCTGTAAATATCAGGATGGATTCAACTGAAACATTAATAAACATATGTTGTAAAGTTGATCCACAAACCCTCATAATCTTTATTAATTTTATTATTTATTTTTTACTAAGAACACAGGCTACAGAAGTTATAGTTTGGCATTCATTTATTGGCTCTATAAAACAGTACAGAGGATGTAAGTTGAAGGTGAAAATACTCTTCCCGGCTCAAAAATAAGCTGACAAGTTTAGTTTTGCAGTTCCTCTTTCACTTGATACACGCACGTAGCTGTAAACACACTTGCAAAGCATCAAGTATGTTTACTTTTGCAGTTTTCTGTTCACTCCATATACCATCAGCAAGCACATCTACACATACACACGACTGCATGATGATGAAAACAAGAGACATCGATCACTTTTGGTGAAGTTATAATAATCCATTATTATGATTATGCAGCCACTGTTGAACAAACCATGTTGCCACCCCACAGATGTGCATATGTAGTGAAAGCTCCTATTGCGTGTTGTTTCCAAGCAAGAGATCCTAGCTTACCTGCTATAGTAAGGCTCCATTTGTAAAACTCTACAGTGTCATTCACAAGATGCGTTACAACCTCCATGGCTCTGCCTTTGGTCTAGATTACACTGTGGTGGAGAGAGAGAGAGAAGAGCAGAATATCAAAATCAGCTAGAGTTACACTGTATTGGTAAACGATGTCTGGACTAAAGTCAAACATTTCAACAGCTCAAATAATATGTTAAATGCATGTTATGATAAATGCATGATGAAGTTTTTTCTTTTCACTCTTTTCTCCATTGAAAGTGCACATTAGTCACCTATTCACCACAAACCTCCACAGGAAGTTGATTATTATGATTGCTGGGCACTCCCATCAGTTACAGATAACTACAGGAAAATGGATGGAGGATACTGAGTAATAATGGGCACACAAATAAAAAACGCACACATATGAGACAGTAATAATGCAGAGGGCGATTTGCACCCCATTGATAAGGCAGCATTACATAACAAACCCTTTTTATCCACTTGAGAGCTGGGAGCAGGTGTCTCTATATTAATCTATAATTAATCCTATGCGTCAGATCAGCTGCCCTTTAAATAATTAATTGCTAAGTGTACCGTAACTACTGCCCACCAGTGAGCGCTCAGTGGAAGGAAAGTGTTGAGTGTTGAGCACAGAGTTGCTCATAGCTTTATCAGGATAACTTTATTTGCAGGGTGCATCACATCCAATCCAGGGTCCAGGGTTTAGTTGAGCAGCAGAGGGCCGCGGAGGGAGATCAGATAAGAGAGGGTTAACCGGGTCTGTGCAAGAACAAAAAGACTGGGGCGCATGTGTCAGCAGGTTTCGCCCTGACCGCTCAAGAGGCTTACATTCAATTGATCAACGAGCTTAGATGTAGGCCTAAGAACAAATGCCCAACCATTTGACAGCCTGCCGGATGGTTATCTGCCTATATGTGCTATGACATACGCAAAAAATAAAAATAAAGAAAGAAAGGAAAACAGACAATACAACCTGCACACTGCACAGCAGTGATACTGTCATTTTTGCAATGATGGGGATTTAAAAGAATAAACACATCGCCCTTTTTATTTTAAAAGGGGTCCAACAAGTGATTTACTCCAGTCAGCTTTATTCGGATGGTGGTAACAGGTGGTAGCTGAAAGGCACTGAGGGCTGATATTATAGTTCTTTGTAGCTTGCAAGCCATAGAAATGTGATTCTTCATCCGCCAGCGTTAAATACATTATTTCTGGTGTACAAAAGGCTCGTCCCCTCTCTAAGTAACTCCAAAATTAAAGCTCAAATGTTTAATTTTCATGTATAATAAACTCACAAGAACAAAGTATACTGAAAACCGCATTACAATAACACTTAAAACTCATGCAATAGTTTTTAAAGATGCATTTACTTACGTCCTCGATATTTAAAAGCGTATAATGACATCCGGTGGCAATATGATGCCCAACTCCTGTCAGTAACTGTTTCGCTCCCCCTCTTCTTCTTCTGCCCTTACAGCTTATCAGTTCATTCGCTGCTCCTGTTCAAATTCGACATCAAGCAGCAAATTTGGCAAGAAACTAAAAAAAGAAAAGGCAAGTGGAAACCTATGACTAAGGTTTGCCCGTTAAGCAGTCGGTCCGTGCCGGCCGCTCAGCCGCATCTTCTTCTCCCAATCTCCTGGAAGCAGGGAAGCCAGAGCGCATTGCGCATGCGGGAATCGGTTCTACTGTCTCACGCGCATCAGGCGATGGCAGCTCACCTCGTGGCCGTGCTCGCTTTGTCGCACTTGTGATAAACCTCGGCATTTACTAACCGTACATATAAACAGTTAGATAATTAAGAAGCAAACTAGCTTCGTTGCTATTCATATATCTTAATAAAAATAGATAAATGATAATAACTTTCTATTCACAGCCTAAAACAACTATATACATCCTAGAGGTTTGGCTCTGCAGGTTGCCTTACTCGTAAAAACGTCCCTGTCGAATTTCTCCACTAGATGGTGCTGTTAAGCTATCTTTAAGTTTTCAATTCACCGTCAAGACACTGGCTCAAGACTCCTTTACCGGTCGACCAGGAGGGTTTCCTCAGAAGGAAAGCTGGTTTCTGTATTTTGGTGGAGCGAAATTCCCCATTTCCCTTATCAAAAATGTATTGCCAAGTCACAACATTAGTCATCGAATTATTATGGCTATATGTCACTGTCTGAGTTTGTTAGGTTAGTTGTCACAGCCTAACCTACAAGTGAAAATTAGTTTTGACTAGTGTGTCAGGCTGTGCTGTTTTGGAGAATCCAGTACATTTGAAAAGGCTCTATTGCTGTGCCAGAGCCATTTATAGGCTTTTCTGTGAGGAAGGGTGACAGATCCAGCTGGACTGCACTAACCTGGCCCAACCACCAAAAGGCTGTAGGCATCCAGAACAGTGAAGGATGTGACCGTATCCTGTGTCTGTTTGTGTTTGAACCAAGCTACAAGGAACAGGTGTAATGGCTCAGATTAATGCCTTTCTCTCCAAATACAACTTGTAAACTGACGTCCTCTGTCCATTTGTTTTGATATTGCTGCAGTACAGTTAAGTCCTGTATGATACCCTGTAAATAAAAACTGCATATACATTCACAGGTCTGTGAAGGTAATCATGTCTACATCTGCAAGATGCTGTGTCACTAATAGACACCTTAATATTTAAATAGTTTTGACTGCTGTCTGAATTTGGCATTGATCGATTGAACTATATACAAAATAAACTGAACAGTAGATTATGTCTAAACAATGCATGAAACAGTGTGCTTCCTCTGGTGCAATTTATTCAAATTTGCCTTGATGGTTTATTTGCATGGCTCCAGTTGCACTGTAATTATGGTGCTTGCAGTTATTTGCTTCGTTAACAGGAGATCTATCATTTCTAAAATTGACATTCTTTGCAGGCCTGCCTTCCCCCACGCTCCCTCGGATGAGATGAATAACTGTTTTTGTGTGCTTTCTAATAGTTTCAGTGTGTTTTTGTGATTGCAAAAAGGACAAAGTTGCCCCCCACCTTTTTTTTTTTTTGCATACTTATTCTTTGAGTGTTGCAAGAACGAAATATAGGAAGTTGCTCATATTCTTCCTTCCTTTAGACATTTTAGCATTTGCAATCGATAGTGCATCTGCAGCCAAACTGCTGTTTTTTTCTTCTTTTTCATCTTTTAGGTTGTGCAACATGCTGGACGCTAATTGTATGTGTTACAATGTAGTTCGTATGAAGTGTTTCACACGATATTAAAACGCAAGATTCAGGAAGCAGTTTTTGAAATTCACAGGTCAGGATGTTTACCGTGGGTTTAACCTCAGTTGTGAAAACGCACACAGATACCATCCTGCACACACATTTGCATTCCAGTTTGGTTGACACTGACATTTTCTGTGCACATGCACAACGTGAAGGAGGCAATTGGGCTCGACCGTAATCAGAAATGACTACCAGTGTGGAGGCACATCAGGGCAACTTGGAAGTTAGGCTTTTAATAATGCAAGCTAATGCATTTAATATTATCATTTGACATTCCCAAATGTCCTGCTAAGTCTAACTAAACTGTGGTTGCTTTGCTTTGTGGGGTTTAAAAATGTACATTTTATACTCCATAAACGTTTTTGTAAATTTATCCCATAATTACAATCTAATGTTATAATCATACAGAGGAGCATATCCTGTTGCAGACTTCATATTCAGAAAGCGTGAATGTGAAGTGAAGTGCTCTGAGGTTCTGAGTGTGTGACGTAGTAGGGGTTAAAGAGAATATATGCTGACTAGACTTCCTGTTTTCACTCTTCCTATTTTCTATACTGTCATGTTTGCTCTGCCTGTCATCTCACTTCACGCATGGCCAGCTGTATATCATATTGTGCTTTCGCAGCTTGTAAAGTTACCATCTGTTGATCTCACACGCTTTTATCGCACTTTATGGGCTTCATATTTCATGTAACATCTGGCAGTGCCATTTTCAAAAGGGTAAATATTCCACCGTTTCCAAACTGAGCAAATGCCAGAGCACAGCCATCTCTCTCAGAGATATATTAGTCTATGATTTATGCTGGAACACACTGTGCACAAACCACCGAACTCTCTGGAAGGGAAATTTCCTTCTGTAGGGCACATTCACAGCGAGCAACCTGGGATAAACTATTTTCCACATACCTCTGGAGCGGCTTTTAAAAAAAGTCTTTTGGGAATACCGCTTTTCCAAAGCGTTCTCTAAATAAAGGGGGAGTTTCACATCCTTGAGGCTCTTGTAACTGGGATAGGTTGATGTCAAACCTGCCAGCATGAAGTAGCTGTTTGCGTTTATTTGCTGGGAAAAAAGTAAAAACTGGAAGACCCTAACTGTAAGCACATTGTCATCCTCACGTTGACAGAGTTAATTATGATAATGTGTGAGACGAGGAGGGCAGATAGGAATAAGACTGTAACTCAGTCAAGATGTATTTTTGAGTCTCTTTTTCAGCACGTGCGGCCAGGAAATTACAGGCCTAGGGAGATTTAGCTCATAGATGAATGTGCATATTACTTTTCTCAGTGGTTTCTGTGTGTGTTCTTTCTGTAGGTGTGCGGTCACTGCATTCTTAAGCAGGATTAAATCACCACATTTCATATAGGCCAGTGCTTTTGTTTCAGGTTAAACACGTGCAGCAACTTTTCACATGGCGCAAAGTGCAACAGTTTCCCATAAACAACGCAGGTTCGTGCTCCTTTAATTAGCTCTCCTACCCTAGCTCCAGTTTCTCCAATTACATCTAATTGCATTGAATCGTTTTCTTCCACTGTTTCTGTATAATCTGGATCGGGATAATCTTCCATCAGAGTCTTTCATATGGTTTTAATTTAGGACGGCATATCCATCAGGCTGAGATTTAAATGGCTTCGTTCAGTAGCTGATCCCTCTCTGTGTGTAGTGGCTCACTAGATGTGGCATTAGGTCACAGCTTGTGCCACTTTGGGGATAACAGGGCTTTTTTTACTGCTTCCCATAAAAACAGGAATTGAGCTGCACACTTATATATGTTCTCTACAGCTGCGTGCACACACACACACACACACACACACACACACACACACACACACACACACACACACACACTTGTCCTCATTTGGCCTTTAAGGGAACCCACATGCAGAAACATATCGATGACGATGATAGAACAACATTTCTTCTGTTTTTCTTTTTCTTTCTTTCTTTCTTTCTTTCTTTCTTTCTTTCTTTCTTTCTTTCTTTCTTTCTCAGTTTCCCTTCTCTGAAACCCAAGCCATTTTCATTCATCATCATCTTTCAAAGACAGAGTTTCTCTTCTGTTTTTCTTCATGTTGACTTGCGCAGCACTTGGCCATCCACACAAAGTTATTCTTAGAGGCTAAGGACGCAGTTAACATTGTAAAGAGACACAAGCAGGACTCAATAATTAAAAAGAGAAAATGTTTTTATTATTAGAGTGACAAGTGGGGTCATTTAGAATTTATAATAACCTCTATTAAATTACTTTCATTAAGGAAAGTTAAATGTTATTTATACTTACACTATAGAATGTGGTTAGAATGTGTAAGATGTGGTTTTTCTGAGTTACTTAGAATTTAAAAAAAGAAAAGAAAAACTTATATATTACACGTCTCATTTAGAGAGGACCAACCCCATATAATTTAAAATGCCAAGTATTGTAATTATCTCCAGCACTGATTCTAAGACCAGACCAGTTTAAGTATAGAGGTAGAACTGACTGCTTCAGCAATCCTCTTACGGGATAAGACCCAGAGAGTTAATGAAATCACATTCGGTTCTTACTTTTGTGGAGCAGAACGTAAAGTTCACGTTAAAAACATAAAGTTTAAATGTTGCATTAAAAGTGACTTGTTAAAAATGTGTCTCAGTAATTGCAAAACCCTGAGAAACTTCCACACGCTCGGAGACAGGAGACATGCAGAAAATGCTCGGTTCTTATTGAAAGACAGATATCAGTGGGCTGTTGCTGCTATCACATCTAGGAAACTGACAGCCAGATAAATTAAACAGATTCCCTGCAAGCAATGTGAGCAGCTTGTAAGATCATTGCTCCTGATAGCATTGTGAAAACACACTATATGGTCTGCTATAATATTTTCATTACCTATACTACAGCCTGTCAGTCACTGCTGAGTGAGAAACCACAGACATAATACAGGAGTTGTCTCAAGGTGCTCTGTGGGAGGGGGCCGGGCTGGTTGGCTTGCTCCCTTCATTTTTGCCTTTGATGAAAACTTGGCTCTGCACTGCAACTTCTTATAATAATGAACACCTGTGCAGTGATCTTAAAAGAAACCTTCTATTTCATTTACTTAATGAAATCTAGACCTGTTCTTCTGATTAAAGAACTGCTGGAAGTTTCAATAGTATACAGCAAGAAACCCCACTTATTGCTTCAGCCATACCCCACTGCCTTATTGAAGCCTTTACATTATACTGACAGCGCGATTACATCCTGTGAAAGCTACTACACTTACTTTGTATGCATATATACAGTCACATTTCATGAATGTGTGTTCACAAAGTGAACAGTATTCTTCTCTACAGCTGTAACACATGACAATATTTTGAGGAAAAATATTTTCTCTGTAGACTAAAGCTAGCTGGAAGCAGTTACACGTGGTTCACTGACTTGGCCTTACTACAGGAAATCTGATTCCCAGGATTTTGCCTCATTGCCACCAAGTCTACCGATATTTTGACTGGGCAGAGCGAAATGTGTCATAGTGCATGGTGGCTGGTGTGATGTAAATCCATAAAAACAAGTATTGCCACTCAAAACAGGAGTTATTGGATCAGTTTTAAGAAGCAAAGCCAGCAGAGAGAGGGCCTGCAACTGTGGGGTGGAAAGCAAGAGTCAACACGAGGCACTTCCAGCACAGTATGGTCACTAATTATATTTACAGCTGGTTCAGGACCAGCTCTGCCAATAAGCCCATAATGGGGATGTGGTTAATGGGCAGGCAGGCTAACAGGCTTTAAGTTTGTTTGAGATCTGCTGTCTACTCTGAGTTTTCTTTCCAGCAAACCTACCACTAAATCATTGAACAAATAAGAAGTACCATATATGCTATATTCTTCTTCCACACAGTTTTAAAGCAACTAATTAATGTGCATATTTAACTATGTTTAGGGGTGAAATGACACAAAAACATGCACTAAAGCTGTGAATCATGCTGTGATTTTCTTTACAGACTGCATCAAACTAAACTTACCATAAGCTGTACGTGACAGATGAACACCATGATGGCACTGGGTAGTTTAAATCATATTCGGACGAGAGGGTTGCGCTGCCATCAGCTAAATCGAGCCCTGGCTAGCTAGCTCAGTTAGCAGAGTGCATCTACAGTATTTCACTGTGATATTTAATGGAATGATAGTTTTATCTGTTGAAAAAAAAAACCTTCAAAACCCAGACTGGCTTAGATAGCTTAAAATATCACACACATAGTACTGAAATATGTGAAAACTTATTATTTTGGTAGACGTGCAAGATCCTTATTCCAAAACAGCAACTTTCTCTAAGCAAATGTTTACTTTTTCTATCAGTCTGGTGCACAATCAGCATCAAATACATAATGTATTTCACAGATGTAAATTACAAACAGTCAAGAGAAAGCTTTTTAATATTGTTATTTATTCTTACAATAATACCCCTTCTTCATGCATGTTAATTCAGTTGCTAAAGTCTAGCTTGTTTCCATGTTAGCTAATGTTAGCTTTGTTTCACAGCTCCAGAGGTTATATAATGTTTAATAGACCACAGAAGGTACAGAAGACTTTATGCAACAGCTTTCACTGATTAACACTCCTTCATAAGTAAGCTGACCTGAAATGGGTTTAGATTACCACTGTCAGAAATTGCAATTTGGAGCTGTGACTTACAAATCTATTAGTATACCTTTAGTACCTCTTCCAGTGTGAATGCATTACATATTTTAGCCCTGCTTATGTTAGTACGTAGTATGGAATTGGGACGCACTAGCTCTAGGTAGGCACTGCAGGTATAGAGGTAGTTAATCCTCTGCCCGACCGAGCTCAAAGTCTCTCAGCGCTGTCACGTTCTCTTAATGTTAATCTGAAGTGGATCCACTGCCAAGGGGCTGACCCACTGCCTGCAGCCTTACTGAGGTCAGTGTCTTACGTCACTAGGAGAGGCTGGAGTGCCCTTTGATAATTACTGCCAATAGCCTGGATTTAACATGCCCATGACCTTTGATAACATTTAGAAACCACAACCACCATCACACTTTGTACCAACTTGTTCAAGACTGTGTTCAAGTCAACAACTTACTCAGACTCAGTCACTCAGACATGTCTAAGCTAAATAAATACCCTGTATTTCAGCAGAATAAGTCAGATATGTGGGTTTGTTTTTCTTGATGTGCTGCTAAAAGGTAATGGCTCCTATATTTATCAGACCACACTTTTCTTTAGCATGATTAGTGTGGCTTTAAGGAAGATTGTGTGGACTGTTGTAAGGTTGATCCGTGAATTGTGTATCTATCCAAGGAGTTGATTCTTGGTGAATTTTTAATTCCAGGCTATGGTTTTTACTTAAATAACTACTGGATTTCTTCAAAAACTGGTGTACACAATTTACAGATTTATAGATAGTGTATGTTAATAACTTTGTCACATCCTGTTTCTCTTATGAGATCCGTTTATTTTTTTGTAAAATCACTCAGTAGCTACTGGATGGATGCATAGAAATCAAAAACATGAATATTTTCTTCACGTTAGAAAGTAATAACATTTGTAAATCTCTGACTTTTTAAAAAATCTGTTGCTCTCTCTACATGTTTGAATCTGCTCAGTAAATTTTGCACAACTTAAACTGTATTAAATGTTCATTTTTGTTTGTTTGCGTTAAAAAATGACAAAAAGTTTCATCAGCAATTTAGTGAGTCAGTTGCTGAGCTAGATGTTTATGTGTTTACTGTTCTGGCTTGATAAGAGCGCCAGAGTAATGTTAAATCTCTAATTATGTTGAACTCAGATACTTTCCTCTAAAGGGAGAGAGAGAGTTTCCTCCTTTGAATTGCCACTGGGGCTGTGGGTCTCTCTGCATTTATGACTGACTGACTGTTTTATATCAAACATGTAAATACTACTAATAAAGTAACAACAAACTATATTGTCAGCAGAAAGTAAACACAGGTAACCCCCCTGTCCATCAAGTTGTGGTATATAACTCTATATAAGGGTGTTAATGCTATTTAAATTCTTAAACAGAATTAACAACTTTAATGTTATGTTGTCATGAAACGGCTGTGTGCGGCAGGCAGGAAAGGACCCAAATGTAGACTCGTGGAGATGGGACTAACTCATAAAACTCATAGCTTTATTAGCTAGAAGGAAAATAACATGAAACTATACTGGCAAATTATAAGAGCAAAACACACGGGGAAACACACAATAAACACACAACCACGAGGGAGATCACAATACAGGACCAAGGGAAACGCGGACATAAATACACAGAAGGATAACGAGGGAAGTCAGAACATGCAGGGAACACAGCTGACATGAATTAACATGACGCCACAGGGGAAGCACAATGAACATGGAAACACGAGACTTTCACAATAAAACAGGAAAGGGTGGAATGTGACACAGGAGTGGGGGAAAGGCAGAGGAGAGGGAAATAAGGCACAAGGACTAACACACCTAAACACATACACACAGAGGGGGACACAAAAGGCAAAGACACAAGTGGAGCCTAAATGTACAAAATAAACTCAGGACTACCCAGTGAACCTAAAAATCATAAACCGTAATACAAAATGTCCCCAAAACCCAAAAATACTGGGTCAAAAGGACCCAGAACCTCTAAATCCCTGTACTTTGTGAAAATAATCTCTTTATATTTTGTTTTTTAATTGAGTTAAAACAAAATGACAAAGTTTTATCTTCAGTCTTAACATGCACTGTTGTGTTAAAATCGTGTGATTGACATGGTCATTGAAGAACAATCCAATATTTTTTTTTTCTCTTGCCTTGAGAAACTCTTGGGTTGGTTTTGTAGTTTGCTTTGGATTATTATCAATTTGCATTGTGAAGTGCTGTGTGATCAGTTTTGCAACATTCGGCTAAATCTGAAGAGAGAAAGTAGCCCTGTACTCATCCTGCTACTTCTGTCAGCAGTCACGTCATCAATAAACATTAGTGACTCAGTTCCACTAGCCGTCATACATGCCCATGCCAAAACATTGCCTCCACCATGTTTGGCAGATAATGTAGTATGTTTCTGATCATGAGCCGTCTCTCTCCTTCTCCATACTTTTTTCCCACATCATTCTGGTACAAGTTCATCTTGATTTCTCCGAAGATTAATTTATTTCTCAATTTCAGAACTGTGCAGCCTATTTTAGACGTTTTCTGGAAAAGTCTAATCTGGCTTTCTTTTTCTTGAGCGTAACCAGCAGTTCGTATCATATTGTAAACCCTCTGTATTTCCATTCATGAAAGCATCTCTTGATTTCGATTTCAACAGTGATACGCTTCTGTCCTCCAGAGTGTTCTTGACTTGTTTGTGAAGTTGTTTTTCTTAACCATGGCAATAATTTTCCCATTATGCACTTCAGTTGTCTTCTGTGGTCTTTCAGGTCTGCCAGTCAATTAGTCCAGTTGATTTTGAGCTTGAGGAAGTTGGGTAATATGTGCAAAAATGCTTGTAATTCCTAAACAGTTAAAGCATTTTTTTTGTAAAACCCCCCGAAACAAAGCTTAAAGCTTACATTACGATCAGCCATTTATTGTTTCATGTAAAATCGACTGTGGTGGTGTAAGCAAAACTTTGAAAAGTGTGTCTTTGTCCAACCAATTATTTACCTAGTATCATGGTGCTGGGTTTTTTGACCTGGAGTTATCAGTTTCAGTTTTTGGTCCTAGTTTCAAGTTTTCTAGTGTTACCTATAGCACTAGTTATCTATAGCATTCATGGTTGGGTTTTTGGTTTACATCCTATTCTTAGATTTCATTTTGCTATCTACCTTTGTCTTTCTACAGTTTATTCTATTTATTCAATGCAACTGAGAAATACTTACCTCTTTAACATTTATGGAGCCTCATTCAGGAGCAGGGATAGCTCAGTAGGTAGAGTAGTGGCCCTATGATTGGAAGGTCTGGGGTTCGAATCCACTGAATGGGTACCCCTGAGCAAGGTACCGTCCCACTACACTGCTTCCCGGGTGCCCAGTGGCTGCCCACTGCTGAGGCAGGCCCACCAGGGGTCGATCAATCCTTGGCATGTGTATCGCGGTTAGCTGACTGCCTTAGCTGCCCAAATGATGTCAGCCCTTTTTTTAGCCATAGCCAGTGACTGGTCCTCTCAGCAGTGTTAGCCAGTTCTCTTATAGCCTGCCGTTGTGCCTGTCCTCTGATCCCAATCTCTCTAAGCAGTTTGGCTGTTGTCTTGGCAACAAAGCCCCTGCACCCCACTTCCACCGGGCGCACCTTGATCTTCCAGCCTCTGTCCTCTGCCTCAGCTGCCAAGTTGTCATACCGCAGCTTCTTACGCTCAAATGCCTCTTAAATTGCTTCCTCCCATGGTACCGTCAGCTCAATGACATACGCAAGTTTTTGGGAGTTAGACCAAAGGACAAGGTCTGGTCGCAGAGTAGCTGTTACGATCTCTGTGGGAAAAATTGGCCTCTGGTCCAAGTCCACTTGCATCTGCCAATCCCTGGTAACCTTCAGCGGGCCCAGGTCCAGGGTTGAGGGGCTCATCCTCGGCTTGTCTCCCTCCTGGACAAATACTAATGAAAACTGACGCTCCTCTTGGTTCGTGGAAAGTTGAGCGTTGATGGATTTTCTTTTGCGCGCAACTTTCTCGGCTAGACACCTGAGAACCTAGTTGTGTCTCCATGTGTATCTGCCCTGAGTAAGGCTAGTCCTACAACCAACCAAGACGTGCTTGAGTGTGGCTGGGTCCTTTACGAACCACATCTGCAGATTTATTGTTATACTGTTCTCTGTGGTAGGTGTTTTCATGTTTTAGTTCATTCCAGTTTTACTTTGGCAGTCTTTGTCTCTTGTGCCTTATTTTCAGTTTTATTTCCTTTTTTTGTTTAATTAGTTCAGCTTTGTTTCGTCACGCTCCGGTATCCACTTCCCTTGTTTACATCATGTGTTTATTTAAAGCCTCAGTTTGTCTCAGTTCCTTGTTGCGTCATACTGGTTGCCTGAGTGGTTTCCCTGGCAGGATTTTTGGATCCATTTTTTGTTTACCCTTTGGATTTTCAGCTTCATCTAAATAAAGATTTGTCTTTTGTTTATTCACTCAGTCTTTAAGTCTGCATTTTTACATCCACATTATCCACTCATATGACACCTCTAGCTCTATAAACTACAAAACCAGCCTACACTACAGTGAGACTGATGTGAGAGTCTAATAAAAAAACAAAAATGAGTCGACTGAAGAAAAAATACAAAGGAGCAATGGAGTCAATAAAGAGTTGTCATATATAATTTTGATATAATGGTGTCTGCACAGTCATTAAGTGTATTAGTATATTTCACTATTAAGTCTGACTCAGAAACTATGTTTTAACAGACATTTAAAAAGAAGTGGGCTTTTATACAAAAATGCATCTCCCTTTTAGATCAGCATAAGCTGGCTTCTTTTGTGAGTCACTCTAAAGAAAGTCTTTGTTGTCTGTGGTCGTGATGTAATTTAAAAGTTTGAGCAGACATCATTAGAGTTTTTGTCTTTGTCTTTAAAAAAGTGACTTTAATTTGTTTATCCACCAACCACGCTTTGTAGTTTTTGTTTGTCTAGTTATTTTCCAGTTGTCCTAAAGACTATTTAGATGTCCCACAAACACATTTACATTGTAAATTTGATGACTGCCATTATGCTGTTCTTGCAGTTACAGTTTAAGAAGAAAGGAATAAAGTGCAAACACACACAAGGAATGTTTGCATGCTTATTTGTGCATGCCTTTTATTTGTGCGTGCTCATATTTTCAAGCTCATTGCCAGCTGCTTGACTAACCATACACTTTACCTACATACAGTAAATCTGTCTCATAATATTTAATGAGAGACTATGTACCACTAATAGCTCATTTTAATTACACTAGATATGTTGATCCTTTCCTGACCAGCAACCAAAACTTCTGTTATGGTTGAGTGATTGTGGCTGGGAAAGATATGATTAGCATCCTTTTGAATCCCATGTGTTTTATTCAGCAAAAAATTAGTATCTACATGAGAGAGTTGGCCCTAAAAAGCAACATAAAAGGGCTAGTCACTTAGTGAAAAGCACTTATTGGGTTTATTGTCTTAATTAAAAGAGAAGAGAAGACATTATTACTGTCTCTGTGTCTTTATTTTAGCCAGCTACAACTAGCACTATAGCTTGGCATAGCACAATAGTTAACAAATAACACTCACTGGTCACTTTGTGCAACTGTTCAGCTGCTTTTTAAAGGAAAACATCAACAATCTTTTTAAATTTACCAAGACTAATAAGAGTCCAGGGACTGATGACATATGTGGCCAGGTGCTAAATACGTGTGCTGAGCAATTATGCAGCATCTTTTCTTACACCTTTCTCTAATCACTTCAGCAACAGAAGGTTCCAGAGGTGTGGAAAAAGTCAATTTTTGCTCCAGTTGCAAAGACCACAAAACCTACACCACTAAATGATTTAAGGCCTGTTTCTTTAATGTCTCTAGCGATGAAAACCTTTGAAAAGCTCATCAAGAAGGAGATTCTGGAGCAAGTAGAAAAGCTTGATCCACTGCAATTTGCATACAGGCCTTGTAGGGGCGTTGATGATGCTGTGGTGACCAGTGTTGCTCAAGTTACTTAAAAACAGTAATCAGTAACTAATTACTGATTACTTCCCAAAAAAGTAATCCTGTTACTTTACTGATTACTTATTTTCAAGAGTATTTAGTTACTTAGTTACTTAGTTACATTTAAAACATGATTTACACCCTGAATAGGTAATAAAGCGATAGATCTTTCCGCCCAAATCTACTTTTTCTGCATAATCCATCATATAAAATGTAATCAAATGAAAATGTCTCTTTTTAAAACTTCTTTTATTAGTTTTAATCTTTTAACTTTATGCATCAAGCTAACATTAAATTATATGCAACATTCTCTGACTGGAAGAAATTTGTTTAACATTTAAACCTATTTTCTGCACATTCAAATTCAAATCAAATTCAAATTTTATTTGTCACACGCACACAACCATACACAGTATGACATGGGGGTGAAATGCTTGTGGCTGTACAATGCCCGACCATTAAATGACAGAAGAAAAGTTTTACAATATTTACAATTTACAGTTTACTACAAAATTTACAAATTAACTTAGGAATTTACAGTAAAGAATGTGCAAATAGCAGAAGAGATTATAAAGATTATAAATTATAGGAATTATAGGATTATAGGAAATGTGTGGTGGTGCGTGTGGTGATGTGTGTGAGAGTCCAGTCTTATAGTGACGTGTGTGGGAGAGTCCAGTCCTACACCTGGTTCAGGGCCCGAATAGCCTGAGGGAAGAAGCTCCTCCTCATTCTCTCTGTTTTGGCCTTAAGGGAGCGGAAGCGCTTCCCAGACCTCAACAGTGAGAAGAGTCCATTGTTGGGATGGGAGAGGTCCATCATAATCTTCCTAGCTTTGGACTTGCACCGCTTGGTGTAGATGGACAGCAGGTCAGGGAGCTCTGATTGAATGATGCGTTCGGCTGAGCGCACCACTCTTTGCAGATCTCGTCTGTCCTGCTTGGTGCTGTTCCCAAACCAGGTGCAGATGTTTGCCGTCAGGACGCTCTCGATGGTGCAGGAGTAGAAGTTCTTGAGCACCTTCAGTGGCAGATGGAAGTCTCTAAGTCTTCTGAGGAAGAAGAGACGCTGATGGGCTTTCTTAACCAGTGAGTTGATGTGGCAGGACCATGACAGGTCCTGAGTGATGTGGACACCCAGGTATCGGAAACTGTCCACTCTCTCCACTGGCGTGCCACTGATGATGAGGGGTTTGTAATTCCTCGCCTGCTTTATATTCCTGCATATAAAATAAAATAGGTTTTTGTGTTTACACTCACTCTTTCAAGAAGGCAACCTCTGTCATGTTATGTTCAGACCATCCTCTCTTTAGGGATTTTCAACTGCTTCCCTCAGGTCATTGGTATAAAGTGCCTGCAGTGAAGACCAAGCGACAGAGTGTCTTTTACACCTGCTGCTATTATCATGCTTAATAACACATTATTGGACATTACTGATGAAACTTGGGCTGTTCTTGTTTTTTTTTTTTTTTTTTTTGTTTTAGATTTATGTGTGTGTTGTTTCATGTGTGGACATGCTGCAAATCAATAAAGTTACCATTGACCACTGACCATTGACCATCTCTTAGTTACATTGCAACATGTCAAGGTTGGCACGGTTTCCCATGGTGCACTGAGTGTTTCACCTTCAGTAACCTTTTATTTACATGTTTATTGTAAACATGTTTACATGTATTTATATACCTCTCTACATTTAATAATTATTTATTATTAATCTCTGGGTCTCTTCCACAGCGTGTCTTTATTCTGTCTTCCTCTCCTCACCACCCAAACAGTCATGGCTGTGCTGGAGGATCCTTCTTGTTATAAGGGAGTTTTTCCTTCCCACTGTCGCCCAAGCGCTTGCACAAACTCAGATAATCTCAAACTGTTTTCTTAAACATTACAGTGAGTTCACCGTCCTCAAATTGCCTTCACAGTCATCAGCTCTCAGTTTAGTGGAGCACCTTTGGGATGTGGTGGAACAGGAAATTCATATCATGGATGTGCGGCTGACAAATCTCATGCCAATGTGGATGAGAATCTCTGAGATATATTTTAAGCCTCTTAAAGCTTCCCTTTTCCACGTTTCTTGTTTTCTTTTTGTTGTTCTTTAGCTTTTGTATATGCCGTATATTCTCTTAAAATGAGTTTTTCCAGTTGAGTAAAGTACTGAGTTGCTTTGCTGTTGAATAATGCTAAAAAAATAAACTTTACTTTTCTTGGAGACTCCAGGAAGTTAATACACACAACCAAGAAATAGTGCCATACATAACCCACGGTCATATACTGTATAGTTTGACATTTTAAAACATTTATCATTGAGGAATTTAGCACATTGAATTAGTTTTTAAAGTAATTAGTGAGCTTCAGAGGTGCTGAAAGTCAAATGTATTATGGTCAGAGTAAGGCTGGTCCCCAGTGTTTAGTGCTGCTCATGCTCAGTGTGCTGATGTGAGAATGATGAAACATGTTTTAAAAAGCCACATGAATGCAGCAGTGTCACTGTGAGTGTACTACAGGAAAACACAAAGTACTTGCTAGGCTCTCACTGAGAAGAAAGTAATGCTTCCTTGGGAAAAGGGCTGACTTCAATTTGCCTGCTAAGATCTTTTTCCCCCCCAGAATGACACACAATAGTTTATGTATAAACATCCCAGATTTTCACAGCAGAAACGGTCCTTTCATTCAGAAGTGTTTCATTTTCTTCACGTGTTTTACAAAACCGCACTAAATGATATATATATAATACTAAAAGAGATGATATCATTAGTAGCATTTTTAGCATATTAAACATGTAAATAAACTGCTGTCAGTCTGAATTGGAAACATGTGCATGCTGATATTCAAGCATTCTTTGTTAAAAACGCTCAGTCAGGTCATTACAACATCAGCCAGAACAGTTCCTCAAGAATTATTGGATAATTACAAGACCTCTGGCAGAAACAGCAGGCAGAACGGTTCATTAGAGAGGTCGGTGTTGCTGAGAAACAAACAGGGTTGCTTGCACAGATACGCCAGTGGCTCAAAGACCTGGCTGCTTTTTTGAATTAATTTTCTCACCTTAGCCCCCTAAAGCATTCTCTCTTAAAAAGTTTTAAAGGTGAGAAATACTGAGTTTCTTTGTTTTCTAATTGGATATATAAAAGGTCAGAACAACCTTTACAAAAACATAGCCAGACACACAAAATGCTAATCAATTCTTCAGTCAAAATGACAAGAACACAGAGCTTTCCATTGCAAATGTGGTTACAGAAACCACATCCCCACATGCCTACACACACGCAGACGCACATGCAACCCATCCAGACACCCCTTTGAGCTTCTTCACAGATGATTCATCTGCGGTCTGATGTGGTTAACAATGACCAGTGTTTCTGTGTTTGTTCAGATTCCGCCCTCACAGCAACATGGGACGATCAGCAAGTTTTCTTCATTCCCACGATTTTTCCTGATGTTGCTGACTAAATGAATGAAGCAATGTTTCTCTGCGGGAACAATAGTTACAATTCTTCGTATCACATGTAAATTTAGAATAGATTTCCGGTTACAGCCATTTACTAGGTAAATATCATATGGAAGTACTCCACTGATTCAGAATTGTATTCTAGTAGCTCTCATTGTTATGCCAAACTGCTAGGCTAAAAAGTGAAGCTAACGCACCTTGATAGTGGATTCCATCTATTGTCCAGCAGGGGGAGACTCCAAAGGAAGTCTGGGTAACACTTTCTAATATGTGACTAAGGGCATAGTCCCATGTCATGAAATGGATGGATTTTATTTGACATTGTACATGTAGACATGTAAAAATATTTACCTACAAATACTGAAAAGGAGGTAGAACAGAATAAAGGGGTAACACGTCATATTTTTTTTTGTTACAGAAAACAAAGAAGTCATTATGATGAGAGTAAATTTAAGTAGTAATTTTAAATGATATGCAAATAATTTATGCAATGCATGAGTAATTTTAAGTACAATGGTCCCTCGTTTATTGCGGGAGTTACGTTGTAAAAATAACCCGCAATAGGTGAAATCTGCGAAGTAACCAACTTTATTTTTTACAATTATTATAGATGTTTTAAGGCTGTAAAATCCCTCACTACACATTTTATACATTTTTCTCAGACAGGCACGAACATTTTCACACTTTTCTCTCTTGTTTAAACGCAAAGTTCAAACCTTCGTAGAAAAATAAGTCCAGTATTAGAGAATGAAAAAACCTGCAGTTGCCTTTGATGGTGCAAAAAGTTTTACCGACATTGTTGTGTTTGTTGGGGAGAAAACTTACAAACTTCAGCACTTCAGAGTCACACTGCTAGTGATTGAAGATTTATGTAAATTTGACAAGCTGAACGCATTCTGTACTGTACAGGAGACACGGCACAAGATTGATTGACAATGGTCTACAGCCAATCAGGACACAGAACACAATGCATTGTAAAAAAATAAAAGCATGCAAAATTGTACCAAAAAAAATTAAAAAATCGCAAAATTGGCCGTGAAAGGTGAACCGTGATAAAGCGAGAGACCACTGTATTGCAAAACTTCAGGTATTTTACCACCTTATTTTAGTGTGCCTACCTTTAAATATTTGTAGGTAAATATAACTACGTTGTAATTTCAAATATAATATACTGAAATTCCTTTTAATTACAGAGGAATTGCAGCTTTAGCTGTATTAAAAGATGTTATCCAAGTCTGATTGCATTAAAGCTGATAATTAGACGACCTTGAAGTTTTTTGCCTTGGATCACAGTTTAAAGCACAACATGATAGTAATTTTGTAAATTATGGTCCTATTTAGAGTTAAATGGAAAATAAAAGAGGCTAAGCTCCTCACCCCCACTCCCCTTTGCTCTTCTCTAGCTCTACCCTCTCATCCAAACATAGTCACATTTTGGCAACAGTCAAATTACCAAACTTGAGGTTACAAAATAATCTGCTTCTTTGAGAAGGTCTGTGTGAAGCAGGATCATTGTTTTCAACAATGGAAAATAGCTAAATGCCTGATCAAAATCATAGAGTATAAAAGATGGCGCTAGCTACTGTGGCGTAAGTCGCTGGTTTCTGAAGTTCCATTTTGATGTCTCAAGATGAGCAAAAAGCCTGTGAAATCACAGGGTGGGCCTGACTGTGAAACTGCACATTCATTGGCAAAAGACTTACCAGTTAGACGTTGTTTTGAAACATAGCATGACCAAGATTTATAAAACTTCTTAATTTTTTTCTTCAGTATGACCCAAATTGAGTGACCAAACCCATAAATGGCATTCAGATAGAATGCAGGTTTATGCATTTTTACGACCCAGAAGCTATGTCCACATTTTACACTGTCTACACTCACAAATGTTGCAAATGTCTCCAAATATTGCAATATGCTATTGTATGTTCATCGCGTAATTCAGACACATTTACATTCAGTCCATTTACATGCAGTCAGTTTGCCATGCTCTTTGTTTCTGTCATGGTGGCCGGGGTCTTGGACCCAGGGGTTTTGAGTTTATGTCTTTTGGTATGATTCATGTTTGCATTTTGTTCCCTATGGAATATTTTCTAGTGTTCTTATTTGAAAACTCTGTTAAGTTACTGATGACTTTAGGTTTATATTTTTGCCCTGTCCTGTCGTGTTCCCTCCATCAGTCTCATTTCCTTGTCTTTCAGCTTTACCTTGTGTCAGGTTAGTCTTTAGTATCTTGCTTCCTGTTTTAATTTAGTGACTGTTCCCTGTGTCTTTTGTTCAGTTTCACTTTCCCCAACTCATCATTTCGTTTGTCCTCCTCTGTGTCACTACCATACTATTCTCACTACCCCATAACCCTAACCCCCAGTTCATATATTGTCTTATTCTTCCTTTGCCTTTTTGTTAGGTTGCTTTATATTTCCTACCTCTAGTTTCCCTGCCACTCCTAGTGTCTTCGGTACTTTTACATTCCTTGGTTTTACGTTCCTTGTCAGAAACAATGTACTTTTGGACATTGTTTCTGACATCTCTGGACTATTTGGCTTGACTTTGACTTGCTCATCTTATGGTTACTTCTGTTTCTTGTGTTTGCGTCTTCATTAAGGCAGTCCACACTCCAGACAGCAGATCTTGACAGTTTCAGCATCAGATGTAACTTTTATGAAATAAAAAAAATTCAAATATGTGTTGTTTGCAGTGAAAATCCATGTCAATTTAAGTGAAAAGAGAAAATCTGGAAACTCTGGAAATATATATATATATATGTATATACAGGGTGGGCCATTTATATGGATACACCGTAATAACATGGGAATGGTTGGTGATATTAAAGTCCTGCTTGTGGCACATTAGTATATGTGAGGGGGCAAACTCCTCAAGATGGGTGGTGACCATGGTGGCCATTTAGAAGTCGGCTATCTTGGATACAACTTTTGTTTTTTCAATAGGAAGAGGGCCATGTGACACATCAAACTTATTGGTAATGTCACAAGAAAAACAATGGTGTGCTTGGTTTCAACGTAACTTTATTCTTTCACGAGTTATTTACAAGCTTCTCTTTGTTCACAGCCATTGACATGTCAAAGAAGTTAACACGTGAGGAGCGGATCGAAATTGTGTTGATATCTGGTGAACGCAGTATCCAGGTCACCCTACGAGACCACCCATCTCCCATGCTACAGTTAGCAAACTGCTTGCTAAGTTTCGTGAAACTGGTTCAGTGTTGGATTTGCCAAAATGTGGACGCAAGAAAACTGTCACTAATGAAGAAACATCAGTGGCTGTCCTAGCTTCATTCAGCAAGAGCCCACAGCGTAGCGCTTGCCGCATGTCACTGGAGAGTGGCATTAGTTGAACATCCCTTCGGCAGATATTAGCTACTCACAAATGAACCCTTACAAACTCCAGCTACTGCAGCATCTCAATGAGGATGACCCAGATGCACAGAATTTGCAGAATGGGCAAAACAAAAATTGGAACAGGACCCTCAGTTCACGCAGAAGATTTTGTTCAGTGATGAGGCAAACTTTTATGTGAATGGTGAAGTTAACAAACAAAACCACCGCTATTGGTCCGACACTAACCCACATTGGATGGATCCCTCCAAGACTGTTGGAACAACAAAAGTGATGGTTTGGTGTGGTATATGGGGTACAACGATAGTGGGTCCATTCTTCATCAATGGAAACCTCAAGGCCACTGGATATTTGAAATTGCTACATGATGATGTGTTTCCCTCTGTATGCACTGAAGCTGGCACGTTCCCTCAGTTTTTCCAGCAAGATGGTGCACCACCACATTATGGGTGCCAGGTCCGAGCATTCCTAGATGAAGAGTTTCCAGGAAAGTGGATTGGTCGTCGTGGGCCAGTTGAACAGCCCCCAAGGTCTCCCGATCTGACCCCCTTAGACTTTTATCTTTGGGGTCATCTGAAGGCAATTGTCTATGGTGTGAAGATACGAGATGTGCAGCACCTGAAACTACGGGTACTGGATGCATGTGCTGGCATTTCTCCGGCGGTGTTGTGAAGTGTGTGAGAACAGGGTTGCATTGACAATCCAACACAATGGGCAGCACATTGAACACATTTTATAAGTGGTCAGAAACTTATAAATAACTCATGAAAGAATAAAGTTACGTTGAAACCAAGCACACCATTGTTTTTCTTTTGACATTACCAATAAGTTTGATGTGTCACATGGTCCTCTTCCTATTGAAAAAAACAAAAGTTGTATCCAAGATGGCCGACTTCTAAATGGCCACCATAGAAAAAGAGAAAAATTGTGTTACGGTCAAATGTGCATTTTCAAAACCCAGTAATGATCGTAACCAGAGATAGGCCTTTCTATCTGATCAGTCAGCGGAGCATGTGGCCACAGGGTAATTTAGTATCTTTTTCAAAACAGATCAGTCACAAACAGAAAGGAAGTTTTGCAGTCATCTTCAATCAGCATAACATGAAAATAAATTACAATAATTATAATATGTTTGAAGATTAAGCTCTTCTACATCAAATAGAAATTCCTTTTGACCTCATATCCTCTGCCCCTCACGGGACTGTGGAGTTTTTCAGGTTTCTGCATTTTGCTTTCTGCAGTGATTGCTGGTTAAAGTTAATCATTCGATTAAAGCTACTAATGACAATGCTTATCTTTACTTAACAATTACATCCAAACATAATCCCCTCTGCTACAGAGGTTATGTTTTGGGTATCATTCGTATGCATGTCATTCTGTGTTAAAACACAATACCACGATAAAGTTTTGAATGAATTCTGATAAAATGTTATAGAGGTGCAGACTGGGGTCATGCTTACAATCCATTAAAATTTGGCTTAGATCCACCAAGGTTTTCAAGGTTAACCATTTATTGGTCGAAAATCGACCAAAAGCCTTATAATTTAGAAACTATAATTTTTATAAGTGTGGCGTGTATTGTCAACATGTAGAAAGCACTATATAGAGATGTAAAATATCATGTCACATTTGACCTCTGACCTCTCCTTCAAGGACAATACATTGTTCTGAAGATCAGAGTTCTATGTAATGCTCTATAGAGCTATTTAAAACTAGGTTTCTTACAGCTATTGTTTGCATTGACAACGTATAGGTATATCAACAATGATATATGGATATTCGAAATATCACGTCACCTTGGGCCTCTGGCCTCACTTTTATATTTCACATCTGCCATTTGTTCAAGTTGTTCCCAAAATATGTTAAGTCTTTAAAGAAAGTACTGTCAAGCGAAACAAAACGCACCCTAGTTAGTTATAAATATATAGTGTAGTATAATATTATATAATAAGATCAAGTTAATTGTGTCCAGTTATTAAAAGGTCAGTACCTGTTTTCCATTACCTACTACTACATGTTTGTGTAATCAAAGTAAACAAAGTCTCTATGCTACCTTTATCTGATTTTTACTGAACTACAAACTTTGTAAATTATTATTAAAAAGGAGAAAGATAACAAAAATGGACATATAAAAAAACTGTTTAAACTACATGTTAAATACTGGTCTCGGAGTGCTTCTTTCCTTCTTTATAAAGGTTTTTATAAAGTTGTAACATTTAATCAGTTGCTTTGTGTCTTTCTGCCATTCAGGCTTACCTTCTTTTTGCATATTTCCAACAACATCATCAACGACTGGACAACTTACAAAGAGCCCCATGTCCATTCCTATATACAACCTGAGCTGCCGTGCCTATGACCTGCCTGCCACTCCAGACATGTGGCCATGATGTCAGTCTAGAAAACCTTTCAGTGCTATAATTCATTCATTCCCTAACTTCCAAAATCTGAACGGGATCTAACATTACAGTTAAAGTGTAAACCTTGTTTCGCATCCGTAAAAAATATATTAAGATGGAAGTGCTGAGTGCCAGAACTGAGGAAGCATCTGCAGCCCATTCGGGACCTTTCTTCTTTATTGCCCTATTTAAAACATTCTTTGGCAAAATAATCAAAATTCAAGCATTTTAAGTTACTTTGGATCATTTAAAATAGCAACATTGCTCAACAAGTTGACAGGACAACTTGCAATCTCTAACCATAATCAAAATTCAAACGTTTCAATTTACTTTGGATCATTTAAAATAGCAACATTGTTCATCATGTTAACGGGATAACTCGTGATCTGCAACCTATTCAAAGTAATCTTCTAACACTGGTCAGACTATGCCATAGTACCTCTGTCAGAAGCTCTGTGAAGCTTACTAAATGATCAAACGTCACAAAGTGGCACAACATCGGAACTCACGTTGAGCCACATCAATCATTTAATGGGATCCAGATGAGGCGCTGAATGAGTAAAACATTCTGTAACATCAGATATGTGTTTGTGTTTTTTCACAATGGCTTGCCAAAATAGCCCAAAGTTTTAGAATTGAGGTGGTCCTTTGTGTTTGGTCTACTCATTTTAGGTTCAGTTTACTCAACTGGCAGAATATAGGACTAGAAAAATGTAGCTCCTGAGCTTCAAAAGTGTAAAACCAGTGGTTAAAGTATGTTTCCCCCCTCTTTTGCCCTCAGTCTTCTAGTTCACAGATACCTGTCTTGTTTGCCATCATAGCAAGGAATAAAGGAAGAGACTTCTCCGGAGCAATAAATGATGTGTGTTATACTGACAGATGACAGCACAAATTGTGACCATGTGCTGAAAGAAGGTAGAAGGCTGTAATTTTGGGAGAAGAGGGGAATTACTCTTGTCATTTTATGACTTTTCACATCAGCTATTATAGTGTAATTTATTATTCTGTCAGTAAGCGGCACATAGGAGAAATTCTTTGGTAAATGATGTATATTTTAACTTTGGAAGCAGAAACGGAATGACCTGTAGTAAATTAAAATGTGGAAATTGCTCAGAGGATGTGAACAGGTTTTCATGTAAAGAAAATATCTGCAACCATATTTACTGCAGATGTTGAGCTTTGCTGTCAAGAATACTGCAGTAAATATTAAGGTTAGTTTTATTACTTTTGTTCTTATTCTTCGTCTTACTTTTCTTTTGAGAATAATTCTGCTTAATGACTTGAAACAAAAGAAGAGAAATGGGGGATTTAAACAGAAAGCAAGGCTATGCATTCAAAATGTTAGTTGCATCTTTTTGTCCTTTACCTGGCAGTTGGAAGAGGAGGGCATTCTCAGAGTTGTTTATGATTTCCTTCTGTTTCCTGTGATCAGTGGTTACGGTATCACCTCAATGGTCATTCGTTGATGTTTTATATTATCCTCGATGCGGTTTCTCCATTTTTTCTTTTGCGCCATAGGGTCTTGAACGGTCATCGATTTGCATTCATTCAGCACAAGTTACCCAACAATCAAAGTCATTGTATTTGATCTTCAGCAGGTGACTGCTTGTCACATTGCAAGTATACCACCTTATTTCATAGGTGGTTTAGAAAGGACACCCCGAAATTTTTTCCGAGGCAACGTTTTCGGATTACCTGCAGTTTGCACATGTCAGTTTTGAGTAAGGTCCATGTCTTGGATCCATAGTGCATAAGTGCACAGCCCTAACAGGCTATCTAATAGGCTCTGTATCTGAGACCAGTCTTAGAAGCCATCTGCTAATCTGACTTACTATCTAGGGGGAAAAAGTTAAACGGATATGGGATACTATGTAACCGATACCTGGTTCAAGACTTCCTTTTAAAATCTGTTCAGCAATTCAGTGTTTTTTATTTTAGCCCAAACTATGATCTTGATCTGTTCGTATGCTTCAAATAATTGTTTTGGTGGCTACCACTGGAAACTCTAAATAATTTAAAGAAAAGGGAAGTTTTGTGCAAGAAAGCCAAACTCTTTTTAAGATGTTCTGAGCTTTGTAACATGGTGCATTATCCTGCAGTTCATGGTCACCAACAACACTCAGTTAGGCTGTAGCAATACTCAAGGGGTCCAAAGTGTGATAAGAAAATATCCTCCACATCATTACAACACCACCACCAGCCTGAACTGTTGATACAAGGCAGGATGGATTCATGCTTTGAATTTATTTATACCAAGTTTTGACCCTGTCGATCAAATGCTGCAGCAGAAAATGAGACTCATCAGACCAGGCAACGATTTTCCAATTCTCTACTGTCCAATTTTTGTGAGCCTGGTTGAAAGGTAGCCATAGTTTCCTGTTCTTAGCTGACAGGAGTGTCACTAGATGTGGTCTTCTCTCGCTGTAGCCTATCAAGGTTTGACGTGTTATACATTCAGAGATGCTCTTCTACATAACTTAGTTGTAATTAGTGGTTAGTTAGTGGATAGGCTCCTTAAACCCTAAAATTGGGAAGAAAATGGATGGATGCTGTTTTCTGTTTGAAGCACTCTTTGGCAACTGGCATCAACTATAGGATTTTCTCCCACAGAACTGCCGTTCACTGGATGTTTTCTCTTTTTTGACCGTTCTCTGTGAACCATCGATATGATTATCTTAGAAAATCCCAGCAGATCAGCATTTTCTGAAATACCAGCCAGTCTTGCACCAACAACCGCGCCATGTTCAGAGTGACTTAAATCACCTTTCTTCCCCGTTCTGATGCTTGGTTTAAACTTAGTTAGTTGGTGGTCTTGGCCATGTCTAAACATCTAAATAAATTGAGTTGCTGACATGTGATTGTATGTTAATGAGCATTTGAACACATAAGGCCAATGAGTGTATAAATCTTCAAGAATTACATAAAGTGATACCTCCAAAATGCTTTTTATATTAGAAAACTTTCACTATGTTCTTGTCAGGCAAGACACCCATGAATGTATAATACATACTGTATGAAAACTGAGAGCCAGGACGTGCGTTTTTATGTACAGCCATTTTCCATATTTCAGTTGGAAAATGCTTGTTTTTAAAGCACAAGCTTTTATTTTAATAGCTCTAAATCCTGCCAGTGAAACATTAAACCTGCTAAACATGTTAAACATGTAAAAGAGTTTAATGACCATTCAGGGAAAACTAAAGCAACAAAACGTGAAAAATTACTTTCCAGAAAAGCTGCATTAAAATAAAAATGTCTTCAAGAATTTATATATTTATCTGAATTTTTGCAGTCGAAGCTGTATATTTTAGAACCACTTTGGTAGATTTAAAACTCTCACCAGATAACAGTAAATCACTTTACACAAGATGTACAAAACCCCTCCCCAAAAACAAAAACCAACAAACATAATGTAGTACTGTAAACACCATAAATGTCTGCTTTTTTCTGAGGTGGTTTGATGTTTTTCTGTCCTTGTAAGAGAAAAGTGGTTTAGCAACGATTTCAGCACCAGTTTTTTGAGTTGATGAATCATCCCCGAAATTATCTCATTTCTCTGATAAATGCCGCCCTCATCCTTCCTTCCTTCACCCCTCTCCGGTGATCTCATTCATTTAGCTTAAGAGGCAGGAACTCATAATCTCTTTCAAACTTTTTTTTGGTAAATTTTCAACAGCAGTGACCCCCCCCACACACACACACACAAAACAGCTGGTTACAGCTGGCAGCACCTCACTTGCTCACTTTTATTTATGTGTGTTTTGTGATGTCATTATGAAATTAATTCCTTGTTGGGTTTTTGTTGGACCTTAAAGGAAATGCTTGCTGTTGGTCAAATCTCTTGCTCTGCAGTATCTTTGAGAAGTGTTGTTGAGGGATTAGGCCACAGTCATGTCAGTTACACTCTCTCTCCTCCAAATAAAATGACATGTGCATAAACAGAGCGAGGGATGGAAAAATACAATATATAAAAAAGCATTATAGTTTTCATGTTGTGTATTAATAGACAACTCTCCAACATCTACTCCCCCCTGAGGATGAGAAGAACATGTTTTTCTTTAAGCGATAAGGCTAAATGATATGCACAATGCTAATACAGCTTTCATAAACACTAGACAGGAAGCCGAAGTCTCAAACGCAGCTGTATCCATTTCCAGATGTCACTTGAACCCTGCCTCACGTCTCCTTTTTGTTTCTCTATATAAATTCAGTCTGTCTCACCCTGAATTACCTTTATCCCTGCTGTCAACCCCTCTCTCTCTCCTCTCTGTCCCCACATATCTGCTCACCAGCTGCGTTCAGATGGCCGAGAGGAGCAGGCTGAATGGGGTTTTATAGAGTGCACGCTCTGACGCACATGCATTCACAGGGTGTTGTGAGCGACCTGCTAAAGCAGGGATCCAGGTCTTTTGTCCCATGAGCCTGGAAACTCTTTCTTCCTTTTCCCACTTCTTTTCGCCATTTGAGACCATATCAATACTTGCAAGTGGCTGCTGACAAACTTAGGTTTTGGTCAGAGAAGGTCAGGAATTTGGCTGTTTCTCTGCTGCTAATCGGATTAGTGTTTCTTTTCTTTTTTTCTCGTTTTGCATGGCTAATATGAAAGTGATTAGACTGTCTATTCTCAGTACAAATCCTTTAAAGTTTAACATCGACTTCATTCAGAACTCTCATGACAAAAAGGCCATGTTTCCTTTTTCTATGTCATGTTCACTGCAGTTTTGGAAGGCCTTTTCTCTAGCAGAGGAAGAGGCCAGCTTTTAGGATACAAAAACTGTCAGCAGTGTCAGCTAATCTTGGCTCAACCACAGCAAGTATTTATGATCTAATATTTAAAAAGAGGTCTTTTAACCGAGCAACAATAATCACTTTAACAAAGAAGAAATAAATGAGGTCATGGGTGCTTACTGAACAAAAATTGCTGCGTGCTGACACAAACCCATACTGTTTGAATTTCTTCAGTCTTAACTAGCCAACTGTAATAGATTTTCTTTTTATCTGCTGAAATGACAGCAAAATATTTGATCAGCACGGATGGAAAAAGTACAGAACAGAAATACAGATACTTGTGTTAAAAAACAACGATGGTTTCAAATTCTTTACTCAAGTAAAAGTGAATAAGCACAGGCTCTGACATGCATTCATAGAAGCAAAAAAGCAGAGGCCAGTTCTACCCGCTAACTGCAGCTCATGCCATATTCATATCCTAATGAAATAATATTTATATATGCGAAAAAAAAACGTTATTTTAACCTAAATTGTAAGTCCAGTGAAGGTGTTAACCTTGAACATCTTTTGTGTAGAACATAAACAGCTCTATTTGCAGTTGCCTAAGTCTTAGATAGGTGATTTTGCGGAGTCAGGGCGGTCTGCTTCTCCCCACCGCAGGGAAAAACGGTAACACCACCTGGGTCTGGGTGCAGTTCCCCCCTCCAGGGGCAAGGGTACCTAGACCCGGTTCGTAGAGTACGCTTGGGGAGTGTGATTGTGTGTACAGCGTCTCTTTATGTCTGTCTCCACGTTGGTTGAGTGTGGAGTAAGTGCATATGAGAGCATGAGGGTGGGAATGGATGTTTGTATCTGTGTGTGCCTGTATGTCTGTGTCTATATGTCAGGTTGGGTATCAGACGCCACCTCTCTGGGGACATCTCAGGCCCTCCAAGGTTTGGAGGTCTATCTCCCCCCACCACTTCCCCTGCCGGTGGCGGACTCCCTCAGACATCGGTGCGTTGGTGGTTCTTTGTGTCCGGGATGGGCGTCCAGGTACACACCGGCTCACTCCTTGGCGGCTGCTTATCGGGGCCTGGAGCCTGGGGCTCACTCGGGCCACTTCGGAGGTGGGGTGCCCCCGGCCTCTTGGCCTGGGGCTCGGTCACTCAGGCACAGCTGGCTGCCAGCGGAGCTCACGGGCGCGTCACTGCAACCCCACCTGGCTTCTGCTCCGCGGCTGCTGAGTGAGCCCTCATCTGGGACTCTCCTCAGCTCTTTCTGGGACAGTGGCGCGGCTGCCCCTCTGTTGGTCTTTCTTGGTCTCTTGTGTTCTGGGGGCCTCTGGATGTCTGGAGTTTTGATCTCCTCCATACCTGCTTCATACCCTGGAGGACGGGGCTGTGGCCCCCCTCCACACCCTCATTACATGAAGGAACCTTTTAAAAAAAACAAGCGCGTCCATGCTCACAGGTGTACACACAGGAGCTCACACACACAAACTACACCCTTTTTGGCTCCTACCTCAAAGCACACTGTGTGCTGTCGATCTTATGTGCTGCACAATAATGTTTAATATTTAGTATTTACTGTCATATTCCCATATATCATTGTGATGTTGTTTATTCTATTACTCTCGTTTTCTTCTGCTTGTTTTCTTTTTTCTTTCTCAACAGGTGATCCAGGTGATTGATATATGCATTTTTTTTCTTCTGCTTATTCTGTTGGTTTTTGTCTTTTGCCCTTCTCCCCGTCCCTCTTCTCAGCTGTTTTTCTTTCCCTCTTTCTTTCTCCCTTTCTTTCCCCCAGTCAAGTCTGTCCCGTATTCAGCAAGTGAAAATAAAATAAACAATAAAAGGTGAATCAAATGGACCATTACGGCAAGGCTGGGATGGTCAATTTGGTAAAGAAAATCCGTTGGGCATCTTTCTTCGCCTTTAGACAATAATTCTGATGGCAAAAGAGCCAAACAGGACAGGCAAAAAAAAAAAAAAAAAAAAAAAAGATAGGTGATTTTGCCTCCGTATCTAAACAGAAAAAGTGTAAGCAAGAATTAAAGTGGGATTTGGCAGATGTGGGAACCCTAAGATTGGCTGTAGCAGTGCAGCACGAGTAAAGAAGTCTGAACTCCAATAGATTCCTGGTGTGGATGCTGTGATAAGCTGAGCTGTGTTGCTGTAAATTGCAAAGGAAATCCCATCCCAGTGTTAAATTTTGTGCTTATATTTAAAATGATGTTAGTTTCTTTAAGGCAGTGTGGTGGCGCAGTGGTTAGCACTAGCAACCTCACTGGAAGAGCTTCCCAAGTTTGATCTTTGTGTGGAGTCTACATGGGTTCTCTCCGGGTACTCCAGCTTCCTCTCACTGTTCACACACATGCAGTTAGAGGTTTTGGGTTAAATGGTCTGTAGATGTGAATTTGAATGCAAATAATTGTCTGTCTCTCTGTGTTAGTGACCTGTCAAGGGTTTACCCCGCCTCTCAATTTATGGCAGCTGGGATAGGCTCCAGCCCTCCTGTGACCCTAATAAGGACGCGTGGAATAGAATGAATGGATGGAAGGATAGTTTGTCCAAATGGCTTTAAATTCCTTCACAATCACTGCAAAACTTTTTGTAAACCGTCCCAAATTAAAGCTGAAAATGTGAACTTCAATTGCATATTGACAATTTGATTCAAACTCCACTGTGGCAGAGGCAAAGCTTTAAAAAAAACTTGTCATTTCCTAAAAACATATGGACAAAATTCTTCGACAAGTTTGCCTGCACAATCAGGACCTCGAGTACTTTCCTAACTGTCTGTGACTGGACAAAAAATCTTATTTGAGGCAGGGGTGTCAACAAATGTTGACTGGTTTCATTTTTCACATGTAAACACAAAAACTACAGTCTGAGTCTCCAAACTGTGATGTTGCCATTATGACAAGCGAGTAAAACCATGAGCTGCCCTGCTGCAGAGTTCTGCCGCTGTCTTTTAACATAACAGGATGGGTCATGTGAAAACCACACAGCTGACAGGTGGGTGTCTCTATGCGTGAAAATGCTAGTCAGTCAGGAAGGGGTACATTAAGTGATGAAATGAGGGGAAGGAAGGTGAAAGTGAGGTCACGGGGTGGAAAGACTGAGCACGTTGGAGGATGTTAAGATTATGGGCCTCGTGTGTAAACATAGCTCTAGTGTGACATGCGAGAATACGCCTGCATGTATGCACACGAGGATAGCTCTTCCACAACCAGCCCCTCTTGAATCAACCTGAATTTCACAACTTTATGATGATGAATAATCGGCTCAGCCAGTCAGTCAAGACATGAGAAAGCTGACACACTTTTCTCTCAGCAGTATGTCCCCTTTTGTTGTACCCTCACCTTTAACCTTAGACCTTAAAGCCTTTGCCGGGGTCAGTTAAGAACCGACAGTCAAAGGGCATAAATCTGGTATTAGAAAGACAAGCAGCTCAGTGAGCTAAAATGCCGGACTTCCCCTTCACTAGCATAGGACTTTTAAAAGATCACATCCATCAGCTGGTGGGAACCAGCTTATCTAACAAAAAAGAATAAACAAATAAAAAAGATCATATTATGAATGAGGTAATTTTATCCGAGCGTGGCCTATGTAAAGTTTACATAGAGTTTACTTTTCCTCTCATTCTGTATTCAGAGAAATAAATTCCCTCGTTTTCTTTTTACTTTTGATTTACTTATAAAAAAAACCCTCATCTGTTATTCAGGCAGGGATGAGGTGTTTGAGAGCATTATTTTGCCAATTATTGCATAAACGGTCTCAGATCAGACCCGGTCAGACAGAAGCAGCAGGCTCAAAAAGCAAAAATAAATAAATAAATAAATAAATAAATAAATAAATAAATAAATAAAAAGTCAGGATCAGTGGGAGATCTTAAACACAATCCAGATGCGCCCTGGTAGAATCATGGTTTGACTGAAATCATTATTAAAGATGTTTATCTACAATAAAACTCAAGAGGTCCTCCATCCAAAAAGTCACAGTGGTCAATTGACCCTCCCATTGGAAATGACATGTGCCCGGTAAGAACCTCTCCTGATCCTAAGCATGCCATAGCATCGGGCAAATATGGTGGAGGAAATGTTACAGCACAGACCAGTGGAACCAGTTTACTCATATTTATTGATCATGTACCTCAGTCACATCTTCATAATTTGATGTAAAATCTTCTGTGATGGTGTACAGAGGCTAAACTACAGAAACTGTACCTTTGCCCAAAAGCTTTTGAACTTATGTTTTTAGCTGATTTTCATATCCTTTCTCTTTGTACAAAAACTCTCAGTCTTTTTAAAATACGGGCAGCAAAGGTCAACAACTCTTCAAACTTCACCTTTGAACAGGAACGAACCACAAAAGATCCTCTCCGAGCATTAGGCACTTCTTCATAGGAGAACACTGGATCAGCACAAAACAAGCACAGTTCTTTCCTCAGATTCATGCCATATGTCTGTAAAAAAAAAAGAAAAAAAGATCCAAAACAAAATAAAGAAGAAACAGCTTCTCCGTAGATCACTAAACCAGCCTTGATTAACCAAAACCACCTATTATATGATGCAGGAACACCAAGGATTCAAAATTTAAAATGCCAAAAACAGTCAAAAATACAAGAGAAGGGGAAAAAAGGCAAAATGAGGGGGGAAAAGAAGAAGAAACAAGGCAGTGGTGTGTGTGTTTATGTGTGTGTATGTGTGTGTGTGTGTGTGTGGGGGGGGGGGTAATTTAAAATTTTCCCTTCATAGAAATGTAAACATGTTGGTGTGTATGGTTGACTGGATATTGTCTGACCATTGTGGTTACAGCGTGGCTAAAGTTTAGTTGACTCCAATTAAATTACACATCATTATGCAGTTAGTTGTTCTGTTTTGAAGATTTTTCTTCTGTAAGTGCTCTAAAAAAACAAAAAATAAAACAAAAAACAAAAGAAAACCCAACCAGATACATCTGGTTTGCAACTGGTCAACACTGAACACTAGCAAATATATTACGGGAACCATCAGGAAGATTGGTGATGGCTGAATTAGAACCACTGGTTTGTCTGACAGGCCAGAAAGACAATACTGACATTGGCACTGTAAGCTTCTGTGACAAATTAACGGTCTGAGAAACTTAATAAATCCAGGCTTAATATTTGTTTTGCAGACATAGCAACAAACGGATGAAGACATTTTTGTTCTGTTTTCTAGTGTGAAACTCACCCTCAAAGTGTCCATGTGAGTAAAAAATATAAGTGTCATGCAGAAATGTCATATTCCTCCCTTATGTCTTCTCGTTATGTTTATCTTTCTCCACGCTGAATATCTGAGCTTCATATGGAGGTCAAGCAGCTTTAAAAACTCAACTTGCCCGTATGACTTATGGATTGGAACGTAGCAGCCGACTCACACACTTTGTTTGCACTGCAAACATGATCGAGGACGTGCACTTGCAGTAGCAGCAACATGTGCACACAGGACTCACTGTTACACAGACACGGTCATGCACTGCACGACTTACATGTATGCAAGCGCTTGCCAAAGACCAGGAAATGGGAGGTACATTTATCTCTTTTTGACAAATAAGCCCTTCTCTTCTCTTCTCTTCTCTTCTCTTCTCTTCTCTTCTCTTCTCTTCTCTTCTCTTCTCTTCTCTTCTCTCAACCAGTGCTAATTCAGCATATTATCTTGTAATCTAACTCTATTGATGGTGACAAGATTAGCCTGCTACAGTGACAAGTGACATTCTAGCTAGACTTTGATTAATATATGATCCTTTTAGCTGATTCTGAAATGACTAACGCTGTCTGCTGAGTAATTCATCTCCCAGGATTGGGATATACATGCATATACTGATTCAAATTACAAATTTAGTAATTACATCTTTAACTGTAATTCTGCAGCCTAATCATTATGAACAGATCTCTGAACATGCTAATTTAATCCTGTCTCCTCCCTTAGTCACGTTCCTGCAGCCTACCTCTACTCTACCTCTTCATCTATGAGCCTTACTTATAAGTTATCTTGCTCACTAAAGGGAGACACAGTGCCAAAGATGAGCTTTGTTAGGTTTAAATCAAACACACATCCGGAGGCTAGTTGGGAAAAATGTGTGTTCCCTGACCAGTTGGTAATTATTTGCTTGAGGTTGCTGGCTATTGCTTTAGTCTCTAGTAAAGTGTAGTTGTCTGTGGTTGGCTGCCTACAGTTTGCATGGAACAAGCCAGCTCATCTGTAAACACTTGCTAACTATTAGCTGTGCCGCAGGGAAACTTGAAAAAGTTCAAGCTCAAAATGATGAATGTTTGCCTGCGAATTAAAAGCTGTGCCTCACAACTACAGCTAACGTTTTAGCAGACACATTTCTGCATTATCTGATATCCCCATGTTGGTGTTGTTCCTGCATCATCACAACAGTGTTGGTCCAGGATGTCACGTTCAGCTGTGTAGAAAATAGAGACAGGGGACCAAAATGCAGGACTCGCAGGCTGGTTTGGAATATACCATGTTTTACTGGAGCTGAGAGAAATAAACACAAATGACTGAGTTAAACAGGGCACACACAAGGAGTTGATGACAACGTGACAAGGAACAGAGATAAACTTAGGGCTTAAATAGGCAAGGTAATGAGAGGATTGGAAACAGGTGAAAAAACAGCTGAAACAAATCTGACTAATAAAAGAGAGGAAGTAAAACTAAACATAACGCCCACGGGAGAAAAGACTGTCACAATAAAACAGGAAACAGACACAGGAAACCTAAACAATGACAACAAGACCAAAACTCAAAACACTGTCTAAGCACTCAATTAGCATTAGCCAAGATGTTAGGTAATGCTATTAAAAACAGTAACTAGCAAACAAACACATGAAACCTAAATATGGCTAACAGCAAATCTAACCTGATAATATTTATTATATTGTATAAATTAATAAAGAAAACACTTGGAATGCTTACAATTTGTTCCAGAAGAGAGTTTTATATAAGCAAAGGTATTTTTTCTTCCACACATTATTTTTCAGTTGCAATGTTTATCCAGGCCAAACATTATTATGATGATGCAGGAACAACACCAACACAGGATATCAGATAGACTATCCATTTCAGGTCACTGTCTGTTTTCAGTTCAGCACTGTATGCTTCTTTGGGACCAATTTTGCGTTGCGACTGCCAGGAACCTCCAGCACCCATTTGCTAACCGGTTAGGGAATTTACATTTTTCCTTAGCGACCTATGGTTACCATGGGCTCACTGACTAGCCCCTAGGCCTAGGTTACTGGGACTTTATCAATCTATTTCACCTACTTTCACAGCATGATGATAAATAGTGCTTCTTTTGCAGTAATGCTGTCTTGCATTATTGCTAAAGTTGACATGCTGATTCAAACCCAATACACCAATACATAATGTCAGCTTTCTTTGTTCTCAGTCTTTATTTGAAGCAAAACATTTCAACTCACTTCTATTTCTGGAAATGAGAATTCTTTGGTAATATCTAATCACTTAAAAAAGCTGTATTCCTATGAAAATGCAGAAGCAGTAGGTAAGGACAAGAATTTTTGGGACCTGAAAGTTTTTAGTTTCCCAGTAGTACTGATCAGTGGCTTTTGAGGCTGTGTTGGCTGCACGCATGTAAAAAAGAGCAAAAGTGACATGCACTGGCTGAAGCTGGAATAGGAAAGAAAAATTATGTCCCCAGTGTATGTTTTATCTTAATCGGATCTTCATTGAAAGCTCCACAGGTGTACCCTCGTCAAGGTCATCAAATGGCAGCTGAGACTGAGCATCATCAGACACCGATACATAAATAATTTCACAAGTTTTGCAATGGCTGATATACAGTTTTCACAAAAAGTCTATTTGCACAAAAATTTATTTTTTTTGTGTGTGTTTGGAGTCCAAGAGAAGCAGGCCATGTTGTGAAAGGGGAAACTCGGGTTTATTGAGGCTGGTGGGACTTATCTGACAAGGGTCTAACAACGTGAGTCAAACAGCACAAATACCTTTTACATTACCTAAACGCATGTCACGGTGCTTAGCATCACCCCTAAAGATTTATTTGTCACATAAAAAATCTTAAGCTTTCATGTTTCAGATGTTAGATGCATTCAAGTCATTTGCAAATGTGTTGCTGCAGCAGCTGAATTTAAATAGCGACTTATCCAAGCTGTAGAGCTTTGGATGAGTTTGTTTTGGATTACTGTGGACAGGAACAATGCTATGTAGCTAGAAACAATAAACCCCAAGTCTGCAGACTTGGACAGTCTGCTTGGTTGCTATAACACTGTATCCTCTGTCACGTTTTTTATTTCTACAAGGAAGAGAAGAAGAAATAATTAGTGATTTTAGTGAATGTTCAGGAAACACATACATTACCAGTGTCACACACAGCCAGAGCTGATGATATATGATGCTGTAAACCGGAAAATTAAACATGCCACACATACCTTGCACATTCTTGAGGCCAGTTTTAACTTTCCATTTCCCTATATAGTGACAGTGCTATACTTAACCACATACAGGTGTGTTTTTGGCACCAGCAGTGAGCTGGCAGGTGTGTTTGCTGTTACAATGTGATAATGACTATCATTACACCCCAGGTAAGAGCAGGCTTGTTAGCAGCAGGCCAAGATGGAGACAAGAGGAAAGCAATAATGCCTTTATCAGGATGTGAGTGCACAACTGGCATTTCTGCACCTTAATCACACACAGAGTCATAACACATACTTATGCAGAGGTACAGACACAGCAAAGCAGTAAGGAAGAGATACACAAACAGAAACACACATAAATTAGGACCTTGCTGATTTAAATTTAGCTCCAAATGAACCCTTCAGAAGTATCACTGCTGAAAATAAAATGATACCTGTTATTTTCCTGCAGGAGGAGAGCGCAAACTAGTGTTTTATAATATAACATAATGATGAAATGCAGACCTTATGCTTCTTAATCACGTAGACTTTTAGAAAACTCTTTTACAAAAAGTAACATTTTTAATGAATGCTGCAAAAGTCATGTTTTTACATTAAACTTTGACGCATAGTTATATTTCATATGTTTATATGGGCTCACCTCAGAGTTATCTGAGCTCCTTTTCCCCCCACACACCACTGCAGAAAGTCACACTCATGCAGATCCAGATAACTGTGCTTAGAAAGCAAATGGGTAATCTCTCAGGCCTGCTCTCTGTTTCTGCACGTCACCATATGGGGTACATCCATCACAGCTTTTCACTGCCTCCTTGGGCGCCGTAAACAGAAAGAAGCAGATGTGTGCAAATGTGCACATGCATTGGCAAAACACACATTTTGAATGATGGTACTCGTGAGGGCTTAACTGGCTATCTTAACGTCCTAAATTGAGTAAATGCTCACTTTGACCCTGAATTCTAAGTCTGCATGTAGGCTTTATTATAAGTCTAAAAGGTTTCCTTGGTTTTCTATGGTTAAAGAAAACTTTAATTACTTCAGAAACACTACTGCACACATACATGTGTTTGAGACCTGTTGTTCTGGAGTCAGTCTGGGGAAAGTTCCAAAGAAAGCATTATCCTCCAAGTGATTTTTCAAAATGCCATGGATCTAGGTCCAAAACAAAGCATATTTCAGCACCAACTGCACCAGTGATAAGAGCTTGAATTTTTTTCTAATCACCCACAGAATATAGTAATGTTGATTATAATTATACTGATTTCATCAGGACGGGCTTGAACGTTTGAAGCGGGCGACTTTTTAGACTCTTAGCAGCTTGTTTTGTAGCTGTAGTGCTTTCAGAGTTGGCATGTGGTGAAATGGTAATGCATCTGTAATACTTTATGTGACAAGTTAATGGTTTTTTCATCTATGTACGTTCATTGTACTCTGTCTTTTCTTCACTTCTCATTCCGACTGCTTGCAAGTTAATTGGTATTGTAGTACATTATGCAGGTTAGTGTGGGTGTGTGTCTTAGACAGCAATGCACCAGATGTTATTTTATAGGACAGAGGAGGCGGCTCTCTCATGACTAGTTGTTGCAGCCTTGGTGATTACAATGTAACTGTGTCTGTGGTCACACCAGCCAAACACAGTCTCATGTACATACTGGGGGAAACCATTTCAAGTACAACAGCCTTAATGTGTTTTGATTAATGGCTTTATTAATCTCTAACAAATATGTTTCTGTGGTTTAGTGGTTAATGCATTAAATGCAGAACATCATCGGTTTGATTCCAGGAGGAATCGCAAACTCAACCTGAGGGAATAATAAGGTAGAGTGTACTCTTAGTGCCGGTCCCAACCCTGGATAAATGGGAGGGTTTCATCCGGTGTAAAATATGTGCCGAATCCTTTGCAATTCGTTTTTAACTCTCACAGATTCCAATAAGGCACTCAATGGATTCCTCTGTGGCAAATAAATGAATTATTCATGCATAATTTAGTTTATAACAAAAACAGAAACCCATGGGTAGTTATAAATGAACTACTAATTTTGGTTCAGTATAATTATACAGAACGTTTAGCCACACTCGTTTTTTTCAAGGACTCTGGTATCTGATAGATATGCAGAGGTGTCAATGCCGGGCATCACTTTAGTCAACACATACATATACCTGTGAAATACCTGTTCCATTTAAACACATATGTGTCCTTTTCCAATCTTCAAGTGTGGAGGTGTGTGTCAGTACAAAACATAATATTCTACTATCTAAACACTAATCTAACAAGTAGATTTTATTTGTTGGTCTTTAAAACTGAACGGCTATAATTCTGAATCCCATAGACCCATGGCTGACCCACCAAGGAACTGCCACTGAAGCACACCTTGTACTTATCACTTACAGAATGTCAGTATTTGACACCATGGGATGTGAATATGTTATAATTAACTGTATAATTGAGAATATTACAGTACTATGCAAAAGTCTAGAGACACTCCTTTTTTCTTAAAGTTTTGCCTCCAGTAAACCATACTTACTCTTGAGCAATAGTTCTCCAAACTTTCTGAAAACCTTTCAAAGATTTTCCAGTCCTTGTACCTGACATTTTCATTTTTTATTTTTTTTGTTCTTAAGCCACTAAACACTCACCTATGACCCATCCCAGCATAATAAAAGAGATGCATGCAGCCGTCTAGTGTTCACCAAAAAGACATTCTTAAAAAAGGAAAACAACAGGCTTTATAACAGCGAGTGTCACCAGTCATCTGTAAAACACAGTGGAGGCTCTGTCATGGTTTGGAGTTAAATTTCAGCCAGTGGTGTTGGGAATCTTATGCAATTATGAAGAAAGAAAAGTATCAGGAGATTTTGGTCCTGTCCTGATTGTGGACAGACAGAAACACTCAAAGGTGGACCAAACTGTCGTGGAACAGTTCGTAGATTTTATTTGCAACCTGTGGGTTGAACAACAAAGTTGATTTAGCTGCAAATCTGGATTCAGAGCACATCCCAAGTGAGGCTTCCCAAGACATAGTACTGGGGAAATGATGGTTTCTTTGGAGTCTGAGACATATCCCTTGAAGAAAACTAAACTGACCAAAAAACAAAACCAACCTAGCCAGACGATAGGTTCATCTACGCCAAGTTCTTATGGTCGGTCCAAACATCCAAAGGTTGCTTGGCCTCCTTCAGTCAGTGCCCCCATTCTTCCGCAGGTCTGTTACCTACATCATAGTTAAGCTTGGAATAAGGAAAGAAAGAAAAGAGCACTGATACAGCATTGCCCTACAATGACATCAGAATCATCAATTTCACAATAAACTGAAGGCTTGGATCAGGCTGAACAAGTACAGGAGCAGAGGTGAATTTCTCCTTGAGACACTTAAAGGCTGCTTCTGAAGACCAAATGACAATTTAGGCGAGTTTAAATAGAATTTTACTTCAATGAACCTCTTGGAGAAATGTGCAACCGCTGAGAACCTTTGTTTTTTTTGCACACGTCAGGACTGGGCTTAGATTTTCTCTGCATCGGTCTTCAGCTGCCCACCTTTCAGACCATAAGCAAATGACATATGTAATTCTTATTTTACAGCCGTTACACAACTTGTTTTCAACCAGACTCTGAAGTGCTCTTCTGATGTGCTCTTCTGATGTGCTGCCCGTGTCCCTCCGGGTACATGGAAAAAATCGAAATGTCATCCAAATATACAAATACAAAAAATTTAAATAATCCCTGGCAGCATTATTTACTGGGCCTAAATAACTGCTGCAGCATTTGTTGGAGCAAAAGAGATCAGCAGATAATCATAGTGCCCAAGATCAATTTTACATTCATCCACTTCTTAAATGTGCATCAGGTGATTTCCACTCCTAAGATCAAGTTAAGGAAAAATCTTAGCACTCCCCCACAGGTTGAAAAGCTGAACTGATTAGTTGTTAAGGGTATTTGTTTTATAGGGTTATGCTGTTTAGTCTCCAGTAGTCCGTGCATCAATGGAAAGTTTTATAATTTTTCTCTAAAAAAAAGCATATCTGGCCTCTATTGGGAAAACTAGCCAATTATTTTCACTGATGCAGCAAAATCACCAATTTGTCTCACTCTCTCTGTCTCTTTAGTATCTCTGCGTTGCAGGGAATCAGTTTGTGTTTCACTGGAGTCCAAGTTATTTACACAACCAGGCATAAACACTTAAGATCAGGGATGAATCTGATTTAGTGCTTGAGCCAGCCAGCTGTTTGGCATCTGATGTCACGGAAAATTCTCTCAGTGGTTCGTTTGTTCGACAAATCTAAATTATTATTATTGTGTTGCCTAATAATCAAGGGGATCAAGTTTTGCTTATGGCTGGTATTCATAATCTCTAAAGGCAACATCGTCCCCAGATGTCTGACACTGAACGCTAGACACTCGTTCATGTTTTCGTGTAACACAAATACACAGACAGACAGGGCAAATGCACGAACACAGACACGTGTGCCCATACACACTCTTCTCGTCTTCATCCTGCTTTATCTCTCTTGTTCTCTTTCACACGCGCACGGACTCAAAAATCGTTGTTTCTCACAGTCTAGTCTGGCTGTTGTTTGATTTACTGGGTGACCTCTGACCCCAGCTGGGCTGAGCTGGATGGACTCTCGGCCCTGCTGCAGCTCCAACTGGTTCGTCTCCAACATGACCCTGCCAGATCTGCGTGCATGTGTGTGCCTGTGTTTGAATGCCTACACACACATCTTCATTTGTTTTCACGTCACTCCGTGGTCCCAAAACCTGCAACAGTTACATGCAGTTCCTTTCTTGAGTTCTGTATATTTTTAAAAAGTTGATGTACTACATATTTGTTTAAATTACTGCTTGTTTATATGTCTCAAATCTGCACCTGTGCTGCCTCTACATAACAGCTAAACTAAATAAAGTCGTCTTCGTGTGTGACTTCTCATTCAATGAAAACCTCCTGTCAGCAGCGCACCCACAATACCAGTGTTTTAGAAACTGCTAAGAGACCTTTTGGTGTTATTCATTTCCTGTTTTTGTGAAACCTAAATTAATTAAAGATGGCAACAGTAATTCGACTCAATCTGACCTTTTCCTGTTAAAATACTCACACAAGAGGCTGAGAGCATAACAGTGGGGAGAGACCGGTTCATTAAACCACTCCAGGGCCAAATAAAAGTCTTCTAAACCAATTAATTCAGTTAAACAACAGATAATTCATTTTAAAACCAGAAAACTAAAGAAAAAGACTTTGTTTCGGCTTTCATCCACGTTGGCACTTTAGTCCGATTCCTTTTCATACTGTTTTGAAACATTTAACGTGTCCGTTAAAAAAAGATCGTATTCATTTAGAAACATATGTCTTGAAGAGGCTCACTGTTTACTTACCCTCAACATGACCTTCACTATAATGTGGCTAGCGCTAAGCTATACGCACTATATGAATTAGAGCCTGGAGAGCCTGAAAAGAAGAGCGTGGTGAGACATTTTATATCTACCTAGACTCTGAGTAATATCTAACTCTGTAGTCAACAAATCTGTCAGCGCTTGTCTGAACACATAAATCCACATGTATTTTTTTCTTTATGCTTCTTTGATGGCGCTTCTTTAACTCATAGATGTGGTATTTTTTGAACATAAGTCTAATCTTTGAAAGCAGCTCATAGCTTGGCGTTTTTGAACAGATGTGGGATTCCCGCTGCTCTCTCCTACTCATGCATCTTGAACTAATAAGGTCACCGTGGATTGCAGCTTCTTAAAGGAGCAGTTTGACATTGTGAAAATACATTTATTCACTTTCTTGCTTGATGTTAGAGGTGGAAAATATCTCCATTTTAATATCTGTATGTGAACTCTCATATAATAGCTCAACGCAGGACCAAGAGTGGAAGTTGAGAAACAGCTAGGCTCTGTTCAAGAAAAAAAAAAAAAAAAACTCTGAATTTTGTTGTTTAGAGACAAAGTCCAGGCAGGAAATGATTCTGACTGCTAGTGAGAAAATTCAAAATTACTTTTTACTTAAATAAGCATTATAATCCTACTCAAATAGGTTAATAGTGAGCTAGTTGCATCATAAAAATACACCAATTAGCCATAATATTATAACTACCTGTATAATATTGTGTTGGTCCCTCTATTGCTGTTGCTGATCCATCGAGGCATGGACTCCACCATACCCCTGAAGGTGTGCTGTGGTATCTGGCACCAAGGTGTTAGCAACAGCTCCCTGAAGTCCTAAAAGCTGAGAGGTGAGGCCTTTCAGCCTTTTTGTGGGTTGGTCTTGTTTGTCCAGCACATCTCACAGATGCTTGATCAAATTTAGATCTGAGGAATTTGGAGGCCAAGTCAACACCTCAAATCTGAAATATCTTTGCTTTGTGGCAGGGTGCATTATCCCAGTGAACACAGTTTCCTTCTTCCCATGGTGGGTACTGGTGCCAGGTGTTACCCAGCTAAGCGAACCACACGCACAAGGACATTCATGTAATCTAAAAGAAAACATGATTAATCAGACCAGGCCACCTTCTTCCATTGCTCTGTGGTCCAGTTGTGATCCTCACGTGCTCATTGTTTTCGCTTTTGGCAGTGCAGAAGGGTAGGCACGCACTTCCTGACTGGAACAAACTGTGATGCATTGTGCATTCTTACACCTTTCTATCAGAACCAGCATCACCTCTTTAAGCAATTTGAGCTACAGTAGCTTGTCTATTGAATCAAACCACACAAACCAGCCTTTGCTCTCCACATGCACCAGTGAGCTCTGGGCACCCATGTCACTGATTCACCACTGTTCCTTCCTTGCACCACTTTTAATAGATACTGACCACTGCAGACCAGGAACAACCCAAAGCTGCTGCAGTTTTGGAGATGCTCTGATCCAGTCGTCTAGCCATCACAATTTGCCCCTTGTCAAACTCACCCAAAACCTTATGCTTGCAAATTTTTCCTGCTGATGTGTTAGTTGATGTGTTAAACACATCAACTTTGAGGACAAAACTTCATTTGCTCCTTAATAAATCTCACCCACTAACAGTTGCAATGATGAATATAATCAGTGCTATTTATTTCAACTGCCACTGCTCATATTGTTATACTTGATGCATATTTAGAGTGCCTGCAATAAACATACTCATTATGTCAAATGGTAATTTCTCAATTGTTGATTCATTGATGTGTATGTATGTCTTTATACTGCTTTTTATATTGCTAAGTAGCTTGATGTATAACAATGCAGCCTATCTCCAAAATAATAAGCAACTAAATATTTCAAATAACTGGTACAGAGTACAAACTGAGGTATTTACATCCAAAACATAGCTGTATAGAATCATAAGGTCATATAAAGTCGTAACATCATATAACCATTTAAATAAAAGACATTAAACCTGTACTACAGTAAAATACTTGATAGAACATACCAAGTTACATTCTCCTATCCATTCAATGGTGGTGGTGGTGGTGAGGGGGGTTTAAAAGTATTAGTAGTCATGTTCTGTGGCACCCCATGGCCCCCATCTAGACATGCCCCTGTTGTCACAAGCAAGTCAAATATGCCATATGCCAGGTTTTAAGGCTATTTTATTTAAGAGTGAGCCAGCTATCAGAGTTTTTTTCTTTTCTTCTTATTTTAGTGTACAAACTCTTTTGTACACTGAAGAAACACATGGTACAGAAGGGTTGCTAACATAGTCATTTGACACGGCAAAATTGTAATTTTTAGTCAGCTAAAGGCATTGCTATTGTTTCAGTCCTTGCTTCCATAATGTATGACAACTTCTGCTTTGTCTCTGTGAGATTTAAAGGGCTGTAAAGTGGCTTCTAATATGTTCAGAGACAGCCAGGTCGGTGCTTTTAATGGTTTCTAGTCTTTATTAGAAGCTGTAGGAGGGAGTTGCTTTCTGTTAGGAAATAACACAAGGGCAAGTATTCTCCACACAGAGTCTGACAGCAATTTATGAACTAGTTATGACATTTTATCCCACCGGGTTGTTCAATAGTCACTAAATGCAATTCACTCATTTGTTTTCATGGGCACCGTTTGTAGTGCTTTTGAAGGGACCTGAGTTGAACTGTTTTTGCTTTTATTTTTAATTAACATTTCATGCATTCACGAAAAATGCTTTCAACTGGAATACAAGAAATGCTGCTATCAAAAAAGGGAAATTAATATCCATGCATAGAAACAAAGAGGTGGCATTTGGTTCCTATTTCATGCTCTGCAGTGAGACCGGCAGCTGTCACTTCATTTAAAATGTCATTGTAGAAGAAAAGAATATAAAGATCTGAATGACTCAATGTTTGATAGTTTCAAAAATAGTTCGTTTTTAGAGCATTTGTTTTCCTTACTGCAGTCTAACAGTGACTCCCTTCAAAAGAATTGCATGGCATACTTCCTATGCTCGGCCCACCTGTCAAGCTGCTCTGTTATAGCACGCTAGTAACACCCTTCCTAAGCTTACGGTGTTATTGGGTTCGCTATTTTCCTTGTTGTGCAACACAGTAAAGGCCTCAATCTGTTGTTTTCTTTAAGCCCGTTGATAAGGAAGTGGACTCCTTCTCTTTTCCTCTTTCAAGCGAGAGTGACCTAAAAGACGGGATGAGGCAGGTACGTGTTGCAGCACAATAGCCAGTAAATCTCTCCACAGCAGCCACACTAGAGCCCTGAGTGCATGGTTATGGAGGGAGGCTAATCAGCTTTTGGCAGATGGGCTAATGTCCTTACAGTCGCTGAGAGGGGGGCCTATATTTAGTGTCCACTCTCTCCCGCTTAACAGGGGATAACAGTGGCCCTGTTCTTCTTTCCATAGCTCATCCATTGCTGCTTAAATTCACCAAGAGACCAACTGAGGCAGAGATGAAGAGAAATGAGTGAACACAGAATTATCATAATAATAATAAACACCTAGAGTGAGAGCTGTAATCTCAAGTGACTCAAAATAGAAGAGTCAGTAGTTATGCACATCGGAATCTTTTCAAAAGCAGGCATGAAAGCAAAAGGAAAAGATAAAGAGGAGAAAACATAAGCAGAGTGTCAAGTAGAGAGACAGAAGAAAGGAAAAAGATGAAAGACAGAGTTGAGTAATGTTTTTTTTTCCCACTGTCAGCAGGGAAAGTGACATCTGGAGGCTGAAGCTTGCGGGCATTAGAGTGATGCAGACCTGGAGCCAATCCACTCAGCAAGTTACCATGTGTCCCTGGAGACCTGGGCTCTGCTGGTAGTAAGGTTTGTAAATTCGTGATACCTGCTTGCCGTTTCAGATTCACTTAAAGCTAATTAGCTTGGCAAACAGTGTGATGACGTTCGTTGACGCTCATCTGTGACGTCTCACTGAGGGGAAATCCTTCACGTTCAGCTGTTACTTGCTGGCAACAAGAGTCATGCACTTGTGTGGATGTGCGGGCACTTCAGAGCATTGACCTAATGAGGACTTTTCTCCTAATGTCAAAACCTGGACACCAAATCCAAATGCCAGAGCCGTTTACCTCGGCTAAACTAAAGTTCAAGGTGGTGAAACGTCTAATAATCATCATGCAAAGTACTACTGCGGCTGGTAGTGTTTGTGATAAGAAAGAAAAATCTTAAAACATCTTATGTCCAGTGGGCTCCTTTTGCTTTTAATTAAGAAATTCCTGCACTTGAACACAATCATCAGATGTTTATTTTCAGGTTCAAACAGGATTGCTGTTGAAAACACTGAAAAACAATGAAACAATCTCTTTACAGCAACAGAAATCCACATGGAACAGCTCAGAGCAGAACGTACAATGAACATGTGTAAATGTAAATCTCAACCACTGTATTCACCAAAGCAGGTCTCCATCAGCCAAAACTAATACACAGAAAAGCACCTTTAAATTCAGTGACACAGCCTTGTCTGCTAATTCGTCTGAACACAAAGTGTACAAAAATAGAGATCGATAGAAAAATAGAAGATCTGACTTGTTTGAGAGAGAACATTCTGAGTGAAGCGCAGAATGCAGTTAAAAACTGGAAATGTACTCTGTCGCTCCACAATTGTTATGAAAACTCTACTTTAAATCTCAGACGAAACGCTTTAATGCCTTTCAAATATCCGTGCATTTTCAGTTCTACTTATCTCATTATTTCCTCACTGAGACAAATTTCAGCAGCTGTTAACTGTGTTCTCCTCTGCTGGGCCCGAGCTCTGTTACGACACCCTTGCACACACAAACCAACTTCCACTCCTTTGACAAATTTAGAGCTTGTAGCTTGTAACACAATTGTTCCCTTTTTCTGTTACATGTTGTTTTATTTTAAAGCAGATACATTATGGCAAAATGCATTCGAACTGCATACAAAATTTCTTAATGCATTTGATAAAAAAAAAAAAAAAATTAAAAGTGTTTTAAATCTTTTACAATTTTCCAGTGTAATTTTTTGAAAACTGATCGCCCATGTTTCAAAACTTTCTGTTGAACATGTGTTTGTTACTCAAAGGTACCTTGTAGAGTTTGTTTGATTTTAGGAGCTCTAATAGAGCAAAATCTTTGGTTGTATCGTGCATGTGTATGAGAACATGCATACATGTGATGTCATGCATGAGGTCCGGGGCTGGCCATCTGGCAGAATGGGCACTTTTCCTGTAAGCCAATATAAGCATTTGCATTTGGGTGGACGCACCGGTTTTTCAACAACACGTCAGGAAAAATAGTCAGCTGGCCAAAATGGGTAGGAGTAAAAGGGAAGGCACTTGTGGAGAAAGCTGAAAGCCAAAACACAGATGCTAAGTTTGTCAAATTAAGGACCTGTGGGCCATAGTAGATGATTGTGGTGGCAGGTGCTGTGAGAAGAGGCCCAACAGCCGGACAGTAAACGAAATAAAAACTTGCAATAAGGAGAAGCTAATTTAATTCAGCGTTTTATATAGCACTAGTTGACTTGGCTTTACTTCAAGGCATTTTCATATTGCAAGAATGCACAAGAATCCCGCCGATCAGACAATCCTCTGCGAGCAATCACTTGGTGACAGTGGAAAAGAAGAACTCCCTTTTAACAGGAAGAGAACTCCAGATTTAATTTTCTCCCTGTTGAGCTAAAACCATCTTTAAATGTTGATAAGTTGTCTCAGTGGAAAGTTTTGGTTATTTTTTGTTAGCCAGCGTTTATCATTAACAGCGTTTTTAGGCAGTGAGCTTGCTGTTGCTCTTCTTGGAGCTGACTTTTCCTTGGCTTTACAGTTTATTGTCTACTTTCTCCCTCTCTCCCTCCCACACACAGGATGTCATTTGGGATTTTTTTAGGATTCACTGCAAGTCGTGCATTTTTGCAGAGTCCCCTTTATGAAGTGTGCAGTTCCTCTCGCTTGCTCTTCATTCCCTTTTCCTCACTACAAACTTTTAGTGTTTTACGGGAGCATCACAGTTGATATACAGATTCAGGGGAACGCAAAGATGGGTAGAGAGTGACATGATTGTGGTGGGCCAGTTTAAGTGAAAGTGCTGGACCTGACCTATTTCTCACAGTTACGCCCTGATGAGATTGCTGCAGCTGATTTCATGCCATGAACTCACTTCAGCTTTTTAGACCTTAGGGAAATAGTGTAAACAAAGAAAGAAACTCCACAGGGTGCCTTTAAGTAAGCTTGAGTGGTACATCTGAAAAATCTGTTCTTTTAATTTGCATTTCAGTTTGCATCTGGCAAAGTGTACAAAAACACATGAAAATGTGTTTTAATAAGACTGTATTTTGAAATGCACAATGGGCATACATTTCTTTCTGTCACATTTCACCCTGCACATGAAATAGGTTGCTATACACTCCTTCACCTTAATTTGCAACCCATCTCTCATTTTAAAATAACCATGCATTATATTTTTATAAGTATTTTTTAGACACTCTCGCCACCCACCTCCTACAGATGATGAGATTATGTTGGTACTTCCTCTTTGGTAATCAGGATGTGTACTTATCCAGCAGCACTGCTGATAAGAGCATAATCTTGAACCAAACACTGTTAAAAACATCAGGTGGTCCGATACCTCCCTCAGTGTTAGAGACCTTAGTCAGCATTGGTAAATTTTCTGACCATCAGTACATTCATAATCATTTTGAAAATGTCATGAGACAATTCAATACTACTCTAAGATAAAGAAAAAACAACTCTTCCCTTTAGGCTTTATCTAGGCACTTAAAAATGTATTCCTGTACAGAAATAAAGCATGCATTGTTTTGTTGTTGGGTTTTTTTTGTTGTTTGTTTTTTTGTTGTTTTTTTTTTGTTGTTGTCAGAGTTCAGAAAGAAAAACTTGAGTAACAAAGCAGATCTTTGGGTTGTAAACAGTACTCACTTCCTTTTTTTGCAATTTTCTTTGAAAACAAAGTTCCAGTCTCCCACAAACTCAGTGCAGACGGTAAATATGTGAATGAAAACATCTTCTGCGTCCTTTGCTGCTCTTTGCTCTTTGTGGCCATTTGTGATCTCATGTTTTGGTTTGCAATGTGAAGAAGATGTGCTTATTACACATGTCAAAACCCACAACACACCAGAACACTATCCTGTCCAGGCTATTTATGACTCAGAGCCTCAGTGACGGTTTGATCTACCAAACCCTTGAACTGGCAGGCCAGCCCCACTCACTGGCATCTCTCCCTGTGTGCTCACCTCCTGCTGTGGCATCCTAACCCGGGGGGAAAAACATTTCTTTCTCTTGCTGCTTTGGTCCTGATTCCTTGTCTTCATTTTCTTGCCTTTCCTTGATTCTCTTCTTCCTTGCCCAATCTTATCTCTTGCTTTCCTTTCTGTCCTTTCCACAAACTTCCGTTCTCAAGGAGGAGATTTAAAAAAAATCATCACTCCTCCCTTTTATGAGTGGGTGGGAGTCCCAGCACTTACACAGTGGTGCATGGACATAAAAAAAGGTTTAGTTACAGGGCAACCAAGTGGCGTACGCGGGGTGCTGCAAAGAAGCAAGGTACTGCTGAGGAGGAGAGGGTGGGCATGAGTAGACAGGCTGAACCTGTGCTACGTAATAGTTGCTGAAGTTGCCATCAGAGACATACGGAGCCGGCTGGTAGAAGCAGGTGACATTGGCAGCATTGGGTATGGCATTCTGCTGGACCAGAACCCGAAGGGCCAGCGACGAGATGAGGCTGAGTGTCTGACGCCTCTCGTGGCCCATCAGGCACACAGTGCTCTCTTGCACCACATTGTACAGCGTGGCAAGGTAGTCATACTTCCTGTCCTCCAGGTCTACAAAGTGGTTCTGCAGATAGGACTCCAGCTTTCTCCTCTGCTCAATCACATCAGGAAAGTCTATGAAGAATCGCGAGCACATGTAGCGCTGCAGCAGTTTCATCTCGGCGTCAGAAGCTGCACGGAAACCCCGAACCAACAGGTGGCAGTACTTCAGCAAGCCCCCGCCGCGTATCTCCTCGGGGCTCCTCGTGCAGATGAGGCGCTTGCGCAGATGATCGAGGGCGGTGGGGAAGTCACCATAGACACTTTCCCCAAGGATGGTGGGGTGGAAAGTTGCAGCCATTGGGTGCTCCGAGCACTCGTAAAAGAGGAGGAGCGAGTCCAGGCGGATCTGGAAAGAGTCCACGCTGAACTCAAACTGCCGGCGAAGAGAGTCCACAAACTTGAGCTCCACGTTCTTGCCACGGTTGTTGGACAGTGAGATGAGACTCCAGCGATCTGAGTCGTTGCACACCTTCACCATCTTCTGCACATAAGCCTCCTACAAACAGACACAAAGTAAAACATGAAAAGTTTCTACACAATAGGAATCATGATCTTCAAGTAAATGTCATATTTTGCAGGCTTTAACCAGCACACTGAAATCATCAGTGAAAACTTAAAGACACTGTTGGAACAAAGAGAATGGACAACAAGGGTTTTATACCCACTTTATATCCACACTAGAATTCTATATGCCCTCTACCTTTTTTATTTGTGTGTCATTAAGGGTTTACAAAAAGCACGGCATTATAAGATGAGTAACTAATTGTATATATCATCTCAAAATCATTCAAAAACTCGAGGACCTCCTTCAAACCCTCTCTCACAATCTCTCAACTCCTCCTCCTCCCCCATGTCCTTTTCACAGCTGTGGTAAAGTGAAGTTCTTGCAAAAAGTTTACCAAAAACTTCTTCTTTTTCTGACCGTGACCTGCTCACCAGATGAACGACTGCATTCTGGGTCAGCAATGGAGATATAATGTGTTTTGACAATAGTTTGAGCAACAACTCCACATTAATGTGCACCAGATAAAAATCTCTGTCTGGCCTTTTACTCATCATGTTTTGCTGATCACATCTGTTGGTGGGCCATTAGTAGCCTGGGTAGTCCTTGGTATCCAGGTAACTGAGGGCCGACTGATTAATGTGGATCTGACTCCAATTGGATTAGACAGAATCCTCTTTGAACTGGAAACCAACCTTTTTACTATTTGTAGGCTTATATCTCTATGCTGCACTGACATATTCAGACTTATTAGAATTGGGTGCATTATTAAATCTAAAATGTATGCAATGACTGAGAAATTTTAACTAATTCTGCTTCATGTATAATTCAGGAATTGAGTAATTTTGAAGCTCTGCATTATATGCGCCAGTGCTTCACAGTTCTCATAAGAATCATAATTTGCTCCGTTTGTGAGTCACATTTCTTCATACACTACCTTTAAGGTCACTGGTGTGATCTTTTCTTTATTCACCCCCTCGGGCAAGAAGTCTAGAAGTGAGTCCAGCACTATATCTTTCACTATCTGAAACTCCATCTCCCCTTTCAGCTCGGCGCAAAATATTAAGTCCAGATCTTTCCATCCCAGACCGCTGTCCTCATGCAGGACGTAGCTGGCTGCCGATCCGTTTAACCGCACCTCCCGAACATGTATCCGCTTCTCCTCCATGCGGCTTCGGACCACCTTGACGATATCTCGTGGCTTCACCTCCAGGGTCGGGAAGCTCCATCGCCCGTGAATTGGGATGGAGCCCGTGAGGATGGTGTCCAGCCGATGCACTTGCTCCCAGTTGAGCACGCTGAGGTTGATGCTCTCTCCGTGCGAGTAGCTGTCAGCTGCAGCGCACTCAGCGCTCTCGATCATGTTGACAGGAGGTAGAGGAGGATGTAAACGGCAAAACTTTCCACTAACTCCGTCCGGAGCTGCGGCATTAGCCGGAGGCAGCGTTCTGTGGAAATGACCCTTAGGAGCGGGACTCTGTCACACCAACAAGACCGTGAACGACAAAACGTCTTTACGCATGACGAAGAGAACAGGTCGGGCGGCGTTGCCCTACTTCTTACATAAAGTCTGCTTCTCCAGACAAATTCAGTTCATGATCTTGTCAAGCTTTCGCTGGCAGACTGCGCGCTCCGATCCGTCTCCGTGTCTAACCTCTGGACAGCGGGTGTCAGCTGTGTCGGTTCTTTCTTTCCGTTTCAGCTTTTCGCGACGTCCCAGTAGTGCTCTGACGCAGCTATCTCAACCGAAAAATCCACTGGAGAAGTTTTACTTCTGTCTTCTTTGACTCGCTTTTTGTTTTTTTGTTACGCACAGCTTATTGCGTATCCATGCTGAGCAACTTTACGCTCCGTTTTTTTTTTTTTTTTTTTTTTACAATGCGCGTTTCCGATCCCCACCTACTTTTCAAAAGCGGTGAGCGACTGCTGTTTGTCTTTTACATTTTGGCCGTTTTGGAGCTCGCTGATACTGCGCGATGCACGGAGGTCCCACTCCACGGCTGCTGGAGAGGTTGTGAACAGATCATTTCCAGTCCGAGAAGCGATGGGGCGGCTCGGTTTGATTGACAGCCCACACCAACTAACACCACCCCCTCCACCCCCTCCGCGTCCCATGGTTAATTTCAGTGGCTTCAAGCTCGAATGCTGAGGCGTGTCTAAAGAAGAATAAAAACTTTTAAATTAAAGTTCTAGCCTTCAAAATCGGGGATTCGTATCCACAAACAGTCACTTTTACTCAAAATCCCATCATTCCGGAGATGCAGCCAGCCTACACTTGTCTTCCTGCAGAGGGGAACCCTGGTCTCACTGGTCCAGTATCAGCTCCCCCCTGTTCAGTTTGACATAAATCTATGCACGTTATCAAAATCGGGTACTTAGAATTCTTTCCAACCTTCCAAACAGATAAATTTGTGTAAATTACACAAATATAAAACACTACAATTTTACTACTACGCGAGGTTTCACATGCACCCTCTCTAGAGATGTTTGTTTTTTCTTCACTAGTTATGACGCAGCTCATCTTATCTCCAAAGTCACACATCGTGAAACCACATTTAATGCGCAAATTTAACAACAGTTTCTGTTTTATTTGTCCTCTTAACACCAACGTGAATGTTTAATTTGAGCATATATGTGCGATGAAAGTTGTCGGTCATGTTCTTGACTGCGGTCCAGCTTGGGTATGAGCCACCGTCTCTCGGGTTAGTTGTCATAAAGAATCTGTCAGTGCGGAGCTGGGCGCGCATATCTGCGTCACTGCAGACGAGCCCATAAACCAGCTTATCGCAGATTACCCTCTATGTGCAGTGTCACACACGTTAACACCGACACACAGGAAGATGCGCTGTTAGCAAGTGCACTTTCACACATGAGGGTGAAAGTATTGTTATCCAAGAATTGTTTTTGTGCATGCGCAAAAAGCTAAAACAACAAAAGAAGGAGAAACGTGATGATAACCGTGAGCCAAGTTTTGAGTAAGACTGAAGCAAAGATCCAATACCATCTGTCAGAAAAAGGGAGGGATGTAAATATGAAAACGCTACATTTTACAGAAAAAAATAAGATATTTGTATCTGTTTAATATCTATTTGTTATTTTAAAGTCCGACATATGACTCGAGTGAATAATCCATGTCAGTTTACAATCTGATAGGCAGCATTGAGATCAAGTTTACTTTAACTATTCGCCTCAGTATCATTGTCAGTCGTTGATGCAGTGAAGCATATGGCAGCTGCTTTCACTTCTTTGTATTGTTGATGCATTAACAGCAGCTACTTAACATTTAAATAATACGGGAAGAATCACATTTATGTGCAAATGCAAAACTTTTAGCATTAGTGCTGCTGCTGCATTACAGGAAATACTGTGCCATTATTTCCACACTGCAAATACAGTACGTAGCTCTGTAGGTTAAGACACAACAACAGCAGGTCAGTCACACTCTTCACTTTCCCCATTCACCATTTAGCTCAGTTTAAGCCTTACTGCTTACTGTGAAGCAACTACTTACCTGACCTTTGACCTGCCAAGTGGATGACACCGGATTGGTTTCCGATGTCTAACGACTATCCAGGATTTCAGACAGACCGCATGCCTGGCTGCTAAACTTATCTCCATATATGGAAACAAATTTGTGCACACAAGAGTATCTTGAGGTGTGCACTAAATTGTAACCTATCTGTTTATGTGTGAATTATTATTGCACAGTGCCCTCTTTCTATTCAGGAACATGACAGTAAATGAATCAGAGAGTTTTTTTATTAAAAAATTCAGATGCAGACACATGAAGAAATCTCGGCACCCAGGATTCTGATCACACTTAAAATATCTTTCCATATCTTCTGCATATTCTTTTGAAATGTTTCCATGTTTTCCTATTAACCCACTATGTCTTCAGTCCCTCTATCCGTTCCTGCTCTTTGCTCATCCTCTTTCCCTTTCCTGTTTTTACCATTACTACACATGGAAGTTCATTAAGAGATTACAGTGAAGTAGTTAGGTGAATGTCCATCCGCTCGCTTCCTCCCACTCTTAACACCTTCTATTATTTTCATATATAGCATGCTGGATCATTTTAGTATCTCAAAGATTTTCCATTAAAAAAAGAACGAAAAAAATTTCCACATTTAACCCACATGCATTAGCAGCGTGCAGGCCTGCTGACCACCTCCAGATGTAAGACATTGAGACATTGTCCTGCTGAAGGTCACATTGACAGGAAAATTAGCCTGGCACAATTATGATGGCAGTTCTGTGAGTAGCTGCAGACATAGCAGCAGGGTGTAGAAAAATAAGTAAAATAAGCGTATTAATGTTGATGAAAGACCTCCAACCATCTGGGATATTTGCTGTTTTGGTTTTCTGGGTGTTGGAGAATCTCCTAAAATACCACAGGCTGCATGAAACTGCTAGGCTGAATGAAAGTATTCAAACCTATATGCATTTATATTGCACCGTGTGAAAATGGCAAAAGTAACCAAAATACATTCACAAGATTCAACACCGTCCCCAGGCAGCCAGGCATAAATAAGGTAACAGGATAACAGGCATAAAGTCTACTGTCTACACGGGCAGCTAAGTCAAGTGTAGGGATATGTACGGCTATCTAAATGGTCTCTGTGGTGAGCAAATGGAGCTACGGGAAGCCTGCAGGGCAACAGCATTTATCAAATAAACTAATTACGCAATTACAAGCTAAACCTTGTCACACAGTACTTAACTGACCGTTTAACACTACTGAACATTGTTTATGCTTCTATTCATTGACTGGGAGTTAGGGGGAAGAGTTTGTGATGTGCGACAAGTGTTTGCATTTGTTCTTGAATTGTCATTTGTGTCACCATCAGTTCTGGTGACTTCAGTGTGTTTTTTCTTTCTTTTCTTTCTGGTACATTTGCACAAAGAACTAAATAGTTCCCCAAAGAGATTAAATAATACAAGTTTTTATGATGAGGATTATTTCCTGGAGTATTTATTTATTCTTTTGCCAGGATCAACACTACATTAAAACCTCAGTGTTGGCACTGCTAATGGCAAGTGCTTTAGGGTCATTTGTAATTACATCAAACTCGTTTTAGCTCATGGGCCATATGCAGCCCAGTTGGATCCCAAATGTTTCAGACCAGTAAAACAATTGCATAATATATGTGTTAAGCAGTACAATCTAGAATTATTTACCAGAGCTAAGGCTTCTTTAAAAAGCTGAAGTCAAAAGTAAGACACCTGCATCCCACACTTTAAACAATTTACCAGATATCAAAGGCATGAAACCTCACCGACAAGTCATATTTGTTTTCTTTATAATTCAAACGACCTGTCAAGAGATAGAAATACATTTAAATTGCCAGGCACGTACACAGTAGAAAAGCATTTTATTTAAAAACCAAAGTATTTAATAACAGCAATTTAATTTAAGTGCTTCATCCGAAAAGAACCACTTAAATTAAATCTGTCACTGAAAAGTAAAATATATAAAAAAGCTTCCTTTGCCTTCCTAAACCTCAAAAGAATCTTGTGTCTCAGTGTTTTATTCAATTTTCTATGACATTTTTTGTCTGTTATGTCACATCAGGGCCTACTGAAATATTTTGCATGAGTTCCTGTTGTTTTGCCCACAATAACTGTTACAGTTTTTAACAAACACTTCACTTTAGCACTGGCGGTGATGCAATCATGCAATTGCAGGCCACCCTGTTTCTGCTACTTAGCATGCAACGCCCAATCTTTAGCCCGTTGCCCGATCACATACATATAGCACCGTAGATGTATAGTGGGTATCTGCTAATGTCAACAAAGACAAACCTCAGCAGTATTTCCAATCAGTTTTAACCTTGACCTTCTGAAGTGACCTCTGTTGGCCTCAATCAACCCTAAAAGAATATGCTCAGTAGTGTAAGCCCCCTGCTAAACTCTTCCACAGCCACTAATGAGATTCATTGCACTGCTGGAGTGTAAGTCATGCAGCGCAGCACTCGGAGAAGGTCCTCCACATGGTACTGTGCTAACAACAAGTTTAAGAATTTGTTGAAAAGAAGCCCCACCAGTAAAACCGCAATGAACCTTTCCCCTCCTTTTATGCATTTCATACGATTATAGATTAAGAGATTTCATGATTAAAAGTTTCCATTTTTGAATTTAACTTATAGACGATGTGTTCTCTTATCAGTAAAAAAAGACACACACTAAAAAGCCGACCACAATCGACTGTGTCACAGTGTCACAGACGTGCATTGCTCAAGAAAGAAAAAGATGTAAAATGGTGTTTAAAATATTTCAAAGTCGTTCAGTTACCATAAATATATTTTTACATATATGATTAATTGACCACATTAGACTTTTTTTGTACAAGGCTCCTGCTTTGCTTTTGGAAAAATGAAATGAATAATGTCTGTGAGCTGAACTCAGGTGAATGTTTTAGTGCAGCCCCCCAAAAATCACAGAATAGCCCACCACCCCGCAGTTTTTCAGACTGCTTTCTTGACTTGTCATAACAAGGGCCAAAAGACTGCTCTGATAAAATAAACAGGAAGTGAGTCGCCCAATCTGTGACTCAGCTTCCTGTATGATACCGTCGTTGGAGATGTTAATACCACAGCAAATTTCTCTGATGGTTTCTGTGTAAACAGTTGTACCGCTTGCACACACATTCATAAACATAAAATTGTGTGCATTAGAAGCCAAAGACTAAAGTTAATTGGAAGTAATGACAACATGCAAACATGTTGCAGTTTACACCTCATGAGGCCAGCCTTCCTAAAACAACTTTCACGGGTAGTCTAAAAACACAAAACAAAACTTGGTTTATTAGTTCCAGTTAATGATCATCAGTTCAACTTTAGTTAGAAACCGCCCTAAACCGGTGGTTTCCACAGTGCACAGTGCAGTAGTACACTAAAGTGAACTAATGGTTTTATAGTATACACTTTATTCAGCCTCTGAATGTGTTGAATATTCCCAGGTTAATGTGTTTAATCATAGGGCCACACAGTAAATTCTACTGTCAGGAATTATAGAAGCTATATAGAAAGAAATGTGAGACATAAAGGTTTTTAAACTCCTCTGTAGATTGATTACATGGCCTCACATGCAAATGGAAAATTATAAGAGAACATTACATTGTATTAAAATGCCACAAGCCAAAAAGTTTGGAAACAGAAAAGTACCTGATGTTTTTTTCTTTAAATCTACTTTTTTTTGTGACTGATCATTCTCACACTGAAGTGTCAGCAGCAACCAAACTGGACATAAAGTGGACTAATCAGAAGCAGTAGACATATAGGAAACTCACTCTTTGTCTGATAAATTTGCTTTGATCTCCTTCTCACATTGTTCTTCTACTTTCATGAGGAAACTGGAAAACCCCTGACAAGTCCCAGCAAAGGTCATGCTTACGCAGCATCAAGGTACCACAGCGCCATCTGCTGGACCACCACAAACAGCCCGGGCTGAGCTGATCTGAGACTCAATGAGCAATTCTATTCACCCCCCCGTAGGTGGCGCTCTTTTCTACAAGTTAAAGTTCAGCGTATCTGTGTCAGTTTCTCAGTTTCCCACATAGCCGCACACACAGAGACACATTGCACAGCTGTGCTCGGTAAACAGTGTCATTCAAGAGTCAAGTTAGGTCATTTGATCCCTTCATGCGGTGTATGATGATTCCGTTATTAAAAGCTGATTGAGTGAAATGCACTAATTAAATGCACGCAGCTATGACACAATCAAGCGCATTAGTCATCCATCTTTTGAAGCACGTCTCTTCTTCTCTCAGTTCATCATTTGCATCATATGTGCAGAGTGATTTGTTCTGTTTAAGATAGTGCTGATGCTCTAGATACTGTGGGTATCTGCTGTGGGAAATCTGCGTGAGCACTGCTGGTGTTGCATTTGATTCTAATATTGTTCCTAACCAATTAAACTTTGATACACGAGACCTGTGTCAGCGTTATTTGGTAGCTTTGTCTGCTGCTTTTCTGTGGGTCGGATGACTCAGACGACTAGTTGCACGTGCAGCAGAGGCGAATGCTTGGGATCAACCCCGTTTTGGCTCCGCAGCGTGATTCACGGGGACAAACTGTGCAAAAGTGGGAGGAAAGAAATTCCCTTGAGATATCTGTGAGGGCATATTTCCCAGATGATAATTAAGGCTTTTGATCAGCAGCATCTTTAAGTCAGGATTTCTTGCGTGTGCATGTGAAAATTGAGTGAAAAATGATATTTCCATTGAGCTTCACTTTGAAGCATCTGTAACCGGTTAGCTGCCACTACGAGTGAAAACCCCTTTTCCTCCAGTATCAGTGACAGGGAATGTTGAAATCTCATACAGAGGGGAAATCGAAAAAAAGAGAAGAGGACAACAAACGCACATGTGCAGTCACACCCTGCTGCTGATAGCAGTCAGTCTGCTTTATAGGCTCAACATTGACGATGTAAAGTCAAAGTTAGGTTGAGGCTTATTGGTTGGGGGCTCCGGAGGAACAAAGAGGTTCTTAGTGGGAAGATCTCAGTGCAGCTGCAGGTGATGTGGCAGTAATTTTGTGCCTCGGTCAGTCATTTGGCACTTTGCTCTGTCATGAAAGGTTTAGGGTGGAGATCCACTCCTCTGCTCTTCTGAGTACGTCTTGACTGAGCAGTGATTTATTTAGGGTGAGGTGTACTTTTCTCACACCCACGGAGCAGAGCAGTGGTGGGAGATGGGAGGTAGCAGGTCAGTAAATGGAAGATAAAAAGAGAAAAATGCATTCTGGTGTGTAATTGAGGTCTTGGATGAAGACATACATGAGTGAAATACAGAGCAGGAGATGGGAAGAAAGCGTGCAGTTGGATGTCTTGGAAGGGTGGGGAAGAGGAGGTTGGAAAGCATAAACAAAACATTATGAGCAGAGGTGGATAAATGATAAAGAGAACCGGAGCCCGTGCAGACCACATGAATGCCTCACACTCAGCATCCAGCCTGATGTCACACAACACAGCTCTTTTCATTTACCTTACATGGGAGTGCTTTCCATTCTTACTAATACTGGGCGGTTTCTCATGTCTCTGCTTTGAGCTTTTCTCTACCTTTTTCCTCTTCCTTGTGAGCCAACTTTTATCTTCTGCCTACTCTCCCTTCCTTTCTTTGTGTCCTTCAGAGAGGTATTTATTGTATCAGAAAAATTCTGATTAAAAGAACATCCAAAACACCCGAGGGACCTCATCCAGGTTTAACAAGCCACATAACACACATGTGGCATGATGCCTCAGTTTGTTCCTCACAGGTGTTAGCACAAGATTTTATTAAGAAAGTAAGTGTTTTTCACAGCAAGTAAAACTGATACATATGCTTCAGAATCCTTTAATGCCCTCTTTTATTCATTTGAAACTGTAAATAACTCCATCTTTTTAATGTAAATATCTTATAAGCAAATAACATGGCAGCAACCCAGTGCATTTAGATGTGTACGCATTGTGGCTGAAGTCCAAATCGAGTATTAGAAAAAGAGAGAAAATATCCAGTGACATTTAAAAACAGACAGAGAAGAGGCCTGTCTAATGTGCAGAGGCGAATTGTTCCACATTTTAGAAACTTCAACACACAGGCGGTCCCCTCTGAGGTTATGCTTAGTTTTAGGTATGTGCAGGAGTAGCTGATCAGATGACCTGAGAGAAGAGGAGGGTGCATAAGGCTGACCATGGCTTTATGACTACAGGGCACCCAGCGTCTGATGGCTGCTTCCAGCAGGGTATCACTCCATGTCACAAGTTCACATCATGCCAAACTGGTTTCTTGAACACAACAGTGAGTTAACTTTACCCAAATGGCCTCCCCAATCACAAGATCTCAGCTAAATTAACCGCCTTTGAGAACAGGAGATTCATATCGTAGATGTGCAGCTGACAAATCTGCATCAACTGTGTGCTATCATGCCAATATTGATAAAAATATCTGAGAAATGTTTCCTTGTTGAATCTATGACATTAAGAATTAAGGCAATAATAATAGTAATAATAAGCGACTGGTGAGTGGAGGTGTATAAGTTCTTTTAAGGAAAACAATATCTTGATGGTAATGAGGTCAAAAGTGATTACCAAAGTATTGATCACAGGGCCAGATGGAGGTTTTTGCAGTTTCTCTTAATCAGTCTATTTGATAAAGTGAGCAACAACTCTTTGGCTCTTGTCTTTGGATTCAGAAACATTGCTGAAAACCTTCCCACCACCATCCAGTGTTGTTTTCAGAAAATCTGACACTAAATGTAACAGTGATAAAGGATGTCTGTGGTTCATGTCCCAATTTCAAAGCAGCTGTGTGTTTATGTGACAGCATGTTTGTAATCTTTAATACACTGAAAAAATGGCCAGAATCCAACATTTCAGTGATCAATCACATTTCACAATCAACTCTTTCAACTATTTCTTTCTTTGCTCTTGAAAAATGTGCATTCCTGGACTCAGATAACAAAAAGTATTCTTTGCTTTTGCCTCAATAATTGTTACAGTCTGTTTGTAATCAGAGCCCTTCCTGTTTAGGGCAGAGAGGAATAATTCAGGAAGCCATCTTGGAGATGGCTTGAAACCTTCCAAATCAGTGTCAGGCTGCAGCAGCAGGGAAGTCACTGAAGGCTCTAGACACCCAGGCAGGGACTGTGGAGAACCCACTCCCCTTTTAGAGTCCATACACTTGGAATTCTTGGGCTGGGACTGTGCAAAGCGCACTGAAGGCTTTGGACATTCAAGGTAGGACTGTGCAGGAGCCACTCCCACTGAAGGGTTTAGGTACTTGGACTCTTGAGCCTCGGATATTGCAAGGTACACGCAGGACCCTCTGACACAGGAAATATGGGACCTTCTGGCTCAGGTTCCATCTGAGTTTGCACAGAACTCACCAAAGGCTCTGGACACTCACATTGTTGCTGTACAGGACCCACTCTCATTGGAGGGTCTTTACACTTGGAATCCTCGGGGTGTGGCTTACTGAAGGCTCTGAATACTCAGACTCATTGGGCTGGGGCTGCACATGGCACACAGGCTCAGCTGGCTGAGGCCACACGGATCTATGTGCATTTTTGGACAGCAATCTAAGAATTTGCAGCCATGCTAGAAGTAAAACAAGGATATTCTTTTACCAACAGGATAGCCTAAAGAGAACGGAGGTCAAAAAGAAAACCAGTGTTGATCACAAATAGAAGTTTTGTGCAATTTGTCTTAATCAATTAATAAATTGAACAACAACCTTCACACTACTATCCAGTATTGACAAACCGCCAGTGCCATTAATAAAGTTGTTGTTTTCTGAAAATCGGACACTAAATAGTGGTAAAAGATGTCAGTGGTTCATGTCTTAATCTTAAAGCAGCTGCATGTTCATTTGATAGTATCATTGTTATTTCTAACGCAGTCAAAACATTTCCAAACTTTAACATTTCACCAATCATTTGCACTTCATAATCAAGTCTTTCAGCTATTTCTTTCTTTGCTGTTGAGAACGTGCATTCCTGCACTCAGATAACAAGTACTCTTTGCTGTTCCGTCAATACAGGGAGTGCAGAATTATAAGGCAAGTTGTATTTTTGAGGAATAATTTTATTATTGAACAACAACCATGTTCTCAATGAACCCAAAAAACTCATTAATATCAAAGCTGAATGTTTTTGGAAGTAGTTTTTAGTTTGTTTTTAGTTTTAGCTATTTTAGGAGGATATCTGTGTGTGCAGGTGACTATTACTGTGCATAATTATTAGGCAACTTAACAAAAAACAAATATATACCCATTTCAATTATTTATTTTTACCAGTGAAACCAATATGACATCTCCACATTCACAAATATACATTTCTGACATTCAAAAACAAAAAAACAAATCAGCGACCAATATAGCCACCTTTCTTTGCAAGGACACTCAAAAGCCTGCCATCCATGGATTCTGTCAGTGTTTTGATCTGTTCACCATCAACATTGCGTGCAGCAGCAACCACAGCCTCCCAGACACTGTTCAGAGAGGTGTACTGTTTTCCCTCCTTGTAAATCTCACATTTGATGATGGACCACAGGTTCTCAATGGGGTTCAGATCAGGTGAACAAGGAGGCCATGTCATTAGTTTTTCTTCTTTTATACCCTTTCTTGCCAGCCACGCTGTGGAGTACTTGGACGCGTGTGATTGAGCATTGTCCTGCATGAAAATCATGTTTTTCTTGAAGGATGCAGACTTCTTCCTGTACCACTGCTTGAAGAAGGTGTCTTCCAGAAACTGTCTTCCAGAAACTGGCAGTAGGACTGGGAGTTGAGCTTGACTCCATCCTCAACCTGAAAAGGCCCCACAAGCTCATCTTTGATGATACCAGCTTCTGCTATCTTTTATGGCGTGGTCTGCTGGGGCGGCAGCATCTCTGCTGGGGACAGGAAGAGACTGAACAGGGTGATCCGAAGGGCCAGCTCTGTTCTAGGATGCCCCCTGGACCCAGTGGAGGTGGTGAGTGACAGGAGAACGGCGGCTAAGCTGTCATCCCTGTTGGACAACATCTCCCACCCCATGCAGCAGACTGTGACAGCACTGAGCAGCTCCTTCAGTGGGAGACTGCGGCACCCACGGTGTGGGACGGAGAGATTTCGCAGGTCTTTCCTCCCCACTGCTGTCAGACTCCATAATAAAGACTTTAACTGATCAAGCACACACATCCATACATATGCAATAATACTAAGTGCAATAATCCTTTCTGTCATCGTTGTATTTTTTACTCAGTTGTATATAGTATTTGTATTTGTATTCTATTTTTATCTTATTGTATATTTATTTTATTCTACTGTATATAGTATTTTATTCTATTCTGTACAGTTGTGTACTGTATTTATTCTTATTGTATTCTAATTTTTGCCTCATAACTTTTGCACTGTCCACTTCCTGCTGTGACAAAACAAATTTCCCACGTGTGGGACTAATAAAGGTTATCTTATCTTATCTTAACCAGTACTCCACCTCCACCTTGCTGGCGTCTGAGTCGGACTGGAGCTCTCTGCCCTTTACCAATCCAGCCACGGGCCCATCCATCTGGCCCATCAAGACTCACTCTCATTTCATCAGTCCATAAAACCTTAGAAAAATCAGTCTTGAGATATTTCTTGGCCCAGTCTTGACGTTTCAGCTTGTGTGTCTTGTTCAGTGGTGGTCGTCTTTCAGCCTTTCTTACCTTGGCCATGTCTCTGAGTATTGCACACCTTGTGCTTTTGGGCACTCCAGTGATGTTGCAGCTCTGAAATATGGCCAAACTGGTGGCAAGTGGCATCTTGGCAGCTGCACGCTTGACTTTTCTCAGTTCATGGGCAGTTATTTTGCACCTTGGTTTTTCCACACACTTCTTGCGACCCTGTTGACTATTTTGAATGAAACGCTTGATTGTTCGATGATCACGCTTCAGAAGCTTTGCAGTTTTAAGACTGCTGCATCCCTCTGCAAGATATCTCACTATTTTTGACTTTTCTGTGCCTGTCAAGTCCTTCTTTTGACCCATTTTGCCAAAGGAAAGGACGTTGCCTAATAATTATGCACACCTGATATAGGGTGTTGATGTCATTAGACCACACCCCTTCTCATTACAGCGATGCACATCACCTAATATGCTTAATTGGTAGTAGGCTTTCGAGCCTATACAGCTTGGAGTAAGACAACATGCATGAAGAGGATGATGTGGACAAAATACTCATTTGCCTAATAATTCTGCACTCCCTGTAATTGTTGCAGTGTGTTTATAATCAGAACCTTCCCTGTTTAGAGCAGAGTGATAAGAAATGTGTCTTTAATCAAAAGTAATCAGTTGATGATGCTGGCGTGTGCACACTGAGCCGAGTTGGACCCATACCTTCACCAGCAGCTGATATAACACCAATCCACTTCTATTTTAAGGATCCTGTGCTGAGAATTAGATAATTAGCTCATCCCAGCTTTGTACAGATACAAAATTATTAAAGTGACATAAAGTGCATTCACTTAAGGAAAGACAGGTCACTCTGAAATACACCAGCATCGCACAATTAAATCACTCAAACTTTCCTGCCAGCTGGCTGCTGCTGTTTTTGTGAAACTCGATCATGGGAATGTGTCAAAGGCTAGTAGATAAAAAGTTAGATTAGAATCAGCAGCTGCACATTATTTCACTTTAATATTGTTCTTACTAAAAAGCTTGCGATATCTACAGTTTAAGTATGGATGTCAATGAATGCAGAAATACGCATTATTATTCATTGGCTTGATTTCTTCCCACCTACACCAATGAATTCACTCTCGTTTCTCTGTCCAGTTTATTAAAAATAATACAGTTTTCAGTCCACACGAAAGAAAGCAGTTAAACTCTGCATTTTAAAAGCAGGAATTATTATTATTATGTTTTGTGTGTGTGTGTTTTGGCTGTTGAAAGTTTAGGATTGGAACCAGAAGACATAATATGAAATATAAAACGTGTGATGTTTTGCTTCCAAAAAGCAAAAAAACCAACAACCAACCCCCCCCCCCAAACAAAACAAAAAAGCACAAAAATGCAAATTCAATTAAAATCTAAAAGGTAAGAACACACACAAAGGTTACATATTACTTACATATAGTTACACAAGTACGATATCATCCTCCTCGAGCTGCAGGGGTTTGGAGGTGAGAGTATTACTAAGAGAATCATACACTGAAGCAACTGAGCACAGGACATACAGAGGTCGTGTAAGGACAGAGAAATTGCGAATAAAAATCAAGTGATGAGTGAAAATCTCTGGGTTTAGAGCCAGTTGTTTGTGTGTTGGCTACTTGGATACAATAACTATATTTTCCATACAGATGGATCCAGACAGACACAAAAATGATAAAGACCGAAGAGATAAACATACAGCTGGGAGGTGGATGATTTAACTGTGTGTCATTATCTATTTGGTGTGAAGTCTCGGCTTCGCCAAGCCGTCTCCCACTGTCTCACATGGCTGAGTGAAGTTTTCTGCCTCAACCCGAAACAGTGAATCTGTCTTTTTTGTTTTGTTTTGTTTTTTTTTTAAAAAAGTGGAAAGCTCTGAAAGCTTATAGCATTGTCTGACAGCAATGCTAAGCCCCAGGACTGGGGGAAATGCCAGACACACTGAGTTAAAGTCAGATGGATAGAATCTAGCCCCATTAAAAGCAAACCCTACCAGCAGTCAACCTCCTGTCTCAGTTCAATCACCACCATGGATTCCACACGCACTGGCTGCATGCTGGTAAACACAACTCATAGTCACCAATAGGTTTGCCAATTCCTCCCCGAGTTTAAAGGAGTGCCTTGTTAATAGAGTTATAAAAGAGACATGTGGCATGGTTTAAACCTTAAAATGAACTGCACTGTTTCCACAGACGTTCAGATTAGTTAGTCTCTCTTTTTTGTTGCAGCTGAAACAGAAGCAAGATGGAAAGGTCATTCGCTCCACTTCCTGGTCCTAAAGCTCCATCAGTCAGAGGGTGTTGTCTGCAGTGAGATTACAGTGGAGAATAATTGTCCTCACTTTACACTGATAGCATAAATGATATGAGGTAGCATTACTTTTCAAGGTGCTAAATCTTCATTATCTTACTTACAACCTGTTATTTAGCACCACGCCCTGAAGGCAGATGCAGTTTAACAAAGCGTGCCTTCTGCACAGTAAAAATCAAAGAGCAATACCTATAGAATTAAGTAAACTTTAACCACCATTTTTCCAAATCAACATTTTGTTTCTTATGGAATACAATTATTGCATCTGCTATCAATATAATACACTGATTCTTTTTTCCAAGATGTCAGAAGTTGCAATTAGTGACAAAGGCTTAATTAATCAGCTTTTTCAGCTGTTAGGAAACACTTGCAGAGTCATTATTTCCACAGAATAGAGAGAGAGAGAGAGAGATATGTGTCCAAAAGCATGCAAACACTGAATATTACACCCATATGTGAGTTTTAAAGTAGTCGTTCGATCAAAAATGAGCAAGAAAATCAGTGAGGTTGCCTGCTGAATTTAGGTGAGAGGGCCTGGCTCAAACAGAGCGTTCCAATCTAACCCAGTGGTGCTCTGCAGGACCGAAGGTCAGTCTGCACACCAGGCTCAGAAACTAACTTCTTCATGGACATCGGTTTGTGTAGATTGGCCTTTAGCAAGTGCGCATTAAGATTAACAAATTACAAAGTTACAAAGTACAAACCATAAGGAAGTGCCTCCAGGAAAAAGAAAATCCATAAAAACATCTGGACAGGTGTTTCTGTTTGGCTGTATTGTGTCCATGTAAATGGCTGAATGTGTTGGCACTGGAGGTTTTCTGCTACGTAAACAGCGTTTTTGGGAAAGTGATCTTATGATTAAATGATTTTCACCAATTTTTCTTTTGTGAGTTTTTGAGACTTCAATTTCAATTTCATCAGCAGCAGAAATAAATTGCAAAATGTATTTTAAGCGATTAAAAAAATGCACGATGTAGCAAATTAACTGAAATAAAAGTCATATATGGGAACAAATTTGTCAATATGGTGATGTTTATTGGTGGTTTAATAAACTCTCCATTTTCAACGATTCTTATTTTTCAAAAGCTTTCTAGCAATTATTTCAGGCTTTAAGGGGTTAAATTTGTAAGGCATTTTGTTTTTTTAATCAAACTTTCACTAGCAATGCTATGGATACAGGTTTTATGTTTTGGTGACCATCCATCCAGCCATTTTTTCCCCATGTGTCTAATTCAGGATCTAAGTGGATTCTATCCCAGCATTCAGAGGGAGCGAGGCGGGGTCTGTCGCAGGACTAACACCAAGGGATAGACAATCATTCACACCTTTGCATTTATACATGCAGTCATTTTAGAAATGCATGTCTTTGGACTGTGGGAAGAAGGCTGAGTACTCAAAGAGAACCCACAGAGGCCTAAGGAGAGCATGAAGATTTTTTAGTGAAACATGAGCAATTTGAAACTCTGAGACAAAGGGGAGAACATGGGTACTGTTTAGCTTAACAGAGCAAGAGGCCAAAAAGCCTAAAGAGTCATCCTCAAACCTGGTTTGCAGCAAGTACTCACTATCTTGCCATGCATCACTTTGCAGCTTTTTAGTTTTAATTTCTTTTGTGTCCCATTGGTAAACACATGGTGCTCAGATTTCTAATGCACATTGCTGAGTGAGAGAATAAAGAAAAAGAGCAAAGAAAAAAACAAGTGACCCTTACTGTGGAAGACAGAATAAATGCTAAATATGCACCACACATTTGTGCTGGAATGGAGAAAACATGTAAAGCATGTACAAAACAAACAACCAGTTCAAGGCCCACAACACATGGTTGCTTACACACACACACACACACACACACACACTTAGAATAACAGAACAACAAAATCCTCCTCCTCCTCCTGTTGGAGCGCTAACATGATGACAGAAACTGCACATGTCAGCCTGTTTATGAGATCTTTGCTTATTATAGCAGTGAGACATGACATAAAGGCTTCGCAGATGTTTCCTGATTCAAACATCACCACATGTTGTCACAATTATTTGGATTTCAGGTCGCTTTCAATTCAAATAACGATAAAGGAGAGGCAGAGTTTGAGCAATAAAGACAATTCAACCTTTGTAAATTTTTGACATTTTTGTACGCGGACAAAACAAAGTAACTGATCTTAACATTTCTGCAGGTGATTATGTCGGTTAAGTTCCTTACGTTAATTCAGAGAGACAATTCTTGCATGTTTACTTAGAATGAACTGTGATGTAGAATTAAAAACAAACTAAACTGAAAAATATCCCATTGACAAAAGTAAATTATAATGTCTGTCTTGCCATTCAACCACAGTGTAGTTTTGAGTATGTGAAAATGTATATGAAGTTATGAAGTGGTCTTGTAACAGCAGTAGATTGTATTTTTTTTTTTCCTTTTTAATTAAAAAAAAACTTTTTTGAAGAATAGTTATAACAAACTGAAGTTGTAGTAGTAATGCATTGCAGAAGTGCTGATATTATTAAATAAATAAAGATAATATTTTTAGTGTTACTTTTCTTTATGCCAGAATATCTTTTTAACAGTAAATAAGTAAGTAAATATCGATTAAAATACAAGATTTCTATATAAAATTACATCTAAAGACTCTGTGTATACTGACGTAATCATAATTTAACAATAGTTTGTTGTAATTATCAACCAAGTTATTGATTTTACAAAAGTATTCTGCCTGTTTTTTGTGTGTGATATATTATTTTATTATAGTAAATGTGGATTAAAGATAAAGGATTTTTAACATAAAATCCCCAAATAAAATCCAAATAATAACAGTACTTTTCTGTCATTTTAAACTTGATAAATTGCATTAATTTATACATTAACCGTAGAACGCTAACGCTGGGTGATTTTCAACCGAGCAAATTTATTTACATGATTTTCAGTATGTTGCGTTTGGCTAAGTGTCATTGGTCCCTGGATAGCTTCAGCATTGTCTTTGAAGTCTTTGAAGGCATGAGTGTTTCCCGACCCCAACGCCTGGTTTTTTGTGTTCGGGTGATTTTCACAGTCTACAATGATCTCTTTATTCGGCTCCACGTTCAGGGAAAGGTTGTTGTCTCTGCACGGCTTGGCCAGATGGCTCACTTCACTCCTGTAGTAGATCTCGTCATTGTTGCTGATGTGACCTACTACAGTTGTTGTCATCTGCAAATTTGATGAAGAGGTTGTAGCTGTGTAATGGTGTGCAGTTGTTGCAGGAGGGCATGCAATGAGTTGGTGTGACAAAGGAGGATGGTGGGGATAAGGTGAGATGGATAGAGTCAGATAGGATCAAATAAAAATGAACATTATTAATTTAGATGCAGATCCTTTTCTTAATACATAACATGACACGTAACAGTTAACTTCCATAACCTTTTGTTAAAAAAGGATTTAGTGTCTGCTTGAAAAGACTGTCCCTCCTCCCTTTAAGCCCTCATTAAACTTTGTGGAGCCAAGAAAATATACACCTATTTGTCCAGAACAGCCCTTCCCTCGGCATGTTCTCCTCTGAGACTGCAGATTGCAGACAAAAACATGTGAGCTAAGCTGTCCATTGCACCAGTGTTCTGAGTTACAGGAGGTTTGTTTACTTCTGTGAAATAAGCGTGATTCAAACAGTCACACTGAAGATTGGGAATTGATTTTTAAAGTATGCCAGGCCTCATTTTAATGAAAACAAAACATTTCTGGAAAGAATTGTTACAGTGCTCTGCTCTGTTATTTCCATGCGGTGCATACTTGATGAAGGGGAAAAATATAGTTAATCATGTAGTTTTTTCTTACATGCTAAACTTGCACTTCTCAGTATCAGGTTTGTCTGCAAAGACTTGGAGCTGTGAAGGGTGACTTCCAGCTTAGCCTCTTTGGCAAGTATTTATCATACTTGATCTTTGCAGTTTAAAGACATCAAGAAAGCCTGGAGAACTATTGCTCAAGAGCACTTTCAAGATTACAAGAAAGTCATGAAGAAATGAGGGCAGGCGCAAGACTTTCACACAGTACAGTATGAGCTGATACTATCAGTAAGTGAACGAAGTAATGGTGATAAGAGATGATGCAACAACAACAGCTTTGGTTGGCTTAAATAATACATTTAATATACAGAATACGCAAATGCATGCATCTGTATATCTGCATGGAGATTCTTCTTCACCAGCAGTGACATGTGCTGATATTTACAGACAGAATACAGTGTGAAACACAAGGCCATTAAACTGCCAACTCCTGCTTTTAAAAGTTATTCTTTGGACATTGGCTGCTGTTTTAATCATTTTAAGTCCAGTTCTTGAACCTTAACATTTGCTGAGGAATGATATTTTTTTCATGGGCTTTTTTTGAGCCTTTTAACACTGAGCTATGAATTATTCAACTATTAAAAAGCGCCTAAATAATGTATACTTTATTAATCCCGTAGCAAATTAGTCCTCTGCATTTAACCCATTCACTCAGTGAAGCAGTGGGCAGCCACTAATCCAGCACTGGGGAGCAGTGTGTAGAGACGGTACCTTGCTCAGGGGTACCTCAGGGTAGCCATTCTGTGGATTTGGACCCCCAACTTAGTAGGTAGTTCATGGGGTGAACACCCTACTTACTGAGCTATCCCTGCCCCTAACACAAAGGATGAACCAGTTTTGTGCCTACGCATTACAGACAACTGTAAAGATTTGAAATGATACCCTTCTGTACTTTTTGCTAACAGCAACAACAAATAATTTGTTCTGACTTGTTTATTTGAACTGACAAAAATGCCAAACATAACACATTTTTACAGGCATAAATTTTTATTTTTTTTCTTCACCAAAAATGTGATTCTCACAGAGCTATTAGGAAAACACTTGGTATATCTCTGCATGGTGTGTAGTGCATCCTTAAAATGTTTGAGGAAACTGAACAAGTGGAGGACTGAAGAAAAGTGGCAGGCCTAAAAACTAGATACAGTCGATGAACTCGGTCTGAAAGTCATGACCTTTGGCCACATGGCCACAGGTCTCATCGACTAATAAATTAAATCTGACATTTTTATTTCAAATTGTCATCAGAATATAAGGCAGAGGTCAACAGACTGGAACAACAGTGAGTGTCTGCAGCCATCTTTAAAAGATGGCTGCAGACAGTGGAGGCTCTTTCATGGTTTGGGGCTTCATTTGAGCCGGTGGTGTTGGGGATCTTGTCAAAGGTGATGGAATTATGAGTGCACAAAAGCACCATTAGAATTTGCCAGAGTTCAGACTGTGTTGAAGGCTAAAGGTGGTCATACAAAATTTTGAAGTTCAAGCTCTGCACTGCTGAGAAAAAGCTAAGAAGCCGTCAGATTGTTTGAGCCACAATAAAAAAGGTAAATATGAAAACATGATATGAATTTATCTCAAAGAATTTTAAGGTCATATTTGGTAGGCATGTTATGGCATAATTATAGCTGCCAGTGCAAGCAGTTTCATACCTATTAAACAAACCAATTGGAATGTCTGTGTAACTCACCCGGTGACATGTAGGCACATGAAGAATTAACCAAACAGACAAACACACCCTGACACTCATTGCAAGACATTTCTTCTGTCTGCTTCATCCCATGAACCTATTCTCCTAACCAAACCCTTTTTGTCAAGATCCAAACAGTTTACTGCCGCTCTATTTACCTTACTTTGTTGATTTGTGCTTACAGCTGGAGATCTCAGACAAACTTTATCAGATTCATATTTCTCAAGAGGTCACACTGAACCTGAAATCTCTTAGATTAGTGCTGTGTGTGTGTGTGTGTGGGGGGATTTTCATTTAACTGCAGTCTCCCACTAAAACTAAGAATTACAGCTGGACAGAAAACAGAAAAGCTCTATTATGAGACACAGAGTGAGCCAAGGTAAACCATCTCCTCTTCTCTTCTTTGCTTTTTCCTCAGTCATGTTTCTATCCTCACCTCTTCTCCTGGCAGCTGTAGCAGGTTTCTTACTGGGAGAGGGGGCTGTTGTTTTTGTTTTGTTGACTCTAGAGACGGTGTTCAGGGAGGGAGGAATTGAAGACAAAAAGAAAGAAGAGTTAAATAAAGGGCTGGACAGCAGAGGAGAGATTAGTAATTGAGGGATGTGGGGGAAAGAAAAGCAAATCTGAGATGCGTGAGAAGATAGCACTGAGCAGGCAACAGTGAGTCATCAATTGTCCCAGGGCAATAAAATGCTGTTATCTCTAGCTCCCCATAGACTGGACTCCACTTACTGAATACATTTTGATAATTTCATATGGAGAACCGTGACCTTGTGTCAATGGCTTGTTTCCTTATTTCTACTAATTTAATCATCCGGTTTAAAAATAGAAATATTATTTTAGAAAGACCGTGCTACAGTCAGGAGCTAGCTGGCTTAGTTTTGCACTTAAGGGTTAAATGGTAGCATGGGGAGATCTAAGAAGGAACCAGTCTTCACACTTTATAGTCCTTTATGATTCTCTTTAAGTCGAGGATCACTTTAGCCCCATTTGAATCATTGTAATGTCCCCTTCAAAGCTTTGTCCATATATGAAGTGAGTCGCTCTCATCGCTTTGTAGTTAAAGGTTAAATTGCTATTGGATGTTCAAGCTCTGGTCATGAAGGTAAACCTGTGATGTGTTAAACAACTTGTCAGTCAGTGGTATCATTCACTCCTATGGGCAGTCACTTCAGCAATCAAAGCTGATCCCACTTTGCATCGCTAACAATTGTTCTGCCTCTCGTTGTCACAAATCACTGAGTTTCATTGATATTGTGCAGTCTGTAGTCACTACATCACTTTAAGCCTTTTTCTGTGACCCTTTAGATGTGTCAAGGGCGAGAATGAAATTTTCCCAATGAGAAAATTGGCTCACATAAGAAACTGGGACTGTTGTGGATGCCCACACCAATAAGCTGAACCTGGCCCCCTGGCAACTGTCCCAGTTAGATGAAATAAAATAGCAAACATGACCATGTAATAACATTTAAATTTGATGTTTTCTTTATTTTTTTTAATAGCTTGTAATGGTTTTTAATAGTAAGTTTGTTTGGTCCTCCCTAATTTTTTTTCAGTATTTTCTTTAGGAGAGCAGACGGATGATGCTGACTTTTTATAACTTTGCATTATTGATCAGTGAGGAGTTAAAGGACTAAATTTGACTAAAATAAATGTTATATTATTATTTTTTATACATCGTTTGGTTTCTTCTGTTCTCAGACTTCTTGCCAAGATATGTTTAGTTATCAACTTTTGTCATTTTGTTTTGTATTCAAGACTTTGCATCCAAGGTTAAAAATGATTCAGCTTTGTATGTTTTCTTTCTTTGCCAGTCCAGAAAACCCCCTTTTGATTACCAAAAGTGTGTGTTACACGTTGTGAAAATCTTTAATGAGCATCTTGGCAGGGGTGCACAGAGACCAGGCAAGTCAAACTTGGATGGGAAAGAGTTTCTTCTGTTCCTTACAAGAGGCAGGAGAAAACCCCGCCTGGGCCCAAAGGAACAGCTGGGGGAAACACTGAATCACCAACCACATTCTCTCCCGCAGTAGTCCTGACCCTTTGGGTGGGATGGATTTACCAGTAGTGTCTAGACAGAGTTTTGTACTGAGGTTACAGGTTGAACAAGACAGCTGCCCATAAAGCCTGAGAGCATAAAAAGGGTGACTTGGCTAATCAAACATATCAGTGCAAATATCCTGAAACATTTCAGTGGAAGAACAATGCAGAGTTTTATTGAGAATTTCCACAAATATAATCACAGATGCTGTGGAAGTAACAAAGTGAAGCCTTTAAAAATACAAATCAATTTCTCTGGAAGTCATCTTTGCTGAACTGTGGGTTATATATACTACTATGAAGCAGACACACACACACACACACACAGTTACCTTGTAACAGTATATGTGTGCGTAACACACTTGTATAATATGATAAACTGTGGAACTAAAACTATGCAATGGTTTTGGAACAAACTAGAGCTAATTTATAAATATATCACATCAGTATTAAATATAATCGAGAATTATAGGAGATCATTTAAGTACTTTTTTGTACCCATAATGATACTATATAGTATTTGAGAAATATGTTACCTTATTGTTGAGTTAGGTAACCTGAACCTGGGTCGGTCTCTAGCTAGCCAGCTGCTAGCTTTGCATTTACAGTACAGAAATGAAGGTGCTTTCAGTGTTCTCATCAAATCCTCATGAACTTAGATAAATATAAACATTCAGAATTCACAAAACTTTCTCTAATAAACATTTAAACTATTACAGAACATTTAAAGCTATGGGGAAATCATTTTTCGTTGTGTTCCCACTCTTAATAGGAAGAACATACAGGTACTTCCTCTTCCTGTGATAACTACACTTTTGGTAAAACCATTCACCATTTTGAATTTTAAAATTCCCTTTATATGCTTTTAATGGCATGGTACAATGTGCCTGTTTTCATACTATTTTAAAATGCCTATGAATAAAAACAAATGTATTAACAAAATAAATGTGAAATGATGAGTTAATGGAAGGATAACTGAGTTTACACACATCTGCTTGCTGTATTAGAGCAGCACTCTGTCCTTTCTGTTGGTAATATCACAGACAGAAGGCTGTTCCTGTTGATGAAGGAGCTCCAGTGAAAACATTTATTCAGTCTTTTCATTAATTGTTGTTTCTTCTGACCGGCTGATGGATATAAAGTCCACAAAAACACCCAAACTCAACATGAGAAAATTAAAAACATGTAGAAACTGCTTTGATTGTCATCAAGCCAGTGAATGGTTGATATCAGCTGGTGTCACTGTCATTGATATGATTACTTCAATTTCCCAGCTGTCTCAGATTAATGGAGATTACATTATAATTTCAGATGAAATTCTTTGTAATTATATGTAATTTGATAGGTACTTTGATTCTATTGAATGTTTGCCTCATTCCTTTTCAACAATCATGTGTTTTTAAGCTCTGGCTGAGGACCAGATGTAATCAGCGCACAATTGATTTGAGGGGAGATGTTGCTTAACCTTGAAATTCATCATTAAACCACCAATCACCAACAGTTGGCTGTGACAAATAAAGAGGACCCTGTGCGTATCAGAAGAAGAGAGGAGATATTTTGACTCAAAATATTATTTCCAGTATCAGCAGGGCAAAAATTATTCTCCAAAGATGTTCAACATTGAGGTGCTGCTTCTTCAGTGACATCTGTTGACTTAGACAGATTTTGGGGAAATCTGAACTTCTCCACTAAATGTTCAGCATTTTTTGGCAAAGACTGCACAAACGATTAGAAGTAAAGGCATAAAGGAGTGGATTTACGGCACTGTTTACAAATGTTACAGAGGCAAAAGCGTTCCAGGTGTCCTCGCTAAACTTTAACAAGGATTTGTTATCGAGGGAAACAGCTGCAATCTCCACCACATTCATGGCACGATATGGCACCCACAGGACAAATACAGTCACTATGATGCTGGTAATCAGTCTGGTGGTCTGTGGATTGTTGAAAAAGGCTGCTTGATTCAGCTTTCTGTAGAGACTGATGTATGAAAAAGCCATGACAGAAAATGACACAACTCCTACCAGGAGTCCTGTCAACACCACAGCTACCCTCTGACCCTTGGAGGAGTAGTGAGGTTTGCAACGTGTCCAGTGCTGATCTTTGTCCAGCCATCGAACCACTAAAGCAGGGATGGACAGGGTCATCGAAGCCAGCCAGAGAGGAGCCAGCAACAACCTTGCTTTCACTAGATTTAAACTCCTCTGTAAGTGAACCACCTGAAGGTAACGCTGAACACTGAGCACAGTCACAGTCAGCAGACCGGCATAAATGCTGCAGTACCCAATGTATGTTATGAGCTTGCAGGCTACCAAGCTCAAGGTCCAGCCATAGAGAAAATAGTAAATCCACAGTGGAAGGGTAACAAGGCAGAGCAGGTCTGACACAGCCAGATTCAGCATCAAACTCTGGCTCAGACTGGACATGTTCTCCCAGTTTGGCTTAAGAACGATGACAGCGATGTTTCCAGGGAATCCCAGCAGGAAGCAGATGGACAGCACTACTACAGGAACAAGACTCCTGGAGTCCAAAGAAGGATGAGGTGAATCTCCAGGAGAGGAAGAGATGTTAGAAGTAACCGTGGTGGAGTTGACTTGTGCCATGCTGGAAACTTGGTGTGAGTGGCATGCACTAATAATGATAAATGTTGAAGGTGTTCACCTTTTGATGAATCAAAGGGGAACTAATAACAAGGAAACTGTGATGCTAATGCAAATGAGGATTAATCCCTTAGTATCACATTGTCACAACAGATGGAACAACACCAAGGAAGTATAGATTTCACATGTATAAAGACTGAGAACTAATTTTCAGCGTTTACGTCATAGAACTGGATGTTTTCCACTTTCCTCGGAACTGGTCAGGCTATTTTGACTTCATAGAGGTCAACAAAGGTTGACAAAACATGAGAATAACACAATAACACAAGAATAAAATCTCTGCAGCAGCAACTAATAGGATAGGAATAACTTGTAATTGCCTGTAGCAGAGTCTTTGTTGACATGAACAGCGGGGGTTAAACTACAGGTAAGAGCTGCACTGGACTCATGTCTAGAAACACTTTGATAGGTCGTTTGAAATACATTTAATACACACACACACACACACACACCCCACACATAAACCTACACTCAAAGTTTCTCGAGGCTGATTTATATGTAAGAGCAATAAATGTTTATGTTTAAATACAGTTCTAAAAGAACGAAATAGCAACATAAACCGGAATCTGTGTCCACACGACTGCAACTTTGACCTCAAACATGATGTCATCACTTGCTAAAAATACAAAAGCCTTCGTGCTGCTGGGCTGGTTCATCCCTCTGCATGCCTGGTGCTGACTTTTTTTTTTATACATCGGAGTGGGATGTGGATGCCTATGAGGACCCTGCACGCTGCCTCTCATTGCGATCCCCCTCTTTTTTTCCTTTGAGCTCAGCAAATGATGGAAGCAGTCTGCGGGAAGTATTTCGGATAGAGAGAGTTTTTTTTTTAATCCACAGTAAGGACAACGCTAAATGGGAGTGCTTATTTATTTTATCTGCAGGTAGGAATGTTTTATATTTTTCATTTTTTTTCATGCCGCTAACAACGAAAAGGTCACATTAGCTTATTTACATTAATATGTCCTTCTTTAAAATTTATCTGTAAAATGTATATATTTTTAAATTTACGGGTTATGCCGATTTATTTTCATAGCTTTCACGTTGTTTGTTATTGACCTGCTTAACTTTGCAATAAATACATTAGTTTGGATCCAGAAAATATGTTTTCGGTTTTATAGGAAAGGTAATGATTATATTTCGTGATTAGATTAGAAATACTTTTCAAAGTTAACGGAAATAACTAACATGTAATTTCAATTTAAAGTGAAATCTTAAACATTTAGCTGCCGAGCTATTTTCAATTCATACGAAAAGCTTGTGCGCCATCTGCTGGACGTTTAACTCCTAGCCTCAGTGTAAAAATCTTTTGGTATTTCTCTCCAACTCTCAAATTTTTTTTTTTACTGTATTTTCAGCGGGATGGCCCTGACTCATTTGAAGTGTGTGCTGCTCTGTGTAGCTGCACTTTCAGCTTCTGGTGTTTTTGGCAACAGTGAGAGCAACGAGGTGCACAGGTGGACCAGACAGAGCCTTCCTGAGCTGGTGGCCACACGCACAGCACTTTTAAGAACACCTTTGTTCACAGGGCAGGAAGAGGAAAAAGAAGAATTAGAAAGAAGAGCAGCAAAGATGCTCTGTGGAATAGAATGTCAAAGCACCCTACCACCTGTAGACCAAACTGAGCAAGAGAGAAATCTGGGATATGAGACGCTGTATGAAAATGGCACTCGCACACATACAGACATGAGTTTGCAGGGAATCAACAAGATGTCTACAAGACCACCGGCACATTCAACAGGTCTTCCCCGCAGGAAACGGCAGGTTTATGGAGCAGATGGTCGTTTTGTGATCTCAGACTCCCATTTCATCACCAACTACCCGTTCTCTACTGCAGTCCGCATCTCTACGGGCTGTTCTGGAGTCCTGATATCTTCAAAACATGTGCTAACAGCAGCACACTGCATCCATGATGGCAGGGACTACCTGGAGGGTGCCAGGAAGGTTAGAGTAGGTTTGTTACAGCTGAAAACTACAAGAGGAAGTGGGGGGAGGAGAAGAGGAGGGAGGAGAAGACAAGGAAGGAAAGGAGGGGCTGAGAAAGGTGAGAAGGAAGGAGAGAAGCAGCTAATGGATGGAGGTGGGGAGATAAATAGTTTAGTTGGGGAGAGAGGGAGAAAGGGAGTTGAAGGTAGAAGACGTAGAGGGAGAAAAAGGGCTGAGGAGGGAACAGCTGATGGTGGAGACAAAAAGTCTGAGAGAAGAGGGAGACGAAAAGGCCTCAATCGTGTACGCCGCAGTACTGGGGCCACACAGGAACCAGTGTTTCGCTGGACTCGAGTTAAGCAAACAAAAATCCCTCAAGGATGGATCCACACCCAGAACTCTACTAATTCTCTTTCCCCCGACTATGACTACGCCCTTCTGGAGCTGAAACGACCAGTAAAGCAAAAGCACATGGAGCTCGGAGTAGCACCCTCGACTGCACCCCTCACAAGGATCCACTTCTCAGGCTATGATGCTGACAAAAACCTGCCTGACGGCATCGGAGATGAGAGGGTGGTTTATCGCTTCTGCTCAGTGGCAAAGGAGTCTGATGATCTGATGTATCAGCACTGCGACGCGCAGACCGGTGCTACAGGGGCGGGTGTTTACATCCGACTCAGGCAGGAAGCGGGACACACAGGCAGCAAGGGGAAGTGGAAGAGGAGGGTGATTGGAGTGTTTTCAGGCCATCATTGGGTGAAGATGGAGGGGGGTGAGCAGAGGGACTTTAATGTTGCAGTGAGGATCACACCTCCTAAATACGCCCAGATCTGCCACTGGATCCATGGAGATCCAAGTCTTTGTAAAGAGGTCTGAAGATACAGAGAGACAGAGCAGAGGGTATGTGAGAGGCAAAGAGCTGAAGACACCTTTAAAGGGACTCAAAGATCAGGGACACTGTGTATAAAACCTGTAGAGAACTGTCTCATCATTGGTGCTAAACAATTAATCCTTGATTAAAAAAAATAAAATAAAATAGAGCTTTAGAAGCTTTGTATAGACAAGCCCCACAACCCACCCCCCCAAAAGTCATTTTAGTAGAAGTATTTTTAAAAGTAATCGCATCTTCAAAGTGCATTATGTCAGAATGGAGCTGAATATTTCTCAGTGTATCCAATTTTAGATGTTCTTAAGATCATTCTAGGAAGAAAGAAGAAAACTTGAGGATGTTTTCTTTACAGACACATTCACAATACTGATTTACATATAAAAGAAGCAGAGTTTCCAGTAAAACATTTCCATAAAAGAATTCTTCATCAAATAATGTGACAACATAATGCCTACATGATCCATAATGCAATCCCACTGCCACAGTCTGGTTGGAGGTTAGAATAATAGTGATGTCTTTAAACTTAACTGCAACTTTTAACTGCAAAGGCTGAAGTCATGAACCTTAAGCACAGACAAGGAGCGGATGAGTTTTTTTTTCTTTTTATTATTTAAGACATTTTAATTTCAATTTTAGCAACAGTTATTGTGTTTTCTATTTCTAAATTGTATATAATAGGATTGTGGGTTTAAAAGAGCTGCAGCTTTTAATAAATTGTAAAAATGTGAAAAAAATATGATCTGAAATCAGCTTCTCTCTTCAATGAGAGTTTGACAGACCAACCTTGAGTTGAAGACTGCTGCATTTGTCTCTGATTCTGGATCTGTATCCTGTTCAGCCGTTTATTGGGTTATTTAGAGAAGTTGGTTTTAGTTGTACTTGTTAAGGAAATACTGGTCTACATAACATATGTATGGATTTTTTTATTACTGTACTTTTGATGATTTTTGACAGTGTTGATGCAACAAACACGTTTTCTTGTGTAATTCTTTCTGTAAAGAAATGAAATAAAATTGCTGATACAAACCAAAGCAGACAAGTCTGAGCCCCGAGGGTCACTGAGATCAATATATTGATGTATCCTTCATATTTCACATTCATCCACATTTTATACTTCTTTTATATTTCTTTCAAAATTTTGTTATGCTACACTGGATAAAGATACAGTGACTTTTTGGAAATAATATACAGGACATTCAGCATATACTCGAGCTCTTTAGACTTCAGCAGCAGCATGAACCAGTGTACTGATTTCTGCTTTTCATTTCAATTCAGCTCATAACTCTGGAGACATAAGTTTTATAATTTATAATACAGTCTGGCTCTATTAACCTACAACCAGAAATGAATGACAATTCAATATCTTGATGAAGATATCTCTTAATAAACCAGATTAGGAAATACCTGAAAGTTGATTCCTTTCATTTCAATGCCATATTTTCAGTGGGAGAAATGTTTGACTCCTCATCCAAGTGACTTCTTCTTCTGCGTTTCATGGCTTCAGGTTTGTTGTGTTCGTTCTTCCCAGTTTAGGTTTTTCTTAGTTTTTGTCCCTTCCCATCTCTGCCTCTGTTTGTATTCTCACGAATTGTAAATAAAGCTCACCCGCAGTAAAGTCAGTGCCTGAAATTGGGTTCTTCTCTTACCACTCCACACGTCTGTTGTTGCAACAGTGACAGTGCTATTAACAGCGAGTTTGGGGAAAGGTTGCAGTCACCACACTGTAAGGTGTTGACGGACGTGCTCTTAGGACCTTCCTCAGTTCAGAAGTAACTGTTCTCTTTTCACATAAATGGCCTCCATCACTCCTTGGTCAAACCAGCATTCATCTCTGTCCAGGATGTCTGCATCTCATCACTAAAGCTGACCAGTAGTCTCTAGATGCACATAGACTGCAGAGTCCTGACTCGACAAGGTGGCTCTTCTGTGTTGCAGCATCGACTTAGCTCACAGCTGTTTGGTTTCTACAGTGTATACTTTATAACAAACAGTGTCTGTATCTGACACTCCTTCACTCCTGACATACAGCCTGATGTCATCATTGTGGCTAACGGTTTGCTCCAATCTATAGTCATGAGTCATAGACTTTCTTGTGGTTCAATTCATGTTGTGCAACTCAGAGTTACAGGAAACAATTGTTTTATACATTTAGATATATCACTACTTTGGGAAATATGCAACTTTATTTTTGACTTATAATGACGGTAATGAATCCGGGTAGGTGTCTTGTTAGCCAGGTGCTACCTGCCAGCTTAACATGGATGGATATATATCTTTACATAGAAATGAAAGCTGACAACATAGAGAATGCAGTAGATCAGCACAACGACGTCTTCAGAAATGAATGTAAAAAACTCTTGTCGCATGCTGAGTTATCTAGCAACCATTGTTTAAACTCATTAACCTAATCCCATCCCTTATTATTTTTGCGATGAAGGCTCCTATAACATAAGCCAAAAAATGCAAAATATGCCAGAGCTGCTTTGATAAAAGCGTGAAACAGTCTTCAGAGTCTCAGCGTCTCATTTCTATTGTTGAGAATTATTTCTGAGTAGAGTTCACTTTAGTTCATGTCTTTTATGACCTCATATTTCTTAAAATAGGGTATTTTTTATCACTGTGTATTTAGATATCATCTTTTGCTTTTTTTAGTGTGGTATATAAAACCCTTATTTTGGAAATTATACATATATGGTACTCTATGCCTGTAAGTCATTGGCTGTTTGGGGCCTGATAGACAGAAACAAGAAATGTAGCTTAGTCAAAGTACCTCTCAGATTTGCCTGTTGCATGCTATGATACAGTACCACTCCACACCAGCAAAGGGCGCTGCAGCTCACACTCTGATCAAAATTTCCATTCATATCCAAATTGTGCTTTAAGTAAAGCAGTGTTTTCCAGCCTTTGTGGTTTACTGCTGTTTTCCTAAAACATTTTTAGAATGTGTGCTTACCACATCGCTGCGTGACCCTGCACGCTTTAGTCAGAGATATAGCCAGGCGTACAGATACAGAGCACAATGTGTCTGAGAAGTACCCATCTCTGTCAGAGAACAGGATACATATAATAGTTTCAAACATCAGTTAAAAAGATAGTTGATTGATAATCAGTTTTGTCAGCATTGAGGTGGTTTTATTCTCCCAGTGGCATGTTGTGTTACTGTTTTTAGTATAGGTTTTCTGTTATGTATTTTTTTTCTCCTTTTTCCTACCCTTTATTTATTTTATTTTATTTATTTTGTTTTTATGTTGCTTTTAAGATCTAATATGAATGAAAATTTGCAAATTTATTAATTTACATTGTCCCTGTTAAAAAACAAAACAAAGCTAATGAAAACGGAATTTAGATTTTTTTTATGGGTAGTATATCCTTTTAATACATTGAATATGTCTAGAAGAGAAGTACAAATGACAAATCACACTATGCTGAAATTTTAAATCTGATTAATTGTGTTACAACTGACCGATGTCAAAGTAAAATGTGTAATAGACGTGCGGGTCCACTGTGTCAATTTCATGCTTTGCATCTCCAAAACGTAAAATGAAACATGCATGCAGAAGTTCATTACCAGCAGGGGGAGATAACACACCATTTAAAGGCAAGAAGCCTTTAAATGTCTTAATATTAATTTAACTAGAGACTTTTGAGGAATACAATTTGCATCATAGTATTTTTATATTCTTTTTTTTATTTAACTTTTTTTTTAAAAAGGTTATAGGTTGATATAGACAGCTGTCCATAGAACATAAGAGTACATTTGATCTGACCAGTAATTAAAGCCCTTTTTCTCAACCATACAAACAGAGGAAGACCCCCTTGAGTTCATGGTTCACCTCACATATCAGTGCTGAAGTCACTTCTGGTTGCTCTTTAAGTTAGTGAAAAGAAAGCAAGAAGGTGACCACTGGACAGAAAATAAATTCTAACATGAGGATGGAGACAGCAATAAAACAAATATAATCCATGTCAAAAGAAGAACAATGCAGAGCTTTATTAAAACATTTCCAGTGAATATAACCAGTGAGACTGTGAGTAAACAAAGTGCAGCTTTTAAAAAATACAAATGAAGTATTTAGGAAGTCTCCATTCCAGAGGCCTGCTGTCTATATATAGTCCTATGAAACACATACATTTACTTTATAACAGTAACAGGTACACAGGTTCAGTCTGAAGAAATAACTTGGAGGAGTGACAAAACATTTCTCCCACTGAAAATGTTACATCCAGATGAACTGAATCAACTTTGTGGGTTGTCCTTACATGGATGATTGAGCCTGTGTCAAGAGAGTAACAGGTTACATTACAGATTTAGATGTTAGTTACAACAAAATTAAGAAACTTGCATCAAATGAGCCATTGCAAAATAAAACTATAATATAAAGCAGCGATACATTAGATCCACCTCACCCAGCTACAACAGAGAAAATAACTTATAAATAGATAGACAGATAAATAAATTCCCCGCTCACCCCTGCGGGCGGTCAATCCTTCAAGCTCGGGTCCTCTACCAGAGGCCTGGGAGCTTGAGGGTCCTGCACAGTATCTTAGCTGTTCCTAGGACTGCGCTCTTCTGGACAGAGATCTCAGATGTTGTTCCTGGGATCTGCTGGAGCCACTCGCCTAGCTTGGGAGTCACTGCAACTAGTGCTCCGATTACCACTGGGACCACCGTTACCTTCACCCTCCACATCTTCTCGAGCTCTTCTCTGAGCCCTTGGTAATTCTCCAGCTTCTCGTGTTCCTTCTTCCCGATGTTGCTGTCATTCGGAACCGCTACATCGATCACTACGGCCGTCTTCTTCTGTTTGTCTACCATCAATATGTCCTTTGGTTAGCCATCACCATTTTGTCCATCTGTATTTGGAAGTCCCACAGGATCTTAGCTATCATTCTCCACCACCCTTGGGGGCGTCTCCCATTTTGACCTCCAGATCCAGGACTTCCAGGTTATACTCGGCACAGATGTCCCCGTACACTATGCTGGCCGCTTGGTTATGGTGTTCCATGAATGCCTTGCCTGCTAGCATCTTGCACCATGCTGTTATGTGCTGGGTTGTCTCTGAGGCATCTTTACACAGCCTCTACCCCAGCCTCTATGGATCTTGTGCTCAGAGCTTATTCCTTATATATATATGTGTATGTGTGTGTGTGTGTGTGTGTGTGTGTGTGTATATATATATATATATATGTATGTATATATTCAATTCAATTCAATAAAACGTCCCCACAACTATCTCAAGAAACAAAGAATGCATGGTGGTATCAGCTGTCACTCTCATAGATAAAAATATTAGAGGGAAGAAGTCAGTTACCTAGTTGCCTCAGAGGGCTGCGTTTAACCATTGGCTGGTAAGATTGGTCAAAGCTAACTGATTTGGTTATGGAAGGATTTTATTTGGGTTACATTTACCTACTGTATTTACTCTCAGTTGCTTTCTGTTTGTTAAAATTGATGAAACATGATCTCTGGCTTACAGTTAATGTGAAAGTTGCCCAACAAAATATGATCATGAAAGTGATCACAACTGATGAGACCCAATTAATGTGCTTAAAAAAACAGTTGAGAAAAATGTTATTTACCTTTTTTAGATTATACTCTAAGATTTACCTTACATTATACTTTGTACTTTTTAGATTATAGTTACTATTTTTTTTAATGTTTTGATAGTTCTCAAATCAAATTTTTTCAATTCAACTGTAATGAGTACTGAGCTGATATGAGGGGAGATGTTGCTTAACCTCAGAATTAATCATTAAATCACAACCAGCCTGCTGTAAGGGAATCTTTAGACTTAAAATACTATTTTCTGTGTCAGCAGAAAAACAATAAGTTCTCAAAGCTCTCATTGAGATGTTGCTCCCACAGTTATATCTGTTGTCATCGACAGAGTTTGAGGAGCTCTGACTTTCTGTTGGAAATATTCAGCAATTTTCTGGCACAAAGTGGACAAACGAATTGAAGTAAAGGCATACAGGAGTGGATTCATGGTGCTGTTTAGAAATGTTAGTGCTCCAACAGTGTTCCAGTTGTCTTCACAAAACTTCAGCAGGCCCTCAATTTTTAGGGAAATAGCTACTAAACTAAGCACATTAATGGCAAGATATGGGACCCACAGGGCAACAAAGGTCACAATGATGCTGGTAATCAGTCTGGTGGTCTGTGGATTGTTGAAAAAGGCTGCCCGATTCACCTTTCTGTAGAGACTGATGTATGAAAAAACAATGACAGAAAGCGACACAGATCCTACAAGAGTCTCTGTCAACACACTAGCCATCCTCTGACCATCAGAAGAGTGTTTATTTTTGCATTTTGTCCAGTGTTGCTGTTCTACCAGCTGTCGAAATACTAACGCAGGAATGGAGAGGATCATCGCAGCCAGCCAGAGTGGAACCAGCAGCTTATTTACTCCTCCCTGAGGTAAACTCCTCTCAAGGTGCACCACCTGAAGGTAACGCTGGATGCTCAGCACAGTCACAGTCAGTAGGCTTCCATAAATGCTGCAATAAACAAAGTATGTTATGAGTTTGCAGAACACCAGGCCAAAGATCCAACCACTGACAAAATAGTAAGTCCATATTGGGAGGGTAACCAAGCAGAGCAAGTCTGACACAGCCAGGTTCAGCATCAAACTCTGGCACAGATTGGACATGTTCTCCCAGTTTGGCTTGAGAATGATGACAGCGATGTTTCCAGGGAATCCCAGCAGGAAGCAGATGGACAGCACCACTGCAGGAGCTAAACCGCTGGTGTTCCAGGAGGGATGAGGTGAATATCCAGGAGAGGACATGTTACAGGTAACCATTGTGGAGTTGAGTTGTGCCATGCTGCAAACTTGCTGTCAATGTTGTGCACTGAGCAAATGATGATGATAAATGTGTAGTCAGGTCCACAAGGTGTTCTCCCTTGATGTAGAAAAGAGGAACTAAAAACAAGTGCATTGATGCCTTTTGGTTTTTCCATTTGGAAGTAAAGAACATTTACATGTTTTTTTAAACAACTGGTGAAACAGGCTTATTTTTACATGGTCTGGAAGAATATTTGCAATGTTTGCAAATGAGTTTTAAATTTAACAGCAATGCAAATATATTTCGCACTGTTTCTGTCACATTTTGAGTTTTGTGATGCTGGAATAATGTAAGATTAAATAACTTTTTGAATGACCGTTGAAGTAAGGCAAAGCTCGCATTTGTTCATAGCAGCGTTAGAGAGAGGTGAATAAGAAGAAGGAGTAGCTAGTAAAAGGTTTTAATGAGAACAAGACAGAAGTCATGTTGTTAGACCCAGCGGCAGTAGCGGGAAGCCCTGCGCCACCCTTTCCTTTCTGGCACCCTATGACAAATCCATTATCATTAATTTAGGTGTGAAAATGGATCCTTCTCTAAGACTCACGTGTGAGCACTATGATAAAATCCTCCTTTTTCCAATTGAGGCAGTTGTCAGAGATTGAACCTCTTCTGTCCAAATACAACCTTGAAACATTGATCAATGCTTTTATAGCATCTTGTCTCGATTACTGCAATACAGTGTTCATCGGAATCAGCCAGGCCTCCATTGCTCGTCCACAGCTGGTGCAAATTCTCAACTTGATTTGCATCTGGTGCAAGAAGAAATAGCACATCACTCCAATTTTAGCTTCCCTTCAATGGGTTTCAGTTAATTTATGAATAAATTTTAAAATCATTTCCTTTGTTTAAGCAATGGTTCTGCCTGATTTAATCTGTCTGAGCTGCTACACTCTTATGTCCCACCTTGTTCTCTCATGTCAGCAGACCAGATGCTTTTGGAGGTCTCCTCTCTCCAGGAATTTAATCTGCAGGTGGGGAAGATATAGGAGAGGTGAAACAAGAACTCAGCCTGGGTGTCTATTGTCTTGTGTAGTCTGGAAGATGAGTGGATGACGGGGTGGGTGCAGTTTTCTCTGTGGTGGGGTCGGGTGGGCTGTCCCGGGCTCTGTGAGGCCAGATGGCGCTGCTGAACTGGACCCCGGTCTGGATGGGCCTGGGCCCCCTTGCCCTGGTGGGTTGCAGAGTATGGGGGTGCCTACTGGGGTCAGTGGCAAGTGGCCCCTCCCTTCCTTCCCTCCCCATCTCCAGCTGCCTCCCTCTTCCCGCTCCACCACAATCACCCACACATACAGGGCCTTGGGGTAAAGGTGTGCCACCAGGGTGCAGGGGAGGCACCCCCCCTCTGCTTCTGGCTGCCTGTGCCTCAATTTTATCCCACAACTTAGACATTCACATTACTCACACTCTCATAACACATACATATAGGACCTTGGGGGTGGGCACGCTACACGGCATCCAGAAGACCATCAGGGTGTACAACCTCACCCCTGGCGCCGTTGCCACCTCTCAATTTTCCAAACATTATGCTGAGAAGTGGGCAGAAAAGATGACTGAAGCGTACAAGATAGCCAGTGAGAATAGTAAACTGTCCAGCGCACGAGGCAAATCCTACTATGACAAAAAACTCAGGGGTGTCGTCTTGCATCCTGGGGACAGGGTCCTCGTTAGAAATCTTGGTGAAAGAGGGGGGCCTGAAAAGCTAAAGTCATACTGGGAAAAGAATATCTACGTAGTCAAAGCACGGGTAGTCGACAACCCCGTGTATGTAGTCTACCGAGAAGCAGGAGACAAGGATAAGACTAAAGTGCTTCACCGCAACTTGTTACTACTTGTGAATGACTTGCCAGTTGAGACTCCACAGCACATTCCTGGGCCTACACCAAAGAGGACAAACGAAATCAAACAACCTGTCAGGGGACAGAGGCAGGAGAAGGCAACAGACTGAAACAAGTGACTCAGACTCTGAAGAGAGTAATGGAACATTCTGGTTGAGGCTTCCTGTAAAAGAAAGAGAACACTGGGTGAACCATCGTACCAGCTTCATCCTACAGTTGCAACACTCTCCTCACCCTACATGCCACCATGGACAGTTCCTTATCATTTTCCAACACCCACAGGCTTTAACACCTACCTTCCATTTGTTTACACATCTTACATATACACACCTTTGCGATATTGAATAAGTGTATGTGTCAATGTTTTTGAGAAAAATTGAGGTTTGAATGCCAGGAGCCATTCTTATTTTGTCAGGGAGCGTGTAACACACTGTAATGTGTGGTCACATTATGTGATTTAATTTTTGTATATTGTATAAGCCTTTAGGTGTAGTTTTGTTAAGGAAGGGCCTTAATTTTGTGATTTTTGTTTCAGACCCAACATGTGGTGTGATCCCTAGTTACGCCACAAGGGGGCACCTCCGCCCTAGTGAGATGGTTTAGTGTGACGCTACTGCTCGTCTTCAGATCTGGCAGAAGTGAGAGAGGAAACACACTACCTGTCGTCCATCTCATGATTTATCTGTTTTCTTTCAGAATCAGACAATCTGTCAGCCCTCTTGCTTGGGGCGTGTTACACTTTACATATACTACACTGACACCAGTTTACCTCTTCTTGAGAGTCTGTCAGGACAGTCGTAACTTCAAGACTGCTGCACTTGTCTCTGACTCTGACTATGTATTCTGTTCAGTTATCTATCAGATGATTTGTTTGATTGGTTTTATTATACTTCATATATTAACTTTTGCCTGTTTCATATGTAACGGGTACTGGGTTGCAGTGCCTGTGAACAGTTGTGTAAAATGTACCATGTACTACATGCCTGAAAAAAAACCCCAAAATGGTGACCAAAAAGGTATATTTTATTAACCAATTCACTGTCAACATTGCCCCTCTCAACATTTATCCAGCAACACCTTGCTGTATATATGTTGTCTCTCGAGACATCTTTCAGGATAAAAAAAAACCACATGCATGACCAAAATATTTTATCTATTTGATACAAAATGCATCTTAAGTACACAAATTCAATATCCCAGACTGACAGTTGCCATATTTGCACCACAAATGCCCTTTTACCCACATATTGAAGACGTTTTAAGACACATCGTACTTTAGAGCAGTATGTGTAACATCTACATATACTTTTAACCATTTTTTACACAAATTTTTACATATCAACTTTTAGCTTGAATATATCTTCCATGGGGAAACCAAAACAAAAGAAAAATGACATACCAGTAGGGATGGGTATCGTTTAGGTTTTATCCGATACCAGTACCAAACCGGTACTTTTGAAACGGTGCTCGAACCGGTGCTCGAACCGGTGCTTAAAGAATGGAGAACACAAAATTGGTCCAAAAACCTCTCATGTTCAGCTGTTTTTTTGTAAAAAGATAACAATGTTAGCCTTTTCTGCAGCTATAGGGGATTTATGGTATCACTCTTGCTGGAAAGCTGTGGTTAATCAGTGGTTCCCAAAACTTTTTTTGGCTGGGCCCCCCTTTGTTTTACAAGAAAAATGTTCGCGCCGCCCCCCCCCCCCCCCCGCGTGCACGCACGCACGCACGCGTGCACGTACGCACGCACGCACGCACACCGCACGCACACACGCACGCACAAATCCTCCAACCGCACACACCCATATTTTGCTCCATTGCAGTTTATTTCACACTCAAACATTTAGTAAACAATTAAGCAAATACAAGTAATCTGCAATAAATTACAGGTAGTAATAAAATAAACTACTAACTCTTTTACGCTATGTCCACACCTACACACCTATTTTTGAAAACGCAGCTGTTTCGTCCACACGTAAACGGCGTTTCGAATCACCGAAAACTGAGATTTTTTTAAAACTTCTTTTTTGCATTTACGTGTGGATGAGGAATACAGAATTTGTCACGCAACGTCAAAGGTATGTGCCTTTTTCCACGTCACGCTGTGCGCCACGTTATTGTTTACATGAGATGATGAGAGCATGAGGGTGGGAACGGATGTTTGTATATGTGTGTGCCTGTATGTCTGTGTCTATATGTCAGGTTGGGTATCAGACGCCACCTCTCTGGGGACATCTCAGGGCCCTCCAAGGTTTGGAGGCCTATCTCCCCCCACCACCACTTCCCCAGCCGTGGCGGACTCCCTCAGACATCGGTGCGTTGGTGGTTCTTTGTGTCCGGGGATGGGCGTCCAGGTACACACCGGCTCACTCCTTGGCGGCCGCTTATCGGGGCCTGGAGCCTGGGGCTCGCTCGGGCCACTTCGGAGGTGGGGTGCCCTCGGCCTCTTGGCCTGGGGCTCGGTCACTCAGGCACGCTGGCTGCCGGCGGAGCTCACGGGCGCGTCACTGCAACCCCCCTCTCTTCTGCTCCGCGGCTGCTGAGTG